>NC_092346.1:80879917-81535750 GCF_963676685.1 Mytilus edulis | reverse complement strand
CACCCAATATTTCAGAGATTAGGATTCGAACTTTGTGATATCTGATGATCAGCACAGACACCCAAAAAGTAAAATCACAAAAATATTGAACTCCGAGAAAAATTCAAAACTGAAAGTCCCTTAACAAATGGCAAAATAAAATGATAAAACACATCAAACGAATGGACAACAACTGTCATATTCCTGACTTGGTACAGATATTTTCAAATGTAGAAAATGGTGGATTGAACCTGGTTTTATAACGCTAAACCTCTCACTAGTATGACAGTGTCATCAAATTCTGTTATATTTACAACGATGCGTGAACAAAACAGACATAACAGGTAAAATAGTCAAAATATGGTTACATCAGTTATCACTGTGTTACAATGTCAAAACAAATCTAATCTGATCTATTGATCGATTGGATTTAATTTGCTTAACGTCTATTGGCAAACAATTATATGAACCAAGATGAACAGTTAGAAATTTGGACGACCACAGAAAAATTTGGGCATGTTTATTTTTACAAGTGGTATTATTACCATTTGGCGTCATCCGTTAGTTGTCCGTTTTGACGTTGCGCACGTTCGGATTGAAATTATCTTGTAATATGATTTTAGAACAGCAACCATTCATCTCGAACTCCCCGGCAGTTCCAGTTCCGATCCGCATACGGGCCCGAATACTACCCTCTACACTAATTGATGGAGTAAAGGAAAACAGTTCCGGAACGGAAACGATCACTGTCCGGAGTTTGCCATTCATCTATCAAAAACAAAATCCACCAACATGCATATATCTACAGAAAGGCCTTGACTTGTTTATCCTATTTGAACTTAATTCTGTAATTGTTTGTACCATTACTTTATTTTATTAATCACACAAATCGCGCTTTAACGTTAATAATCGCTTGTCCGGCGTAACATTTTCAGATAGAATAAAATGTATTTCCTTGTAATTTTGACATAAAAATTAGCGAATTTTGGTACATCAACTTCCTACTAGATTTATATTCTGACGTCAAACCCCGTTTTTGTTTTGGCGTTGGCTGAAATTTGAAGTTCTCAACGAAATATTCGGCAGAGGAACCTGTCCTTGTGTGTTATGACGAAAGCTAATCTGTATTTCGGATTCTATTATCATCATTAAAATATAATTAAATCATATTAAAACTATACTCAATAAAAAGTTCTGAAAAAAAATAAGAATTTGAAAGTTTCAAATTTGTAACAAACCTATTCATAAAGCATAATTGTAATAAATCGCATGTCTAGCCACTATGTCCAAACGTTATGTTTGTCCATATAATATAAAATATGTGATATTAATAGAAAATGTGTATTTATAGTACAAAATTAACATATTTTAAATATACACACTATAAGTTCCTACAAATAGCTAAATGAGTTGGGTGTTTTCACAAACATTATGACCTTATATTTTTTAGAACGCATTTCTTATGTCTAGCCATTATATGTCCAAAGGCGTCATTTAAACGTTTCTACAAAATGAAGTCTTTTATACGAATGCACATATAGGCAGTTAACATAATGTCGGAGAAATGTTTATTCAAAAAAGGTCTGCTGAAACAAAATAACACTCAGATTAGAAAAAAACACACATCAGGAATAGACCTTTAATATAGACACGGGGAGGGGCTAGGGTTAATTTCTTATGGACAAAAGTTGGGTTTTTTTTTGTTGTTTTTTATTTTTTAAGTTTTCACGCAAATCTAAAAACACCATCATAGATTGGAAGCCGAGGTACAACGGTCTGACATATAAGTGTCGTAAGCTTTTCAAAGGACATCTTCAGAGATGTTAATTTATGTAAATTTCGGAAGTATGTTCGTTTGCATTTGAATAATGTATTACTCAATTAGTATTGATTGATTGTTGGTTGCTTAACGTCCAGTGGCAAATATTTCAAGCATATTCAGGACGTACTCAATTAGTAACTACATGAACTGGTAGATAACATTGAAAGAAAAATAAACTTTAAACAAGTATATAACAAAAAGCTTATTTTTGAATTTGAAAGTAAACCATCAATGCTATAAGGACAGAAAAAGAGCCTGGCAAAAAGTCTGAAGGTACATGAATTTGATAATTTTTTTAAAGTGAGTTCAATTTTAAAAAATAATTTTAATTAAAGTCAATATTTTAAAAGATATTGCTAAGTTATTATATGACAGATTATTATGAAATTGTTTTCACTTCATCAGAAAATAAGAACAATTCTCACGAAATTAATGGCATAATAAACAATATAACTTGAAACATTTCTCCTTCATATGGTATTTATTGCATAAAAATCGGTTGAGTAGGTACTTCGCAATATATTTTGAGAAAAATCGCTTTCGATGAAAAAAAAATCAATTGTACATTGCATATACCTTGCGTAACGTCATTAACTTGTTATACTAGAATATAACTTCTTCTAAACCTTTCTCTACTGAATTTATTAGGAGTTATCCTTTCAAAATATATTCCAATATATATTTACAGTAGGCGTTCAATTCATAAAATGTTCATCTTTTATTGACTGAAAGACCAATCATTTGATTCCATCATTGTTTTCAATTATGCGAACATAACCCATGTTGTATGAAAATAACACAAAACTTGTTTTAAAATATGCCTATATAATCAATAAATACTATTTTTTCGCATTGTTCGTTTACTTGCAAATGCTTGTGCTTTTACAAAAACGATATTTTTAGTGTTATGTAAAAAAATAAGGTACAATTGATATAAACATATATAGCAATAAATTATTATCCTATGACATACATGTAGTATAATGATTAAAATTTGATAAATTTTTTACGAGCTTGACATCTTTTTTGTGCCAATTTCAGCTATATGACGTATAAATATTTATCGTGGAATGATCCTGCTTGCAGCTCTCTAATAAAAAAAAAGGTCTTGGTAATAATGAAATTGTAATTAATTCGCAAATCAGTATATATAGTAATTTACTGTTGTGTTTTTGTATAAAACGTCAAATAGCTGAAGTTCGCATATGAAGATGTCATTTCAAAATAAATATCTCGTAAAATATTAAGCAAATGTCAATCAGTATACTTGTGAATAAATTTCCTATGGTAATAATGTATTGCTGTATATCAACTATCCATATTTCGAGATATATTGTCAACGCATCTATTTTTAGATGACTTCTAAAATTTGCTATTATTGTTTTCGAAAACATTATCGGTTTGTATGCGGAGCAAAAAATTCTTTAATAGTGTGTTGTTTTCAATTCTTTAATAGTGTGTTGTTTTCATATAGGTGATTTCTTGTAATTTTGTGTTATTTTCATATGAAATGAAAGCATATACAATCAAATGATTCGTCTTTCAGTCAATATAATTATTTGCACAGATATAAAGTTGGCTAAGGTACTAATTTTCCTGTACGTGTGACATTGTGTTTAAACAGAGACATTCGTAGAGTCTCTTGTAACTAAAGTATAAAATTGTAAAATTAATCCTGGTACATTTGATAACTGTTTACACCACTGGGTCGATGCCACTGCTGGTGGACGTTTCGTCCACGAGGGTATCACCAGCCCAGTAGTCAGCACTTCGATGTTGACATGAATATCAATTATATGGTCAGTTTTATAAATTTCCTGTTGCAAAACTTTGATTTTTTCGAAAAACTAAGGATTTCTTATCCCAGGAATAGACTACCTTAGCTGTATTTGGCACAACTTTTTGGAATTTTTGGGTCCTCAATGCTCTTCAACTTTGTTTTTGTTTGGCTTTAAAACTATTTTGATTTGAGCGTAAATGATGAGTCTTATGTAGATGAAACGCGCGTCTGGCATACTAAATTATAATCCTGGTTCATTTGGTAACTATTCCCATGACTCCTACTTTAAAGAGTCTACGGTCACTATAGTATAAAATTGTTAAATTTCCCATGACTCCTACTTTACAGATGAAAAACATCATGTTGATAAGTTCATGCCTCCTAAGCGCTTTTTTTCTGGATTTGCATTCATCAGGAAAGTTCAAAGTCGAATATTTGAAAGCTAAGGCTGTGTCAGAACCGAAACAGTTGAAAAGCTATATAACCCAAAAAGTAAAATCACAAAAATACTGAACTCCGAGGAAATTTCAAATACGAGAAAGTCCCTAATCAAATGGCAAAACCTAAAGCTCAAACACATCAAACGAATAGACAATAACTCTTATATTCCCACACAGACATTAACTACATGGGGATCAAACCTCTCACTTGTATGACAGTCGCAAACAATTCCATTATATTGACAACGATGTGTGAACAAAACAAAAAGACATAATAGGAAAAAATGTAAAAAATAGGGGTACAGCAGTCAACATTGTGTTATTATCTAATCACTATAAAAACGAATAAATACATATATAAACAAACATTTACTAGGGCACGATACCACAATCGGAGGAAATGTATATAAGTACAGAGCCACTTCATATGTAAGAAAGATACGCAAAAAGATATATAGACAAAGCAAATTAGCTAAAATGAAAGACAAGCATACAGATATTATCACAGAACAAAAACACAATGATGGGATGTATAAGTACACAGCCACGTCATAAGTAACAAAGGAACACAAAAAGACATATAGACGAAGCATAATAGTAAAAATGAAATAGAGGAATACAAAAATTCATAAAAACATCTAAGCCAATCTAAGATCAACTTTGCCTGAGTGAGTGGAAACTTAGACTAGTTATTTATGGGCAATCTTAGAAAGGTCTGTTATTTAAAATCATTGAAAGTGGACACCAACAAGTCAACTTTGATAAGAGTAGGACTTGTAAAAGTCTATGCATATCTGTAGCTTCACAAGGAGCAAGCCCGTTCTCCGTAAAACAACTTTTGAACTTCATATTATTACAAATAATTCTGTTAAGTATTAAAGCGTCCGGTCAAACAGCTTCAGGAGAAATCACTGTGTTACAATAACAACAACAACAAAAAACTATCCAAGTCTCATAACTTCTGCCAACAATTTCAACTTAACATGAACACAAAGTGTCTTATAGAAGTTGCATTCAGACAATATCATTATGTAACAATAGCAAAATAATAGTCAAATTCACACAACTCCTGTAATTTTCTCAAAACAAATTGATAGTATAGTGTGGCTTACTACATATAATGACAAACAATCTTACATAATACATAAAGTTCTTGGCAAAGGAACTCGGAGGATTAGTGTGTTATGGAAAGGCAGACAGAGAGATGAGTAAGACTATCAACATACTTATATAGATTGATATAGAATAAAAGAAGATTTGAGATATGTAAACAGGAAACAGTAGTATATCGCTATTCAAAAGTCATAAATCGATTGAGAAAAAACAAATTTAACTAAAACAGATCGAAACACATCAATTATAAGACGGAAAACAACGGAACAACAGAAACACTGAATTGCATCTAAAATAACCGCCAACACACATAGAAACGGACTATTTGATAACAACTGCAATATTCTTGACTTGGTACAGGAGCCGACACACATGTTACGTCTGATGGACGTGTCTACTGGTATGGTAACAATGATATCCATCTTCATATGAATATATAAGACACTGATGCTTTTCGTTCATGTGTGTTGTTATATGGTGCATATATAGCCTTTAGTTGGCGATACATATATACACATGGAAAAAAGTATTGCAACACCTTAATTTTTTAAACCTTAAAAAATCAGCTTCATTTTTTGGATAGAATGCGATAAAATACTTGTATAATAATATTGAAACATTATTAATGATAACATTTCCACTAAAAGAAATTAAAAAAAATGTTTCAAAAAAAGATTTTTTGATTAACCACAATTTTGATACCAAAATGAAGTAATTTTGGTACAAAAAATTGCATTTTACAACTTTTACTGTAATCGAACAATAGGATGTCAGACATTTCAAAATAAGACTTAAAATGATTATTCACATCATCGTTGATCGTTATAGGCCAAAGAATCAATACTTCGTGAAGCCTCCATTCACACGGACAACCATCTCTTATATAACCTCTTCAAATCATGCCTGCCACTAATCGACGAATGTGTTGCTGAGGTTATTGCAACCATTCCTGGTGACGGGCATTGTTATTTCATGAAACGTGTGAACTGGAGTGACCTCTGACATACTTTACGCCTAAAATGACCCATATATGCTTAATATGGTTCAAATCCGGACCACGATTAGGCCAGGGAAGATAAACCGACATTCATAAGACCAATGAATCTTCCTCAACGATGCTTATTTCCAACGTTGGTGAGTTCTGACCATTTGATACGGGTCACTGTGTGTCTGTTCGTAAGCAAAGGTCTCCAAAATTGTCTTCTCGCACGATAACCAGTAGCTATGAATCGATTTCGATCAGTTCTTGTTTAAAGTCTTTATTTAGGATTGTACTGTTTGCAAATGGTTTCTTTTTGGCCTACCTTTACTCATAGGCTTGGTGTTTCCTAGCTAATGTTAAAGAGTGTCTTCCTGGTCTCGGTAGGTCTTTAACATCATTTGTTATGACTTATAGTGGAATGGTGATGACCTACAATATGTGTAATTTGTCGCAGGACATTCCTGCTTCTCACATGTTGTTAATATGTCATCTTGCTGCATTTGAGAGTTGCGGAAGACCCATTACATGGTCTCAATCACTTAACTTTACAAACTTAGTTATTTCAAGTGTTGAAAACGATGAGGATAAAAACATGTTTTATGGTTTACGGGTACAGTAGCTGCATGTGGAGATTAGAACTTATTGAGTCGTTATTTCTTGATTAAACTCAGGTGAGATATAAATAATGTCTAACTAGTTCTATATCAATAAATTATATCACAAAACAATAGAGGGTGTTTTTTTTTAATTTGAATTTCAATTTGGTGTTTCAATACTTTTTTCCATGTGTATAGTTGTGTTGAAAACAAATGCACCAACTTTCCTAACTGTGAAATAAAAACCTATCTGAACCACGACATTAAAATCGGAATGATGAGAAAATAGATTGCATGCATTCACCAGTATCTTTGATGAGCATTTTACAATCACTATGTCGCTGCTTCAGTTGGTGGTAGTTTCGTTCCCGGGGGGTATCGCCAAATCAGTAGTCAGCACGTCTGTGTTGACAAGACAAAAAGTATTAACAAAGATATCAAACTCCGTGGAAAATGGGGACGTCCATAAAAACAGACAAAATCAAACGTAAGACTTTATCAAACAACGAATTATAATTGATATGATCATATCTTTAATTGAATTGTTACATAACTGTGAAGTGCTCGAACGACTATAAATTTTCTATCCAGTAACAGATTACCTAAGTTTAATTTTGCAAAACATTTGCTCGGACGTTTAAATTGGGTCTTCAATTAACATTTTTCTTATATTTTTCTCTCGAGTGTCACTAGTGAGCCTTTTATAGACGAAACTCGACTATGACCTGGTTTATTGATGAGTTTTTGTTTCTCTTACATTGAATTATCATTGATATGGTCAGAATTATAAATTTTTACAAAACTTTTAATATTTGAAATACTTAGGCTTTTCTACCTCAGGAATAGCTTACTTCAGCTGTATTTGGCAACACTTTTAGGAATGTTTGGTACTTAATGCTCTTGAACTTCGAATTTCATTTGGCCTTTTCAACACTTTTTTTATTGGTGAGTCTTTTGTAGACGAAATGCGTTTCTGGCGCAAATATAAAATTTCAATCCTGGTATTTATGATGAGTTTATTAAGCTGTGGAAGCTGCAAAAACTAAACTATTGTTTCCATGAATTAAAAGCATTTGATAGATGTTATTTGTGCTTCTTTGTTAAATATTTGTTTGTTTTTGTTCTAATTAAGATTGTGACACAGTGATGACTACTGTGCCCTATTTTGACAATATAACCTGTTATGTCTGTTTTGTTGACGCATCGTTGTAAATATAATGGAATTTGATGTGACTGTCATACAAGTGAAAGGTTTAACGCTATGAAACTAGGTTCAATCCACTATTTTCTACATTTGAAAATGCCTGTACCAAGTCAGGAATATGACAGTTGATGTCCATTCGTTTGATGTGTTTTATTATTTGATTTTGCCATTTTATTAAGGACTTTCTGTTTTGAATTTTCCTCGGAGTTCAATATTTTTGTGATTTTACTTTTTAAATCATTAAGAGAAAAAGAAATAAAAACACCATTTTAGAATCAACATCAATACATTAAGAGTCAGAGAGAGAACTGTAAAGTGTTTTGAAAGCGTAATAACCAGCTGTCATAAAATTTGTCATAAGGATATTTGCTATGGTTGCCCCGAATACAAAGGACAATGGTGTTAACTCTAACCAACTAAGCAAGGTTTTCTTATTTATATTCCAGTGAAGATGAAAAAAAGGTTTCAAGAAAAGAACAACAGGAACTCTTTGATTTGAAATATAAGTCATTGAAATATGAAATGTAACTCAGAGAGAATTCTTCTTTTCTAAATCTTCTTTTCGTTCCAAAGTCATATTTTGCACTTGAGCAGTTCTCTTGAATGTATCTGAAACGGAATTGGAAGCTATCAACAGTAAAAGTTATCTGTACATATATATTTAATCATGCCATCTTGCTGTATAGTTGAGGTGTGGCAGAGATCAGTGGATAGTATTGAATTTGTTCCTGAAGTCATCCAACAAAAACCCGGGATTCATCAAAAACAATTGTAGTTTGTTTCATTCTTGAAAGGAAATAAATAAATTTAATCATCTTATTCACTCCTGTTTGGTTGACTTTGTCATTGTTTATGGTTCTTCTTTCTCCTAATGTATGGGTATTGTTTAATATATCAATATAAATATAAGGAGAAGTAGGATACTAGTAATTGCCAATGAAAAAACTCTCCATAATGACCAGGATGTGTTTTCTAGATGATTCCAAATGACGTTATATTCATATAGTTACACAAAGAAACATGATTGTATACAACTTTTTTGTTTTAAATCTGATTAAGACATAGAAGCCACTGCAATATTTAATATTTATATCTAATATGAGAGGAAACTAGACACTCTATGGGGCATGTTTTGCTCATCTGGTATTTCGTTATAAAAATTAATATTTATACTTAATGGTACTTTATGTTGTTTTCCAATACAGGATCCTCACGGTTTCGGTGTTACTGTTTACACTTGTGCTATATAGATATAGGAAGATGTGGTATGAGTGCCAATGAGACAACTCTCCATCCAAGTAACAATTTATAAAAGTAAACCATTATAGGTCAAGGTACGGCCTTCAACACGGAGCCTTGGCTCAAACCAAACAGCAAGCTATAAAGAGTCCCAAAAATTACAAGTGTAAAACCATTCAAACTGGAAAAACAACGGTCTAATCTATATAAAAACGAGAAACGAGAAATACTTATGAACCACATAAACAGACGACAACCACTGAACATCAGATTGTCCTTTTTATGTATTTACTTTGTCCATTTTATGTATTTGCCATGCCCATTTTATTTATTTGCTATATCCATTTTATGTATTTTCTATGTCTTTTTTATGTATTTGCTATGCACTTGTAGTACCCGTGGCGTATTGTCTATGTAATATATTGAATGTCTTTATCGCGTCCTCTTTGATTCTTCTATATGACAATGTAGGTAGCTTTAGTTTCCTCAGTCTTCTGGGTATATTGATTTGTTAAAACTTGGTATTTGTCATGTTGCTCGTTTTTGTACATTCTCAAAATTAATTCATTTTTAAATTATCCCTTTTTAAAGGTGCCCACACTGAACTAGTATAGTCTAAGTTCTTTTTCAATAAGGTTGTGTACAGTGAAAGGAAAATTTCAGCAGATTTTTAAATGATACTATGCAACACTAAAAATTTTATTGAATCAAAACTGTTTTGACAAAATCCTCTTCCGCTGTCGATTTTCGGCCCTGTTGAAATATTTCTATATTATGTCTTGCTGATTAGTTTTTCTGTTTAGAATTTCTCTTTTTCTATTATGTTTTCAATATCATAGGCATAATTACCCAAAATATGTAATAGTCATCATTTAAGGGCAACAAATCTTATATTGAGCTGGCTGACTACTTATATCAAATTAAATTTTAATATGAAGGGATGATTTCAATTTTACCACTTGAAACTCTTAGTTTAATAGCTTATTGGTGAGCAGTAACACTCTTCCAAGGAAATCATAATAGGAAACACAAGCTATGGAATATCGCATCAACTGGGCGACATATACTCAGTATGTAAATGCTGCTCGAAGCTGCTTGAATCATCGGTTGCTACATAGAAATGGAAAGTTTACAATTCTAGATGTAAGTCATGATATTAGGTAGACTTGACTAGTTAGTGTATCCTTATCTCAAGATCGATTGGATAGATTCATTTGACAAATATGTTTATAAGTGAGAGAAAATAATCTATATAGCGGATAGTGAAGTTAAAGGATACTGAGTCTTCTGTTCCTTTTTCCTAGAAAGTGCCTGTATAAAGTCTGTCTCACATGAATAAAGGATCAAGTCACAGCTGGTTCTTGTGTATTAAGATATTTGCCACTACTTGCATTCTACCCTATGTTTGTACTTTTATTTTTTACCATTGGTTACCTGGATAACGTCGGAATTGTCCGACACTTTTTTGTAAATAATTACTCTAATGATGATTATGACCAAGGTTTTGATTGTTCAGGTTATTTATGAGAAGAGTTTAATCAGAGTTAATGGATGAAAACTACTGCCTCCAAACAGCAACTACAAACGACAGAGGATGGACCAATACTCATTATATTGTGCAGAATTTTTTTTATTAAGATCTAAAATGTTTGTATTTTTTTTACTTCTGTTTGTAATGAACTTGTACAAAATTTTGAACAAAGAATACAGTTTTATTTATCTTTTTTCGTACACTAAACCAGGGATTATGATAGAGGAGGCACTAGTTAGTTTTGTTAATCTATCAGTGCCCTTAGCACACTCTTGGTCCATTGTGACTAGAACATTTAAGGAATAGAGCAAACACAATTAATTTGGGCTCATGTTAAAAGGAAAGAATACTTGTGAAACCCCCTCCACCTTTTCAATTTTTGAAGAGGCAAAATAAAAAGGAAAATAATATTATAACTATTTAAATATATTTAATGTATCTATGAAGCGTTAGAACATTCAATGTAAGTTACAGTATGATATCACAGACACTTAACACGAATCAGAAACCTACAACATAAACTTAATACAATTAAAAATAGATAAAAAAAGTACATACTCCCAAAATACACTAATATTCAATAAATATAAAAAAAAAGTTATAATGTTATTCATGTCCTTCGTAACCTGGGACTTAATGTAATGTAATTAATAAAATCAGTAATTAATCTTCCAAAATGCTTGACAATACCTAATATTTTTCAAAAGATTAAAAATAAAGAAACCCTTCACTAGAATGCTGGACTAGTGAAGTAAATTGTTAACCGCATGCAATATATTGTAGAATAAAAAAAAAAGATAAAAAATCTTAATTAGTATGTATTCATTTTGCTCACCATAGGATACAAGACATTTAACGTAGAGATAGGAAATCATAATGTTTTTTGGGTAAAGGGGTAGGGGGTAAGGGGTGCTGTCCTACCTCAAACCTAACAGAAAACAATAATAAAGTATGCACAAGACCTTTTACAGCTACCATATGTATATATTTTTTATCATATTAATACAATTACTGCATTATAACAGTTATGCTTATAATTTTAAAAATGCTTTGATGTTTGCAAAACAAAAGTGTTCAAATGACTGACTATGAACATTCCACTGTTAAAAATGATCTAAGAAAAAGAAGAAGAAAAAAATCAAATTGGAATATTTGTATCTATTCAAATCTTTTATATTAAAAACTATGTCTGTTTTTCTTTATTTTGGCAAAATATAAAAATCCAAGAAATATGACTAATTCATAATTCTAGATAAATATAGATTACTAAAATTTCTTAAATGAGCAGCAGAAATAAACTATTAGAAAAAACTCTTCATATGTATTTTTGTTTCATTTTAGGAGAGTTGTTTTTGTGATTTTGCAGGTTTGATGGAACCTCATCTTCTACTAACAACTCTATGAATTTTGTGAAAAATGTTTTATTATACGATTCTTTGTTTGCGTCCACTGCCTTTTCTTGGTACTGTCATATTTCTCTTTATAAACATCCCTCCATCATCATTTGTTTTCTTTGCTTTGACAACTTTCTTTACTTTCCTGGTCCTTTGGACATAGTCATCTTCATCACTTGATTGGTACTAGTGAGAGAAAAAAAACAGGTAGAAATAAATTTTGCTGAAAGTTCTATCTGTTGGAAAAGAGTAAATATCCTAAAACAATTCCATAAAAGCAATATGTGTGTCATATATCTGTATATCTTTAAGTATCTTGCTTGAAAACTGTCGGATTAACAAAATTGGTAGTGTTTTTTGGTAAAATTTGATGAAAAAATTACTAAGTTGGAAAGTTTGAAAAATTCACAAAAATATTTCATGCATATTCAGAACAAGAACATATTTTTAAAAACATGTATCAATTGTAAAATCCAAAATAATAGTTACTACTGTACAAACAGAATGCATGCTATGGCAGGATTTTACAGTATTAATCTTAACAATATGCTGATTGTTTTTTGACAAAAGAATTTGAGTTAACTATGTACTGCCAATTTTTATTATAATTTTATTGTTTAGGCCTAAAATCTGAGTCCTTGTTCATGGTTGTGAGGTTTATCACAAGGACTATCTAAAGAATTTTCATGTTTAACATCATGTATACATCATTATAATATTTCCTGATATCAAAAACAGCAACTTTTCTTTTTACCAATCAACATTAGGAGGATAACTGCTAAAATGCTAAATAGTCTTTTGTCATATTGATTTGAGTTCACAATACAAGGGAGATAGTTGCTTACATATTACATCTTCCTTTGCAAGAATGACTTGAGTTTACAATACAGGGGAGATCATTACTTACATTCTTATTCATCCCTATCGAAAATGATTTGAGTTCTCCATACAAGGGAGACAATTACTTACATCTTGGTCACTGCCATATGTTCTAGCCTGTACTTCATACTTCAGGTCAGCTATTTCTCTCCTGTACTGATCTAGTTGTGCCTCTAATTTCTCTCTTCTCAATCTTTCATAGTCTAATTGTGCTTCTAACTCACTAATAGTCCTAAAATATAAACAAGTAGATTATAGAGATATCATACTTTCTAGAGAAAATTTTTAATTTTTTAATTTTAATTGTTTACATTTTAAAAATGAAAGGAACATTTTCAATATGTATTCAAAATTTTCAAGAAAGTTTGAAGATTCTGATGATTTAAATTCTTTTGGAGATTAATTACACAAAACAGGTATCCTCTGTTCCATGAATACCCACCCTCCCCTAGCTCCATTATAAATATACTATCCATGAATACCCACCCTCCCCTAGCTCCATTATAAATATACTATCCATGAATACCCACCCTCCCCTAGCTCCATTATAAATATACTATCCATGAATACCCACCCTCCCCTAGCTCCATTATAAATATACTATCCATGAATACCCACCCTCCCCTAGCTCCATTATAAATATACTATCCATGAATACACACCCTCCCCTAGCTCCGTTATAAATATACTATCCATGAATACCCACCCTCCCCTAGCTCCATTATAAATATACTATCCATGAATACCCACCCTCCCCTAGCTCCGTTATAAATATACTATCCATGAATACCCACCCTCCCCTAGCTCCATTATAAATATACTATCCATGAATACCCACCCTCCCCTAGCTCCATTATAAATATACTATCCATGAATACCCACCCTCCCCTAGCTCCATTATAAATATACTATCCATGAATACCCACCCTCCCCTAGCTCCATTATAAATATACTATCCATGAATACCCACCCTCCCCTAGCTCCATTATAAATATACTATCCATGAATACCCACCCTCCCCTAGCTCCATTATAAATATACTATCCATGAATACCCACCCTCCCCTAGCTCCATTATAAATATACTATAAAAAAAGGTTTGTACTCAAATGGTTTTTTTTTATTCCACAACATTGATTGACTGTTGCGTGTTCCACATTATAATTGATTCATCTTTGCATTATAACCAAGATTTCATATTACTTACTTGTCTTTATCCCTTACTTCTTGCAGACGTTTTCTGTCTTCTGACAAACGTCCTCCTAATTGTGTGTAGTTCTTTTTGGCAATTTCCAATAATCTATCTAATTCCTCAAGTTTTTCTTTTGCTCTTACTATAAAAAAAAAATGCATTCCTCTTAATATAGTACACAAATTTACTACCTGCATCTTTTAACTGGGCCTTCATCATATCATGCATGTATTGATTAAAAATTGGGGACCAAGGTCCTCTCACAACATTTTTCTATTCTGTTACTTGGTGTTTTTTTCATTTAAAAAAAAAAACATTGAAGCAAATCAATTTGCCAACTTGAAATAAAGTGAAAGAATTTGCTCACAAAACAAGTAAGTGGCTACTTCGATATTCCTTAAACTGATAATGCATTTACTATGGATGAAATATCAGCACACATAAGTATGCTCTGCATTTTAAAAAAAACACTGATCAGAAAGTTAACTAGATATAGGAAGATGTGGTATGAGTACCAATGAGACAACTCTCCATCCAAGTAACAATTTATAAAAGTAAAACATTATAGGTCAAGGTAAGGCTGATTGTTTAAAAAAAAAGTTTATTTATAGCACATGCCTCAGGGAAAACAGTTTAGCCAATAAAAATGTACCATATACCTTTCTGTTGTTTCCTCTGTTTTTCTGTCAGATTAACACCTTTAGAATCAGTATTACCATCTTCATCTTCTGATCCCTCTCCTGCTACTGTTGATGATTCTTCCTCTACAAATGTAGCAAATATAACTTCAATATTGTAAAATATATATAATATTCAACATTGCATATGAATAAGTTATTTTAAAATTAATTACCTTATTGATGCTCTTAAAATAAGCCTCTTATCTTCTTTTATTCAAATATGTGTTAATTTTCAAAATAATTTTTTGTTCAAAATATATAAATTTATGAATGTAAATAAGAAAATACTTTTTCTGATTTCCTGTAACAAATAAAACAAACAAAACATATTCTACTGATATTGTTCGACATACCAGGCTCTCCACCCAGAATCTTGACACAAGCTAACTGTCCAAATCTCCTGGCAATGTCACGAGGAAGTTCTCCAGCTTGATTGGCTATCGACATGTTGGCACCCATCTCTATCAACCATTGTAACACATGGATATGACCCTGTCCAGCAGCTGAAAGAAAGGTAGGATGTTCATAATAAAGACTTCATAAGCTAATCATAAATTTAAAAAATTAGAAAATATGGTCTGATTGTCATTGATACAACTCTCCACCAGAGACCAAACAGTGTAGAAGTTGTTGATAACAGCACAAGCTTTGGCCACAGTGTGTGCTAAAAGATCAAATTATATAGTGATCAGAAATAACAAAAAATCACAATATCTTTATTTGTAATATCAGAACAGTCAGGATTCTACTTCGTCAAAATTATCTCCCCATTACGCCAGTTCATTTTCACAATCGTAGAAATGGAAGCCATTGTAGGGATGACGCGCTGCCGATTTTGCCCCTGAAAAACAATGAATTTATCCACATAGCACCAGTACAATCCTTATATGTCAAATGTATTTTAAAAGACAAATATATCTACTGGCTAATGAGCATCAGTTAATGATCTTCTCTGCTTTGATTCAGCTTAAAACTATTGTCTGATCGATTGTCAGGTGGAATTTTCTAAAATTCATAAACATTTAATGAAATTCTAATTAAATATTTCGTGGAATTATTATAGTGGTTGAACTTGAAGACTATAAACCCTAGTTATCACACACAAAAAACATTATTTTTCGAAGATATGCATTTTCATCATCCAACTTGAAAGACTTTCGTCAAGTATTTTTAGTAAATATATCTACAAAATTTTGTAGAAACCAATATAGCAAGGATAACATACCTTTATGTGCAGGTGTAGCACCTTTGTCGTCTCTCTCGTTGATGTTTACAACACCATTTTCTATCAGCATGCGTAGATGTCCTAAGTCTCCATTGTAAGCTGCTACATGGGCTGGAAATGCTAAATCTGTAGGTAATAAAAAATGGATTGAAATTAATTTCTATTTATGTGATAGTTGTTGCTTAACATTGCAAAAACAGCCATATAAAACATATGCTTTTAAAATGTAAACCAGTCTATCTATTTAATGTTAGATTTTCATACAAATTCATGACGAAAAAAACACTAATGGAGGACAAAAACCTCATTAATAGTATAATTAAGTGATTTCTAAAACAATATTGAAATACAAAATCATTGTTACTTGGTAATCCTTCCAAATTTTCTTTGGATTTCATGAACTTATAGCTACGCAAACATATCAACATTTCTTTAATCTCATAATTTTTTTTTAAGAATTGTCTTTTTTACCTGTCTATATTTTTTTTACATTTTCATTTTTTTTCTAAAAAAAATAATTTTAAACTTTTAATTTCATGATTTTGAGGAATGAAAAGGGGGTGCGTAACTGTGTACTTTTCGCAGTTAGAAACAGTACTTGAATAGAAGTTATATGATACTTGGAACCATGTTAGAAAATTTTTAAGGTATTAAAATTATTGAAATTATTTTGTTGTAGTTTAATGTGTAATGCCCTTAATTCAAGGTTGTTGCTTTCCAATGATTACTTTATTGTGTGTTTAGCTCTTTAGTTTACAGTCTTCTGTAAGGAATAATTAAACCAATACCAAAATGTTTTCCTCTTTATCATTCTCATAAACATTGGTAACTATTACATAGCAGTGACCTACTTTCTGTCTCCTCTGGGTGATCTCTTTCCCATTCCAAACCATTGATATAATCAATGACATTTTCTTTGTAAAACTGTTGAGCCAGATCTTTTGGTGTCTCTCCTTGATCATTCCTGGCTCCTAGCACATGGAGTGGTGTAACCCCTATACTGACTAGGTACTTAAGACAAGGGAGCTGTCCTTCTGATGCTGCTAAATGGGCTAGATAAAACAAACAGACAAAAGTTATAAAATACTTAGCCATTTTGATACTGGAAGAATGAGAAACAAGTTCTAACTATATAAGTTAATAGATTCAATAAAAAAAAAAAATTTTAACTGACAAAGTATTGTATGTAGTATATTTGCACAGAAAGAAAGAAATGAACATTAGACTAATATGCTCACGGCTATAAATACTTTACCCTAAAAAAAAATTTAAACAGGCTGGGGTTTGATGAAATTTTGTACGATAAGGTATAAGTTATAACTATAACATAAATTATAATTTGCTGGTACATTTTGTAGTTGATAAATTAAATGGTATTTTAAAATATTTATATGCACTTTTAGTATTTTTTTGTTTAGTTATGGCTTTTGTTCAAACCAATTTAATCATATCTTAATATATAACTGCTTTAATGGTCTTCTATTAAGTCTCAGTTAAAGTACCGGTACTTCATTTTACAATGTATTCACTGGTCACAGCAAATCTTAACCAAACTACAAAATGTATATACAAACCTGGGGTATTGCCACAGTTATCTGTATGGTCTACTTCAGCACCCCACTTAATCAACATCTGTAGACATCCCAGACGGCCATGGTAGGAAGCACAATGTACTGGGGTCCAACCATTCTTATCTGTCACATTCACATCCTATATAAAATGTAAATATAAAATTTGTATAATTTAATTTGAATCAAAAAACAAAATAAAATGTTAAATTTCAATTTTTTAGGATATACAATGATAAAAATTATATGAATTCATGGAATTATTTTCTCTTCTACTATTACCATATTGAACAGAAGATGTTTACTCAAGGCTTAGGACAGTGTTTTGACATCTTATTTTTGACATATACGACTTTATGCACATGGTTTAAATTCTCCTTGGTCATTCCCTGACTGTATGTATATCACCAGGCAGAGTATGGGAGAAAAACGTCACTCAAAATACTTATTAGACTGTCATTTATTTTTACCAAGTCAGCAGCTCTATGGCTATTCTTTTTGCTGAAGACATTTATTGATCATAGAAAGAAAATTTACTTCAGTTACATGAATATTTTCTAAGTATTTTTTTTGGCTTAATATATCATTTGAGAATTTTGTAATCTATCACACTTACAACACCAGCTCGTAGAATGGTACATAATGTGAACGAATTGCCATGGGCTGATGCTAGATGTGCTGGTTGACTTCCTCTAACGTCTTTTGATGTCATACTAACACCATTATTTACTAAGGCCTACAAGTAAGGTAAATAAATAATGATTAATACAAAAATAAATGGGGAATGTGTCCATGGGACATAGATGATGCCCTCCTGCTTGCATATAATGTAATAAAGGGACATAACTCAAGAACTGTAAAAGGGGCCCTACCCAAATATGTACTTGTTCTGAATTTTGTGGTAATAAGAATTGTGCATACGTTTCATAACATTTAGTTGAGGCAAACTTAAGTTAAAGAACGGAAACAAAAAATTCAGCAATATGTCCATCTGTAAAGGGGGATAACTCTAGAACAGTAAGTAACATAACCAAAAAAAGAAGGTAATAATGGCACCAGGAGATGCATTATACAAAGAGCATAATTACTATGGAGTAATTTGTTATGATGATCAGTTTATATTGCCTAAGCTTAAGTTTTCAGTATTGTCTGCTTTATTTATTGTGTTATATTATTTTTTTTTAACCTCTAATGACAGAGTTTATGTTGCTAATCATGATAACCTTTCTTTTAAGATATGCAACTTAAATTTGTTACAAATATTTTTTACTGATACATCATTATTGAATTATATTTAAGAGTTCTTGTCTCTAATATGTTGATCATTGACTGGAATATTTTCTTTATTCATAGTCAATAGAGTACAACACTCTATAATAATTTGGTATTTTTTCTTATAAATTAGAGCCATATTTAACACAACAATATTAAAAAGCAAAACATCAGCTTCTGATCCTTTTACTTTTCACACCAAACAATTTATATACCTGCATACAAGCATCTTGTCCTCTGATAGCTGCTATATGTGCTGGTGTCCATCCTCTAGATGTTGCTACTGTAGCATCAGCTCCATGCCATAGCAACCAATGTAAACACTGAAAACAACAAAATGGGTTGCAGTGACATAACATAGATTTAACATTTCACGGGTAAACAGTTTCAAAATCATCAGTGAAACAATGCTGGTAAATGATTCTGATTCAAAGGTTTTTTCTCTAAAGAACAGTTTTAGATTAATTGCTTTGCAACAATCTTAAATGTGCATTTAATACAGACACATATTTGTTTCAAAAGAATCATTCAATCATATTTCAGAGAGAAAAAAGAGGTCAATGCTTGTTTTTTTTATATTTCAATTTAAGTTTTGTCTTAAAATATCTGTGACTCAATTCAGCATGTAAGCATTTTAATTAATTTACTGTAATTTGACCTTTAGATAATTATAAATTAAGATACAAAGTATACTACCTCAAGTGCTCCAGAATTAGCTGCAGTGTGTAGTGGTGTGAATTTATCTTTCTCTTCAACTTCATTGATACTGGCACCATTCTTCACCATAGCTTCCAGTTCCAATACATCTCCAACTTCAACTGCTCCATGGATACCTGTATACTTCTTCTTTGCTCCTGTAAACAATTTATCTATTTTATTAATAGGTCTAATGGAAAAAGTAAAATAGATAAAATCATAAAAGTAAAATCATAAACATACAATGTATACATGTACTTTAAAGTTTTCATTATGTTTTATTGACCAAATTTTTTTTTATTTAGTATCGGTTGGCTATTGCAGGTTAAGTATACAAATACTTTATTCACAGGGTCATTCAATAATCAAACAAAGTAATAGCCAATCCATGTTACATCATATCATGTAGTTCGTTCATACTGCATGTGGCATTATACAAAATGTAAAGGATAAAATTGACTGATTATATAGATAACAAAATGTCCATGTATGAAGTATAATATGTATGCTAATCATTACACATACATATTCATTTTCTAAATAGAGTTTGTTTAATCTATATACATGATAATACATTGTATATAACAATTTGAATCGCAATGATTTAGCATATAACAAATTAAAAACTATGACAGATGTACATGTATTGGTAGTGCACAAAAATGGTTATTGGGAGCTGGCATGTCAGTAACTGCTAGTTTTCCTTTGAAAATTAAGGTTGGCGATAGCAATTTTGCTTAGTTTCTTCTATTTTAATATTAGACTCAGGCTCATGCGCAAAACAAGCCCGTCAGAGGCTGAACGATGCTTTCAGGCATCTTGGATTTGTTAACATGGTCATGTATAGTAATCCAGCTGCCCGTGCCTTCCCACCTTAAATAATTGTTGCATAATAAGTAATGAATTTTTGAAAACTGTTTGATTCATAGAACGTGTATGTTCATGCTGTTTTTACTAGTTCTTGTTCATGGTCAATTGAAAATTACACAGACATGACAGAAATATTTGATATTCGAGTGAATATGTATTTTATTTTTTTTCAACAACGGCCACCATTTAAGTGCAATGGCGGTCACACATGTCAGCTGTACAAAACATATAGTGAATCTAATGCTTACTCATCATTATTTCAGTAACTTTCAACTGATGCACAGTCATTGCTAGTTCTCCTATTTATATATTCTGATAGATGTCTTTTATTAAATGCAGAAGAATTGATTTCCAGTGATCAGTGTTTTGTTTACTGACAAAGGGTGTGGTTAAGGTGCTTTTGTTTTTATTTGTTGGGTGAACTCGGGTTATGGATAATATTTTTCTCATGAGTTCAGGGGGCAAATTCCTTTTATGGGAAGGATAAATAAAGATTATCAATCTTTGACAGGTATCTCATTTTTTCTGTCCATGTAGTTCAATTACGTTGGAACTTAGTTTTACAGTAATAATGTGTGTATTATTAATTTTTGTGAGTTTGCTTATTCCACTTTGGTTTAAGGTTTAGGGGAAGGGTTGAGATCTAACAAAACATGTTTAACCCCACCACATTTTTCCAAATGTCTTTCCAAAAAGTCCTTTAGCCTTAAAGCATAATTAAAAAGAATGGGGCGAACAGACTAGGATTCAGTTGTTAACTGCTCTTTAGTTAGTACATATTTCTTTGACACATTCCACATTTTTCATTCTTCTTTCGATATACTGTGTAATTTATTGTAAAAAGGACAATACAAATACTAACTACTAGTTTAAGAACAGGATATTGTAATTTAAACTCGTATAAATCAATGATATGCCCAGCACTCTTCGACAAATGCAGCTGTGGACAAATAGAAACAGTTGACCATTATCTTCTGTATTCAATCATATATGTATTGTGGAATATATCATATAAGCATATAAAATTGGTTTATTCTATCAATTTCCAGGTGTAAATCATCCATTTCTTGGCTGATATACTTATATATAGTTATGAATTACATGTATATATGTATACATGTAAACTTGTAAGTCGTTGGAAAATTGAATAAACTAAAGTTTGATCCTCAACATCGTGGGTTTTAGGTTGGAAACAAAAGGTTCAGTGGAGTGGGACTCCCCTATTTTACACTGTTTGTTAACCTTAAGACAAATAATATATTTTTACCTGGCATCTTAACAGCTTGGTTACCAGCAATGTTTACATCAATTTACAGGCTCGCAGAAAAGAATAATGGAAAGATTTTTTTTAAATTTAAAATTCAAAAGTATCTTTTGTTTATGAATCAATTTCAATGTAAAAATTGAGTAAAATTGAATTGAACAGACAGCTTAATTTTATGATTTTGAAAATATTTGAAGTGCGGACGTCGTGGAGAGCACCCTCAACATTTTCTCCATTTTTTTTTCATTAAAGTGTTTTAATTGTTTTATTTATCTTAGTTTTAAATTATTATATATTTTAATATGATACCACAAAGAGATGTATTGTTATTTTAACAAATTGTTTAATAAAATGTAAATAAAAACAAATGAGGCTATTAACTGCGGGCACCGGAAGTTAGGAGAAATAAACAAACTGGAAGACCTCGTGGGAAGCAGCCTACCAGGAGACCTAGCAGTAATAAGAATTTCGTTTATTTTCAATGCATTTATGTTTTGTAGAATCCGTTTCTTTCAATATAACTGTTGAACAAATTGATTTAGCTTATTGTCATAGTTTTAATATTAATATTATGTTAGAATTTCTCAGACGTTACTGAACCAGTCGACCGTAAGTCGTTTCGGCCAAACTGCAAGTTCGGCCATAGACGATACACTAATTCATTTACATAATCATAATATTCAAAAACTTAAGATTCATGTGGACCCTTCGGCTAAAATGACTGCATTTTCACCTCAAAATTTACTGTTTACAGACAAACCTGTGCATCTGTTTCAAGGCATACATTGTATAATGTAGCATGCCCTAGATAAATAGAATTCAAATACATTGTATAATTTAGAAAATTCAGAACTTAACTGGATTTTGTAGTGCAGAAGATCATAAAATTAACTAACAGTTGAGTTTCCCTTGATCATGTTGATATGGTCCATCCAGGTACATACATGTAGTTTAAATCACCAATTATTGTTAAGTATCTATTAACATTGTCCATCTATTGTCAATGTCACTTCAATTATTAACAGTAGGGAAGTTCTCAAAACTCTTTTCCAACTTAGTTTATTTTGGCACCTTCTAGAGGAATGAAAAAAAGTGCACTGCAAAATCCTGTTGTGTTTTTATTTTTCTAAAACATAAAACCCATTTGAAATTTATTTATCTAGGGCATGCTATGCCTTAAACTTTTACAGATGCACAGGTTTGTCTGTACTCAGAGTGAATTTTGGGGTGAGAAAACAGCCATTTTAGCCAAAGGGTCCACATGAACCTTAAAAAGTGTCAGTGACAATAGTGATTTTGACAAGACCACTTACTGATACTTATTACTGATTCTTTTGTCAGTTATTGCTCTTTTAGTATTAGCTTATTTTGAAGACCCCTTTCCATCAAACTCAAAACCTCAGCATGAGCATGATAACATGGATATGATTCCTTTATTTCGGTTTAAATGATTTTTTTGGTCGAGATATAGTAGGACTATCAAATGCTTTTGTCGGAGCATCTAAATGACTGGTTCTTCTATTATGCATGATAAATGTTTCACCTCTTAGTACATGTAGCTGTGTGAGTCTGAATTCTTTATCAGAATAATTCAATGATATGGTTAGGGCATGCTCATATGACCATGGCACACTGATAATTGATGGCCCTTGCTTCACCTGAAACAGCTTTATGTTTTTGTTTGCCTTTCAACAAAAAATATAGTAAAGCATTGCTTTTAATTTGGGCTTGATCCTTATCCTCTTCATTGTCACTTGAAGAAGTAGGGTCAAAACTGAAAATTGATCTAGAGCTGCTTAGTAAGCTCCTTAGCCAGATTTATTTGTATTCCTTAACTGATTCAGTTATGGCTGCTTTACTGGTTTAAGTTAATTTTCTTATTGTTCTTGGCTTTATATATATTCTTGAAGTCTTCTTGTCAATACTTGATGTTTCTTGCCTTCAAGGAGTGTGTGTTGTTCAGGCTTCAGCCAAGTAATATCCTCTTCAAATTTTTTGTCTTGAATTGTTAATTCTTGAATGGTTTTATCCAGTTCATTCACAACATTGACAGATATAGGAATTTTTTGACAAACATAAGCACTTGCTTTTTTTTTTAGATTTAGCAAGCTTGTTATGCACATTGTCGTAATTTCTGCTTCTTGCTATGTTTTTGTATAGTTATAGAGCCAGCAAATACGAATATCTCATAAAACTAGTAAATACACAGGGTAATAAATAAATACGGCCATCAAATCTGTTGTCTGTTCTCTCATCATTGGTAGCGCACGTGAATAAATAATCAATTGTAAAAATGATAGGTTCATTAAACTTAGATATATTTCCATACATGTTCAATATTCTAACATCAAAATAATATTAACAAAGGGGGCGAAGCTACATAAATAGTATTCTTTCTCTTGACAGTCTTGTTTTTTCGTACGGGTCAAATGGGATATCTAATAAATTCTACAATAACAAATAGTTTTACGGTAAATAAATGCAAGGCATACAGCTACAATGTATCTGTGCTTCTTCTTACCTCTTAACTATAACCCTTACTCATAATATCAACTGCGAGGCATACAGCTAAATGCGCTGCTTCTTACCTCTAGGAACCCCACGGGATGAGCCTTGCTGCAAGCCAAATGTAAACACAGGAAAGACTGACAAACGTGACGTTGCACTGGTATTTATTTGAAATTCCCAGAAGTAAATATTCTAAGCAGGAAGAAAAACATAACGTCAAACACTGACATAAAATATACGAGTCCTCGACTCAAAATACTTATAATAGTACACTTTTATGAATAAACAAATCTAGACATATTAATTCTTCCAGTTCAGAGCTCACAAATGAACACTTTTGGGTTCACGCTTAAAATATTGACCCAAAGGTAACAGTCTGAACAATACATGACAAAGTTGCTCCATATACAATGTATGACGTTATTGATACATCTAATAACATAAAAGTAAAACGTACGTTAATTACTCATTCAGTATGCTAAATTCTAGAAATAACTTCTGACAAACTCTCTTAATACAATAATAACAATATTTCTTTACTTGGAAATAACCAATATACACATTTACAACACATATCAAAAGAAGAGAAAATAAAACCTTTTAAATGAATCGGAGATTTCCTAGAACTCTAATTTCCATCAGATGTAATATGATAAAATGTGGCTGGAACATGTTCTCTTTTTGAAAACCATTTGCACATGTTACCTAAAACCCAAATGAAGTAGCAAGGGGACAAGTCTAGTTCAAGGCATTATCTATTAGCAGTGGTGTATCTAGGAATTTTGAAATGGTGCAGCTATAATTCTATACAGGGCACTCCTGCTTCCTAAACCCATAAAAACTGAATGTCACAAAATAGCCCAAAAGTGATGCTTAAAATGGTGCTAAATGTGGTGTTATTACACAGTTAATCAATTTATCAACAAATGTTCAATCATAAATGCAAATTATTCTAAATCTTGAAAACAAATTTATCACCTGAGAAAACAAGGTAGTTTACAGTACATGATATTTTGTATAGAAAAAAATTCTTTCAACCTCTTTAAAGGAATGTTAGTAACACTTTTTTAAATGTTAAAGTGTATATATTAATTTATTCATTACAGGTTTTGACTTAGAACAATGGCTAATAATTCCTATTTTGGACAAGTGCCCCAGCAGTCAAATCAGAACTATACATATCAGCCTTGGGGTAGTGGGACTGCATCTCAGCAACCGTCTAAAAATTTTTCTGGCAACAGTAACCAACAGCCGTATCAGCAGTATGGAAATAATTTTCAAAGAGGCAATAGTAATGATGGAAACTGGTATCCAGGAAATAGCTATGGACCAAACCAACCACAGAATATGAATCAAAGAGGAAATTATTATCAAAACAGAGCACACAGTTCAAATAATAATTTAAATCCATCTATTGGTCCAAATTTTGATAATACACCACCTTCTTCCAATTACAATTATGGACAGCAGAATTGGTCAGATTCTGATTATGGAAATGCGTATAAATTTTACAGTGGTGGAAGTATAAATACATATGGAAGTAGTGATAGTTATTCCCCTCAAAATAAAAATTTCTCTGGTAATAAAAGGGGGACTTTCAATGAGAGACCAAACCAGACGATGATGGGAAACAACAATCAGAATCCATATATAAGAAATAACCCAAATTCAGTTGGCAGTGGTAAACAAAATCCATTTATAAGAAACAACCCAAATTCAGTTGACAGTGGTAAACAAAATCCATATATGAACAATAATCCAAATCAATTTGGAAAGAACAATATAAATCAATTTAATAACAAAAATAGCCATCAACATAATCCATTTGGAAACAGTAATCCTAACCAGCATGATCAGTTTGGATATGGAAATACAAATCATTTTGAAAATAAAAACCATCAATTTGGAACTAATAGTGGAAACAATCATAAAAAAAATCCCAAACAGATGCATAAAAAGCAACAGAAACAGAAAAAGAAAATGAAGAAGGCAAGTTTACATTTGTAGCTATAACATTCAAGGTTGGGCAAGTTAAGCTATAACATTCATTCAAGGTTAGGTAAGTTTAGCTATAACATTCATTCAAGGTTAGGCAAGTTTAGCTATAACATTCATTCAAGGTTAGGCAAGTTTAGCTATAACATTCATTCAAGGTTAGGCAAGTTTAGCTATAACATTCATTCAAGGTTAGACAAGTTTAGCTATAACATTCATTCAAGATTAGGCAAGTTTAGCTAAATATTCAAGGTTAGGCAAGTTTCATGTTTGGCTGTCATGAGTTAAAAATTTCATTTTAAACATTATTTGATTGCAAGTAACACAATATAGAGAACCTGGAAGTACCACACTGTCACATCTGTTGTTTTAGTAGATAAATATTTAATTACAGTTTATATGATTATCTACCTTTTTAGAGGTACAAGAAATGTAATTCATATTGATAATTGTTATCCATTTAGTCATCAGTTTGAGTTTGCTCACCATTATTAAAATATTTTCATCAGTAGATCCCACAATATTCTGTTTTTATCTATTTTAATCTTCATAATAATTATTTTTGTTTTGTAGGAAGAAGTTGTCAAGGGAGATAATCCAGAAAACAACAAATTTTACTGTGACACATGTGACCGTGGATTTAGTCAGGAATGTCAATACACTGAACATTGTGGCTTTCATAAACAGGTATAACTCCTTACAGTAATGATTTAAATTTCAAATTATTTATATTATAGATGGTCTTATTATTTTGTTTTAATAATTTGTGGGACAAGAAATATTTATGATGACAGTACATGTAGTTGATTTCCTACATGACCTAATAAAAGTAAGGCACTTAATTACTCTTCAATAAGTTTGGGACTTTTTTATCGATTTGGCTTCCTCTACAAATAATCTTTATTTGGTAAAAAGAGGCAATCTGAATTCTAACTTCATTCAGATTTGCTAATTTTCTAAATCCATATCTGATATAAAAAAAAAATGAAATGTTTCAGAATTTTATAGGATAAATGATCGAGAGGCCCTGTAGAACTTCACATGAATCTAATCTCTGAGGAAATGTGATTCCTGCTCCAGAATGATTTTACTAAATGAAATATCTCTAATAACCTTTAATATTATAAATCTGTTCATTAAACTCATGTTTTAAATTATTTGGACTTCAATAAAAATATTTTTTGTATTTTGTGTCCATTGATAATTTCTATTGAACTGCATGAGATTTTAATTGTTTTGTTTTAAAGGGGTATCCTTAGACAGTAGTATTATATAAATAGCTTGAGCCATCCTCAATCAATTAAATTATAATTCTTTTACTTACTTATCATCTTTCTCCTCCTGAACATGCATGAAATATTTGCCACTGGACGTTAAGCAACCAACAATCAATCAATCATCTTTCATGATAATTTGATTATATTGTCTAGTTTAATTACAGTTTTAATGTTAAATTATTGCAGTGTTCCTATACTGGATGTTCCTTTGTAGCTGCTCCAAAACTTGTCAACCTTCATGTTCAGATGGTAAGTAGTTTATGTCTTAGTGTACTATATTATTCATGTACACTGTTCCTCTTTCAGGGCCGTCTGATTTTCAATATAGTTAGTTCATAATAGAATAGAGAATGGCAACTTGGAATGTGTCAAACAACCTGAGCAAACAACTAACTAAAGCTAGTTATGAGTTTTCAATTCAGCAAGAGTAGTTGAATGTACTGAATCACCATGATAATTAGTATTATTTAAATCACTAAAATGTACCAGCACCAAAGCAAGAGATGTTATTCAAAATCCAGCTCAGGAAACTTAAGTAATTTCAGTCTTTGTCTGCTTTAAAATGTCGACACAACATAAGACATTTATTTTGTATATGAAAGAAATGTATAAGAAATACAAAAAATGTGATAGCTTTTGATCAATTTTTATCACAAAAGGGACCAAGTTAAAGCATTTATACTACTATACATTTATATATGGCATGATAAGTTGATGGAGGACATAAGTCAACAATTGTTAAGTTTTCTTCTTAAGTCAATTTTAAGGGAACTTCTTTTGAGTTGTGATAGGTCAACAATATTTTCTATAAAGTTACAATCAGTTTGATGACTGTTTCAAGTCCCTGCCCCTAGGTCATGGTCCAGTGTCTGAATTAATTAGTAATTTCAAATATAAGTTTTCTGCTCAAGAGAGTTTGAAGGGAAATAATTGTGATAGATCAATGATATTTTCTATTAAGTTGCAACACTATCAGTAAATAACATTTTTAAGATTATTTCGAGGTCCTACCCTGTGGCCTGTGAATCATGATTCAGTGACTTTTAATTAATTAGTAATTTTCAATGTTAAGTTTTCTTCTTAAGATAGTTTGATAGGCTCTACTTTTGATAGACAATGATATTTTCTATAAAGTTGCATAACTTTCAATCTTTCTCTGTGTGTCATAATCCAGAAAATTTTAATTAATTTAGCAATTTTGCTGTCCATCAGATTGGGTTTTTTTCCTGATTTTCTTCAGGAAGTGGCACATATTGCTGTGTCAACAATTTATTAAGATAACAAGTGTATAAACTAGACTTAATTATTTACCAACGCTGTAAAATATGAAACCATGCAAATAACTATTCTGTATATAATACTGTATAACACAGATATTTGTAATTTTCCAGCAACATAAAAGTGGACTAGCTAAGAAGATTTGGAGTGTTGAATCACAGGATGATATAGAAAAATGGAAAGAAGAGCGCAGGCTGTAAGAAAATTTGGAGTGGAGTATGGGTGGATAGACATTAAGATATACACCATTAAAATCTAATAACAGTGAAAAAATCATTGAAAAATGTTATAGATTTGTTGGAAACCCCTTAAAAGGCAAAAATATATGGGAAACAATTTTAAATACTGTATAAAATGTGAGATACAAGTTAAAACAAAGGCTGTAAATGTTGGTTGCATCCTGAAATATTAGAAAAGAATTTCAGTTGTAAAAGTTACACTTGGAAAGCCAGTAGAACAACCAATTTCTTGCCATCTATTAAGTAGCTAGTTCAATATTATGTGATACTTTTTATACAACAGCAAAAAAAAATTTAAAAAATTGGTCGTATATTGGTATCACGTCGTCGTAGTCAGCATTGTCCGAAGATGGTGATTTATGGATAATAACTTTCGTATAAGTAAATAGAAATCAATAAAATTTAAACACAAGGTTTATAACCACTAAAGGAAGATTGAATTCTTGGGGTTCTTTGATATGCTGAATCTGAACATGCACCTAGATTTTTGATTATGGGCCCAGTTTTCAAGTTGGTCCAAATCGGGGTCCAAAATTAAACTTCGTTTGTTTACAACAGAAATTGAATATATGGGGTTCTTTGATATGCTGAATCTAACCATGTATATAGATTTTTGATATTTGGGCCCCGTTATCAAATTGGTCCACATTGAGGTCGAAAGGGTCCAAAGTTGAGCTTTATTTGATTTCATCAAAAATTGATTTTTTTTTTATATATATATATATATATGCTGAATCTAACCATGTATTTAGATTTTGGATATTGGACCATAATAGGTAAATGTCCAATTTAAAATTTTTAAGTTCTTAGACCACATTCATTCTGTGTCAGAAACCTATGCTGTGTCAACTATTTAATCACAATCCAAATTCAGAGCTGTATCAAGCTTGAATTTTGTGTCTATACTTGCCCCAACTGTTCAGGGTTCGACCTCTGCAGTCGTATCAAGCTGCATCCTGCAGAGCATTTTATTGTGATCTGTCATTAATATTTAACCATATTTACAAAGTGAAAACTGGTTATTGATTTGGGGATGTACAGCGGGCAGGCAGGCGGCAGCCAAATGTTGTCCGTGCATTTACTCATGAACCGTTCAACCAAAGCTTTTAAATTTAAATATGTTGTAGTGACAACAAAATGGATGTCTAGTTCAATAATGTCTATTTTGACTTTTACCGTTCAGGAGTTTTTGTTCTTGAAAGATTGAAAAATGACGTTTCCACTCGTGTCTGTGCATTTGCTCATGAACTGTTCAAACAAAGCTTTTAAAATTTTAAAATGTTGTTACTGTTGACAAAATAGAGGTCAAGTTTGATATTGATGATTGTAACTTTTACCATTTAGGAGTTTTGGTCCTTTTGATATTTACAAATGGCAAGACACAAATAAATGTTAAAAAATCTGGTTTACTGTCATTCTGACAGTTCTTGTTCAGTATAACAAAGATATGCAGTAAAATTAGGCTATTTTAGATAATTGTTATACACAATGCCGTGGTAAATTTATTTCAGGAAATTTCCAACAACTGTAAATATAGAAAAGAAGAAGGCTATTTTAGAGGAGAAGAAATCAAGAGGAGAGGTTCTAGAGACAAAATACTTTGGGTAACTATACTAGTTTCCTTTGACTGGTATTACTAATATAGCATAATAATTAACAGGGGAAGTGTATAGAAAAGTACATTGATTACTTTATTTTGTTAGAGGTTGTGTTCTCAATTAACCCTTTATGTCATTATATTATTTTTTTAATTGAATAAACTTATTTGTTGTGTATGTGAATGAAAATCTCAATGAGACAGCAACTTAACAACACAAGTTAACCATAAAAGACATCTTGATGTATTTATGAAATTTTCATATGAAATGAATGAAACCCTACTATTGGATATCCTTTTGCTTTATCACTGATATCTGGTTTAGTTAAACCAAAGACTGAAAATTGGTATTTGCTGCTTCTCTGCTTCATATAAGGATGCAGTAAGTACCAGCAATAGCATAACATTTCTTGTTGGAGACTGTAACTGTATGGATGCTGGCGGATCAATGTTAATCATACCACAAACCCTTATATAGTTTGTTAAAAATTTGGCCAAATGTGTCGGACTAGCACATACCAGTGTTCATATTCATATCAAATTAACTTGTTCTCTCCATGATGCATTAAATATCTGCCCTGATCTGTATGTAATGCTATACCACAACTCTAGAAGTTTAGGCTATGTAAAAATCACTTTAATAGTTTGTCCATCTGCCCTGATCTGTATGTAATGCTATACCACAACTCTAGAAGTTTAGGCTATGTAAAAATCACTTTAATAGTTTGTCCATCTGCCCTGATCTGTATGTAATGCTATACCACAACTCTAGAAGTTTAGGCTATATAAAAATCACTTTAATAGTTTGTCCATCTGTTTCTCCAAGTTTAATTTCATCTTTGCAAATTTATATCAAAATTACTCATGCAAGATATATTTCTTTGTCAACAGTTTATTAGTTATTATTTGTATCTTTTATTGTTGGAATTAGACATTTCTCTGAGAAATGATTATTCAAACCTTGAGTTTCAAAATGAATAACTGTTGTTTTATGCTCACCAATTTAAGACGTCCTGAGGCTATACACATTCAGTTGAAAGGTGTTGAAAGTAGATATTTGTCTATCTGTTACTTGAACCATTTACTTCTATACTTACAGGAAAATGAAAGGGAAGAACTTCAATGGACAACAAAATGATGGAGATGATGCCTGTCCTGGAGACAAGAATGTAAGAGGAAAGAGAAACAGAAGGAGAAAGAAACCTATGATAGAGATGATGGGAGATGCTAAAGTACCAAAACTTGACCAGTCTGAAGGTCATGAAGGTCACACCTCTGACCAGTCAGAAAAAGATGTTGTAGATAAACCATTCATGACAGAAGAAATCAAGGCCATGATTAAACAAAGAAATACACTTCATTATAGAGCAAAAAGAACGGGGAACCAGGAAGATTGGAGTAAATACAGGATTATAAGAGCTCAATGCAGAAGATTGACCAGAATTGAGAAAGAACAACTTGGAATACCAACTCAAAGGACAAAAAGGGTTCTAGGTGATTTCCATTATCTTTGTTTTAAGACAAAATTATGAAGCATCAGTTCATTATAAAAATAAGTAGATGTGTTATGATTGCCAATGAAAACAACTTTTTAAGAGATTCAGATGAAGTAGATGTAGCAACTTTAGGTCACTGTACAGCCTTCAATAATGAGCAAACACATACCCTATAGTAAGCTATAAAAGGTCCCAATAACCTCAATTTCAACATACCCTATAGATAGTAAGCTATAAAAGGTCCCAATAACCTAAATTTAAACCAAGAAAACCAATGTCCTGAGTTATGTACCAAACAATAAATGAAAAATTGTAGAACAGACGGCAACCAACAACAACATGCACTGATATTAAATTATCATTTATTATACCCCACGCAACGAAGTTGCAGAAGGTATAATGTTTTTGACCCGTCCGTCAGTCCTGTTTCTTGTCATCGCAACTCCTCTCAAACCACACAACAGAATTTCACGAAACCTTTTCAGATAATAAGGACATACTATGTAGTTGTGCATATCGACTTGAAATTGCGATTCAATTTTTTTTCTAGGAGTTACGCCCCTTTGAACTTATTTACTTTAATGTACTACTGCAACAGTTTGTCATCGCAACTCCTCTCAAACCACACAACAGAATTTCACGAAACCTTTTCAGATAATAAGGACATACTATGTAGTTGTGCATATCGACGGGAAATTGCGATTCAATTTTTTTCTAGGAGTTACGCCCCTTTGAACTTATTTACTTTAATGTACTACTGCAACAGTTTGTCATCGCAACTCCTCTCAAACCACACAACAGAATTTCACGAAACCTTTTCAGATAATAAGGACATACTATGTAGTTGTGCATATCGACGGGAAATTGCGATTCAATTTTTTTTCTAGGAGTTTCGCCCCTTTGAACTTATTTACTTTAATGTACTACTGCAACAGTTTGTCATCGCAACTCCTCTCAAACCACACAACAGAATTTCACGAAACCTTTTCAGATAATAAGGACATACTATGTAGTTGTGAATATCGACGGGAAATTGCGATTCAATTTTTTTTCTAGGAGTTACTCCCCTTTGAACTTATTTACTTTAATGTACTACTGCAACAGTTTGTCATCGCAACTCCTCTCAAACCACACAACAGAATTTCACGAAACCTTTTCAGATAATAAGGACATACTATGTAGTTGTGCATATCGACGGGAAATTGCGATTCAATTTTTTTTCTAGGAGTTACGCCCCTTTGAACTTATTTACTTTAATGTACTACTGCAACAGTTTGTCCTCGCAACTCCTCTCAAACCACACAACAGAATTTCATGAAACTTTGTAGATAATAAGGACATACTATGTAGATGTGCATATCAACAGGAAAGTACGGTTCAATTTTTTTTCTAGGAGTTATGCCCCTTTGAACTTATTTGCTTCAATGTACTTCTGCAACAGTTTGTCATCTCAACTCCTCTGAAAACACACAACATAATTTCATGAAATTTTGTGGATAATAAGGACATACTATGTATATTGACAGGAAATTATTATTCAATATTTTTTCTTATACTTATTTAATTTCTCCAATGACAATGTGGGGACGTGGGGTATGTGAGTGTGCTCACTAAGGTTCTTTAATTTTCTTTATGATATATAAAGATAGATTGTGGATGTCATGAGGGTCTTCTATAGACATTTTTTGGATAAACGAATCAAAGAACCATTCAATCACAACTCTAGCAAGGATTTTAGATTTAATAGCGTTCTGAAAACTGTTATGTAGATTGTTCTACCATCAGTTTTAAATAATGATCAATAGAGGTAACTTTAAATGAAGACATTTTTAAGAATTTTGATGTGCAAACAAATATTGGTGTTGCAGAGTTCATTAAAGATTGGTTCCAGAGTGTGTTTAAAAATGTAAAAGTTTATTCTTTTCAGAGAAGTCTGAAGCTGGTAATGCAGAGGCTAATGGTATGTATATTACATGTTTAGAAAACATAACTAGGGTCTATGGCTTATAAAGAAAATGTAAATGAGGGTATTAATATATTAAAATGTCCACTAAGAGAAAAATTAAAATCAATCAACATGATAGAAGTTGTCAATAACTGTTTATAGTGTTTTTGTCTTTGATATTGATCCCAATCACGCTTTTTGAGGGAAAGATGGCTGTAATTGTTTTATTTTTATGCCCCACCTACAATAGTAGAGGGGCATTATGTTTTCTGGTCTGTGCCTCCGTTCGTTCGTTCGTTCGTCCGTCTGTGTGTCCTTCTGTGCGTCCGTTCGCTTCAGGTTAAAGTTTTGACCCCAATTTCATGGTCCACTGAACATAGAAAATGATAGTGCAAAGTTCAGGTTAAAGTTTTTGGTCAAGGTAGTTTTTGATAAAGTTAAAGTTACATCAACTTGAAACTTAGTACACATGTTCCCTATGATATGATCTTTGTAATTATAATTCCAAATTATAAGTTTGACCCCAATTTCACGGTCCACTGAACATAGAAAATGATAGTGCGAGTGGGGCATCCGTGTACTATGGACACATTCTTGTTTTAGTTATAGTATTGAATATTTTGCAAGATTAAGGAATTTAGGGAGCTTGAAGCATATAGTTTTTAAATACCCGTAGTCAGTATAAGAACAAAAATATCTTTACAAAACTATGTTTGATAATACCCCTTTTGGTGAAGAAGACACTTGAGTTATATTTCCAACAGTCAAGGTCACAACTGTATTTGTAAGACATGGTTTTGGACATAGTTTGGTTTTAGGATGATATCTATTTAATCATATGTCCCACTGGCAATAAACTTAGCTAGAAAATGTCCTTGGTATAAACCCTCATTGTATTTTCAGTCTGACAGTAGATCAAGTGTAAAGATAGTAGTGAAACATAAAAAAAAGAGTTTTCATTCTGAACAATATTTTTTTTAGTCATAGTTCAGACCTGAAGCAATCTTTTGTAGTCAATGTGTGTTAAAAGGAAGTAAAACTATATTTTTAAGGTCAGTGGGTCAAAAATCAAGGTCACATTTGACAGCAATTTTAGACTGAAGCAGACTTGACAGTTGATGACTTGACACAATATTAACTGATACCTTAATATTAGTAAAGTTATAGAGATTGCATCTCAGGTTGTGTGTCCATAATTGTTCTGTAATGAAGTGGGGTTTTTTTTAGGAAAAAAAGTTATTTATTTGGTGAAGAACAATATGTGGGTGACTGCTTACATTTTCTGTGCAATAACTTACAAACCTTTCAACCAATGCTTTTTTTTAATTTTTATTCATTAGTTGAAGAAACCCAATATTTGTTTGGTGTTGTGCTATATTTCCTTTATAAAAATTTTGAAGATGTTTGATTTTAATTCAAAGATTAAAACAAAATGAAATCATATTTTATAAATCTTAAAAGCAATTGGGAATACCTTTACAATTTAGATGAGTTTTTTTGCAATGCCTCATAAATTTCTTTCTTATATAAATATTTCTTATATAATATACAGATAAAAGTGAAGCATCAGTGCCTGTTGAAGAAAAGACAACAGAAAGTGTGAACGGAGAGGTAAAATGTAGCATCTCAAAAGATGAAGAAGGCCTTGAAGAACAGGACAAAGAAAGTTGGGATTGGAAAAGAGGAAGAAAGAAATATCCTCAAAGAAGAAGATCAGATAAAGCCAATAAATTTGGATCAGATGTGAGGCCATCACTTAAAAGTACACCATCTTTGTTGGAAAAGGTAAATATAAGGAGTCATTTTCTTTCAGAATGATAAATAATTCTTTTAGGAATCAACTTGAATAAAACCATGTTTCAATAAAATGTGCTTCAAGACCCAATATAATGACATCTGTTTTTATTTACACCTATTAAAAAAAAAACTACAGTTTATTAAAACATTATTTGATAGTAATACTCTTATTTGAAATAAGCGGTTTTTTCATACAATTTTCCATCTTAGATATTCCTTAAAGGTTTTACGCATTAATAAAGCCTTCATTTATTGGATTGAAATACAAGTAGCAGAACACATCTTTAAAAAAAGAATTAGCTGTAAAATTAATATTCACTAATTTGACTCAAATTCTCATATTTGATTTATAACATATACTAAAGGGTGTATCCAAATAATAATTAAATAAACAATTTACGATGCACAGACTCTATGATATGTATCAGATTTCCTGTGTATTTTAGACTAGATGCCATCTAACTAACATCAAGTGATCTTAAGTTAACATATAAGAAAAGAATTTCCCACTTTAATCTGATCGGTAAAATATGATACAAATCTTGTAAATTCTTGTAGAAAATTAATTTTGAATTTTTATATCTATGTATCAATTTTTAAGAATTCAGGCATATTTTGGCCATACATAATACACACAAAATACATAACCAATATAGATATTAGTGATATCAAAGTATGTGTTTCACTTCTTATAACATTATTTGCTCATGTACTCTTAAGGGTCAGTGAAAGCTACTACAATTACTTCTCATAACCTTTGCAAAATCCTTTTTTCTCTGAAACAACTTCAAAGATGCATGTATGTCAAGATGTGAAAATATACTAAATTAAATTTTATATGACCGCAAAATTTAAAAAATTTTGGTCGTATATTGGTATCACGTTGGCGGCGTCCTCGTCCAAATACTTTTAGTTTTCGCACTCTAACATTTTAGGAATTAGGGTCCAAAAAGGGCCCAAATAAGCATGTTCTTGGTTTTCGCACTATAACTTTAGTTTAAGTAAATAGAAATCTATGAAATTTTGACACAAGGTTTATGACCACATAAGGAAGGTTGGGATTGATTTTGGGAGTTTTGGTTCCAACAGTTTAGGAATTAGGGGCCAAAAAAGGGCCCAAATAGGCATTATTCTTGGTTTTCGCACAATAACTTTAGTATAAGTCAATAGAAATCAATGAAATTTAAACACAAGGTTTATGACCACAAAAGGAAGGTTGGGATTGATTTTGGGAGTTGAGGTCCAAACAGTGAAGGAATAAGGGTCCAAAAAGGGGCCCAAATAAGCATTTTTCTTGGGTTTTGCACCATAACTTTAGTATAAGTAAATAAAAATCTATGAAATTTAAACACAAGGTTTATGACCATAAAAGGAAGGTTGGGATTGATTTGGGGAGTTTTGATCCCAAGAGTTTAGAAATAAGGGGCCCAAAGGGTCCAAAATTAAACTTTGTTTGATTTAATCAAAAATTGAATAATTGGGGTTCTTTGATATGCAGAATCTAACTGTGTATGTAGATTCTTAATTTTTGGTCCCGTTTTCAAATTGGTCTACATTAAGGTCCAAAGGGTCCAAAATTAAACTTAGTTTGATTTTAACAAAAATTGAATCCTTGGGGGTTCTTTGATATGCTGAATCTAAACATGTACTTAGATTTTTGATTATGGGCCCAGTTTTCAAGTTGGTCCAAATCAGGATCCAAAATTATTATATTAAGTATTGTGCAATAGCAAGAAATTTTCAATTGCACAGTATTCAGCAATAGCAAGAATTCTTCAACTGCTCAGTATTGTGCAATAGCAAGAAATTTTCAATTGCACAGTATTGCGCAATAGCAAGAAATCTTCAATTGCACAGTATTGTGCAATAGCAAGTATTTTCAATTGCACAGTATTGCACAATAGCAAGAAATATCTAATTGCACAATATTGCGCAATAGCAAGAAATTTTCAATTGGAGTTATCTTACTTTGTCCAGAATAGTAGTTGAATCAACTTAAATCATCGTTTTATACAATATACAATGTATATTCACTTTTACTACCAACTAATAAATTAAAACAATCTTTACCATTCAGTGATAAAACGCACTTTTTTTAGATTTTAATATTTTATGATGTATTTAAATAAGTAGTTATTATTAGAAATTTGAATTCAGATCAGTTTTGGAATAAGGGAAAGGGGGATGTGAAAAAAAAGTTGTGGGGGGGTGTCAATTTTTCTCATTTCAGATTTCATAAATAAAAAGAAAATTTCTTCAAACATTTTTTTGAGAGAATCAATATTCAACAGCATAGTGAATTGCTCAAAGGCAAAACAAAAATTTTAAGTTCATTAGACCACATTCATTCTGTGTCACAAACCTATTCTGTGTCAACTATTTAATCACAATCCAAATTTAGAGCTGAATCCAGCTTGAATGTTGTGTCCATACTTGCCCCAACCGTTCAGGGTTCAACCTCTGCGGTCATATAAAGCTGTGCCCTGCGGAGCATCTGTTTGTATGTTCGAGTAAATATGTTTGGGACATTTCATTAAAATGGAAACTTAGATGTTGATTGGAAGTTATTGCGAACATAGTTCTAGAGAAGAAGAAAATATATTGGTAATACTATCTTACATGACTTATGGAACTGTTTAATAATAATTAACTTTACTGTAAATTTCTCTTTTAGCTCCTTGCCAATGATATCCGACATGAAAGAAATGTCATATTACAGTGTGTTCATCATGTTGTTAAGAACAATTTCTTTGGTATTGGAGACACATCATCCAAAGAGATAAATAAACAGTCATCATGTGACATGTCAGTCACCAATGAAATTAAAAGTCAGTCAGAATGTGAGACAGGACACCAGTCAGTCACCAATGAAATTAAAAGTCAGTCAGAGTGTGAGACAGGACCATCTGAAAATAAAGTTAGAAGGATAGATAACAATTGTGAATCTACTAGTGTAAAACATGTAATGCAATGTAGCAAAGACAATACAGCATCCAATGAAACAGCAGAACAGCCTAGTGATGAAGAAACGATAACCAATGAAAATACGACTGAGACCAGTAATAAAACAGTATCCAATGAAAAAACAGAGCTGCCTAGTGATGACAAAACAATATCCAATGGAAATACAGAAGAGACGAGTTATAATTCAGTAACCAATGGAATTATAGAACTGTCTAGTGAGGATAATTCAGTATCCAATGAAAAAGCAGAGCAGCATAGTGATGAAAAAACATTATCCAATGGAAATGCAGATGAGACCAGTTATAATTTAGTAACCAATGGAATTATAGAACTGTCTAGTGAGGATAATTCAGTATCCAATGAAAAAGCAGAGCTGCCTAGTGATGACAAAATAATATCCAATGGAAATACAGATGAGACCAGTGAAAATACATTAAACAATGAAATTATAGAACTGTCTAGTGACGACAATATGGAACAGTCTAGAGATGAAAATATAGTATCCAACGAAAATGCAGAGCAGGCTTGTCAGAAAAAAGTATCTAACCGACAAAATTTTCCTGGAAATCCAGGAACAAGAATGTTACTACAAAATGTACATACATTTCTCAACCTAAATAAATAAGATTTATGTAAGATAGAATAACAAAAAAACAACTACAGTTGTACATGATGTTAAAATGATTCTTCATTAAAGAAACATTCATAGAATGAAATGATCATTCCATCATTGACAAATGATTAAAGTAGCTTATGTCATTTTTGCAGATGTTTTATAATATTTTGTGAAATATAGCTCTTTGGTGAACATTTTTGGATAAAATCTGGTCATTGTAAATATGAAACTATGTCAAATGTATGTCATGTATGTATGAGTTGACTATTATTCTAATGCTTCATTGAGGTTGCAAGTCTTTTCTTCACACTATATATGTGAGTTTGATAATAAGTGCTTTGATCACAACCATGTCAAATAAAACAAAAATATGAGGTTTCATATTCTTTACTTATGTTTCATAAGAATCCAACAGACAACATATGCGAGGCATTTTAAAATTATTCTTTATATCCCAATAAAATACAACATTCATGGCTGCATGTACTTCCCATGACAAAGTCACAGCAATTTATAAGAAAACCAAACAAATAGCATGAAATAACTTGCAAGTTTATGGTTGTGTAGCATAAAAATGATGTTATGAGTCATCTACCTCACGAAGTCGAAAGGGGTCTTTAGGTTTGCACTCTATCCGTCTGTCTGTTTTTATCAGTCAGTTGGGAAATCAGTTTTCCACACTATTATACGACAAAATTTTGGGGTCATATATATTGGTATCAACTTGTTGTCAGTTGAATGAATACATTTTGTTTCCTGACAATAACTTCAGTACAAGTGAATACAAATCTATGAAATTTAACCACAAGGTGTATAACCACACATGGATAGTTGGGATTGATTTTGTTGTTTATGGTCCTAACAGTTCAGGAATTGGGGCCCAAAAAAGCATTTTTCTAGTTTCCAGACAATAACTTGTGGAAAGGTGTATTGATCTCTCTGAAATTATACCACATGTTTTCATACCACAAAGGGATGGTAAGGATTGGCTTACAGGGGTTATGGCTCAAATCGTTAAGAAATTAGGGGCAAAAAAGGGGGAAAACAATGGTTTCCATGTTAATGGACAATTACTTGAGGGTGCTACAAACAGTTTGGTATAAAAAAAAACTAGGGGTTATTCCCTGACTAAAAATAGACATGGATGGAAGTCCCTTTTTATCAACATAATTGGTGAAAAAGTATCATGTTTTTTGTATTTGGTTGTAAAAATAAGTTAATTTACTTCAATTAAAACAGGTTGAATGATTAAAATAATTTTTTTTGGCAGTGAAAATTGAAAACTTATTTGCAGCCACTGTATCTCTTTTCAGAGCAGGCGAATGTACCCTGAAGCATGAATTTTTTGAAAGACCAGATAAAAAATCTATGAAATTCATACAGTTTTGATTATAAAAAATGTTCATGTATCATGTCTTCATGGGTGTGCACATGAACTGATTTCAGTATTTTTAAGCTTAGATTGGGCAATGATTTTCCCATTTTCTCTGGATAAAACTTTTTTATACTATTAAAAGTACACTTTATTTTTATTTCATTATAAACTACAGAACATTCTGATTCCAGTGATATCTAGTTTTATACAAGTATCTTTATTAATTAGTCCACCACTAAGGGTGACTTATGCATGGTTCCTCAAAATATGATGTCATAGAAAAAAACTCTTAAGACATTTTAAAAGCTGTTTAAGGGAGATAATCCCAACACAATGTTATATTGTGATAACCTCCCTTACTCTGTTTTTATACGACCGCAAAAATTTTAATTTTTTGGTCGTATATTGCTATCACGTTGGCGTCAGCGTCGTCGTCGTCGTCGTCGTCATCGTTCGAATACTTTTAGTTTTCGCACTCTAACTTGTGTAAAAGTGAATAGAAATCAATGAAATTTTAACACAAGGTTTATGACCACAAAAGGAAGGTTGGGATTGATTTTGGGAGTTTTGGTCGCAACATTGTAGGAATTAGGGGCCAAAAAGGGCCCAAATAAGCATTTTCTTGGTTTTCGCACTATAACTTTAGTTTAAGTGAATATAAATCTATGAAATTTTGACACAAGGTTAATGACTACAAAAGGAAGGTTGGGATTGATTTTGGGAGTTTTGGTTCCAACAGTTTAGGAATTAAGGGCCAAAAAAGGGCCCAAATAAGCATTATTCTTGGTTTTCGTACAATAACTTTAGTATGAGTAAATAGAAATCAATGAAATTTAAACACAAGTTTTATGAACACAAAAGGAAGGTTGGGATTGATTTTGGGAGTTTTGGTCCCAACAGTTTAGGAATTAGGGGCCAAAAAGGGGCCCAAATAAGCATTATTCTTGGTTTTCGCACCATAACTTTAGTATAAGTAAATAGAAATCTATGAAATTTAAACACAAGGTTTATGACCATAAAAGGAAGGTTGGGTTTCATTTTTGGAGGTTTGGTCCCAACAGGTTAGGAATAAGGGGCCAAAAGAGTCCAAAATTGAACTTTGTTTGATTTCATCAAAAATTGAATAATTGGGATCTTTGATATGCCGAATCTAACTGTGTATGTAGATTCTTAATTTTTGGTCCCGTTTTCAAATTGGTCTACATTAAGGTCCAAAGGGTCCAAAATTAAACTTAGTTTGATTTTAACAAAAATTGCATCCTTGGGCTTCTTTGATATGCTAAATCTAAAAATGTACTTAGATTTTTGATTATTGGCCCAGTTTTCAAGTTTGTCCCAATCGGGGTCCAAAATTAAACTTTGTTTGATTTCATCAAAAATTGAATAATTGGGGTTCTTTGATATGCCAAATCTTACTGTGTATGTAGATTCTTAATTCTTGGTCCCGTTTTCAAATTGGTCTACATTAAAGTCCAAAGGGTCCAAAATTAAACTAAGTTTGATTTTAACAAAAATTGAATTCTTGGGCTTTTTTGATATGCTGAATCTAAACATATACTTATATTTTTGATTATGGGCCCAGTTTTCAAGTTGGTTCAAATCAGGATCCAAAATTATTATATTAAGTATTGTGCAATAGCAAGAAATTTTCAATTGCACAGTATTCAGCAATAGCAAGAAATCTTCAATTGCACAGTATTGTGCAATAGCAAGCAATTTTCTATTGCGCAATAGCAAGAAATCTTCAATTGCACAGTATTGTGCAATAGCAAATATTTTCAATTGCACAGTATTACGCAATAGCAAGAAATATCTAATTGCACAATATTGTGCAATAGCAAGAAATTTTCAATTGATTGGAGTTATCTTTCTTTGTCCAGAATAGTAGTTGAATCAACTTAAATCATTGTTTGATACAATATACAATGTATATTCCCTTTTACTACCAACTGATAAATTAAAACAATCTTTACCATTCAGTGATAACAAGCACTTTATTTTACATTTTAATATTTTATGATGTATTTAAATGAGTAGTTATTGTTGCAAACTCCATTAGGAATTTGAATTGAGATCAGTTTTGGAAAAAGGGAAAGGGGGATGTGAAAAAAAAATGGGGGGGGGGGGGTTAAATTTTTCTCATTTCAGATTTCATAAATAAAAAGAAAATTTCTTCAAACATTTTTTTGAGAGGATTAATATTCAACAGCATAGTGAATTGCTCAAAGGCAAGAAAAATATTTTAAGTTCATTAGACCACATTCATTCTGTGTCAGAAACCTATGCTGTGTCAACTATTTAATCACAATCCAAATTTAGAGCTGAATCCAGCTTAAATGTTGTGTCCATACTTGCCCAAACTGTTCAGTGTTCAACCTCTGCGGTCGTATATAGCTGCGCCCTGCGGAGCATCTGGTTTACTACAGTTATTTTGCGTCAGAAACCTAAAATGTGTCAAATATTCAATAACAATCCAAATTCAGACCTGTATCAAGTGTGAATATTGTGTCCATTTTGCCCCAACTATTCAGGGTTGGACCACTGGCAAAGCAATTTATTTCTTCGTGCTTGAAGATATTGATTTGATATTTGGTATATTATGTTGTCATGACAAGTTACAGATCAGGTTTAAATTTTGTTCCAGTCTGATGATTTTGTGCAGAGTTATGGTCATTTGTCTTAAAATTCACTCAAATATTCAGTTTTCCAACCTTTTTGTGTCATTTTTGACGATATTGATTTGATAATTAGTATATATATTTATCGTGAGAAGTTATGTGTGGTAAGGATATGTGTCAATAAGACAGAACACAACAACACAAATAACATAAGTGACCTGTGTAGATGTCAACAAACTTTAATCAGTGCTAAAAGCCATTTAAGTAATAAAGCCATTATCAGGATCTGGTAACCGTCCTGTAGCACATGTGATCACTCCAGTGTTTTAGATAAGGTTGATGTTGCTCGGCCTTCAGTTTTCTATATAGTGTTTTGTGGACTAGTTTGTCTTTTAGTCATTTTTTTGCCAAATTGTAATCAGCTTCAACTCAACTGATGAGTTTTGAACTCTTTGGTATCTTTAACCTCTATTTCCACTGAAGCAGTTCTTTATTTGAAACAGACTATTATAGTAGTACATATGCTAATATAATATTATAGTCCCATTTACATCTTCATGCTATACAATATGCAAAATGTTGTAAAATGCTTTTGGTTACTTGAATCTCAATATGCTTAATCTGCTTGTATGAAGTCCTACATTTATATATCAGTACTTTGATGAAAATTTTGCATCATCTCATTAACAGTACGGCAATAACCAGAACAAACCTTACAACATAACATTCTAATTAAATTCTCATATATATATATATAATTGAAAGTAAAACATTTATCCAAACTATTAAAAGTCTAAATAAAACAATAAATAAGACACAGGCATGATTTCAGATAGGGAAATAGCAAAATGTCAGTCCAAAAACGTAGTTACAAAAGTTTACATTAACGTGTGAAACCAGTGTCTGCATGCAAAGCTGGTGCATACCTATGGTGATGAGAGCCCCGAGTTACTATCACAGATTAGAATATAACAGCAAAACAGACCATTCAAAGTAAACCAATTGTTCAGGACATGATAGGAGATAGCTCTAACTCAACAGTACTAGCATTTACAGATGGTTGGTTTCGGAATAAACCCGGACCATGTGGAGCAGGGACTGTAACATATATGGGAATCAGTATAAAAAGAGTAATGGCCAGTAGATGTTCAATATTACTGGCCAAACTGATATTGCCCTGGAGCATTGCAAATCATAGAGTATAGTTTACAGAGGTCAAAATACTTTCAGATTGCCAGACAGCTGTTAGAATCATGACTCTCAAGTGAAAATCTTCTATTGATCAGCTAGATCATACCAATCCTGATGCAGGAAGAGTTCTGTCAGAACTAAGAACTGACGACAACAGGGTATATGAGTCGATTCTACGCACCATATTGCACGTATAGTGAAGAAGAAATATAGATCTATTCTTATTCAACTGCACAATATCAACACGATCGAGAAGTAATAATGATACAGTTGAACACATTGAAACCATCCCGACGGATTTGAAAACACTACTGGCATCTACAACAAAAGAGACATACGAAGGAACAGCTCATATTGAAGAATGTTTAGAATGCAAATCCTGAATCCCGATCCTGCAGCTAGAAAGTACTAGTATACCAAAGTATCGCGATTAAACTAGAGCATCATACATATATATATATAAAGAGGAAATTAATAACAAGACAAGCTGTGTCAATGTTTTGATCTTAGGATCCGGATCAATAAATACTGGTAAGTCAGGTTTTTTTCAACTTGATATAAGCAAATAGTGCCGAAATGATGTGCTAATTGTAAATTTATGATGAAATGAGTTTACTTTTAAGTAGAGATATGAGTAATGATCTGTAATAGTACTATATGTCTCTGCTTGAAATCAGTCATGTTCATCCAGACGCGTAGCAACCCGTACGTAAAATTAGCGGTCCTACTAAAAAGCGCCCGGGGTAGAAAGAAAAAAAAACGCCCGGGGAAGAAAGAAAAAAAAGCGCCCGGGGGAAAAAAATATTTCATTTTGATATCGTTTTTGAAAAACGTCTTTTGATGTCTAACATTTTATGAATCTTCATCATATACTGTGATCCATTATTATCTGTCTTTCGAAAAAGTATTCATATATTATTGTTAAAATTAAAACATTCATACTTGTTTTTGTGCTTTATTACAAGTCGACTATCTGAATTTGCAAAAATACTTGTCTAAAATTTTTAAAAAATCAATGTGCATAACTTACATCGACAATTATACAAAAATTAAAATTACATCACTAGTGTTTTCTATGTATTAAAGGGGCATTAGCTTTCATATTCATGTCAATATTCGATTTGACATTCAAGGAACTAGTAATGCAACCCCTGCATAAGTAATAGAAATAGGTCCTTCAACATCAATCTAAAGACCGCTATATGTACGGATATTCTTAAATGCTCCAAAGATTGGGAATAACATAAGCCAAAGAAAAATACAAAAGTTGGTGCATTTCGCGGCTTCCAGAAAAATCAGCGGTTAGTTGACTCTCAAAGTAACTATTGTTTCTTATATATCCAAATGCATAAAATGTGATGAAGGTTCTATCAGTCTTTTACTGGTAAATTTGGACATGAACTTACAGAGTTCGTTTGTGGCAAGCACTAGCTCCGTCTGATTTTTAATCTAGCTGTTCTTTATTACAGCCGATTGCATTGATTGTGTACATGGTAATATCTTTGGTTAGCTTGCTTGCTAGTTGAACCGTGCAGTGGCGGATCCAGAAATTTTCATAAGTGGGGGCCCACTGACTGACTTAAGAGGGGGCCCGCTCCAGTCACGCTTCAGTGATTCCCTATATAAGCAACCAAATTTTTTCCCAAAAAGGGGGGGTCCGCCCCCCCCCCCCCCCCCTAAATCCGCCTATGCCGTGAAGCCATTATTCCTTTAAGAGTAGACTAGTCCGACAGATAACCAATCTATCTGTCCGTAGGATTAGTCTACTCCGAAAGGCAGCAGTCCTTTTGCGCCAATTACTGTTTTTCAGGGGTATCATTTGCGCCAAATTTTGTTTTCCAAATATATCTAGTGTGCCAATATTCGGAACTCATTTGCGCCAATTTACCTGTACACATATCTATCAAAAATATTAATGATTAATATATATTTATTCTTATTTTTGACTTAAAAAGTATCATATGTTTCGAGATATTTCACCATGAAGATGAGCATCTGAAGAGAAATGACTTAAAATCCATTAGACAGTCCATGTACAGAGAGAGAAGAAAACGTATTGCTTTGCTGAATATTTAATACAAATTATGCAAAAAGAGAAAAAATAAAAGCTTTTGCTGATTATGTTTTAGTCACATATGTTGATGACACAGTGCTTTGTTTCCACCATGCGCGCGTATGGGCTGAAACTATCTACCGCAAGACGTACCAGCAATGGAGTAGAAGTATTCCACAGGAATTATAATGAACTGTTTATTCATTTCATCCTTAAATGTTTGTGGTTTTGGACAGCAAAGTGAAGTTACAAGCTACTTCATACATTAAATTGGGAGGTACCCATGCAGCAGCAGTAAGAAGAAGATATGTTTCAGATATATAAGGAAACATTTTCCGTGTAAACTGTCAGTGCCAAGTCCCAATAAAGGAAGAGGAAGTCATTTTTCTTCCAATTGGCGCAATCGTATGTTTTATTTTTGGCGCAAATGATACCATGTAATTTTAAAACAGGTGGCGCAAACGTAGCATCGGAGAAAAAGTTGTGGCGCAAAAAGACGCATTTTTGGCGCAAACGGATGTCTCTCCTTCGGGCAGGGTAGCATACCGTTCCTAATAATGACTTCACGGTTCAGCTAGAAAGTAAGCTAACCAATCATATTACCTTTAACTACACGCTCAATGCAATCGGCTGTAAATGTATGCTGGTTCATATCGTCTTTGTTCAGTTTGTTTGGTTTATTGTTATAATCACTGCTAATATATAGATATAGGAAGATGTGGTGTGAGTGCCAATGAGACAACTCTCCATCCAAATAACAATTTATAAAAGTAAACCAGTATAGGTCAATGTACGGCCTTCAACACGGAGCCTTGACTCACACCGAACAACAAGCTATAAAGGGCCCCAAAATTACTAGTGTAAAACCATTCAGCCAAACGGGAAAACCAACGGTCTAGTCTATATAAAAAACGAGAAACAAGAAACACGTATAAATTACATAAACAAACGACAACTACTGTACCTCAGATTAATAACATATATCATAAACATATACCATATCAGAAAATGAAGTACAGGCCATGATTTGAAAATGCCTAAACCATATATGAAACCAGAGACGACCACAATATTCTTCTGATTTTGTTTTAAAAAAAGGGTTAAAATAAGATCAATGGTAATGACCATTTCCGAAATGCTTTGAAATATTTAGTTTACTTCCCCTTGATTAACAGCAGATGTTCATAGCTTCTTCTGACTTCCTAAGGATCTCAAAAACATTGGATTAATTGTGCCACCTATACGTTTTATGGTTATTGTTGTCGTGTGTTGCTGCCGGTCTAATGACTAGTACCCCACACTCCCTTTTCATTAAATCTTCGTCCTTGGTTATGACAAGGAAGTTTTATATCAATACAATACTTCCATGGTTATATATATGTTTTTTGGGACCTTTGCTTGCTGTTCGTTGTGAGCCAAGTATGCGGCCGTGTCGAGGACCGCACATTGACCTATATGGATGGAGAGTTGTCTTGTGGGCACTCATACCACATCTTCTTATATCTTTATATTATGCACCAATGTCATCCCAATAATATGTTGACAGGCAGATGCACTTTAATCAATTTACCACTATTTCATTGGGTATTTTGTTTACGATGTTCTGTAATGTGGCCATATACGGTCTTCGGTGCAACTTCACTAGATTAGGCTGTTTCTCAAATACTAATATAAGACAGTCCGCACAGTATCTGTATCTGTATGGGTACGTCGTAGCTACCAATTCTGGCTTTTATACAACGGGAGTGAAGGCGCCGTCGATTTATTTACGTTTCGCGAGAGCAGATTTAAAGCTCTCTACACTAGTTGCGCCGGAACAATAGTGTCTTCTAGATGGTTCCAATTTACTATTGTGGACACAAAGAATGAATTTGAATGTTGCGGTGTTTTACTGGTAGGAATGTCAAAACACCTGGTATTGTTCCTCACTTGTTTTTCAACAATGTTTGATGCTTGGTAGTTGTCAAACTTTTTAGCTGTGATGTTTCGTCTTGGTCTTGCTGATTTGAGGAAGTCGTCTGGATCAATAGCAGGTACCAGCCCCTCAACCACCTTGTACATAAATATAAGCTTTTGGCTCGTGCGTCTCAATTGTAGTTCCTGTAGTTCTAATTTTGTAAGCATGTTTGTTATGCAGCCATCTTCTCTAGTTCTGTAATCGCCTGTTATAAAGCGTGCTGCTTGTCTTTGTATTCTTTCTAGCTTGTTTGAGTCTGCAATACTGTAGGGGTCCCGTACTGTTGCTGCATATTCCATTTTAGATCTTACTAAGGAAATGTAAGCAGTTTTCTTACATTCCTGTGGGCAGTATCGTAAATTTCTTCTGAGGAAGCCTAGGGTTGAGTTAGCCTTTTTGGCAACGTTTGTTATATGAGTGCTCCACTTCAGGTCTTCTGATATCTGCACTCCTAGGTATGGGTTGCTCTGAACTTGTTGGAGTATGTGGCCGTTGAGTGTATAGAATCTCTGGCGTTTGTTCTTTATGCTTAGTATGTAGCATTTCTTTGAGTTGAATCGCATACCCCATTTATTTGCCCAGTCTTCTAGGCTAGCTAGGTCTTCTTGTAGCAGTTTGTGATCTTTCTCTGTTTTGATGGTTCTGTATAATAGACAGTCATTGGCGAACAGCCGTACTGATGATTTGACAGTGTCCGGGAGGTCATTTATATGACATAGGAAAAGTAATGGTCCTAGAACTGTTCCCTGTGGAACACCTGAGACCACTTTGACTTTTTGCGACTGTTCTCCGTCTACTACTACTTTCATCTTTCTCTGTGTCAGAAACATATTTAGCCAGTTGTTTAGTTGTCCTCGAATTCCGTATTCTCCCATTTTTAATAATAATTTGTTGCGTGGTACTATATCAAAGGCTTTTGAAAAGTCCAGGATTGCGATATCAGTTTGTAGTCAAATGCTTTCATGAAGTCATGTAAGGTGACTAATAGTTGTGTTTCACATGAGTAGCCAGATTGGAATCCATGGTTGAGTAATGTTAAGACTGAGGATGTGCTTGCATATGATATGTTCTAATAGTTTGTAAGGTACCGATGTTAATGAGACTGGTCTATAGTTCTCTGCAGCGTGTTTGTCTCCTTTTTTGAATACACACGAGATGTTTGCGTTTAGCCAGTCTTCGGGTAGTATGCCAGTGTCTATTGATGTTTAGAATATGGCAGTAAGTCCTGGTGCTATTTCTGTAGCACATTCTTTAAGTATTTTGTTTGGTATACCATCTGGTCCAGATTCTTTCGATGGGTTTACATCTTTGAGTAGTTTTTCTAGTCCTTTTGTGGTAATAAGTAGATTTGGTATTGTTTCCCATTGCCAAGAATTAGTCCGGTTTAAGGGAGGTAATCCAATCTTGTCAAGAAATTTATTTCAAGGACTGATAACTCTAGCATATATTGTTATCAATCCCACCAGCGTGTGTGGTTAAATATCGAGGTCTGCCTGAGTATGTATTTTGTTGTTTTTAGAATTGATGTTGACAGAGACATATAATAATTGTATTATATGTCTCTGATGTTGATTTGTCAATTGTGAATATACGGATCTAAATTGTTGGATTAAAATTTCTGCCTTTCCTTTGCTGTCGCTGACTAATTTGCCCTTGTCTTTTAAAGGTGATACACCAATGTTGTCTGTTTTCCTGGATTTGATGTACTTCCAGAATAGCTTCGTATTGTTTGTTTCTAGGCCTTTGATGATAGTATCATTGATGTATGTGTATTCTGCTTTCCTGACTTGCCGCTTTACTTCTTTTTGGAACTGTCTGTAGTTTGACCACTTTTTAGTTTTCTTAGCTTGTTGGTATAGCCGCTGTTTCTTTTTGAAGAGTTTTCTAATTTTGTGGTTTATCCAGGGCAAGTTGTTCTTAGAGCGGATTTCTTTTGATGGGATGTGTTTGTCCATACTTTGAAAGAGTTCTTTCTTAAAGGTGTCGCTCATTTCTTGTACGTTTGTTCCACGATCCTGCATGTGTCGGAGTTTTGTTGATGTTATTGAAATCTCCTCTTTAATAGTGTCACCCATAGGCTTCGAATAAATATGTTTTAGACTGTTCAAATATTGTGAGTATATCAGCCGTATTTGTAAGTTATAATTTCAGGATAGTTCTTGATTATTTATGAAAATATCACTCATACTCGGTATAAACTAGAGCCCTTGAATAGACTCAGGAATGACGATATGACAATTTTAGGCATACATCTAATTTTAAAATACATGGAAATGGGGAATGTGTCAAAGAGACAACAACCCGACCATAGAACAGACTACAGCAGAAGGTCACCAATAGGTCTTCAATGCGGCACCCGGGGGCGTTCTCAGTCAGCTGGCCAGACTGGTCACCGTCTATGCAGTGCGTCTATGTCGCCATGCTTCTGTATTTGAAATGAGATTTATCACATTCAATTCCCTCTTACTGTATACTATATTAATTTTATATGTATACCTTAAGATATCATAATAATAAAAAAAATCACCATCGAGACAAAAATGCGGAAGTTATTTTCCTATGTTGACTTAGTGGCTTAGTATCAATTGCAGCTGGTACCAAACCGTACTTGGAAACCAGTCAATCCACGTTGCACCTGTCACTCTGTTCAGAATGTCATCTTTGTGTTGGCAGTCGTTTATTCTGCTAATCAGCTTCTTATCCTTTTCTCAGGTATATTTCTTTTTATAAAGTCACTTAATTCTGTCAGCCAGAAAGAATGTAGACGGGGTTTATATGTAAACATCAGTGATCATCAGTCAACATCAGTCATTGTCAGTCATCACTAAAAAAAATCCTAAAGTTGCATAAATGCAAATCATGCATAGATAACTTTTACTAGAATAAAACGTCTTTCATTATATGTTACTTATAACTTTTAGCTTAGTGCTCATTCGGGCATGCATATATATAATTTGTATGTGTTCACCTTATTTGAATTAGTTCAGCTTTGTCAAACTGGGCATGAAAAAATTATATGTTGACTGTTTATGTGCATAAGCTTTTGATTTTACTTGCACTAGCTACAATGTATATAGAAAGATGAAAAATATTGACTTTATATAAAGCATTTGATTTGATCGATACAGAAATTTTCAGAGAAAAAATTAACTGGGCTTAGGGTGTTGCTGTGACTACTTACTACTACATAACATTGTATTAATACAACATGTGTTAAGGTTTACGACCTCTTCTGTAGCCATGTGAATTACAAATTTTTCGAAAATATCACTCAACTATTAGCAGAGTACATAGAGGAAACAAACCGTTTTAGTGGATAATTTAATACAAAATTTTTTATTTTTTTTTTTTATTTTTTTTACTTTTCATGTCATTTCAATTTTCTAATTAACCAATTTTTTATTTTTTTTTCACTTCATACATTGATTCTTTAATATTTTTAAAGCGCCACCTACAATATCTAAGTACTTTTTAAAGGAGAAACTACATTAGTGATTATAATTTTACAAGAGAGGATAATTTACCCTGTCATCACGACACAGATTGAAGATTTTTCAAACTCCCAATAGTATCAAGATAGCAATCATAATGAACAAGAGAGACAGGACATTTTGTACATATACCTAAGGGAAATTGTGCAAAGCATTATTATTTATTGTTTTATTGTAATACATGTAATAGAAAATGGGGATTTTGTGGCAAATAAAACCAGATTTTTGTAGAAATCTACAGACCCTGATACAGAGATTTTTTCTATAAAATTTAAACCTAAACTATAGCTTATTTTTCCATGCTGTACTAGCGTTAATTGTTTATGATAAGTCCTACATAGTGCTGAGTCACAAAGTTGAGGGAACCCTAATTTTAGTTTCTTGTGTATAATTTCGAAGTTTAGTATGACATCCATTATCACTGAACTAGTAATATATTGTTTAAGGGCCAGCTGATAGACTCCTGGTGTGGGAGTTTCTCGCTGGATTAAAGACCCATTGGTGGCCTTCGGCTGTTGTCTGCTCTATGGTCAGGTTGTTGTCTCTTTCACACATTCCCCATTTCCATTCTCAATTTTACTTGAATTCATCCATATTTATACTTGTTTTAACTAATATGGTAATTTATAAACTTGTTTTAAGGAAATCATTGCAAGCACTGCAAGCAATAATCCTCTTTCTATCAAGCACTGAATTGTCAAATTATAGAGTACAAGGGGAAAGGTTGTGGATTTCTATAAAATGTCCATGTGTTTAGCGTTGATCGAATCAACACAAGGGTACATAATCCTTGAAGCAGTCTTAGATCCATGCCCTTCTTTTAATAAATTCTTGTTACATATTTTAGTAATTCTGTCTGACAGTGAATGCAACGAAAGACTTAAAGGAATTTTTATTGTGTTTTAATAATGTTCTGTTAATAATTAATTTTTGAGGGCAACTCTCCATACACATGATACATGTACATGTAGATTGCAACACAACATTCACAGGTAATACATGTAGTTAGGTTTTGTTATGACATCATTTTTGTTGGATTTATTTCCCTTGGATGTCATGGTGGAGGTTTAATCATGAATAATTATAAATACAATATTTATAGGCATGTGGGAATAATATTCTGATAGCACGAAATAAAGGGAAATAGTAGATAAGTTTCAATACAAATGATGCAGTTTGAGTTATTCACCTTGGCCCCCATTTAGGAATTTGCATAAGGAGGTGGTTACTAACCAAATTGAGACATACTTGTTTGATACAGACAAGTCTGATAAAACTGATATAAGATTTTTATGTTTGATACAGACAAGTGTGATAAAACTGATATAAGATTTTTATTCTTATTGATGAATTAAGCACCAATTAAGGCAAAAACAATTTTATTTGTTTGTGGCCCATTGTCTAAGGACTGTCCAGAGACAAGATTTTTGCTTTCTACAATAGTGATATTTTTAGCTCACCTGGCTCGAAGGGCCAAGTGAGTTTTTCCCATCACTTTGCGTCCGGCAGCCGTTGTCGTCCTGCGTCAGGCGTTAACCTTACAAAAATTTTCTCCTCTGAAACTACTGGGCCAAATTAAGCCAAACTTGGCCACAATCATCATTGGGGTATCTAGTTTAAAAAATGTGTCCGGTGACCCGGCCAACCAACCAAGATGGCCGCCATGGCTAAAAATAGAACATAGGGGTAAAATGCAGTTTTTGGCTTATAACTCAAAAACCAAAGCATTTAGAGCAAATCTGTCAAAGTAAAATTGTTTATCTGGTCAAGATCTGTCTGCCCTGTAATTTTTAGATGAATCAGACAACCCGTTGTTGGGTTGCTGCCCCTAAATTGGTAATTTAAAGGAAAATTTTACTGTTTTTGGTTATTATCTTGAATATAATTATAGATAGAGGTAAACTGTAAACTGCAATAATGTTCAGCAAAGTAAGATTTACAAATAAGTCAACATGACCGAAATGGTCAGTTGACCCCTTTAGGAGTTATTGCCCTTTATAGTCAATTTTTAACTATTTTTCGTAAATCTTAGTTATCTTTTACAAAAATCTTCTCCTCTAAAACTACTGGGCCAAATTAATCCAAACTTGGCCACAATCATCTTTGGGGTATCTAGTTTAAAAAATGTGTCCGGTGACCCAGCCATCCAACCAAGATGGCCGTCATGGCTAAAAATAGAACATAGGGGTAAAATACAGTTTTTGGCTTATAACTCAAAAACAGAAGCATTTAGAGCAAATCTGTCAGGGTAAAATTGTTTATCAGGTCAAGATCTAACTGCCCTAAAATTTTCAGATGAATCGGACAACCCGTTAATGGGTTGCTGCCCCTAAATTGGTAATTTAAAGGAAATTTTACTGTTTTTGGTTATTATCTTGAATATTATTATAGATAGAGATAAACTGTAAACAGCAATAATGTTCAGCAAAGTAAGATTTACAAATAAGTCAACCGACCGAAATGGTCAGTTGACTCCTTTAGGAGTTATTGCCCTTTATAGTCAATTTTTAACCATTTTTCGTAAATCTTAGTAATCTTTTACAAAAATCTTCTCCTCTGAAACTACTGGGCCAAATTAATCCAAACTTGGCCACAATCATCTTTGGGGTATCTTGTTTAAAAATTGTGTCCGGTGACCCGGCCAAGGGTCCGGAAACGGTCATATTTGCCAGTCATGTCCTAAACTGAAACTATAATGTCCTAAACTTTTAATTGGGATTTAGGTCAAATTTTATTTTTCAACAGTAATAATTTCGGTCATTTCGTTGAGATTGACTTTCAAAATCGCCATTTTGAACATATTTTTGTTTTGTTATCTATCGACTTCCTGTAATTAAACTGCCACTTCAATAAAGTGTTATAATCCTGAGGGCCCTCCTAATAACTATATTAATGCCTCTGGGAGCTATTGGCTAATGATTGCTAATTAATCTCTTTACCTGTGTTTTTAATTCACACCTGGCAATTAATCACAAGCTCCAAACTATTATTATAAAGAAATAAAAATTCCATACCAACTGGCTTCATTATTTAATTACCCAACAGGTCAGACAATTGTCAATTATGATTTAAAATTAAATTAAAACTTGGTTTAATTTACGTAGAATTTTTTTTTTTTTAACTTCTAACACACGTGCTTTGTTTACTATGTAATACGCATGCTTGAAATTCTCTTCCACAGATTTAGACAATTAATCGTAAATTTAAAAATAATTTCATCCTAAATAAAGCTAGTGCAACTATTTTAATTAATATTCTTGCACTATTAAAGGTAAAATATTAAAAACAAAGCCGATGATTTCCTGTGATTTGGGTAAACAAAACTAATCCCGGAAATGAGTCCAGAATTGTTCGTTTTAGTATTGTCGCTTTACATCCGGTTTGAATTTTGACTTCAGGATCGAAAGAAACATAAGTGATAACTGAGAATATTATCGTTTTGAGTCATTAAAATCATTTTATTTTTAAACTGTTGCCTTCCCTTAATTGCTCTTGATCGATTTTTGGAAAATGGTAGGACAAATCATGAAGCAAATGCGATGCAACAGTGAAACAAGTTTGTTGATGCTACGAACATGACGATCGAGTATGAGCATACTCATAATGAGTCTCATGCAGTAATGTGATTTTGACAATCATTTTTTGAAAAGGGGCATCAACTTTTAAGTTGTATGAAAATGACCGAAATTAGATGAAAAAATTTCCGGATCCTTGGACCCGGCCATCCAACCAAGATGGCCGCCATGGCTAAAAATAGAACATGGGGGTAAAATGCAGTTTTTGGCTGATAACTCAAAAACAGAAGCATTTAGGGTAAATCTGACAAGGTAAAATTGTTTATTAGGTCAAGATCTATCTGCCCTGAAATTTTCAGATGAATCGGACAACCCGTTGTTGGGTTGCTGCCCCTAAATTGGTAATTTAAAGCAAATTTTACTGTTTTTGGTTATTATCTTGAATATTATTATAGATAGAGATAAACTGTAAACAGCAATAATGTTCAGCAAAGTAAGATTTACAAATAAGTCAACCGACCGAAATGGTCAGTTGACCCCTTTAGGAGTTATTGCTCTTTATAGTCAATTTTTAACCATTTTTCGTAAATCTTAGTAATCTTTTACAAAAATCCTCTCCTCTAAAACTACTGGGCCAAATTAATCCAAAATTGGCCACAATCATCTTTGGAGTATCTAGTTTTAAAAATGTGTCCAGTGACCCGGCCATCCAACCAAGATGGCCGCCATGGCTAAAAATAGAACATAGGGGTAAAATGCAGTTTTTGGTTTATAACTCAAAAGCCAAAGCATTAAGAGCAAATCTGACATGAGGTTATATTGTTTATCAGGTCAAGATCTATCTGCCCGGAAATTTTCAGATGAATCGGACAACCCGTTGTTGGGTTGCTGCCCCTAAATTGGTAATTTTAAGGAAACTTTACTGTTTTGGGTTATAATCTTGAATATTATTATAGATAGAGATAAACTGTAAAATTCAATAATGTACAGCAAAGTAAGATTTACAAATAAGTCAACATGACTGAAATGATCAATTGACTCCCTAAGGAGTTATTGTCCTTTATAGTCAATTTTTAACAATATTCATAAAATTTGTACTAACATTTTCCACTGAAACTACTGGGCCAAGTTCATTATAGATAGAGATAATTGTAAGCAGCAAGAATGTTCAGTAAAGTAAGATGTACACACACATCATCATCACCAAAACACAATTTTGTCATGAATCCTTTTGCTTCCTTTGTTTAATATTCACATAGACCAAGGTGAGCGACACAGGCTCTTTAGAGCCTCTAGTTCTACGTTGCTGTAGGTATTTGCTTAGTTGCTTTGGGTTTTATTTACCTTAAATCATATTTTATTATACATTGATTTCCAGGCTGGAGACCTGACAGTAACTAAGAAAGTATTTTTTGACATCTCTATTGGAACTAAACCAGTTGGAAAGATAGTCATTGGCTTATTTGGGGAAGCTGTACCAAAGACCGTAGAAAATTTTGTTGGATTAGCAACCCATAGCAAAGGATTTGGATACAAAGGCAGCAAATTTCATCGTGTCATTCCAAACTTTATGATACAAGGTAAATGAATTTGAAATATTCTGTGTCATAAAACACAAGGTTAAAATGTATATGGCTATTTAGTATAAAATATCTTTTTTTTTTAGTAATACCAGTTCAAACATGAGATAATTGCTAACTTTATATCCTTCTTTTACTTTTTTTCACTTTCAAAAATCAAATATTTGCACATGTCTTGCTAATTTTAATACTATTGTACAAATGTATTTAAAACTTGATTTACTTTTCAATGAAAACAATAGCCCAAATTTGTTAGCAGATAGGTCATATATAATACTTTGGAACTAGATTCAATTTAACATTTACAGAAAACACTACCGAAGGAAATGTGGTTTGAGCACTGTATTTAAACATGTTATAGAAAACATCAACAACTTGATAAAAGTATAGTCTTACGTCTTTATGAGCAAAGCTGTTATCAGATAATATTGTTGTCTTTTTAGCTTACATAATAATAATAATAATAATAATAAATTCTTTATTTAAAGAGGGTAAACACAGTTAGTTACAATCACTAATCTTCCCTGAGGCCCTCATATACATGTATGCAATACAAGTAAAAACAAAATGGTAATAATAAAAGAAAAAGCAATCATACAACATATAAACACAATTGTATAGACATAATAGTTCAGTCATGTACCATGATTAAAAGATATAAAACAGTTAAATATCGCATGTAGTAAATAGACCTAGTATATACAAATCATTAAAATCATACATTCTAAGAGTAATACAATGTAGTTGCAAAATCATATGGTGGCCCACTTCTTTTTTTTGCTACGGCCCATATAAAAGTTACATGATTTAATCTAAAGAATGCTTAAATTACAAACTTCTAATTTGATGCTCAGATGTGATTTTCTTGATGTCTCTGCATACATTGTTTATAACCCATGACTTCATGAAGCATAAATTTGTTCAAATAGAATTTCTGCCAATTGTTGTCCAAAAATATAGGATTTTATGCTTCAAATTATTTTTTTTCAACAATCCTTTCCAATTTCTAGCCATTAACAGGAGTCGTTTTACGTTTATGGTCAGAAAAAGTGAATTTACGCTAGCTAGACAGGCTCATTATGTCTGATGTGTTCATTCAGGATACATTTATCAACAAATGGAAGTTTTTAACGACCTTGACTGGCTGTACAGCCCTTGCACAGTCGGTATACATTTATAATCACTGTTATAGTTACTTATACATGTAACAATGTTTGATAAGTTCATTATATATGTACAAAATGTATTTAAATAACCCCCAAAAAATCTTTTAACAGGTGGAGATTTTGAGCAAGGCAATGGTTATGGTGGGAAAAGTATATATGGAAAAAAGTTTCCTGATGAGAACTTCAAACTGAAGCACTATGGGGCTGGATGGTTGAGCATGGCTAATTCAGGTATTGATAATTTCCAAATGAGTTTGATTAAGTGAAGTAATCTATCATTATTTTTATTTTCAGGACTAATTGTTGTAATTGGGTTTTAATGAAAATCTTCACTCTCTCACTATCATGACTATCAGAAGTTAGCCTGTCAAATGTTTTAAAGAAAAAGAAATTGATTGGTTGTTATTTTTTAACTTCAAGTGTGAAAAAGAGACAGTGTGCTATTTATACAAATGAGGCAGCACCAATAAATTATGTAACAACACAATTTGGTATTCAATATTCATCCTTCATTACCATAGGGGTTTCTTCTCAACGGTGATCACTGCTATATTAAATAGAGAGTCTCTATATATCATAGGATTATAATCATAGTAAGTATACATGCAGAATAACACGAAAATAGTTGTCCTGTCCCCGAGTTATTATGAAAATTATGTTTAAAGAGGGGAGTAAAGGTGGGTATCTGCAAGGAATAACACGAAATAAAATTGCCATTTCATGATAAACGAACAATTAAACATTTCTTGCACATTGATCTTTTAATATAGATTTCACGAAACACATTGAACAATGAACCTTTTTCACATGAAATAAAAAGTGGCAAAACACAATGCACGAAAATAACGCTTTACCCCCTCTTAAAGTTTAAAATCGGAAGTCTTGGGTATGACTTAAAAGTTAGTCTGATGTCAGAAACAATATCGGGAAGCCTTTTTCCTCGTTTTTCTCCCAAAATAACCCAAACTGAATAATCGTAAAAATGGATGATAAATGCAACTATGCATGGTACCTATAGGACAGAGAGGCATGATGATTAATTTATTGGGGAAGGAAGAGAAGCGACACACAAAATGAAGTCTTCTCGTTTAATAGTATAGATACCAGGGCATGTATGCATAAAACCATTTCAGGATGTATTCCTCCGATGTTTCTGTCTTGTTGAAATCTCGTTCTGGAATTATTTCCAAAACATGTGATACAAGTGGAAAATATCAATGAACTTTTAAAATGTTATAATCAAACTAAACTCTTGTGAAAAAATTGTGTATTTGCAACTAACAGTTTTTGAGTAATTACATTTTCCAATTTTTTACCAGTCAAGTATGAAAAAAAAGTTTAATTGTGGAACTGTGATTTTTTTCATGATATTAGGGAAAATCATTCAAATTGGGTACTTTGAAAGGGCCGTAGCAAAAAAAAGAAGTGGGCCACCATATGATTTTTTTCTTCAACAATTATCTTTTTACAGTCATATAAACCCAAAAATCAGGTTAAGAAAAAAAGTTTAATTCTAGAAATTTTTGGCTTTTTAGAGGAGTACATCCTTATTAAAGGATAAAAGTACTGAAAAATCTCAACTTTGTGGTTATTATACATCTTTGACAGATACTGTCATAAATATGACAGTTTGTGCTCTTTACCGTAGTTATACTTTATAACACATATATATAGAGTTGGGGTTTTTTTTGCAGTCAACTTATGGTTATAATACATAGTTATATGATGCCCTTATGATGTCCAGGAATTTGGGAGTTTCAGAAAAAATCTTTTGAGCCACTTGAAATATCATAAAAATGTCATATGACCTGGGGTTGAAGTTATTAAACTTTGCTCAGTGCTCGGAGCACAAAAATCATGCTCGAAACATGAGATGAAGCATTTTGATTGGTTGATTTTGGAGTATTAGTACAAAAAACAGACTTGTAAGTTTTATGACTTCAAGGACTGATCCTATTTTTGCAATCAAATGTGTTCCCTGTAATATGATGATACATCACAGGTCACTTTTTTGATGTGTTCTAGGAGGAGAGTCCTTTCTTTTTTCCTTGACCTCATTGCTCTTGGCATGGCAAGTTGTGCATAATACTAAAAAAACGAAACCTTGGATATGGGAAAAGGTCTGAGACCATGTTCTTTTAAAATAAAAGTTAAATCTTTGATCTTTTTTTTTTTGCAGGTCCTGATACCAATGGATCTCAGTTTTTCCTGACTACAATAGAAACAACTTGGTTAGATGGTGCTCATGTTGTGTTTGGCAAAGTATTACAAGGAATGGATGTTGTTAGGCAGATAGAAAATGTAGCAACCAATTCTAGTGACGCACCAATTGATCCTGTAACTATAACTGACTGTGGCCTTGAACCTGGAGCATTTACTCCATATGATGAAACACCTACTGGGGTCACCGGTTAGGAATCTTGTTGCATTCTATTGACTCAGTTTGGTTTTTTCATGCAATTTAAATTCATTGCACAACAAGAACATGTCAAATGTTTTGTTTCTGATATATTATTGTATTTCTAGTTTGTTTAATATTTGATTTCTGACAGAATACAAAAAAATCCTTAGATTTGTTTTTTAATTATTTGTTGTATAATTTTCCTGAATACATATCGGACTCTAAAAGTTCAAAAGAAAAATTATGTTTCTAACCTTCAATTAGCCTGTATAATTTTATATATTTGTGTAAATATTTCACTAAAGTTCGGTTTAACTTGTCAAACAATAGTCATGAGAAACGAGACATTTTATGTGATTGTCTTTTATTTAATCTAGAGCTTTAATTCTGCAGTTTCGATAAATGTGCTTTGGACGAAATGTGAAAGTATTTTTTGTTTGCAGTTTGTTAATAATAGCTTACTAAAAAAAAAAAAAAGAGATCTGTTCTATAAATGATTTGGTATGAGAAAATAATGAAAGAATCTATGAATAAACAATCTCCCACCAATTATCACATCAAATAAAAATACAATATTTATATGAGTTATTTGATGGCAAAAATATTTAAAAAAACAAGAAGTTTTCCTTACCCATTGCTAGATTTTAGTACATATTTTTTTAAGTTTAAGCTTTTTTACCTTCAGAATGTGCTCAAAACAGTTCAAACTCAGGTGAATAGTCATAAGAATTGTAGATAAACAAATTTGACAACTAAAATTAATGTTGATGAAAGAATGAATGAATTTTATTTCTCATAAACTAAAAATTACATAATTACAGAGAATATATAAACAATTACATTAAATATTGAAGCACATGTGAACAATACAAATATAAACATTAAATTACAAACTAACCAGGAGGAGTTTTTCAAGAACAATATAATTATTAGAGCTCATCATTTGTTGATATTGATCACTTAGGCAATGTCAAAAAGAAGAAAATCAATGATTTTTTTGTTTAAGCATTTGCAATAGTTTCTTGCTTTATCCATAGGGATAGTTTAGTTTATTAATTGAAATGTTTAGATAACGATCATAAAAACAATTTGCATAATATATTTGAATGAAATGTTCATGAGCAAATCTATTTACATAATTTCCGAAAATGAATGACAAAACAATAGTGTTGTTAACTCTGTGACAGATTTATTTAAAGCAGTCTTTTTATACTCTTTATAATACCAGCAATAGTGATCTTCATTAATATTAAAATATTCACTTCAGTAAATATCTATTTTTCTTTACTGGCTGAAAGTATAAATTTTATGGACAAAGTCATTATGTCAATGTAATTTATCACAGAGTGGTATAAGGTTGAAATGTTTAGTGCCTTTATATTTATTGTGTTCACGTTTGTTTTGTATTGATGATTTCATGCATTCAGTTTTTATACAATAAACCTACTAGTCCATATGACATATTTAACATGGTGTATGTCATATTTTTTTTTTACATGTTTTACTCTATTGTGCAAGTAATTTTGTTTTGTTGAAAGAGTATTATTTAGACTAGATAAAAATATAGTCTGATTTGTAGAAATTTGATTACCACTTATTAATAGTTCTTTTTTAAATTAGTGATAGTGTTAATTTTGTGTTTTTTATTTAAATATCAGTACATGAATTTCGAAAAATCATGATTTTTACACCATTTATACAACTATGCAATGTATTGTACATTAAAAATTTGGCATTTTATGAATAAACTTTACATGTTCTTATTTGTTGTTTATATGGTCTAACATGAAAACTAGATGTGAATATATCAATAAGACAGCAACCCAAAGACATCTGTCTATATTCAGTTTAAACAAAAGACATCAGTCAATATGCAGTTTAAACAAAAGACATCAGTCACTATACAGTTTAAACAAAAGACATCAGTCAAAATACAGTTTAAACAAAAGACGTCAGTCAATATTCAGTTTAAACAAAAGACATCAGTCAATATACAGTTTAAACAAAAGACATCAGTCAAAATACAGTTTAAACAAAAGATGTCAGTCAATATTCAGTTTAAACAAAAGACATCAGTCAATATACAGTTTAAACAAAAGACATCAGTCAAAATACAGTTTAAACAAAAGATGTCAGTCAATATTCAGTTTAAACAAAAGACATCAGTCAACAGTTTAAACAAAAGACATCAGTCACTATACAGTTTAAACAAAAGACATCAGTCCATATTCAGTTTAAACAAAAGACGTCAGTCAATATTCAGTTTAAACATAAGACATCAGTTAATATACAGTTTAAACAAAAGACATCAGTCAATATTCAGTTTAAACAATCAACAAGTGTCTATATAATATCTTGAGCTCTAAATCCACCTTTGTGTAAACAATTTTTTGGGGAATTGATTGCAACCTTCGCAATACTATGAAAAAATATCTTATCTGTACCTCAGTTCCTAAAGGACAAAATCAGAATAAAGAAAGGACAACCACTGACAATGTTCCTGAATATAAAGATACACTAACATGTGGAGAGGATAACTTTTTTTAGAGTTCAACCCTCCTTTTTGAGAGTTTATTGTTGTTCCCTTGCACACAGAAATTTCACCAAACACTAAAATTTGCAATCACTTTGTCTGTCTGTCTGTCTGTCTGTTAAATAGATATTTCCGTCACACCTTCTCAGAAACTACTGAACAGAATGAGTTCACATTTGATTTATAGCAGCTCGACAGTGACAAGTTTTAACCTTTAGATTTTTTTATTATTTAAACCAAAGACGTATTCTATAACCTAGATTACTAGTGATTTGATTCGATCAACTCCTGAAATACTTGTCGTTTACTACATGTATCACTATTTTCAGTGAAAAGTTTACTTGTTATGTAATTTTTTTGTTGCACCAGTCAAAAACGCTACTTTTTTCTTACATTATTTTATTGCTATCTTAATTCGATGATGGACACCGATTATCCTGTTATAGTGACAGTTTGATATGACTACATTTTCTGGCATGGGTTTATTAACCCCTGTGGATAACATTGAAATTAACTATCTGTAATGTATTTCCATGGAAGTATTATGTCAATATAATACTTCCATGGTATTTCCAAAGGCTTTAATATAAGTTGCATGCTGAGCGGCGGCATCTTCTGTGAACAGCATGAAATATCCAACCGTTTGAAAAGTCGTTGTTTCAAGAATGGATTGCGTCAAGTACTTAGCTGGCCACCCGCTGGTTGATGCTCTGCAGTCACAGATAAGAACGAAAACCAGCAGGGGGTCACTTTAGTTACCATACTTCCATTGTTATGCAATTACAAACTGCCTTTACAAAACGTTCACATTATGGGAAAGAGATAATCTAAAACTAAATTGTATGTAGAGATAAAACAACATGCAATAAGGAATGTGTTGCTAGTCATTCTTGCAGGTTAAAATAAAAGAACAAAAGATTTTTTTCTTTAAAACTCAATGTCGTATTCAGAAACGAACTTTTTATAATAAAGTTAGAGCAACACAACTAATATCAATTTAAAATAAGAGTTTAAACTATTTATTATTGTAACCTTAACCTTTTACCCAAAACGAAATGTTTTATCAAGAAAGTTTAACTGTTTACACAATTCAATCGATATCAAGTTAAAAAAAAAACTCTGTATTTCAATGATTGCTGTTGTTTTTAAATAGAAAAATAGATTGATAGAAACTTTAAAAACCAAAAATGATAACCAAGGCAAGACATACAATTGTAAAAAAAATGTTTCAGCATGCAAGAAAGATTTTTGTCATTAACTTTATTCTAGTCTACAATTTTGGAGAGCGTCAATAGTTGAAGACGCATACATGTAAAAATATACCTAGGTGAGCGACGCAGTCTCTTTTGAGACATGTTTTATTAATCGATCATAAAAGTTGGTTGAAAACTTTACAGTTTACCTGTAGCTAGGGTTCCCATGTATATATAATTTTGATTTTTGAGGATCATATTTAAAGTTCTGTGGTATGCATATTTAGTTACCTGTTTATGAGGGGGGATTCAGCCATAGACCAACGATTTATCTTTTCTTTTCAAGTGGTCTTAATTTCACACTTTTCATTAATCATTATACAAAAGGTCGAAAATACTTAAAAGAAAACTCAAAGCACAAAAAGAGACAGACATAATAGTGATATAAAATGAGAATTGACTGGATCAATGATAGTGCAGGCTTAAATAAAGATATGGCTAAACTTTCGGAGACGAAGTTTTTAGCATGTTTAGTGATTTAAAATGAAAATGGACAGGATGTATAACAGTACTGGCTTAAATAACATGACTCCAAATTAATGTACGAAGAGTCCGTCTATCTGTGTTACATAACGATTTGGCACTGTTGTCTTTCCATTCAAAACATGATGCGCAAAATCCGTACTCAAACGTTTATCTTCAAAGACAAATCCCACTGGAACTAAATATCGGTGAATGATCCTGAATTGATATTTCACTGAAAAGATAAGTTCTGTATCATTTCAAGTTCTTATAAACAATCAAAAGCTGATTAAGCTGTTTAAACGAATGCAATAAGTATTTGTTATATAATACATTTTTTTAGAACCACTCACATACATTATAAGTGGCAATATACATAATCATCCCAATACACCGGATATGAATGCCGGTTGCAATTATTTAACATTGTTTATTATATATGTAAGGGAATTTATAAATTCCAACAAAGTTCAGTGGTTTGTAAGATGATTTTTGTCATAAGTATCTGGAAGCTGGGGCCAAAAGAGGGGTCACTTAAACATGTTAAGTGATAGAAATGTTTCTACATATGTTTCATGATTTATGATGCGTATCTAGAATTCAAATGCAATATTTGATCAAGTGAGTTTTGTCTTGTACATGTATATCTAAAATACAAGCATTTTTTGTTTATGCCAACGCAGGTTTACACGTGCAGTCATGTGGCAAAATGAAAGTTTACTACTCATGCGCCGATTGCACGGCGGATTATGTTACTCAACTGTTTAGACTGTAAACGTGGCATTCTTTTCACATCAGCATCAAGACATGGCGACTTTCAGTTGGAACCGATCTCTCCTTTTCTTCAGTTTCATAGCTCTTTCACTGGTAAGAATTTTAACATTATTTATTTTAAAAAATGCTTTAAGATGAAAGTTTCAGCATATCTTCTTATTAGTATAATTTCGATGGGCTAGCTTTCTGAAATTTTCAAAGTCTGTAAAAAGTTACATTCATTTTGCATACGTTCATGAAAATATGTTAATACTATGCCTACACGGGGTAACTTTAATTGTTTGCTTAAAAACTACGAATATGACAGTCAGATTGAAGGGTTATATAAGTGACAAAGATTCAAATAAAGCTTTCATTGCTTTGCTCCTTATTAGAAACTTTTTTCATACATCAATTATCCCTCTTTTCAATAGGGTACAAGGCCCGGCCTTGTTTGTTTTGTTTCTATTTTACGTCCATTTCACTCGAGTCTCTCACTCTCTCTGTGTTTATGTTTTGGAGTTCCGTGAATAATTGTAAATGCTATCAGTCGACATTAAGCATGTTTACCGGAAGAGTCTACAAGAACCATTATCTGATGATATAAACCAGAGACGTATATATGTCTCTGTATAAACTTTATATTTTTTCTGTACTTTTTTTTAATTCACATTCCCCCGATTGTACGCCTCCATGAACCTCCTACTGCGGAGAAATCTCATTATGATAAATCCTTGTACAACAGCTGAGCTGGAGAGAATTCGTGAATTTTAATCTGGTACTATTACACTATTACATTAGTATTATCCTTTATTGATTAATAATCATTAATGAATTTGTTTTAAATTAACATGTCTGCATATTTAAAGATAATGTTTGTTCAGTACGTGTTTTTTCGTGGAATAAAAATACATCAACAAGTAATTCTGTCTTTCACTGCTGTACTTGTGCACTTTATTTGATTGTTTATTGTTATAATTCAATGTTGACTCTTGTGGTTTATTTTTGAAATATTGTTCATACACACTTGGTGTTTGAAAAACCATGGAAGTATTATTTTGACTTATATAATGTTAAGAAGATAAGACAAAAACATATTGTATATTGACACCTCAGATTGACACATATTAATGAAACATGTTTATAATGTTGTATATTAAGTCGAAAACATTTATACAAAATACACTTACTGGCATATCTATGTTAAGAATTGTATGCATATATGTGACATTTTCAATATTAGCAAATTTTACACGATTAAAAAATGACGTGCACTTACGTCATCCGCGGATATCCGTTTCATAATAGTTTGCTTGAGTAACTTTGCATCGTGGTAATGGCAAAGTCGAAGCTTTTTTGAAAAGCTGAATTAGCTTTGTAAAAAGCTTTATATTGCAAAACTATTAGTTCACTTAACAGCTTGCAGGGTCAAAGCTAATTATGTAAAAATTGTTTTTTTCATTTTTTTAACAAAAAATGAATACTAAATATGTTTAGGCTCACAATTTTTATTTTTTTAGGTGATATATTATAGATACCTTGGAAAGGCATGTTTTTTTTTCTAAATAACCTGCGTTTTTACCTTTTTGTCATTCGATATATATTGGAAAGTGTTTTTGGATTTGTTATCGGTCAACTTTTTCATTCGATTTGTTTATTGATATACTTTTTGTTTGTACGCCTCGGTTGGTTTGTTTGTTTGCTTTTTTGGTGTTAGAAAAGTTTGTCTAGGTACCCTGACGTATTTAATATCGAAATATAGGTATTTAGCGTATTATACTTTGATTATTAAAAAAATATATATAAAAATATTAAGATGGGGTATGGTTGCCAATGAGACAAATCGCAACAAGACACCGAATGACATAGAAGTTAACAATTATAGGTCATCGTACGGCCTTCAACAATAAACAAAACCCATACAGCATAATCAGCTGTAAAAGGACCCGACACTACTCAAACGAAAAAAAAATAACGGCCTGATTTATGTACAAGATAATAAACGAAAAACTTTATATACATCAACGAATGACAACCACTAAATTACAGGCTCTGGACTACAGAATTTATCGAACATAAACTAGTTTTAAGTTGCCAGTAAAGCAGGAATACCAATTATATTATACTAGAGTGTCCCGATTTCAACACTAAATACCATTTTTATCAATATCTCCCCTAATAATAGGCTAAGTTCATGAAGTTATAACAGTATAAACCTTCAATGATAATGTTAATGATGTGTACACGAGTTGGATCTTTTGTGTATATCTATTGCAATATCTGTCAGATTATATTATACTGTATAATGTATGATGATTGTTGCTTATATATTGTGTATGCATTTTTAAAAGTATACTATTATTTTATCTACAATATTTACATGCGCATCCAACAGTGGCAAAATAATGAGTTTATTGATGGTGGCCGCAAAAAAGTACTAGTAGTTAATGGTATCATGTATAACCCCTGTGGGGACTTGATTGCAATAATAAATTTATGATATGATAATATAGTCTGAAGTCAACCAAGCTTTTTATACGACCGCAAAATTCGACCGCAAAATTTTTTTTGTGGTCCGTATAATTATTGGTATCACGTCGTCGTCGTCGTCCGAAGACATTTGGTTTTCGCACAATAACTTTAGTATAAGTAAATAGAAATCTATGAAATTTAAACACAAGGTTTATGACCACAAAAGGAAGGTTGGGATTGATTTTTGGGAGTTTTGGTCCCAACAGATTAGGAATTAGGGTCCAAAATGGTCCAAAATTAAACTTTGTTTGATTTCATCAAAAAAATAATTATTCGGGTTCTTTGATATGCCGAATCTAACCGTGTTTTTAGATTTTTGATTATGGGCCCAGTTTTCAAGTTGGTCCAAATCGGGGTCCAAATTAAACTTTTTTTATTTCAACAAAAATTCAATATATGGGGTTCTTTGATATGCTGAATCTAACCATGTATTTAGATTTTTGATATTTGGGCCTTGTTATCAAATTGGTCCACATTGAGGTCTAAAGGGTCCAAAATTGAACTTTGCTTGATTTCATCAAAAATTGAATTCTTGGGGTTCCTTGATATGCTGAATCTAACCATGTATTTAGATTTTGGATATTGGACCATGATAGGTAAATGTCAATTTAAATTTTTTAAGTTCTTAGACCACATTCATTCTGTGTCAGAAACCTATTCTGTGTCAACTTTTTAATCACAATCCAAATTCAGAGCTGTTCAGGGTTCGACCTCTACGGTCGTATAAAGCTGCGCCCTGCGGAGCATCTTTTTTGGGAGTTTATTCATCAAATAGATTCCAAACACCAACGAAGTTTATCTCTATCATCAGACGAAAATTGTTTAATAGATTAACTAATATTCAATCTGATCTGATATGATCTGAAATCTCTTATCTTGGACTAATGTATTTATCTATTAATCCCAGCTCCTACATTTTAGAAAGAAATCTTGGGACAATTCTGCAACTACAATGCTGTCTTCGTGGACACGCAAGGCGGCTTCTGAGGACTCGTAACGTTATGAAACGAGTTTACAGACAATAAACTCTTTGGTTGCCAAATGTTACGGTCACCTTTGTAATAAGACTTAAAATACTACAGATATTTTTGAAGAAATAAGAAATACTACAAATATTTTTGAAGAAATAAAACTTCTTATTAATATTCAGCATTGCATCACTTTGCGTCCGTCCTCCGTCCGTCCGTTGTCTGTCGTCCGTAAACTAATCTTAAAAAGTATTTCTCCTCTGAAACTGGGTAATGGATTGAAACTAAATTGTACAAGTTTGTGATTTTCATCAAGGTTTTATCAAACAATATGGCCGCTCTTGCTAAAACAGAACATATAGTTCAATCGTCATTGTTGGCTAAAATCTCAAAAACTATAGCAATTGGAGAAAAATTACCAGGGGAAAATAGCAGCATAATAAGCTCTTCCGACCCTTAAAATTTTAACAAAATATGTCTTATTGTTTGAAATTGATTTTGGGCATCTCTTGGCCATTGTTTCAAAAACTATAGGAGCTATGTTAAAATATAAATGCAAAAAATATTCAGCACGACATGTTCTCTCTACCTTGAAACATTTTACAAAAATCTGAAGTTGCTGTATTGAGTTAAAACTAATTAAAAGCTTGGTTAACATTTTGTGAATTCTGCAAAAATAATCAAACGACTAAATGTATCCAACCAGAGCAAACGTGAAAGTCGCTTTACTTATTTTTGAGTTATTGCCCTTGACATATATATTTTCTTTTATTTCCAAATGATGTTTGTTATTGTGAAAACTGTAGGTGCTAGGTTAATAAAAAGGGATAAGGATGACAAAATGTATCTACCCTGATAATTATAGAGTATTTGTTTTGGGGTTATTGCACTTAAATATAATGATTTGCAGCTTTTGACTGTTATTGTGACAAATATAACAGCTATGTAAATTGCAAAAAAAAAAAGATCTTTGGAGTAACTACATATTGAAAAATATACTGTTTGCATTGGAGAGCAAATTGAGCTTTTGTCATCACTTCGCGTCCATCGTCTATTTGTCTTTTAACTGTCGTCTGTCGTCCGGCATCCACATCTTTTCCTTAAAAAATCTTCTCTGAAACTGTTCAATTGTTTGAAACCAAAGTGTGTCTGATTCATCTATCCGGGAGGGCAAGTACACAGTTCGTGTTTGTTTGTCTATGCTGTTTAACCTTGTCTAAAATAGAACATAGGGGTCAAACTACAGGTTTGGCTAGTATTTAAATAATAGTTATAAAACTATAACAATAAGAGAAAATCTGACAGAGTAAAATAGTCAGCACAGTATGTTCTATAAAAAAATTTCGAGTTAGGTTGAAAGTGTAAACCGCAAAAATGACCAGCATGAAAAGATGTATTCACCATGAAAATTGAAAAAAAATATCTAATTACTTGATTTTGAGTTAATGCGTCTGAAATATATTTTTTTCACAATTTTTTGCAGTTATTGGATTTAATCGTGAAAATAGAAGCCAGGTTAAAAGTTTAATTTTCAAAAAAAGACCATGCAGTATCTAACGTGAAAATTTCAACAACAACAAATCTTTCAATCTGTGTGGATTTATTACAACCTGAAATAAATTTTTGTTGTTATCGGCTATTATCATGAAAACTATATGCTGATATTGTGTATTGCAAAATTGATCAGCATGACAATGTCAATCTACTCCGAAAGTTTCATTTTTTTCTGCAGTGTTGGCTGTTATCTATAACAAACTTTAGGAGCAGGTTTCACATGTAAATGGCAAAAGATTTTCCCACAAGGTGATCGATGCAGGCAGAAGTGTGCCTCTTTTTTCCATTTTTTGTTGCATTTTTTGCTGTGTATTTGAAAACAATCATGACTAAAGGAACTCATACATTAGCAATCATACCACATCTTCTTTTTTTATATAGGCTAAGATTAAAAAATAAAATGCAAAATGTTAAACTGTCTTTTTTGACAAGATTTACCTACTTACTCTGAAAGTTTGACAAACTTTTTCAGTTATTTTCCCTGAAACGTTTTTTTCTTCAGTTTTGGCTGTTATTTCAAAAACTATAGGATCTAGTTTAAACAGGTAAATTACAAAAAAAAAAATGATCAACAACACAAATAATTCTTATATGTGTATTATTAAACTGGATATTTTTTCGCCAGGTGAGCTTCCGATGTTTTCTATGGTTCTATTTTAGTATTCGAAGAAATTGTTTCTTTGCTTATACTTCTTTCTTTTTTGAACTTAAGTTTTGCGGAATTAACAGTAGAAACATTGGACAAATGGGTTTTTACTCACATGTGAGTATATTATAATATAATAATATTGTATCATTCTGTTTTGAACTATTTATAAAAAAAAAATCCCCAATGATAATGCATGTAAAGGCATGCCACGTTTAGCGGCGATGAATATGGCGGTTACGATTTTCTACCCTTTATACTACACTACTACACAATTTATTAAGAGAAAAGTGTATAATCAGTGAAATGGTTTTCTATGAATCTGGGTGCCACTATATCTGGTGTAGTCGAAACAGGTTTTTTTCCCGGTAATAAAATTTCTAGCTTATGTTATGAATTCCAATTAATGGCAGAGGTTCACATGAAAACTAAACAAAATGCCATTTGATAAATTTTTATACAGTCCAAGTAGATATTATATGCTCTGTAAACAATCCATTTTTTTAAAATATACACATTTAAACGGTTAATCTGAAATCTTTTTAAAAAAGTCAAACATTAACCAAATGTTGTCTTTTTTTATACCTTGAAATAGTATTTCACATGGTCACATCCATACCATTTTTTTGATAAACCGGATGGTTTTTTTTTTGTATCCTATCGTTTTCAGTTCCTAAAGGGTTTTGTTCCGTTGGCTCCTTCGTAGGAGCATGGAAATATTATATTTTCAATATAATATTTCCATGGTAGGAGTGTGTATTTCTCAAATAGCTGGACAGTGAAGTCTCGATCTGATACCAATGAACGTAATATTTTCTTCCGAATAAACTTTTTCGACAGATGCAGAGACACCATAAAATTTTATTTCAAGTAAAGGGATTTTATTTAGAAGTATGATTCCATGCCAGTAGGGATTTGGTAATAAGTGGTACTTTGCATTCAGCATTTTAAGATTTGCCTTTCAAATCTCTCACCTTATTTACAAAGATTCAAATGTTTATGCTGTTGGTGGTTAGTCACCGCGTCTCGTATTTTTTGCGATATTTATCACTTCTCTAATATTGAGTTTGAAAGAATAAGCATTTTAAGATTTGCCTTTCAAATCTCTCAACTTATTGACAAAGATTCAAATGTTTATGCTGTTGGTGGTTAGTCACCGCGTCTCATATTTTTTGCGATATTTATCACTTCTCTGATATTGAGTTTGAAAGAATATGCAAATAGTAGTTTTTCTGTATTATAGTTTGTTTTTGGCATTTTAATACCATGTCTTCTTGTATTGTTTATAACTTTGATGTATGAAATATACGTAAAAAGTATAGAAACCGTAATTTAAAGGTACATGACGACATACTTTCTTATTTACAGGTTTAGTACTTTCACTTTGCTTTCAGTAACCATGGTTATTGCGTGCATTCTTTTATACGATGCAATTTATGATTTAGATGTCTTTGTGCTATATTTGATCTTTACTTTATAATAACCATCCTTTTTTTCAATTCAGGCTGGTAATTTGACAGTAACAAAGAAAGTGTTCTTCGATGTTTCTATAGATGGCAAACCACAAGGAAGAATAGTGATGGGATTATTTGGAAATACAGTTCCAAAGACAGTAGAAAACTTCGTTGCCTTGACAACACATAGTAAAGGTTACGGATACAAAGGCAGCAAATTTCATCGTGTCATTGAAGATTTTATGATACAGGGTAAAATGATAGATATTATATATACATAGTTTTAAGTAAAATAATCTAACTTACGCATTTAATACCAGAAGAAACATTTGATAAACACAAATTATGGCATTCATAATAAACACATGTCCTATATAAGGCCACACTTAAAAATATTTTGGTTTGCCCAAACCCTACCCAAAGGTTGAGACAGTGGGTAGGTAGGTAGGCATTTTCTTTTTTTTTTTTCAAAAAAAGAAATTGAAGTATCAGATGTTTATAAGTCTTCATGCCTATTTGATTAAAAAAAAACATCTTCAAATCAGGACAATAAAAGAATTTGAGTAGGCAGCTTTTTTCTGGGTAGGTAGCGTTTGGGCAAACAAACCTATTATTTATTATGGCCTAAGCAGACAACGATTTGTTCACTTTTAATTTTTCAACTTATTATTTCTTAAACTTAAATCTACAAATAAATCAACATGACCGGATTTGTCAATGGATTGTTTGTCGGAGTTATTACGCTAAACGGTTACTAAATTATTGGAACTTTACGATATTTACTTACATAGAAAGAAAGAATACAACATAAATGATAAGCTAGATAAGTAAAGATCATGCTTCCAATAAGAAAGCATAATTGATTGCAATAAAGGAAAAATATATAAATATCAAAATGGCATATTTTGCCAAATGAGCGATAAAGGTTCTTAGAAGCATCTTGTTCAAATAGTCATTACTATAAGTCTTGAAATTTACCGAATTTGATTGGATCGCCAAAACCTTGCATGCCTGGCCAACCCATTCTTTACTGTAAAAGAAAGATATTACTTTCATTCCAAAGAAGTTAACACATTTGTAACGGTTTCTTTTTATTTCAGTATACATATTTTTGTTCACAAGGAAATTAACTTTTAAGTTCAGTTTGACAGTTCAATATATTTTTTTTAAAGTTAAAATAATTTAGGGCTATATTTTTATTTATTGGTCCAACAAAGTATAAAATGAAATACTTAAAAATCAACAGACTCCTCCTACAAATGATAGGAAGTTTTCACTTTGCTGGCTGTTTGCACATATATTGAAGATGTGCATGTGGTCAGGGTTTTGATTTTGATCAATTATTGCTGTTTTGGGAGAAAGTTGAACTTTGTTATTTTTGGAGTATCCATTTGTATAAGAGGTAGTCCTACAGTGAACTATAACCTTGTGTGCTCCCATGCTCAACTTTGTGTATTTTAAAAAAAAAATTTGCATCTGCGGGGGCATCATTTGTGTCTCCCAGACGCAATAATATTTCAAAGAAAATCTCACATTACCTTTGTTATAATACAGTTACTTCAGAGTGGAGACTGGAGGGAAAAAAAAAGGGGGGGGCATTTCTTTGTCTAGTTTTAAAATGTGTCCAATGACTCCGCCTGCAACCAAGACGGCTGGCATGGTTTAAAATATAACATAGGGGTAGAAAAATCAAGTTTTGACTATTATTTTGAAAACTGTTATAAATAACGAAAATCCGACTGGCCAGAAATGATCAGAATGTTGAGCTATATTGTCCATTACGTCAAAACTGTCAGAGGAATTCTTATAGGATTTTCTTTTAATTTTTGCCTATTATCTTGAAATTTATAATAATTATAACAGTGAAATTTTAAACTGCAAAAATAATCAGCAAGACAAGATCTACAAATACGTTTAATGGTCGAAATCGTCAGTCAACGCCTTATTAGAATTATTGCCCTTTGATGATGATTTTTACCAAGTATTTGTGTTCTTGTCTTTTATCTTAGAATTGTAATGGATAGATACAAACAAGCAAAAATGATCAGCAAGACAAGATTTCTATTTAGACAATATGAAGAAAATTGTCTGAAACTCCTTACTGGAGTTATTGCCCTTTAAGGACAATTTATACCAATTGTTTTGTGTTTCATCTTGTGTGATAAAGTAATGATAGATAAATAGAAACTTTAAAAAACAAAAATCAAAAATGATCAGCAAGGCAAGATCTACGAAGCCTCTACTTATAAATTCCTTTTATTATTTCTCTCATAAGGATGTTAATTTGGAGGATTGGGTGCTCAATAAACTGGTGCATGTTTTATGAAGAACAGCAATTAACAAGCGTTCCTTTGTTTTGTCAATAAATGTAGTTTCTATGGATATTTAGTAATAAAATCATTTACAATGGGAAAAAAAATCAAAAAAAATCAACAGCTTCAGATATGAAAAAAAGTTGAATTGATCAGAGACATATCATGCTTTACAATCCCTCTAAAATCCCTTTATATTTACATACTATATCTGCTTTAACCAGAGAATTCTTTGATACATTATAGGTGGTGACTATGAACTTGGTACTGGTTACGGCGGAAAGAGTATTTATGGAGAATTTTTCCCAGATGAGAACTTCAATGTCAATCATTATGGACCAGGATGGTTGAGTATGGCAACCATGGGTAAGTGATATGTACTGGGTATCAATCATTACAAAATATAGGTTCGAGATATGTACTGGCATTGGTGAACAATAAAATGTATTCATCATGTATTCATAAAATAAAGAACTGGTCAAAGGTTTAACCACCAAGTTTAAGAGGTGAAACACCGAAACAAAGAAAATAAAAACACCATAAAAGCTTAAAGATGGAAAACGGTGACCAACCTGTTAAAAGTTGCTAAGTACTCGTCTAGTTATATTTAAAAGAGAATAATAGCCAATCGTCGCCCGTTTGAGTAATGTTTTCTTAACGTCCAGTGACAAATATATCATGCATGTTCAAAACGAAAACAAATTGCTGTGATGGAAATGTTTGAGAATTTTTAACAATGGTCCCTACATGAGCTGTTTTCCTTTGATTTACAATAGACATTATATATTTCACGTAATAAACTCCCCCATAGTTTCTATTTGAGTCTAAACTTATCCATTTTCTGACTATTTGTTTTGCATGTTTAAAAGCTTATCCCTTTTTTTCTTTTAAACTTGGTGGTTGTAATTTTCACTTATTCTTTATTTTTGGATTTTATTCCTATAACAATGTCACAACTTTAATATTGTAATCTTGTGTTTAATAAGTTTTATCAATACATATTTTAGTTCACTAGAGCAATACTTCTTTGCAATACGTATGTAAACTTTTAGTACACGAGTGATATTTGGAATGGGTCATTTACGTATATATATACAAACACAATGGGTAACCGTTTGCTAAGCTCAGATTTTGTTTGAAAAATACATATATTCAGTTAACTGTGTATGTGCCATTTTGTTTATTATATCAACTATTTTTAAATCAGTCGCCCATGGAATATGCATTTATATCACATAGATGATTCAAATTTGGATTCATTTATTTTGCAGGTCACATACTTTTTGGTGTGATATCTCTATTTCAAATTTAACAAGCCAATAGGTCCAGTTTTCAGGAAAAATAACAAATCCATGTTAAGTTAATGGGGCTCAGAATTCTGTTAAATTGGGAAGACTGCTGATTTTTTCTTCAGTTATTTTACCAGCTTATGAGTGCAGTAAGTATACAGAGAAGTCTTTTTGCACAGACCAGTTTTCAACACCAGCCGCGACTAGTAGACATACCGAATTGTGGTTTCTTAATGAAGTTAAATTGGGCATAATTTTAGTTTTTCTATGTACATGAATTTTGATGCAATATCACTACAACAATAATAGAGGTGTCTAACATTACTGAAGAATGTTAAGAATCATTACATATATGATCATGACATTGATGGTTTTTGACCGTTTTCCGTGAACTAAATATACAAGAAAGTCACGAGAGTGAAACAAGCACATGATCGAATTTTCAACATTTCATATTTAGTATGCATTAGAAATAATTCTTTTTTAACATGCTAACTGAAAATGTGGCCTGGAAGAAGCACTAAGATATTTAAGCATTAACATGTTGTTTTATAATTTGGTTTAATTTTGCTATTGAAGACAATATTGCAATTGTATTTACATGGTTTGGTAAAAAAAAATGCATATTCATGTATTTCTTTAGTTAAACAACAAATAATGGCTCTTATTTATCCTACTTATTTTATTTTGATATGGAACCACATTTCCCCTCACCCACGTTGTTACCTTCTTTTTTTTTTTTTTAGCCCTGATGGACCTCTCATTCTCGAGTTTAGGATAATTATGTCTGTTTTAATATCGACACATTCTTTATTACATAACTTGTAATTGACAACATTGATAATTTAATTTTACAGGAAAAGATACCAATGGATCCCAGTTTTTCATCACAGCTAAGAAGACCTCGTGGTTAGATGGTAAACATGTTGTTTTTGGAAAAGTCCTTGAAGGAATGAAAGTAGTAAGAAAGATTGAATCTCAGAAAACAGAGGAGGAAAAGCCATTAACTGACATTGTTATTACAGATTGTGGACTTATAACAAAACCATTTAAACCATATGAAGAAACTGCAGAGGGTGTACCAGATACAGTTTAGAGGACCAATATATATACTTCGCAATCTCTCTACAATGTCATAGTTGTTAACTTAAACTTTTGCAGGGATATTTGTATTTTTTTCAGCAAGTAAGCTTCATCTTCATATTCAGAAACAAATACTTACACAATATGGGCGAATTCATACCACAGTGAAAACAAATACTTAATTATATTTGAGAATTCATACATGTATCATAAAACCGATATATTATTCATCAACATCAACAGTAATATAATGAAGAAGTTATATCATTTTTGTATTTTAACTAATTTCTAGATTTTAATCTAGAAGAAAACAATTTTTTGAATTAATAACATTAATTATATGTATATTAAATAAGGGACAAACATTCCTATTTTTCATTTTAACTTGCAAATATTGTAGCATGGTTGTAATTTTTTAAATACTTGTATTATGTGATATGTCTATGCAATGTGTCATAATGAATTTTAAAAGTACAATAAATTACATATTTTGTTATTTCACATATTATTCTATCATTAACTGAAGGAGTATCATTCAAAATGAAAAACAAAGGATATTTGCAGAAAGGTTCATGAAACATCCCCAAAAATGAGACAAATGGAAACAAAGCCAAACCAAAATCCTGAAAAAGTCTAAAAAATAAGGAAGGTGCCTTAATATAAAAAAGAAGATGTGGTATGATTGCCAATGAGACAACTCTCCACAAGAGACCAACACGATACAGAAATTAACAATTACAGGTCACCATACGGTATTCAACAATGAGCAAATCCCATACCGCATAGTCAGCTATAAAAGGCCCCGAAATGACAACGTAAAACCATTCAAAGGAGAAAACTAACTGCCTTATTTATGTACAAAAATGGAAAACAGATATGTAACACATAAACAAACGACAATCACTGAATTACAGGCTCCTGACTTGGGACAGGCACATACATAAGACTACTTTCTTTAAATTTGAAAAAACGCTATAAAGGCATGTACCAAAAGTCGAAGCAAATCTCTTGTTTTAAACTTGCCATGGAAGTTGTTACAAAGGATTAAAATAAACTTATTTTTCATGAAACTTTGGGCAGATAAGCTTGTGGCATAAACAGTCAACGTGGAGATGATTCTAGCCTGTGTAACCTAAACTCAAACATTTATTTTCTTATCGGTCCAAAATCTGGACACAACGCACGTAAATGTAAAAAAATCCAATAATACCTTTGGAGGCAGATAATTATGAAGATAACTTATTTCTATCTAAACTGGCCATAGTGAGATTGTGACACCTCATTAAACAAGGCCTTAGCACCTTTCCAGAACACGTGTGTTTTGTTTGGGTCTTGTTGCATAATCCTTGGTTTTATGTTTATTGCTGTTTGTCTTTTGGCTATGGTATTTTCTGTTCTTTTTACTTATGGATTTTGATTTTCTCGTGTTAACTTCCTCCCTTTTTTACAATTAACTGCTAAAGTATAGCTTAGCCTCTAAAATAAAGAAGATGTGGTATGATTTCCAATGAGACAACTCTCCAAAAAATACCAAATGACAGAGAAATTAACACCGTACGGCCTTCAATAACGAGCAAATACTACATAGTCCGCTATGAAAGACCCCAAAATAACAAATGTAAAACAACTCAAACGAGAAATCCAAGTCTAATTCATGTACAAAATAATGAACGAAAAACAAATATGTTAAACAGCAACAAACGACAACCACTGAATTACAGGCTCCTGACTTGGGATTGGCGCATACAGAATACGGCGAGGTCTAAAATCGTTTGAATGTACCAACACTTCCATAACCTAAGACAGTGGTGTAACAGTACAACATAAAGAACAAACTATTTAAATCAGTTGAGAAGGATGGATACAAATAGAAATACATCTTAAAAAATCACAGAGTGGGTGTGGACAGGTACTGATACATCCACATAAGAAATAGACACTAAATACCGATCTGATTTTTATATTTTCTTTATGTTATAATTGAGATTACTCGCAGTTCTTGACAGCTAGTTCAAAGCCACTAACACTTAATAAAAAGCCTTGGTTTGAAGCTTAATCTTTTAAATATGGCTTTTATTGGGCGCTTCCAAACATTGGTATATCCACGGTCACGAGAACCCCAGGCTAAGAAAACTAGGAAACCAACAGGAGTATCTATTTACCAAGGACCTGGTGGAAGCATTCATCAAATATGACAGCTATATATGCAGATTGAATTTGGATCTAATTTTCCAGATGGAAACTCTTTTAAATATTACTTTAAAAACAGACAGTTATAGTTGTATTTCAGTAATAGTATTGTACATGTGCCGAATTTATAGGGTGAATCATGCAATCTATTGAAATGTAACCACTTAACGATATTTGGGTGCTACGAGCTATTTCCATTACTTATAATTGTTCTTCTTCGGCGATATCCGTTTTGTTTTCTTGTTTTTTTGAAGTTCTCTGAAACCGACTATATTCAAACAATTTTTGGCTGGACGATTTTTGGGTATCTAGTATAAAGATTGTCACGACCAATCGACCAACATGCCGATCGTTACTGAAATAAGTGTGCATCCACTTTAACTTATGGGGTACCAACTTTTGTAGATGGGTATAGGTAAACCATTATTTCAAATGTTCAACGGAAGGAAAATTGCCATATAAACTTGTATGCTTCACTTTCGAAAACACTTTTTATGCACGAGACAAGGGCGAATTTAGGGGGATCATGGTTCCCAGTACCCTGCATCGTTGTCAATATAGTAGAATTGTGTGCGACTGTCATACAAGTGAGAGGTTTAGCTAGCTATAAAACCAGGTTCAATCCACCAATTTATACATAAGAAAATGCCTGTACCAAGTTATGACAGTTGTTATCCATTCGTTTGATGTATTTGAGCTTATGATTTTGCCATTTGATTAGGGACTTTCCGTTATGAATTTTTCTCGGAGTTCAGTATTTTTGTGATTTTACTTTTTATAGATCTACATGTATGGTTAATTTAGAGTGTTTATCTGATCCATTCCAAACTGTCTACTTCGGGGCCCGCCCCTTTCAAAATCCTGGATCCAGATCATGAAGGTTTCCAAATCATCATTCGTGTTAACCTTGGTCCAGACAAGCCACATGATTTGAGCGATGTAAAAATAGAATAAACAACTGTGTCATGAGCGCATGATACTCCCGCCGTATTATCAACGAATAAAGTTCAATTACTTCTCAATGTCATATTTGAAATTTACGAAAATCAAAAGGGAGCTTACATCTTTATATAACCAGATGCTCCGCAGGGCGTAGCTTTATACGACCGCAGAGATTGAACCCTGAACGGTTGGGGCAAGTATGGACACAACATTCAAGCTGGATTCAGCTCTAAATTTGGATTGTGATTAAATAGTTGACACAGCATAGGTTTCTGACACAGAATGAATGTGTTCTAATGAACTTAAAATTTTTGTTTTCTCTTAGAGCAATTCACTATGCTGTTGAATATTAATCCTCTCAAAAAAATGTTTGAAGAAATTTTCTTTTTTATTTATGAAATTTCAAATGAGAAAAATTGAACCAATTTTTTTAATCACATCCCCCTTTCCCTTATTCCAAAACTAATCTCAATTAAAATTTCTAATGGAGTTTGCAACAATAACTACTCATTTAAATACATCATAAAATATTAAGATGTAAAAAAACTGCTTGTTATCACTGAATGGTAAAGATTATTTTAATTTATCAGTTGGTAGTAAAAAGTGAATATACATTGTATATTGTATATAACAAATATTTAAGTTGATTCTGGACAAAGAAAGATAACTCCAATTAAAAAAAAATCTTGCTATTGCACAATATTTTGCAATTAGATATTTCTTGCTTACTATTCTGGACAAAGAAAGATAACTCTAATTAAAAAAAAAATTGCTATTTCACAAAATTGTGCAATTAGATATTTCTTGCCATTGCGCAATACTGTGCAATTGAAAAGACTTGCTATTGCACAATACTTAATATAATAATTTTAGATCCTGATTTGGACCAACTTGAAAACTGGGCCCATAATAAAAAATCTAAGTACATTTTTGGATTCAGCATATCAAAGAACCCCAAGATTTCAATTTTTGTTAAAATCAGACTAAGTTTAATTTTGGACCCTTTGGACTTTAGTGTAGACCAATTTGAAAACAGGACCAAAAATGAAGAATCTTCATACACAGTTAGATTTGGTATATCAAAGAACCCCATTTATTCAATTTTTGATGAAATCAAACAAAGTTTAATTTTGGACCCCGATTTGGACCAACTTGAAAACTGGGCCAATAATCAAGAATCTAAGTACATTTGTAGATTCAGCATATCAAAGAACCTAACTGATTCATTTTTTGTCAAAATCAAACTAAGTTTAATTTTGGACCCTTTGGACCTTAATGTAGACCAATTTGAAAACGGGACCAAAAGTTAAGAATCTACATACACAGTCATGACATTAGATTCGGCATATCAAAGAACCCCAATTATTCAATTTTGATGAAATCAAACAAAGTTTAATTTTGGACCCTTTGGGCCCCTTATTCTGTTGGGACCAAAACTCCCAAAATCAATACCAACCTTCCTTTTATGGTCATAAACCTTGTGTTTAAATTTCATAGATTTCTATTTACTTATACTAACGTTATGGTGCGAAAACCAAGAAAAATGCTTATTTGGGTCCCTTTTTGGCCCCTAATTCCTAAACTGTTGGGACCTAAACTCCCAAAATCTATACCAACCTTCCTTTTGTAGTCATTAACATTGTGTTTAAATTTCATTGATTTCTATTTACATAAACTAAAGTTATTGTGCGAAAATCAAGAATAATGCTTATTTGGGCCCTTTTTTGGCCCCTAATTCCTAAACTGTTGAAACCAAAACTCCCAAAATCAATCCCAACCGTTCTTTTGTGGTCATAAACCTTGTGTCAAAATTTCATAGATTTCTATTAACTTAAACTAAAGTTATAGTGCGAAAACCAAGAAAATGCTTATTTGGGCCCTTTTTGGCCCCTTATTCCTAAAATGTTGGGACCAAAACTCCCAAAATCAATACCAACCTTCCTTTTGTGGTCATAAACCTTGTGTTAAAATTTCATAGATTTCCATTCACTTTTACTAAAGTTAGAGTGCGAAAACTAAAAGTATTCGGACGACGACGACGACGACGACGACGCAGACGACGACGCAAACGTGATAGCAATATACGACGAAATTTTTTTCAAATTTTGCGGTGGTATAAAAACAATTCACCAGAGTTTCATTTGTTAATATTGAAACTAATTAAGAGAATTGCTGAAAGAACTTTTGAGTTATTGTCCAAAAAATGGAAAATCCCCCTTTTTATGCGACCGCAAAAATTGAATTTTTTTGGTCGTATATTTTTTTTTTTTAATTTATCATATTTTAATGAAATCTGTACATTTGTTAGTTTAAAACATCAAGTACCGGTACCTTATCCCGACCTCGTTAACATTAGTAAATATCATATTTATATAGTTGTTAGTATTTGTTAGTATTATACATTCAATTTTCAATATTTGGAAAAAAATTAAAAAAATATACCATGTCAGTAATTTCAAAAAGAAAGAAGTTTACTATTAAGATTTTCAAACATAATTATCTGTAAACAAATGCCCAGGTTTAGAAAAAATATATATATATATTGTTTTTTGTATTAAATTTCTTTTTTTCTTGTTTGCACATAAACATAATAAGTTACACACTTTTGTACGCATAATAGTTATATACACTAAAAAGAAGATATATAATATATTATTTAATAGACACAGCAGTTTTAGTTTGATACATTGCAGATAATGATTGAAATATATACATTATATGTGGAGTCTATTTGGTTTTTGTTTTTTGTTTTTGTGATAATAAAGGAGTCCAGGGGTTCCAGCAGTTTTCTGCCCTACTGAGTAATTTATTTTTATAGAATATATTTTTTTCTATTAATAAGTTTTCCTTCAAATAATTTTTAAGTGCTATTATATTGGTTTGTTCCATAGCTAATTTGCTTCTATAAATGTAGAATTTTGTTAACAGAAGTATTATGTTTCTTATATCATTTTTATCGGTTTTTGTTAAAATACCAAATAAAACCAAATCAATATTTAAAGTTAGTTCTATTTCTGTCTTCTCAAATATCCAGGAGTCAAGGTCTTCCCATAATTTTGATATATATGGACACGTCCAGAATATATGTTCTATTGTTTCGACCCCTCCGCACCCAAAACTACAAATATTTGTATCTTTAATTTTTATTTTAAGGAGAAGTTCATTGGTGCCTAAAATTCGATGTATTATTCTATATTGAAACCACTGCAATTTTGAATTTTTTGTAATATAAAAGGGCAATACATGGATATTTTTCCAATTGAAGTTCGCATTGAGAATTAATGACCATTTTTGTTCATATTTTTGTTTAGGATTTGACTTTTTACCATTCAAAATATTATACATATCTTTTGAACCTTTCTGGGATTTAAAAAAAACCTTTAATACTGAGGGCAAAACTGGACCGTTTTCTCTCTTTAAGACATTTGGACATTTTTGATATTCTTTTAAATACTTTTTTATTGACAAAATTAGGCCTTGATATGTGAGAAAATTAGTTTTAATATTGTATACATTATTAAAGTGATCAAAAGTCATAAAGTTTCCATCTTCCTGTAACAAGTCATTGATCAGCCAAACCCCTTTTTTTGTCCTATCTTTATATAATACTGAATGGTTACCAATCTTTATTCCATCATTCTTCCATAAAGGGCATGTTTTAATTTGAGAGTTATTTTGTACATTTTGAAGATCTTGCCAAGCATCAAATACTTCTTTCCAAAATGGATTATTCAACTTTTTATAAGGACCAAGAAATTGCATTTCCAAAAACTTCAGATTTTCTGAAAAGAGGAATAGTTTTACTAGTTTTGAATTATTTCTATTTATTCTTCTTATCCAGGTTAGTTTAAGACCTTTTATGTAGTTTTCAATATTAATCATTTTTAGTCCTCCTAAACAGTGCGGTTTGGATAAGGTGTCTCTATTGACTTTATCTGGTTTGTTATCCCAAATAAAGGAAAATATTTTTTCAGTAAAATGTTTAAGCTTTGTGCTATTTGGACTAGGTATGGACAGGAATAGATGGTTTAATTTTGATATTATAAGTGTTTTTATCACTGTTATTTTTCCAATTGGTGAGAGTATTTGATTAGTCCAAGTTTTTATAATGTTTTCAATTTCTTTCAACCTGGGGTTATAGTTTAAATTTTCAATTTCACTAATATCCACTGAGAAATTTATCCCAAGAAGTGTAAATCTGCTGGAACCCCATTCCAATCCCCACTTAACACACATAGTTTCTTGGCTAAACTTTTTCTTCCTAATCCAAACAACCTTGGTCTTGTCTAAGTTTATATTAAGACCTGATAAATCTGCATATTTATCTAGAGTACGGAGAGATGCATCCAAAGATTCAGGTGATCCATCAAGTATAAGAGAGGTATCATCTGCATATTGTGAGATGAGATACTCTGAGTCATCTATAGTGATTCCTTTAACTTTGTCATTATTTCGTATAAGTATACCAAGTATTTCTGCGCATAGTAAAAATATATAAGGTGATTGGGGATCCCCTTGTCGGCAGCCCCTCTGAATCTCAAAAAAATCTGAGAGATGGCAATTTTGAGTTACTGCAGATTGAGTTTTGGTATAAAAAGTAGTGATCCAATGTTTAATAGAAGGTCCAAAATTAAAAAAGTCTAAAACACTTTCAATAAAACTCCAAGAAATTGAATCAAATGCCTTTTCAAAATTTTGGTCGTATATTGGTATCACGTTGGCGTCGTCGTCCGCGTCGTCGTTGTCGTCCGAAGACATTTGGTTTTCGCACTATAACTTTAGTATAAGTAAATAGAAATCTAGGAAATTTTAACACAAGGTTTATGACCACAAAAGGAAGGTTGGAATTGATTTTGGGAGTTTTGGTCCCAACAGTTTAGGAATTAGGGTCCATAAAGGGCCCTAATAAGCATTTTCTTGGTTTTCGCACTATAACTTTAGTTTAAGTACATATATATCTATGAAATTTTGACACAAGGTTTATGACCACAAAAGGAAGGTTGGGATTGATTTTCGGTCCCGTTATCAAATTGGTCTAGATCTACATTAAGGTCCAAAGGGTCCAAATTAAACTTAAGTTGATTTTAACAAAAATTGAATCCTTGTGGTTCTTTGATATGCTGAATCTAAAAATGTACTTAGATTTGTGATTATTGGTCCAGTTTTCAAGTTGGTCTAAATCGGGGTCCAAAATCAAACTTTGTATCAAAAATTGAATAATTGGGGTTCTTTGATATGCCAGGTCTAACTGTGTATGTAGATTCATAATTTTTGGTCCCGTTTTCAAATTGGTCTACATTAAAGTTCAAAGGGTCCAAAATTAAACTAAGTTTGATTTTAAAAAAAATTGAATTCTTGGGCTTTTTTGATATGCTGAATCTAAACATGTACTTAGATTTTTGATTATGGACCCAGTTTTCAAGTTGGTCCAAATCAGGATCCAAAATTATTAAATTAAGTATTGTGCAATAGCAAGAAATTTTAAATTGCACAGTATTCAGCAAAAGCAAGAAATCTTCAATTGCACAGTATTGTGCAATAGCAAGAAATTTTCAATTGCACAGTATTGCACAATAGCAAGAAATCTTCAATTGCACAGTATTGTGCAATAGCAAGTTTTTTCAATTGCACAGTATTGCGCAATAGCAAGAAATATCTAATTGCACAATATTGCGCAATAGCAAGAAATTTTCAATTGGAGTTATCTTTCTTTGTTCAGAATAGTAGTTGAATCAACTTAAATCATTGTTTTATACAATATACAATGTATATTAACTTTTACTACCAACTGATAAATTAAAACAATATTTACCATTCATTGATAACAACCACTTTTTTACATTTCAATATTTTATGATGTATTTAAATGAGTAGTTATTGTTGCAAACTCCATTAGAAATTTGAAATGAGATCAGTTTTGGAATAAGGGAAAGGGGGATGTGAAAAAAAAATTGGGGGGGGGGGTCAATTTTTCTCATTTCAGATTTCATAAATAAAAAGAAAATTTCTTCAAACATTTTTTTGAGAGGATTAATATTCAACAGCATATTGAATTGCTCAAAGGCAAATAAAATAAATTTAAGTTCATTAGACCATATTCATTCTGTGTCAGAAACCTATGCTGTGTCAACTATTTAATCACAATCCAAATTTAGAGCTGAATCCAGCTGAATGTTGTGTCCCAACCAACCGTTCAGGGTTCAAGCTATGCGGTCGTATAAAGCTGCGCCCTGCGGAGCATCTGGTTTAATGAATAAAATCCCATGAATTTCATGTAAAATGTAAAATTTATAAAATTCTAAAGGTAGCTTACATCAATATATATAAACAATTCAGTTCATGGGAACTGCTGAAGGATTTTTGAGTTATTGTCATAATTGTCCGAAAATTCCCCTTTTTTATGATTAAAACCCTGCAACTCTGAAACGTAAAATCGAAAATTTATAAAAATCGAAATGGAGCTCATGTCAATAAACATAAACAATTTAACAAAATTTCTTGGAAATTGGTGAAAGCATTCTTGAGTAATTGTTCGAAATCTGGAAAATCCCCCCCCCCCCCCCCCCTTTTTAGCTCACCTGGCCCAAAGGGCCAAGTGAGCTTTTCTCATCACTTTGCGTCCAGCGTCCGTCGTCGTTAACTTTTTCAAAAATTTTCTTCTCTGAAACTACTGGGCTAAATTAAACTAAACTTGGACACAATCATCATTGGGGTATCTAGTTTAATAAAGGGCTGCGCTTTAGCACATGATAAAAATGGCAAAAAAGACTACAATGACAATGAGGAGCAGCAAGAAGATAACAGGGAAAGTGAAGATGGTGAAAGTGACTCTACTGAAAGTTATTATCTAAATGAGGAAGTAGGTGATGAAAGTAAGGATTTCATTGACGACAGGCATATAAAAATGGCAAAAAAGACTACAATGACAATGAGGAGCAGCAAGAAGATAACAGGGAAAGTGAAGATGGTGAAAGTGACTCTACTGAAAGTTATGATCTAAATGAGGAAGTAGGTGATGAAAGTAAGGATTTCATTGATGATGAAGATAAAGATTTCATTGATGATGAGGAGGCCTCTTCTGAGAATGAAAATGAGGATTTTTCTGATGATGAGGACAGTGATTACGGTGAAGAAGACACTGATGATTAAACCTAGTTCAGCTTTTCAATATTTAGCATAAAAAACAAATATCATTAACATTGGCATATAACATAGAAGTCTTCAATGCAATATAAGGAAAGTGATATATGATAATGGGTTTTAGTAATTCTATGGCTGATTTCCAAATTTTATAGTAGTTTGAAAGAAGGTAATTTTCTTGGGGTATATTGCTCATAGTTAGATTCTGTTGAACACAGTAAGGAATCCATACTAAATTATACAAAGATGTATGCAAAAATTATTCAAATGGTGCTTAATATGGTGGATAATGATTATTACCTTTTTATTGTTTAGAATATTCACAAGATGATCATATTGATAAATGTTTAGGAGACTTGTTTTCCTTATTTTTTTCATAAAATGACATCCTTTAACATTTAAGGAATATTTCGTCGCATGTTAGGATTTTCATGTTGTCACTTGTTCACTTATTATGTGCTATTGTAGACTAGTTATGTTTTATAACATTTTTTATTGCGCTCAACCCTTCCACCGAAACCGAACTCTATAAAAAAGCTTCAATGCTAAGGTATCATTTGTGATTTCAATTGCAACCAATTTTAACAAGAGTAAAACATCCTATATGCAAAAACAGTATTTGATTTTTATCCATAGCTTAGATAGTAAAAATGTTATCATAAAATGATATATGCCTCAGGGAACCGTAAGTATCTCAGGGACTGCTAATGTGCTTTCATCCTTGCAACCATTCAATAATAGTACAAACGTATGACATTCATGGAACCTATTTTTTACAAGAAATTTAATGTTTTAAATTGAACTAAAGATTTTACAAATTTTATGTTTTCATCAGATTTTATTAAGTATTATTTGTTACATCAATAGATATAAACAATTCACCAAAGTTTCATGGACATTGGTGAAAGCCTTTTTGAGTTATTGTCCGAAGTGTTAAAAATCCCCTTTTTTTTATGAATAAAGCCCCATAAATCCAAAACTTAAAATCTGAAATTTATAAAAATTGAAAGAGACTACAATCAATAGATATAAACAATTCACCAAAGTTTCATGGACATTGGTGAAAGCCTTTTTGAGTTATTGTCCGAAGTGTTAAAAATCCCCCTTTTTTTTATGAATAAAGCCCCATTAATCCAAAACTTAAAATCTGAAATTTATAAAAATTGAAAGGGAGCTTACATCAATAGATATAAACAATTCACCAAAGTTTCATGGACATTGGTGAAAGCCTTTTTGAGTTATTGTCCGAAGTGTTGAAAATCCGCCCTTTTTTATGAATAAAGCCCCATAAATCCAAAACTTAAAATCTGAAATTAAAAAAAAACAAAAGGGAGCTTACGTCAATAGATATAAACAATTCACTTAAGTTTCATGGAAATTGGTGAAAGTGTTTTTGAGTTATTGTCCGAAGTGTGGACGACGGACGGACAGACGGTACAACGGACGGTACGACGGACGAACGGACAACGTTATACCATAATAGACGGGCGTATAAAAAAATGTGTCCGGTGACCCTGCCAACCAACCAAGATGGCCACCATGGCTAAAAATAGAACATAAGGGTAAAATGTAGATTTTAGCTTATATCTCTGAAACCAAAGCATTTAGAGCAAATCTGACATGGGGTAAAAATTGTTTATCAGGTCAAGATCTATCTGCTCTGAAATTTTCAGATGAATCATAGAACCCGTTGTTTTGGTTGCTGCCTCTAAATTGGTAATTTTAAGGAAATTTTGCCGTTTTTGGTTATTATCTTGAATATTATTTTAGATAGAGGTAAACTGTGAACAGCAATAATGTTCAGCAAAGTAAGATCTACAAATAAGTCAACATGATCAACATGGCTTATAACTCTGAAACCAAAGCATTTAGAGTAAATCTGACTGGGTTAAAATTGTTCATTAAGTCAAAATCTATCTGCCCTGAAATTTTCAGATGAATCGGACAACATGTTCTTTGGTTGCTACCCCTTAATTGGTAATTTTAAGGAAATTTTTGCTGTTTTTGGTTATTATCTTGAATATTATTATAGATAGAGATCAACTGTCAACAGCAATAATGTTCAGCAAAGTAAGATCTACAAATAAGTTAAGTGACCAAAATGGTCAGTTGATCCCTTCAGGAGTTATTGCCCCTTATAGTCAATTTTACCATTTTTTCTTAAATTTTTGTAATATGTTACAAAAGTCTTTTCTGAAACTGCTCAGACAAAATGTAACCAAACTTGTCCACAATCATCATAAGAGTATCTAGTTTAAATATGTGTCCGATGGTCCTGCCCGTGAACCAAGATGGCAGACATGGCTAAGAATAGTACATAGGGTAAAATGCAGTTTTTGGTTTATATCTCTGAATCTGAAGCATTTAGATTAAATCTGACTGGTGGCAAAAATGTTCACCAGATTTAGATATATCTGCCCTGATTTTTTCAGACAATTCTGACAACCAGTTGTTGGGTTGCTGACCTTGAGTTCGTAATTTTATGGAAATTTTGCCATTTACTTAGATATTATTATAGTATCTAATCATATCTTATACTATAAATTATGATTTTAACCTTATTTTACATGATTTCCAAAGCATCAGTAAATACAGGTGATCGACACCGGCTCTTTAGAGCCTCTAGTTTTAAAGAATAAAAACCCACAACTCGGAAACTTAAAATCCAAAATTTATATAAAAAAAAAACAACGAAATTGAGCTAACGTCAATAGATATAAACAATTCACCATAGTTTTAAGCAAATTGGTTAAAGCATTTTTGAGTTAATGTCCGACATGTTAACGACGGACGGATAGACAACGGTATACCATAATATGGGACGTGAACAGGCATATAAAAAAGATAAGATTGACAATGGAGGAATAAAATCCAAGGAAGGCTATTGTAGAACTGGTCCTTGAACTTATAAAATAAAACATTACTTGAGAGAAAAGACAACCCAGAAATCAATTGAAGGCAATAGTATCATCCAACATTTGAACTTGTAGAAAAAGATGAATGGGGGAAAAAGACAGACAGATATCAAGTGAAGGACAAAGTAGAACTGATCATTTGGCCTTGTTGAATAAAACATTTTTGGAGAGACACAAAAGTCCGATGCCAAACGAATATAAGGTAATAGTAGCTCTGAGTCATCGACCTTGTAGAATATTCCTTTAACGGAGAGACAAGACAGATACATAGGCGCATCCAGGGGAAGGCCTGGGAGGACCAGGTCCCCTTTCTTGGGAAAAATTTGGTTGATTATATAGGTCACTGAAGCATGTCTGGAGCAGGCCTTCTTATGTCAGTCAGCGGGCTCCCCTTTATGAAAAGTTCTGAATCCACCACTGAGATACCAAGCGAAGGCAGTCTTATTTCTGACCTTTTGGTCTTGTAGAAAAAATATAAAAGAGACAAGACGGGCAGATACCAAGTGATGGCAATTGTAGCACTGACGTTTTGGTCTTTTTGACAAAATATAAATGGAGAAATAATTACAGACATATATCAAGTGAAGGCAGTATTATCATCGGCCATTTGACCTTGTAAAATATATTAATTGTGGAGATACAAGACTTACAGATACCAAGTGAAGATAATAGTAGCACTGGCTCTTTGATCTTATATATCAACATTTATGGCGAGACAATACGAGCAGATACCAAGTGAAGGTAAAAGTAGCACTGACCATTTAGCATAAAAATGGAAAAAACGATAAGGGAGTAGTAGCGCTGACCATTTGGTCCTGTAGAATTAAACATTTTTTGCAATACAGGACAAACAGATATCAAGTTAAAGCAGTATTATTGAGTATTATTGATGACCCTTTAACCTTGTAAAATAAAACAGGAATTGAGAGACAAGACAGACAGATACCAGGTAAAAGCAATTATAGAAGGTGTTGGTGTTCGCGATAAAGCATAAATGGAGAGAAAAGACAGACAGATATCAAGTGAAGGCAGTATTATCATCAACCACTTGTCCTTTTAAAAAAGATATAAGTTTAACGAAGATACAAAACAGAAAGATACAAAAATTAAGGCAACAGTAGCTCAGACTCTTTGGCCTTCTAGCATAGAACTATAAAACCTTAATTGAGCGACAAAACAGAAAGATAGAAAATGATGGCAATATAAGCACCGAGTCAATGGCCTTGTAGAATAAAACATTTATGAAAAGACAAGCCAGACAGATACCAAGAAGGTAATAGTAGCACTAACCCCTGCCTTGTAGTATAAATAACCAGATGCTCCACAGGGCGCAGCTTTATACGACCACAGATGTCAATTCCTGAACAGTTGGGGCAAGTATGGACACAACATTCAAGCTTGATACAGCTCTGAATTTGGATTGTGTTTCAATAGTTGACACAGCAAATGTTTCTGACACATAATGAATGTGGTCTAATGAGCTAATTCTTTTTGCTTTTGAGCAATACACTTTGCTGTTGAAAATCAATCCCCTCCAAAAAAATATTTGAAGAAAAATTTCTTTTAAATTTCTGAAATCTGAAATGAAAAAAATGTCCCCCCCCCCATTTTTTTCACCTCACCCTTTCCCTAATTCCAAAAATAATCTCATTTCAAATTTCTAATGGAGTTGGCAACATTAACTACTCATTTAAATACATCATAAAATATCAAAATATATAATGACATACAGTCATGGTAAAAATTAATATATATTAATATTAACTTGTAAAAATAAATTTACAGCTACACATCTCAAGATGATCATCATTTCTTAATACAAAATTTCTAGCAGTGTAAGGGAGTCAAGTAATCAAACATACATATAACAGTATTATTTAAATTTTAATTGGATTATCTCCCTTACACTGCTTTTAAATTGTCTAAATTGTCCTTAAACCAGAAAAACCCTTGTTTCCCCCATTTTTTCCGCCTTATTGCAAATTGATTTGAGCAATAACCCCCCATAACCATCCCTTTGTAGTATGGAAACTTGTGGTATAATTTCAGAGAGATATATACACTTAAACACAAGTTATTGGCTGAAAACTACAAAAATGCTTATAAGGGCCCCTTTTTGGGCCCCTCATGAAGAGACAGATATCAAGTGAAGACAGTATTTAAACCGAGTCGACCCTTTAGGTTGTAGAATAAAATATTAATGGAGAAACAATACAGATAAATACCAAGTAAACCAGTAGTAACACCAATTCTTTGGAATTGCAAAAATTCATAAACAAAGACCTTGAAATAATATGTAATTTAATGGGAAAAAAATCGTGAAAAAATATAACAAACTAACCACTGAAAAAATAAACAAATAAAACCACAATAAATACATACATATATAATAGATATATATTAAATATAATGCTGTATATGGCAAACATTAAATAAACAATTCTGTAACTGTCATAAAACTCATCAATCTGCAATTAAAGGCAGTTTGTAACTTTCTTTAGGGCCTTCAGATAATTTTTCAAGATCTTATAGATTGATACAAATTATAACATCATTAAGAGGACATTATTCATAAATACCTCTTTTTTTTTTTATCAAGGTCATAATTGAGATGTTTGTGAGGCAGATGGAATTTGATCAGCTAGAAAAAATAGGTGACATATTTGGGCCTTATATACATCAAATCAAATTCAATGAAAATATGTAAACTTCAATTGTTTAGTTTTTACCAGACTGGATCTTCAGACATATTTTTTTCAAACTATTTAACCCAAAGATAATTTGTTTCTAAGACCTAATATTTTTAACGAAAAAATCTGTTATCTTAGTGCAAGTGAAATACATTTTCATGACCTTTAACAAATATTGTATTTTAAAAAAACCCACCAAAAACAACTTAAAATATAATCATCAACTGGAGAAAAATATATGATTTTAAATTGCTGATAAAAATGACCTTTGTGACTGATCTACATATTCTTTCAAAGAGTATAACATCAGGTTTGTAGAAAATAGTAAAATAAACTCTGAAGTGGATTTCTTTGAAAGGCAAACAGATGTAAAGACAAATAAAACTGTTGACACAGAGATATATATATGTCTTGCCACTATGCAAAACATTTAAAGTCTTTAACCCATGACTGATGAAGAGGGCCATATAATCTGCATTGAAATGAGACATAGAAAATGCTAATATTGCAAACTGACCTAACCACAAGTTTAACATGTAAACAATTTGGGCGAAAGTTACAAAAGTCAGAAACCATGACTGAAGGGGTAGGCAGGGTCAAATAATTGTGCTAATGCTAAAAAAGTCTAATTATTCTTCTTCGTGATATCTTTTTTTTTTAATGCTAAAAATTGTACATACTAGATAAATTAATTCATTGCTGTTGCTGCCGCCAACCTTACAAACAGCACTCATAAGTATCGCTTACATAACTTTGTCAAGGCAACACAAAAAGTAGTTGATGATTCATGACCTCCTAATTAATGTAGCTCTGATAACATGAAAATGTCACTTCTATGCAATTTTATGTCAGATCAAATCCTCAATTTTGATCAATTTCTAAGTAGCTTATGACCAGAAAATGTAGACTACATGCAAAAACCAACAATCTGATTTATCATTATGCCCTGCTAGTATGAACTTTACCTCTAATATAATCAGATTTGTGGAACTTGCATATGCTCAATATTTCCCACACACAAATATGTGTCAAAATATGTAATTTCCTTCATTTTGTTTTAACAATAAATTAAGGCTGTCTTTAGACTGTAAAATTTTAGTGAATATTATTTATATTGTTAAAGATCTTACAGCTTAAACTTTGCACATACTTATCAATTTGTATTGGAAAAATTAGCTGATTTTGCAATACTTCAATTTTTTGTTAGGAAAAAAGGCCTTTAGAACACCTCCTCCTTTACAAGGAAGCAGCTCAAAAATTTCACATCAAAATCGTTTGAGTAACAGAAGTTTGACTACATTTAACATAAAGAAACCCATGAAGATATCCCGAATCGTGGGACTTATCTACAAGACATTGGCTGAATACAAATGGCCTCGGGAACAGTTGAAGCCAGATTTTCTAATTGGCCTCTATACTTTTCTCGTTTTCTATTTGTTTCCAGTTCAATCCTCTCTAGTTGCCTCTCCATGAGTGCTAATTCATGTTCAATGTCAACTGCTGGCGCAGATTGTTCTTGTGGTGTCACATGACTTGATATATGGCTAGATAAATTGGATAGTTTTTTACTGTTGTTCTTTGTTAACAAAAAGCGAGTTTCTTTTTGATTGCGTAAAATGTCTTCTGTACTGTCAAGAGCAAGATTTGCCCTCTGAAGGGAAATCTCTGTATTGATAGAGGATAACAAGTTGTCTAGTTCTCTTCCTGATATTGATGAACGCTGAAAAAATACAAATTTGACACTTAGTGGTAATAGCTTTCTTATATGTCATGTAGGTGTGAAAACTTTCTATGTATCAAGTAAATGAGAAAAATACTGGGCCAAACCTTGAAACATCTACAAAAATACTAACATTGTCTTGACAAAAGTTTTTTTAACAGAAATATAACTTATACCTTTACATCTTACATGCTACATGCGCTTTTAGTATCCCAAATTTGTTTTTGATGTCCCTCAAAATGGACTTTGTTTAATCTTTTTACTGACTCTTATAGCTACCAAGTAATATTCAAGCTCTTATATATCAAATAATTTTCTATGCCAACACAAGTAAAATAACTCTACCTTTGATTCCCATATTTCTTCAATCTCCTCAATTATTTGTTCATACTTCATAATGGCATCCTCTAGCTGTTGTTTAGCTGACTCCATCTTGATAACAGCATCAGGTGGTATGTTGTAAAATGTCATCCTCCCTGGACTCATGTCCTCTACTTTATCTTTCAGTTTGTGATCTAGAACACTTTCCTGAAGAAAAAAAACCCAAAACAAACAATTAAAATTTTCTTTTTTTATCTTTCCGAAAAATCATATTTTTTAGAAATTGCTTCACAGAATATACCTCCATCTTGAATATTACTGTTTGGTCACTTAAAAGTTTAAAAGTACTTTTCATTTATAATTTTCTTTATTTTTTATATGGTATTATATGTGAAATATGGTTTAATTTAACAGTGTTCATAAAACAAGATTTTCCAAGAAGCATGAATCATAATCCATATTACTTTGGCTGAAAAGATAAATAACAATAGCTCAACACTCCAACAATTCTGATTAATCATTATATATTTTGCCTTGTAGTTTCAGAGAAGATTTTTAAGCTGGTAAAACAGCATCAATAATAAACTTTGTCCATTTTTCCTCCTCATCAGCCCCTTTTTTTGTGTGACCAGCTACATATAATATATATGTTCTTTTTCAATAAACATCAGTAGGATATCTAATGTGTTTATTCTCATACCAAAAGTTTAGTTTGAGCAGTATTTCAATTTTAGTCCATATCAAGTATCAGATACATTTTTTGTGCTGTCATTTTCAAATTTATACATAATCAATTATACACATAATAATTTTCTTCTAGTTCTATTAAGTATACCATCCATTTCCAAAAGACTTCTTCCTGATCTTTCCATGACAACATGTTTTGTAATCTTTCATTGTCTTTTTCCAACAACTTTAATATCTAAAATGTACATCAGCATAAGATAATACAAGAGAGATGGTTTATGATCCAACTATATACCTCAAATGATCACAAAACAATTATTTATTGTAAATTTCCCAATACAGCTACACTTTACTTTATGTGGAAATGAGATCTAAAAGTATTTTTTACTTTCATCACTGTAATAAGGTTTTCTACAAAAGATCAGTATATGGTTCCAATGAGATGAAAATGTGGCCACAAAGGCATATATAAATTATAGTATGATGTGTTGATAAATGGACAGACAGTTTAACTTTATTAAACCATAAAGACCCTGGTCTTTGATGGACTTATAATAATTGTGTATTTTCTTTGTGATGTGACAAGGCATGTTTTTCTTTTCATTTTGCCCCAATAATTTAATCAGAGTATCACAATCTTGATGTCATAAATTGAAATTCCACCTATTACCAGCTTGAACCATATTTTGATAAGAAAAAAGTATAAATCAGTTAAGATTGTTAGACCAACCTTTTTCATTAACTCAGGGTGTTTTAACAGATGGACCTCCATAACAGACAGGTGGTTCCTCTCTGGGTTCAGTGATACACCATATGTACTATCATGTACCTAGTAGATAAATAAAATAACTTCATAAATATATCATAAAATGGTCAAAATTAAGATACTATGAACTGATGGTTCTAATGAGCTAGTGATGAGTAGTATTGACAGACTGGTACTACAGTAAGAGATTCATAGTATGGAAATAAGATGTTATACTCACAATTTGAAAGAAATTTTCTTACAGTTGGTGTCAAATGTAAGTTAAACAAAGTAATAAGTAGCTACTAGTAATAGGATTTACGACATTCACAGTAGGAAAAAAAGAGTTCATTATTATAAAACATTCATGTCTGTCCTTTTTTTTTTTGATATGTTACATTGTATTTCATATTAATCTAGGGTTATACTTCAATGAAACAGTAACCAAATGACAATAACGAAAAATGCCAAAAGTTATTTTTAGAACCTTAACTATGCTTAAATTACATTGCAATTCAAACAATTCATTTTTCTTTTTTAAATTCATTTACCACTTAATTTCATTTGTGGCTGATCTCAAATTGAAAGAAAAAACTATTATACATCAACAGTTAATCTATTTCTATTTCATAAAGAGCTATTGAAAAGATTTTCTAATGTTTAAAACCAACACTTCTCAATCGGAGCTCAAGTTTAACTTACTTAATTCGATTTTAATTGTTTCACCTCAGCAATACTGATTGTATTGCCTAACTATGTTGTAAAGATCTTTTTATCAAATTTAACTGCATGAGCCACAAAATACTGTTCTTAAAACCAATAAATGTAAAGGTGATACTATGAGTATATGCAGTAAGTCAGGAGCCAAACCTTGATAGGCAGTGAGACATTTAGTATTCCAGTAATAAAATAAATCTATCTTAAAATAAAACAAAATAAACCTACCCTGTTTTGTAGCTTTGCCTTTTCTCTCTGTAAAGCTTGCAGCTGCCTAATATTAGATCTAAGTTTACCATTCAAAAGTCTTAAATGTTGAACCTTCTGTCCAGGGGAAATAACTCTTTGTGTTTGCATTTGCTTTGATGGTTTGGTCATATCTTCAAATTCAAACTGCAAAACAAATAATACAGGTACAGTGTCAATGGACCATGAAAATATACTAACAAACACCTACATGGTATCAAGCAATGAAAGTGTTTCTAAGCACTGAAGCGTAAATATTGCTTTAAGTGCAAAAGCTAAATAGCAGCATGCTCTATAGTGCGGTGACAGAAGTGTAAAAAGTCGTCTAGATCGCGAGTTTAATCTCCCCAAATAACACACAGCTAAAAATGGTCTTAACTTAAAGACAAATATGTCTTCTTTAGTTTTTGCCCTGTCGTCAGAATTTCGTACGGTCACTTTTTTCTAAAAAGTCGTTTTAATGACTGGTATTATATTGGAGAGTTTCAACCCCCTTTTTCAAAATGAAAAAAATGGGTATGTTTGCTTACATTTAATTAAAATAGTTTTTCCTGAAGCTATTTTTACATGTCAAAATATGCTATTCAGTATTTTATTTTCTTCTAATCTATAAAATTTGTGAAGTTCACACTATTTAAAATTGAGGTAATTTTAATTGCAAATTCAAACTTTAGTTTCTTCTTCATAGTAGTAATAAAAATTATCCCATAATATTTTAAGCATATAGTATTTAATAAAACTAATAAGTGATAAAAATTTCGGAACCAAAATATGAAAAAAAATGTAAGAAATCAATGGAAAAAGAATGGAGTAAAAATCTTCAATTTCAACACGGAACTCAATCACTTGCCTTCCGTCCCATTTTGTGTATTAGTCAATAATTTGCTCTCAAATGATATATGAAATAACTACCTTTTATACACATATTTTCAATTAAAGTGCACTGATATATGCGATATACTTTGTTTGTATATGTTTATATTCTATGTTTTTTCGTTATAAAACATCAAATATACTTTGTCAGAAAAGTCTTATTGTAAAATCAAAATAATGACGGATAGTTTCAGTAAATATTCCGTGATATGTCAAGTCCTTTGCAACTTTCTCGATTAAGTCCAAAGAACAGACAAAAGTCGTTAAATTTTATGCAGTGAATAAAAAGATGTTTCATACGATAGCCTTTAATTTGAAGAACACCGTGCAGGAAGTTTGACGACATACAATTATCTAACAAACATTTTAGAAAGATAAAAAATTACTCAAGTTTGAATCAGATGATCGCATTAAAAATGTTTTATCCGTGTCAGATAAAGTTAAAGTTGAAATAGTTTCCCGTCCATCTTTTAAACTTCAAGCACTCTGTCATTTTGGTTGCATTACAAAATATTTGCTAAAAACGAAAAAAAATAAATCCAAACCCGTGGAAGCAGATATTTCAGAACACGATACTGCTTTTACTAATTCTATTTTGGCTATTGGCAACGATTTAATGGTCATTCCTCATGACACCGTTACTTGATAAATATAGATAATTTCTTCAGGCTGATTCTAATTTAAAATATTCTACATGAAAAATGCAGTCTAAACTCATTTATTTCTATAGAAATTCAGTTGTCAAACAACTTCAACAAGTTCAAGGCAAATATAACATATTATTTAGTAGCAAATTAACTATTTTAGATGCCATATAAGCTTCTAGTCAATTGAAAACTGACCTCAAAATCTCAATGTCAACTGTAATAGACACAAATAACTGACAGATATTTAATTCCGCTGCAAGTTTACTTAGAAAAGACATCAAAACTCTAAAGAAGACTACCCAACTTTGGATGAATTGTTTCTTCCTTCTTAATTCAGTCAATGCCTTCATATTTATTGCAATTCATTCTATGGTTACTCAATGAAACTGCATACAGCCAAGACTATTCTCAGGAAATGGCACCAGAGAAATTGTGGAAATGCTAAGCAATTGTTGAGGCAATCTTTTTTATTTTACTCCTTTTCATTTAGGATTGGCTTTACAAATGTACCGTGAGTTTGGTTCAAAACACCTTGTTGAAACATTGAATGCCAATGGATTGTATGCTTCTTAAAATAAAGTGCGACGCTATCTAATGTGTTGCCAACCATGAAATTGAGCGAATTCAAGATAGTGTGTACTTCTCGTATGATGTTTCCCCAGCATCTTTGCAGACAAGCATATGGATGTCATCACACCTTCCTAAACTCCCTTATAGATCTCTGTTAAATCTTGGATGAATTGATAGGGATAGTTTGAAGCTGGTAATTTTTAGGAACAAATGTCTTCGGACTTCCTACAATACCTTGTCTGTACTTGTAAAGAAAAACTCAAAATAACGTGTTTGCTTTGAGCAGAACCTTTCATGTGCAGACCTGTGGCCATGAGTGAAATGTGTAGAAATATTAAAACATGTCAAAATGTTAAAAATTATTATAAATTAAGGAATGTATCTCCCTCATGCAAAGCTCTGATTCATTTCACGGATTTGGCTATACTTTTTGGAACTTTTGGATTATAGCTCTTCATCTTTAATATAAGCCTTGGATTTCACATATTTTGGCCACGAGCATCACTGAAGAGACATGTATTGTCGAAATGCGCATCTGGTGCAGAAAAAATGGTACCGTTATTGTTATTGTGACAGTTGATGATAATGAACATGATGGAGATAAGGGTTGATTTGGTATAAAGCTTGTTGCACTGGTACAAACGAATCCAGTCCTGAGGTTAGGAGATTGTTGGCATGCCCTTAAAAAGTTAAACCCAGCCACTATCTGTATGTGTCAGTTTTAAGTTATGAGACGGTAATGCAGTGTTTGTCGTTTGTTTCTATATACTATATTGGTTTCTTTATTATTTATTTTGTACATTAATCAGGCCGTTAGATTTTTTGTTTGTTTTACATTATTCGTTTCGGGAATTGAAGACTTTGCAGTATGACTTTTACTCATTGTTGAAACCCGTACGGGACCTATAATTGTTTTATGTCTCATTTGGTCTCATTTGGAGAGTTGTCTCATTTGCAATCATATCAAATCTTCTTTTTTTATATGGAATACTTTTGAAGTCTGTGGTACGTTGCAAGGGAAAAAAGGGGGGATATAGTTACAAAACCTATAATGTAATAGATATTAACCAGAGTTAAATACACAACAAAAGATAATTCTATGGTAGCAGTAATAATTGTGCAAAAAAAAAACCCAAAAAGCAACGAGTAGTCTACAAAAAACCTGAAGTATCCGCAAATTCAATTTGAGGTCATATTTGACTGTAGTGTTCTATGGCTTTGGTTTGATACCTCACCCAATATGATAGTTTAAAAAATAATTTAAAGTATTGTCCTGCATGACACTTGATTTTTACCTGAAATTGATATTTTTCTAAGGTTTAGGTGCTTAAAGGTGTCATACCACCAATTAAAAGTCCCTATCTGTTCAACCAAATTTTGCAATTTTCACAGCTTTCTAAATATTTTACCTTAAGTTTAACTTCATAGAAACTAGGTATATCCTGAATTGTACAGGTGTCACCTTTCTGCATGCCAATTTTCAACATACATTCAAAATCATATAAGAAAGCAGAGAGCTTCCGAAAGGAGGTACCACTAAAAATAACCCCTGGTTTTCTGGAAATCTTAAATTAGTATACTATGGAGCGCATTAATCCTCAATTTTTAATGCAAACTCATAGACAGGTAAATTTTGGCTCAAAATGGTCTTAATATATTTCTCTTTCAACAAAACTTTCATTTCTGCAAATTTGTTGGTTATTTTAGGTGAACAATGACATCAAATGCACTTTTTTTTGTCCGAGTAGGCCTACTTTCACATACGTTCTAAATTTGAGGGAGTAATTGGTGGTATGACACCTCTTAACATTTTATAGGTTGAAAACTTGATTTTTGAAGTTTTGTTCATATAACGTCGTTTTAGGATTTTTTTTGATAAAAAAATCTCAATGATTAAGGTTTATGTATAATAACAAACATTTCTAAAGCCAAAACAGTATCATTTGTATTTAGGTAGAGTTTAGAAATAGAAAAAAATGTCAAAATTGAAACCTACCCAAATTTTCACAAATTTTTATATATGACCTTTGACCTCAATTTAAAAAAAATGTGACCATATCAAGTCCTGACGACAGGCATATTATTATAGTACACGATTTCCTCTTTCCAATGATATATTATGTAGGTGTGTGTTCGGTGGGGAGATTAAATTCCAAAAAATCTGCCTTCAGTCACCGCACTACTAGGGGACATAATCAACATCATTTTTAATTAATTACTACCTTTATAATTCATTTAAAGTTTACCAAGAAATTGATATGATTTATTATTATGAATTTTTAATAATAAAAAGTTTTGCTGTTTTTTTTCTTACCTCGTACATAAAAGATGGATCTTCTTCATCTAGTGGGGATGAGCAGGATTCCATAAATTTATCAATCAGACCTTCTTTACAAAGCAACCAAGCAAACCCTAATAATATCTCTCTGCTACCACTACTCATGTCATTTGGCAGAGAAGCAAACTCTCGTGACAGGAAACCTTTTCTCTGCATCTCTTGTTTCACATAAACCACCAATTCTTCTACAATGTAATAAAATCTTAACACATTATTACAATTATATATGCAATTCCATAACCTATGTACAATGAAATAAAAACTTAACATCATATTACAATTATTTATGCAATTCCATAACCTATGTACAATGAGTACTGTATTCCTATTTTTTGTACCCCTGGAAATTTGAACTGTCAATACCGTTGGCAGATCCAGAAAATTTTCTAAGGGGGCCCACTGACTGCCCTAAGAGGGGAGTGGCTCCAGTCATGCTTCAGTGATTCCCATAACATGTATAATCAACTAAATTTTTCTCACAGAAAGGGGTCCTCTGGATCCACCTATGAATACCTTGTGTGTAGAAGAATAATTTATTTAACAGTCTTTTTTTCTCTAAAATATAAACAACCTCAACCTTGATTTGAGAACTATAAATATATGAATATATGAGGATACTCCATGTGCAAAGTGATGCCAGTACACAGCATGTGTAAAGCCTCACATTGAAGCCTATATCTTTTATCATAGTGAATGTTTACATATATGTACTATTGTATGTTGACTCTTTATGCCAATTTAAGTGACTCTCTGAATACTTCCTATTTTGGCATGCACAATGAAAAGTATAAATTTCTGACATTTGAAACTGAAAGCATAAATACAGAATGATTAACCATATTAATCTTAAGAGAAATTTAGGTCACTGGTAAAACCTTTTATCAAGAGGAACAATGTTCAAAAATAACTTTAAACATAAAAATATACCTATGGATAGTTCTGCTTTTGCTTTAAATGCCACTTCATCAATTGTACCATATTTACAAAAATACAGCAACTCAAACAACAAACTCCAAAAGGTTTCAGTCTGAAAATAGAAAGATAAAGCTCAATTTATTATGTAAATACATTTTGGAAAGCCAATTGTGCAACATCCTCATTGGTAGTCTATTCCAAGGCCGTTAAACACCTATTTGCAACCAAAAACACTTATCTTGAATACATACATACATGAAAACATGCCCATATATAGGGCTTTATGATCAAAATAGCTCTCATAGTCCTACAAAACTTTTAAAGCGCCTTCAAATTTATTTTCTTGTTGATATTTTTGCTTCTCCATACTTTTACAAGTAAGTGTAAGTTATTTTCCTGCTATTCAAATTTTTGAATATCTATTTATATAACATGTATAACAAAGCATTTTCTTTTAGTGTAAATCTCAACTTTTGACTTTGTTTTTGAGTAAATGTGGACTGTGACAAGAAATTGAAACCCCAATTGAACTGTGAGCAAAAGCAGGATACATCTACCAGGAGACAATAAATGTATACAATTCTATTGTACCACAATATTCAAATGAGAAAACTATAACCTGATTTAAGTACAAAACAATGAACATGGTAAATGAAAAAGAAATATGATACACAGCAACAAACAACAACCATTCTTTATTTTAACTAAATTGCATGTCATTTTCATTGTTCATGTTTTTTTATTTATAAAGCAATGTTTATAATTTTCATGTTCTTTACATGTATAATAGTGTAAACTTGTCATTTAAGTCAATATTGCTACATGTTTGTATCGTTTGATGTCTATAGTTTTGTCATTAATATGCCTGTCTGTCTGTCTGTTTGTTTTGTTTTGTTTATCTAGTAACAATCCTATTATACCCTTTACCATCAGGCATCAAACATTCATTTTGGTGTCAACTTGGTTAAAATTTTAACGTTATTCATCAAAATACCTAATCATGATTCATCAGCGGTCTCAAATAATTATTGTTACTGATACCATTATTTTGGTAAATTTTAGGAGATTCGTCAAGATCAGTCAATTTAAAGTAAGTGTACATTTTATCGTCATGCAACAAAATTAACTGTAAATGTCATTTGTCAAGATATGTTCTTGTTGCTCATCATAAAGGTACCCCATTACCGGTACACGTACAAAATGTACAACCCTCGTACAAAATGTATATGGTATTATGACTCTTGAAGTGTGATAGGATTACTTCCTAAAAGGCTTAGAACCTGTAGTAGATACTTATTCATAGGAGGTTGAGCTAGGGAAGTGCATGTTCTTCTTTAGCTCAATCAGTTAAATTCCTGACCTGCAACAAAGTCGTACCATTTTCGAGTCCCTGACTACACAAGCTGACTTGGTATGTAGAATCATACTTTTCAGTTGTAAAAATAACTTTGGACCTTTCGAAAGGCTATTTTCAACTTTTTTTTGTGATGCCTTCTCACTGCTGGAAATCTTCTAATTCAGTAACCATGGTAACGTAACAAAATTCGGTAAACAGTTACCAAACTCATTAACTGCACCATTAACCAATTCGGTAACTTCAGAATTTATTTGATTTTGGCATTTATAAATAAGATAATGCACAAACACTGTCCCATGCTAGGAGAGAGTTTTGTGCCAGCTAACATGTTTAAGCCGCCACATTTTGTATGTACCTGTTCATAGTGAGGACCCACTAATTTGGTGATTGTTGCTGTATATCATATCTATTTTTCACAATTGTTTTGTACATAAATCACGATGCTTCAGTTTTATTGTTTTACATTTGTCAATTCATGGTCTTTTATAGCTTACATGTACTATGCAGTATAGGTTTTGCTAATTGTTGCAGGCTGTATGGAGCAATACTCTTATCCAAATAATAATTTCAATAATGGTGTGCAACAGTGGTGTATATATGGTTTAATTCCACTAAATGTATGTACAGTACGAGAGTTTGAATATGCCATATTAGGGGTTTTAATTGCATCACTGTTGAATCAGTTAAATAATATCCATGGAAATGAACCTTTTAAATACCAATACGTTTGCATACCAAATAGCTTTGACTTATAAGATTATTGGTACATGTAATATTAAACTGATATTTTCATAATTATCACAAACTTATTCATGTAAACTAAGGACCAAATATCCTCTATAGAAACAAATACAAATAGGTATAATATTGCCTTTTTTGACAAATAAAATCTGAGACTACTATAACATTAGTCTCAGATAAAATGTAGCAAAAAAGCTTCATTTCTAAAATCTTTATGTGTAATAAGCTTTGCCCATTTTTATTGATGCTGTGATAATTAATGTTTACATTCTCTGGGGTCCCAAGTCAGGAGCCCCTGACCTTTGCTAGTAGTGTATGATTTTTAATTTTAATTTCTTGTGTATATTTCTGATTCTCATATGAATATAAAAAAGAAGATGTGGTATGATTGCCAATGAGACAACTGTCCACAAGAGACCAAAATGACACAGACATTAACAACTATACATGTAGGTGACCTGGTCACCGTCAACTTTCAACAATGAGCAAAGCCTATATCGCATAGTCAGCTATAAAAGGTCAATTAGTACTAAACTAATATATGTCATGTCTGAGTTAAGGGGCCCGCTGCAGCAAGCCTCTGGGTGTGGGAGTTTCTCGCTGTATTGAAGATCCATTGGTAACCTTAAGCTGTTGTCTGCTCTTTGATCGGGTTGTTGTCTCTTTGACACATTCCTCATATCCATACTTCAGTTCAGTTGTTGAAAACATAAAGTACAACATTAACGTTCGTCGTTTTTACCTTCTTTTTGTATCATGCGATTTCTTTTTGCAGCATTTTCATGGAAAAGTCTTTCACAAGCATCAAGTAGCTGAAGGAAGCGAATAGAAATGATTCTAGAACACTTCACGAGTGTTTAAATATGAAAAATAAATAGAAAAAACATCGAAAAGTTGTATTATTCAATACCGGAAATTGAAAAGTCCTTGTAAATGAAAAAACAATTACGGTGTATACACATCACAAATTTGGGACTGAATATTTTACAAAAAATATGCGACTTTGGAAGTTAAATAATGCACTCCTTTAGAAAATGGTTGTTAAAGTCTTAATCTCAATATTGTTTGAAGCACATTAAGCTAAATCAAAGCACATGTAGCATTCTATAACACCAAAGCCTGAACTAACCAGGTGCTCCGCAGGGCGCAGCTTTATACGACCGCAGAGGTCGATCCCTGAACAGTTGGGGCAGGTATGGACAAAACATTTAAGCGTGATACAGCTCTGAATTTGGATTGTGATCAAATTTTTGACATTATATGGGTTTTTTACACACAAAAAATGTCAAGATTTTACAAATCAATTAAAAATTTCTTCTTCAAACTTATTTAAATCTAAAATTAAATAGTCGACACAGCATAGGTTTCTGACACAGAATGAATGTGGTCTAATGAACTTAAAATTTGTTTTGCCTTTGAGCAATTCACTATGCTGTTGAATATTAATCCTGTCAAAAAAATGTTTGAAGAAATTTTCTTTTTATTTATGAAATCTGAAATGAGAACAAGTATGGACACAACTTTTAAGCTAAAAATATTTTAGATAAGATAAGGAAAAAAAAACTTCATCAGCAACATTTTAAATTGGCAAATTTCCAATGAAGTTATTTACATAAAGTTATTGGCAAATAAAAATAGAAAATGACATCATAGTCATGTCTGGCAAATGTCCAACATACATTATCTAAAAACATTTTAGATAAGATAAGGAAAAAAAGCTTCATCAGCAACATTTTATATTGGCAAATTTCCAATGAAGTATAGTTATTTACATAAAGTTATTGGCAAATAAAAATAGGAAATGACATCATTGTCATGTCTGGCAAATTTCCAACATATATTATCAACTACTATTCTATACAAAGAAAGATAACTCCAATTGAAAATTAATTGCTATTGCACAATATTGTGCAATTAGATATTTCTTGCTATTGTGCAATACCGTGCAATTGAAAATTTCTTGCTATTGCACAATACTTGATATGGAATCCTGATTTGGACCAACTTGAAAACTGGGCCCATAATCAAAAATCAAAGTACATGTTTAGATAAAGCATATCAAATAAGCCCAATAATTTAATTTTTGTTAAAATCAAACTTAGTTTAATTTTGGACCCTTTGGACCTTAATGTAGACCAATTTGAAAACTGGACCAAAAATTAAGAATCTACATACACAGTTAGATTTGGCATATCAAAGAACCCATTTATTCAATTTTTGATGAAATCAAACAAAGTTTAATTTTGGACCCCCATTTGGACCAACTTGAAAACTAGGCCAATAATTAAAAATCTAAGTACATTTTTAAATTCAGCATATCAAAGAACCCCAAGGATTCAATTTTTGTTAAAATCAAACTAAGTTTACTTTTGGACCCTTTGGACCTTAATGTAGACCAATTTGAAAACAGGACCAAAAATTAAGAATCTACATACACAGTTAGATCTGGCATATCAAAGAACCCCAATTATTCAATTTTTGATGAAATCACACAAAGTTCAATTTTGGACCCTTTGGGCCCCTTATTCCTAAACTGTTGGGACCAAAACTCCCAAAATCAAACCCAACCTTCCTTTTATGGTCATAAACCTTGTGTTTAAATTTCATAGATTTCTATTTACTTATACTAAAGTTATGGTGCAAAAACCAAAAATAATGCTTATTTGGACCCCTTTTTGGCCCCTAATTCATTAACTGTTGTGACCTCAACTCCCAAAATCAATCCCAACCTTCCTTTTGTGGTCATAAACCTTGTGTTTAAATTTCATTGATTTCTATTTACTTATACTAAAGTTATTGTGCGAAAACCAAGAATAATGCTTATTTGGGCCCTTTTTTGGCCCTTAATTCCTAAACTGTTGGAACCAAAACTCCCAAAATCAATCCCAACCTTCCTTTTGTGGTCATAAACCTTGTGTTAAAATTTCATTGATTTCTATTCACTTTTACTAAAGTTAGAGTGCGAAAACTAAAAGTATTCGGACGACGACGACGACGCCAACGTGATAGCAATATATACGACCAAAAAATTTTAATTTTTGCGGTCGTATAAAAAAACAAAGGAAACCATCTTGAAATGACCTTGACATCGACCAACAGAACTCAAGTTTTATTTCATAAAGTAACAATAACAACTTGTCTTGACAAGCAAGAAGGTCACTTAAAAGATAAACAGAATAATATGAACAAGAATACAAATGAGAATACATTTGATTTATATGATTTAAATAATTGCAATCATCTCAGACAAAACGAATAAAATGATTGATAATAATGACTTTTCTATCATCAGAATCCTCCAAATTTAAAAGGGACGTAAATTTCGTCTTCAAATTCATGTAATTTGAAATTGCCGCCAACTAATCTGATTTGTAATAGTTATTTATAGACAACTGACGTATTTAAATACTTATTGACTACAAACAATATTCCTATGTCTTTTGCCATTTTGGAAATGTAAACGACTCATCTTAAGAGATTTTTGGTGATAATATTTCATACAATTGTTCTTTGACCATGTTGACATCATAACCAACAGCACAGGGGATAATAATCTACATAAGGATTTCTATCGAGGGGTCTCATTGGGGGGGGGTTCCGATCCCGGATCCCACTTACACTATGAACGTAAGCAATTCCCGGGTCATGCCATTCCATTTTCACAACACAATAATTTGACTTTCACGTGTCACGCTTATAAAAAATCCTGTTTTTCTGGTAATATTTTTTGTATTCCAGAATAAAAAGTATGAAAAAAGTGTTCAATTACTTGAATTAGTTATAAATAACATAATGGCCAGCCAGATGATAACAGTGGCATATATTTCAGCATTTAATGGGTAGAACAACAATCTAGGGTGCTCGCCTAAAGCAGCTTAACTGCCTAAAAATGGCATGATGGGAACAATTTCAGACAAAACTATAGACATATTGAAAGAATTCTGCCTGATAAAATTAAAATCTATCTACAGGTTGATGAAAACCAATGTCAAATGTTCGAAGGTATCAGGTCTGTTCGCGCCCAATACACTTTCGCACCCTACACGTTCACACCTCGCACGTTCGCACCCAAGGTCTGTTCGCACTCTACACGTTCGCGCCCAATTTTAATTCAAATTCCAGTTGAATAATTGGAAAATCATGATTGTTGTTTTAAATCGCTTTGGTGTAAATACTGAATGTATTTATAGCTTGGTATGAGTAAAACATTGAAGATTTTAAATGAAAAACACAGCTTGGTCACTTTGATCTGAAACAATGAAACAATAAAATATAGCAATACACTATTATACATGTTGTAACCAAAACATGATAAAATTTATTCAACACACAAAGTAGTAAGAATCTCACTTTATTTTGAAACAAGTCAATGAAACAAAGTAATAGTTATAGCAATACACTAACCAAAGCATGATTAAGAGTACTGTTATTTAACACAAAATAAAACTTTGACAGAATCCCACTTTATTAAGAAAGGATTATCATTTTTTTAACAATAAACACTATCCAAAACATCATGATTCAACACATAAAAATGCTGTCTCACTTTATTTTGAGACAATGACAACAATTATACTTATAAGAATATACTTGCAAAAACTTGATTACAAAGTTATAAAACACAAAACCAATTTAATTTGGCGCGAACATGTAGGGTGCGAACGGAATTTGGGTGCGAACATGTAGGGTGCGAACGTGAAAGGGGCAAACATGAGTGGGTGCGAACGTGAATGGGAGCGAACGAACTCGGATTCATGTTCGAAATCCTTAGCATTTTCTTATACATTTATAAATGCCAAAACCATATAAATTCTGAAATTAAGGTAATCGTTAACAGTGATATTGTTTGCCTCAAATTACAGCCGAAATTCGGCCTTTTCCCCTAGAGAAAATTCCCAATTACTAAAAAAAATGGCTTAAAATTCCTCCCAAAAAGTTTTACATTTTCCCAAAACAGTGATGGCATTGGTAGTAATGTTTGTAAATACCGTATTCATGATATTATTTTGATATTAGAAAGCACTTTTGAGATGCAGTTTTCTGATCAGAATCATCATGGTGTTTGTAACACATGTGGTTTTCAATGCATTAAGTACCATCATTGTTTTGGTTTCTTTCCCCTCTCCGAAAAGAACCTTTCAGGTTGAAAATGTCTGACAACCAAAATATACATGAAAAAATAGTGCAAAAAAGACAGCAAAGGTCAGCAAAAAATCGGAGATGTGTTTAGAATAAAAAATACAAATTTCCCAATTTCAATAAAAAATATACATTTTCCCAATAAAAAACGGTAGAGGTAGTTTTGAAAAAAGACAACAATATCACTGCGTTAATGGATCAGTTAATGAATTCGATAACTGTTACCTAATTCCTTAATGTTACCAATTATTTGTGACTGGCATAATAAATTATCACAGGTGACCACAGGCACTTGTTTACGTCAATGTGGGGTTTACTATCCATACCAGGTTTTTTGTACTGGTATGGATTCATGGATAGTAAACCCCACATTGACAGAAACAAGTGCCTGTGCAGGTGACACAGATTTTATTCGGTCTAGTACATATAACTTCAGGCTAGTATTTTTTTTCAACTAGAACATAGGGCTAGTGCTTGTAATAGTTTAGGGCCCAGACTGCAAAACCTGTTTACTTTAAGTTTTAAGTCTAAAATATGACAATGTGAAAGTTTGCCTGTTTGGTAACACTTACAGCTGTGTCATTGTTAAATTTAGCAAGTCTAAAGCTTTCCGCTTTTATCTTTGATGTTCCATTTCCTCTAAGAACTTTTACCAAAAGTTCAATTGTTTCCCTTACTTGTGCCATGCATAGATTAGCACAAAAAATACTGGTTAATGTTTTTCGTCTTTTTTGCACCACAAACCGGAAGTTGATTAAATATTTGTTTCAACCGTGATGTTCCCGGTAAAAAAAAAAAATTTGTAGTAGTGCAACAATTTTTTTTCTATAAATTATTCTCATATTCATCCAAAGTATTTTTTTTCAAAATAGCTGATAATTAGTTTTTTTTTTTTTTTTAAAGACACTATCATGATGAGTATCACGTAAATGACGTAAAAACAAAAAAACAAAAGTGAAAAGTACAATGTAACACCAAATACAGAAACATTAGAGGAATGAAAAGGTATTTTGAGACAAAATAAGTAGATAAGAAGAGCAAGTGCAAACGATTTTTGATTGAAAATTGTACATGCAATTCCATCCAGAAAAATGCAACTCTCTCACTGTGACAAGATCACAGTCACCATTCAAACTAGACCGAATTCTTCTGTCCCTATAATGCATATATTTCCTAATTTACATTTGCTTTTTATTGATTTTGCTATTTTCTATTTTTTTTATTTTTTTTATTGCACAATAAAAAAAATAAAAAAAATAGAAAATAGCAAAATCAATAAAAAGCAAATGTAAATTAGGAAATATTAGTCCAAATAATTATGACGTCTTGAAAGGCTATTATAATTTTTTTCTTTGACGCCTTACATCAACGTCGAAGTAAGGCGTCAAAGAAAAAAATTATAATAGCCTTTCAAGACGTCATAATTATTTGGACTAAGGAAATATATGCATTATAGGGACAGAAGAATTCGGTCTACATTCAAACATGACTATGTATTAAAAGGCCACATCTTAGAATCCGTCAGCACTGCAAAATATCTCGGTATCACCCTTTCTCACAACATGTCTTGGGATACACATATAAATAATATTACTGCAAAAGCAAATAAGATCTTAGGCTTTCTAAAAAGAAACTTAAAAATAAATCAGGAAGAAACTAAAAGTTTGGCATACAAATCCATGGTACGTTCAAATTTAGAATACTGCTCTTCAGTTTGGTCACCTCACACCCCAAAACAAAAAAACAACATTGAAAAAGTACAAAGAAGGGCAGCACGCTATGTCACCAACAGATACCACAACACCAGTAGTGTCACTTCCATGATTGACCATCTTCAATGGAAGTCACTTGAAACTCGCAGAAACATCAATCGAGTCACTATGCTTTACAAAATCTCACACCATCTCATTGCAGTAGACCCAAACCTTTACCTTTTACCACAGCCAGTCAAAAACACCAGATTCACTAATTCATTACAATACCAAACATTTAGCACAAGAACAGACTACTTCAAGTACAGCTTTTTTCCATTCACAGTTGTACTGTGGAACTCACTCCCACAAAACGTCATCAGTGTTAACTCCCTGGATCAGTTTAAAATACTGATCCAGAGTCAGTATATTTAGATATCTAACCTGTTTGTAAATAATGTAAATGTGTTAATTTTTGTTTTGTTTTTGCACAAAATTTTTTTTGGAATTATTGCACAAAATTAGTTATTATATTTTATTAAGTGTTTGTTTGCGATGCGCCGACGTATAGTCATCAATGTAATGATGGATCGTCGTATGATGTAGATGTAGATGTAGATGTAGATTAATATATTGTGGGGAGAAAAATTACAGAAATATCATGATTTTTTTATAAGGTTCATCCATGTCATCATGAACATGATGAACGAAAGATACCAGAGTCATAAATCGAAAATAAACTGACAACGCCATGTCTAAAAATGAAAAAAAAGAATAACAGACACAACATAGAAAACTAAAGAATAAGCAACACGAACCCCACCAAAAACAAGGGGTGATCTCAGGTGCTCCAGATGGGTAAGCAGATCCTGCTCCACATGGGGAACTCATCTAGTCCAAAAAATTAATTATTAACTAGGAAGGCGTCCCAGAAAAAAATTAAAATAGCCGTGCCAGACATCATAATAATTTGGACTAGAATTGTCATGTTGTTCAATCATGTTAAAACAAATAGTCTATTCTGTAGGTCACATTCATGAAAGGGAAGGGGATTGTAATTAGGACGTAAGGAACATTTCCAATATCATTTGTGAAACAGTTATTCCATAACGTCAACCAATTGGTGATGGCGTCTGTAAAATTTACGAAGGGATGATTTCATCTTCACCATTTGGAACTCTTGGTTTAATAGCTTCCTTAAGCTTGTGAGCAGTAACCCTCTATCATAACAGAGACATATACTTGTAGTATGTCTCTGGTAGATCTTATACATGTTATAGTTGTTAACATGGTTAACCTCTAATAATAGGCTCTATATGTTTCTGGTGGAGAGTTGTCTCATTGACATTGCCAATCTTACTTTATTATTTTTATACGACCACAAAAATTTTAATTTTTCGTCGTATATTGCTATCACGTTGGCGTCTTGCGTCGTCGTCGTCCGAATACTTTTAGTTTTCGCACTCTAACTTTAGTAAAAGTGAATAGAAATCTATGAAATTTTGACATAAGGTTTATGACCACAAAAGGAAGGTTGGGATTGATTTTGGGAGTTTTAGTTCAAACAGTTTAGGAATTAGGGGCAAAAAAAGGACCCAAATAAGCATTATTCTTGGTTTTCGAACAATAACTTTAGTATAAGTAAATAGAAATCAATGAAATTTAAACACAGGGTTTATGACCACAAAAGGAAGGTTGGGATTGATTTTGGGAGTTGAGGTCTGAACAGTTTAGGAATTAGGGGCCAAAAAGGGGCCCAAGTAAGCATTATTCTTGGTTTTCGCACCATAACTTTAGTATAAGTAAATAGAAAACTTTGAAATTTAAACACAAGGTTTATGACCATAAAAGGAAGGTTGGGTTTGATTTTGGGAGTTTTGGTCCCAACAGGTTTTTAGGAATAAGGGGCCCAAAGGGTCCAAAATTGAACTTTGTTTGATTTCATCAAAAATTGAATAATTGGGGTTCTTTGATATGTCAGATCTAACTGTGTATGTAGATTCTTAATTTTTGGTCCTGTTTTACAATTGGTCTACATTAACGTCCAAAGGGTCCAAAATTAAACTTAGTTTGATTTTAACAAAAATTGAATCCTTGGGGTTCTTTGATATGCTGAATCTAAAAATGTACTTAGATTTTTGATTATTGCAGACCCAGTTTTCAAGTTGGTCCAAATGGGGGTCCAAAATTAAACTTTGTTTGATTTCATCAAAAATTGAATAATTGGGGTTCTTTGATATGCCAAATCTAACTGTGTATGTAGATTCTTAATTTTTAGTCCTGTTTTCAAATTGGTCTACATTAAATACCAAAGGGTCCAAAATTAAACTAAGTTTGATTTTAATAAAAATTTAATTCTTTGGCTTTTTTTGATATGCTGAATTTTATCATGTACTTAGATTTTTGATTATGGGCCCAGTTTTCAAGTTGGTTTAAATCAGGATCCAAAATTATTATATTAAGTATTGTGCAATAGCAAGAAATTTTCAATTGCACAGTATTCAGCAATAGCAAGAAATCTTCAATTGCACAGTATTGTGCAATAGCAAAAAATGTTCAATTGCACAGTATTGTGCAATAGCAAGAAATCTTCAATTGCACAGTATTGTGCAATAGCAAATATTTTCAATTGCACAGTATTGCGCAATAGCAAGAAATATCTAATTGCACAATATTGTGCAATAGCAAGAAATTTTCAATTGATTGGAGTTATCTTTCTTTGTCCAGAATAGTAGTTGAATCAACTTAAATCATTGTTTTATACAATACACAATGTATATTCACTTTTACTACCAACTGATAAATTAAAACAATCTTTACCATTCAGTGATAACAAGCACTTTTTGTTACATTTTAATATTTTATGATGTATTTATATGAGTAGTTCTTGTTGCAAACTCCATTAGAAATTTGAATTGAGATCAGTTTTGAAAAAAGGGAAAGGGGGATGTGAAAAAAAATGGTGGGGGGATGGGGTTTAATTTTTCTCATTTCAGATTTCATAAATAAAAAGAAAATTTCTTCAAACATTTTTTTGAGAGGATTAATATTCAACAGCATAGTGATTGCTCAAAGACAAAAAAATTATTTTAAGTTCATTAGACCACATTCATTCTGTGTCCAAAACCTATGCTGTGTCAACTATTTAATCACAATCCAAATTTAGAGCTGAATCCAGCTTGAATGTTGTGTCCATACTTGCCCCAACCGTTCAGGGTTCAACCTATGCGGTCGTATAAAGCTGCGCCCTGCGGAGCATCTGGTTATACTTATGACATGTATAACTTATGCAGACACTGACAGAATCAAACCACTGTTACATTTGCATGTACTGTTTACAATCAAAGACATTCATGAAATTAATGCATTCCGTAATTAGTTTCTGAATTTCAAAAACTGTAACCCAAAATGCCTTCTGTTTGAAGTTACATAATCGTGGGAACAGTATATCAATATATATGTTCATGCTTATATATATAATCATAATAAGAATAACAAGTTGGATACCAAAGATCAAGAGGTGTGCGTTACAAGGTTCTTCTGCTGAGAAATTATAATTTACATTCTAAAAGAAATTATGTATTATGTTGGACCATTTCTGGCTCTGACCGATGTATACAATCTACCCTAGTTTCAACACCAAATGCTTGATCAAACAGTGATGAAAATAATGTAAACAATTCTGCAAGTAAGGCGACTTCTAAAATGAAAAAAAGTAATTAGCAATAAACAGGAAACACAAATTAAATTAATTAGCCAGATACAGGAATATGACAAGCTGGATCTTGGATCAGACATCCTTCATTTAAGACCCCCTTTATATATTCTGATGCTGAGTTTTACAATTTTAAATATTCTTATCTTTTGTAGATAATAAAGTACAAGTCAGAAATACAGACAGGAGTGGATACATTTATTCAGGTATGCTGCCCCACTTCTTTGGAATTTGATCCGTTATGCATGCTCTGTACATCATGGTTGGTCTGATTAAAAACTAAATAGGCTCATGTTCTTATTAAGAAAAAATTCACACACCTTATTAAATGAGCATTAAAAAGTCAGAATGTGAATACATATTTTCAAAAACTCGTATTAAATTGGTCTGTCGGAAAATACGCGAAGTACAAACATTACGCTATGGTAACTATACTGTGTGACGTTATATTATATGCATTAGCTATCACAACGATTAAACGTATAGAAAAACACAACGCATGATTTATTAAGATTCTTCAACATTTAATGGTGCCGTAACCTTTGGATATATATGGATTCAAAGCTGAAGTCAGTTCGTGCTGGACACAAAGGAGCCGTCACGAAGCTACTGGTGAAATTCGACGAGTTAAAGTCAAAAACAGACACAGAAGTTGACGAAGTGGAAGCCCTTGATGATGCCGTCACGCAGAAACAGAAAACATTGATTGACCTGAATAACAGACTTTTGGAACAGACATCGGAGGAAAATCTGGAGCAGGAAATCACCGACTCAGATGAGTATATGTACGAACTTGATTGTAAAATTAGACAAATTCGGAAATTTATTAAGTCCTTTGAAACAAATACTATAATTTCGCATGATACTGTTGGTCCTTCAACGAGCAGACTTAACCCAGACGCATATCATTTCACACCCGAAGCTAGAGTTGATATGAACAGATGTGCAATAGATTCTATGAACCAGCAGTATTCAATTAACGCCCCTGCAGTGCATATCCGTCCGTCAGAGAACGTCATGTTTCAAGTCCCGTCAGAACCGAGATCTTCAAAAACTAATTACCATAGGCTTCCAAAGTTAGACTTATCCTATTTTAATGGAGATATTCTCAAGTGGCAAACATTTTGGGATTGTTTCGAGTCATCTATACACTACAACGACACATTAACGCCAATCCAAAAGTTTAATTATCTTAAAGCCCAGCTAGAGGGAAGCGCCGCGCAAACAGTAGAGGGATTCGCTTTAACTAATTGTAACTACGAAACCGCAGTCAACCTTCTCAGAGATCGGTTCGGACAACCTAGCAAACTTATACATGCTTACATGAAAGCACTCATGAATTTACCTGCACCGACAAATGATGCTTTTAGTTTGAGGTCTTACGGAGACAGATTAGAATCATACGTACGAGGATTAGGGTCACTTGGTCAAACACCAGAGATGTATGGTTCGCTTTTGGTACCTGTAGTTTTGGACAAGTTACCGATTGAGATAAGAAAATCTATTGCAAGAGAACACGGGAGAGATAATTTCATATTGCAAAATTTACGAAAATCAATAACTAAAGAGATTGAAATACTTGAGGCAGGACAGGGAGTCATGGAACCGGACAGATTGCACACCACAGCATTTTTCACAGGTACACAACCAAGATCACACAATAAAGGTAAATTAACTGACACACGGAAGAAGGTAAATACGCATACATGTATTTTTTGTTCAGGTGAGCACTATCCGACGGAGTGCTCTGAAGTAACAGACGCAAACGCTAGGAATCAAATTGTCAAACAGAAACAGTTATGCTTTAACTGTTTAGGGTCACACCGGATGGCCGCATGTAAGTCTACAAAACGGTGTAAAAATTGTAACGGAATGCATCATACAAGCATATGTAAAGGGAAAGAGGTCAATACAGGTACGAAGCAGGAGCCGAAAATACAACATACAGCTATCAACGTGGTTGAAACAACAGACACAACTAGCGTATTGCATGCATCACAAGTAAGTCCCGACATTCTTTTAAAAACAGCAATTGCACCAGTTGTATATAACGACCAAGAAGTAGAATGTAACATCTTATTTGACGAGGGAGCACAGCGTTCTTTTATAACTCAGAAACTAGCTAATCAATTAGAAATAAAACCCACAGAAAACGTAAGCATTCAACTGTCTGCGTTCGGAGATTTATCTCAGAAAGTTCGTAACTTAGACACTGCAACAATACAACTACAGACCGACACAGGAGAAAAGGTGCGTATTAACACACTAATTGTTCCAGAAATTGCCGTCCCAATTAAGAACAATATTTCCCTGACTACAAGGAGCTTGCCTCACTTAAGAGAACTTAAACTTGCACATTCTGTGCAAAGTACAGAACGTTTTGAAATCGACTTACTCATAGGCGCCGACCACTATTGGGACATTATTGGGACAAAGTAATAAGAGGAAACGGACCCACCGCTGTTCAGTCAAAGATCAGATATTTATTATCAGGACCAATCAATAGAAACATCAACCAGCCGTCAACAGTTCTTGTAAACGTCATTACAAACAAGAACACAGCTATTGAAAACGAGAAAGGCTATTCCACAGAAAGGTTGCTTTGGAAACATGACCATCCAGATGATATTCCTTCAGGCATGCCCGTTGCCAAAAGAAGACCAGAAAACCCATCGCAATGGCTCGTACAAAGTAGATCGTACATCAACCAATTTGAGGAAACTCTCAAAGGAAGAAACTTGCTACCTAGACTGCCTGAACAAACACACCCTCAACTTTTGGAGTCAACAAGCCACATATATACAGGACAGTAACTTATAACGCTTAAGAAAATTACCGCTGAGTGAATTTACCGTGTGTGCTAGAAGAAACATCCACGAATGGACTAAAAGATAAACTGTAATTTTGTTCAGTCAAGGTTAAGGAACTAGATTGTTTTATTTGAGATGGACATTAATTTTAAATTTATTTATCTATATTGTGAATTTACATTTTTGATTTTCATTACATATTTTACTTTTGTCGGCCCCCAGAATGTCGGAAAATACGCGAAGTACAAACATTACGCTATGGTAACGTTGTTACCATAACGCTATACTGTGTGACGTTATATTATATGCATTAGCTATCACAACGATTAAACGTATAGAAAAACACAACGCATGATTTATTAAGATTCTTCAACATGGTCTACATTGAGGTCAAAAGGGTCCAAAATAAAACTTTGTTTGATTTCATAAAAAATCGAGTTATTGGGGTTCTTTGATATGCCGAATCAATCCATGGCCATGTATTTAGATTTTGGATATTGGACCATAATAGGTAATTATTTGTTTTAAGTTCATAAGACCACATTCATTCTGTGTCAGAAACCTATGCTGTGTCAACTATTTCATCCCAATCCAAATTCAGAACTGTATCAAGCTTGAATGTTGTGTCCATACTTGCCCCAAATGTTCAGGGTTTGACCTCTGTGGTCGTATAATACTGTGTCCTGCAGTGGCGGATCCAGAAATTTTCATAAGTTGAGGCCCACTGACTGCCTAAGAGGGGGCCTGCTCCGGTCATGTTTCAGTGATTCCCAATATATGCAACCAAATTTTTCCCCAGAAAAGGGGGGACCCAGGGCCCCTGCCCCCCTTAATCCGCCTCTGTCCTGCAGAGCATCTGGTTTCTACATTGGCTAGAGGTATAGGGAGAGGGTTGAAATCTCAAAAAATAAAATTGAGAATGGAAATGGGGAATGTGTCAAAGAGACAACAACCTGACCATAGAACAGACAGAAGGTCACCAATAGGTTTTCAATGCAGCAAGAAATTCCCTCACCTGGAGGTGTCCTTCAGCTGGCCCCTTAACAAATATATATACTGGTTCATTGATAATGAACGTATTTAACCCTGCCACATTTTTGGTTTGTACCAAGTTAGAAGCCAATGGCCTTTGTTGGTCTTGAATGATTTTTTAATTTTAGTTTCTTATGTATAATTTGGAGTTTAGTATGACGTCCATTATCACTTGCAATTAGATTGACATAATATATATTATGGTAAATTGCTTAATTATGTTTTATTCTAGCCATGGAAACTATGGAATGGTCTTCCTCCCAGTACAAGTCAGAGTCATTAGCTGCAGAATCTTTAGCATGTGATATGGATAGATGGATAACTTACAGACAGACACATCAACCTTATGAAGTATTTGAACAATGGTTAAATACAAACTTACCGTCATGCCATTACAGGTATTGCTTGTGAAAAGTGAGTCACAGTGTATCAGGCCTCAGTACATGACCTTTACACTTCTAAGAGTAAATTTATAATCAGAGTATATGGTAGTTACTAACATGTATAACAAAAAGAAATTTTGGCTTTATAAAAAATATAAGTTTGACTAGGTATGATTTTTCGAATAACATTTTCAGTAAAAACTCAAATGAAATTAAAAATGGGGTAAATATTTAGTGGAATAACAACCAACAATCACAAGCAGCCCAAAATAGATATTTGAAAGTCATTATACAGTTTTCAATATGTAACACAATTTTTATTTTGTGAATGTACAATTCAAACATGATAAGTTTCACAAAAATGTGAAGACCTCATTCAAGATGACCTTGCATTTGTTGGTAACCTTTTAGCAATGACATGTATCATTGTATGATAAGAGTGATATGGGTCAGTTTTCACAATCTATTTTGTAGCTATTTGTAGAAGCTATATAGAACTAAGGAGATATGGTAAGATTGCTCTTGAGACAACTATCCATAGACCATGGTTGTTGTTTTTTTAACAAATAAACAGTCCATAGATGATGGTTCCTTCATGAACTTAAATAAAATTTCCCATTACCAGTTTTGAATCAGCAATTTACAAATCTGCTTTACCATGTTAGACAAGTACAAAGCAGGTTTATCATATCATAAAACATGTTTTTATCTTGAATATGTGTATGACTGTCTGATATACATCAGGCGCGTAGCTCCCTATACGCTAACACGCAGTTGCGTGCACATCGATTCGGCATGCAAAAAAAAAATTAAAAATTAAAAATTTATAAATTGAATGTTAAAGGAAACACCTATGTTGTCACTTTTTCAGTTGATGAAATATCATTAAATGACGGCATTTGGTTTAAAAGTGCTATTGGAGATTATGACAAAATCGGACAGTAACTTGTATCTTTTACAAGATTTGAATGTGTAATACTCAGTCTAAGACATGTAGTTTTGGAGCACATTTTACAGTGTCCGGTCATCAGTTTGGAATGAGATGTACCAATCGGCATTAGAATTATCAAATTCAAATTCAAATATTTATTGTCATATAAACTCTGAACAATAAGTTTGTGACAAACATTATAAACATACACAAAATACATTTAACAAACGAAACCATGAAAACAAAAAAAAGCAATTATCAGAACCCTTCGATATCGTTGAAAATATGCAGAGACGATGTGGTCGACAGACTACCGGAGCCAATTACCCTGCAAACACGCCAAAACAGTATTGGAAAGTCTCATTATCTTTTGCGTTCATAGACCATATGATAAGGGACTGGAGAGTGGCGTCGCGTCTAGTATTATCAGAAAATCGCCTCATCGTGCTGTAGAAAATATAACAAACGAACAAATCTCAATATTGTCTGAGACATACGAAACTGACCTGGCATGTACTTTTGACGAATTCAATTGGGAGGTCGCTCGATGCCGAACACGTACGCTGGTTAATAACATCTCGCGAATGCTGCCATGGAGATCTATCAGTGTGCTACGTATGTTAAAAACAAATGTTTGATCAACAATGAACAACGACAGTTACTAGCATTACTGTAGCCTGGGGTCCTGGCTAATCTTGTCAGTATAGCCAGGCGTGTATCAATATACTGCCTGTTAATGATTGGTTAATACTACTTTTGTCGCGCAATGTTTGTTTAACATCTGTATCCAATCAATTCTTGTTTAACATCAATAAGTAAAAATTAGACTGTAATTATTTTTCTTTATGAATTGATGTATAGTATTATCATATCTAATTATTAGTATGATGATAATTAGTAAGCAGAAAAGGGTTCATTCTTATCAGCAATCACCTGGTGAGAAAGTTAAAAGTTTAAGATTTCACATAACCAAGGTGTGAATTGGATTTCAATTTTGCTGGTTTACATCAAACATCAAATTTATGCAAATATTTATTCAGCCTCACTTTAGATTCAGAGTCAACTGGCACTGAATCGACCACATGGTATTTGTTCCCCACCTGGCCCTTACGACGCGGAGCTAGATTGGGCCGGATGCCAGGCTAGCATTACTGCCGTTATTCAGCGTGATTTCAGTGTAAATATTGACAAAATAATAGAGAAGTTTAATTGTTTCTGCCTAGACCCGACAAATTCGAGTAAATTCTGTATCTCACAAATATGTGTTGTTTATGTATTACTCAATTTAGAAGATTTATTAATAGTTTTACATTCATAATTTTTTTATAAATCCTATCTACATATAGCTCCTCATTTAACCGTCATATGGCCGAAAACCGAAAAAAAACAACATTTTTCTGCATAAAAGGATCCCAAACTTTTTACGCCTCGCTCCGCTCGGCAGTAGTTGCTTGCACATCGTTTCATTCTAGCTACGCCCCTGTACATAAAACAGTCATCCATCATCATTCAAAGAATGCATAATAAAATTTATGTTAAAGGAGATAACTCCAACATTATCCTATGGAATAGTGTCCAGGTATTAATTTAGGCAGTAAAAAATGATTCAATCCTATCATCTACACCAATAAACATTTTTAGGCTTTCATGAGGTGTGTCACACTTGTTTTTAGCATGATTCTTATATGAATTATTATTTAGGTATAATTAAGACATGTAAACAGATTTTAAAAAAAATAAAAAACACACAGTATGAAAGTTAACAGAAGGCCAAGAAACATTTGATTTGCACAATATGACCTGACCTCAATATAAACAGTATAAAAGATTAGAAGATGTGGTATAATTGCAAATGAAAAAACTATTCACTCAAGACCAAATGACATAGATCTATGAAAATATAGGTCACCCATACTTCCTACAACAATATGCACAACCCCTACTGTATAGTAAGAGCTCTATATATGGCCCCAAGCTGACCACATGTTCGGCACTCCAAACAAGATAACCAACAGCCTGATTTATGAACTTAACAATGAAATAAAAAACAAATATGACAGACACCAATCAAAGACAATTGCTGAAAACTTGTTTGTGAACACTAAATCCTACCCACCTTGTAAAGAACAAACTGTAAAAGCCAGTTGAAAAAAGCCTGACCAACTAGACCTATACAAAAAAAGTAAAAAAACAGCTAACAAATATACTAATTACAAAAAGTACTGATATAAGAGCACTCACAGTTACTGAAAGCTAGTCAAAAGTCAACTATGACTGATATATAAATCATGTTTCACAGTATGAAGGTAAATTTCAAATTCTTCAGTGTTAACACTATACAAATTCAAACCCAATAATACTTTAAAAATCATGATATTTTAAACATCAAAAGATATAGACAAGAATGTGTTCATACTACACAGATGGTCCACTCACACTAACATTTCTATGTTCAGTGGATTGTAAAATTGGGGTCAAAACTCATAATTTGGCATTAAAATTAGAAAGATCATATCATAGGGAACATGTGTACTAAGTTTTAAGTTGATTAGATTTCAACTTCATATAAAAATAATTTGACCAATAACTTAAACCTTAAGCAGGACAGACAGACAGAAGGATGAACAACCACAAAGAATAAAGAACATTATAATGCCCCTGGGTGGGGCCAAAAAAAAGAAAAAAGCTAGGTCAATATTTTAGAAAACAGATTGGGCATCAATCCCTCATGTCAATAAAAGGCTAAACCAAAATAAGTCTAGTCTCTCTAGATCTAATCCACTCACTATGATCAATCCACTCAATTGACTGGTTTACTGTTGTAAAAACAATAATCAGAATATAAAGTGAATAAACATATCAATGAAACACTGACAAAAACCCTAAAACTTAAAACCAAAAAAGACATCTCCAGGACAACATAAATTTACTGGTAGATAAAATGAAAATATTTACAAACAAGAATACAAATACATATGTTTTGCGAATGGGAAATTTGATTTAAGGTCACGATGGAACCATCATCTACGGACTGTTTATTTGTAATTCATATAAGAATCATGCTAAATAAAAACAAGTGTGACACACCTCATGAAAGCCTACAAATGTTTATTGGTGTAGATGATAGGATGGAATCATTTTTTACTGCCTAAATTAATACCTGGACACTCATTTGATGTTTATTTTAAAAGATTCCATAGGATAATGTTAGAGTTATCTCCCTTAACATAAATTTTATTATGCATTCTTTGAATGATGATGGATGGCTGTTTTATGTATATCAGACAGTCATATGCATATTCAAGATGAAAACATGTAAATATGATATGATAAACCTGCTTTGTACTTGTCTAACATGGTAAGGCAGATTTGTAAATTGCTGATTCAAAACTGTTAAAAAAATAATTCAAAACACCCTTGTCACCACTCATTCCTTTGCCCTAAAGTTACAAGTACATCATGAGTGTTAACATTTCCTAACCAAAAAAAGTAATGCAAGAATGAAATTTGATTAATATTTTGACTATATTTAGCTATTATTATTTTAGATCAAAGGGAGTTGGTTGGATATGTGTCAGGGGAAACCAATATGAAGGAGATGAAGATGATGAGGATGAAGATGAAGATGACGAGGATGAAGATGATGAGGATGAAGATGATGAGGATGAAGATGATGAGGATATGGACCTTGAAGGGTTACATCAAATGTGGGAGGATATTCAGAAATCTAACAGACCCATCAATGTGGAGACAATTTCTGATTTAGCCAGAATATTTAAAGTTACATGTGGAAAATGGCTGTTCTATGCTGAATCTGGTGCAAAAGCTGACCATTTATGGAGTATTGTAGCTAAGGCTATTGTTAAGGGGGAAATTCCTTGTCACAGTGCCAAGGTTTCTCCAATTGAAGACTGTGGTGAAAACAAGGACAAGTTTGAACATGTAGTATGTGTATATAATGATAATTATCTGAATGAGGAGGAAGTTATGGACTGTGAACATGGACTCAGAAAAATTGGCATAAAATGTCCACTGATGTATAAGCCAGATGTATACACCTATTTAGGAGTTTATCGTAATAATCCATGGGATCTAAGACCCTCATTGTATCGTAGTGATTATGATGTCATATCAGGAAAATCTAAAATTGACTTTTCTAGTGCACCAGGTCACAGATAAATGGAGATCCAATTGACACTTTTACTGAAGTAAATATAATAGTCCCTACATTGTCTTTAACAGATGCCATTTTTACTTACCGGTAGATCCTTTTGTACGTTCAAGTATGATGTAACGTATGTCATCTGTGATGAGTTTTAGCTCATCTGCCTGATGCAGTTGTCTTTTTGGTGGATACTTGCCATTTTAGAGTGTTTGCATATTAACTTGTAAATATGTCTTGTTTTGATGTTTATGCTTATTAGTTAAATTGTTGAAAATTAAATAAATAAATAAAAAAATATAAAAGATTAAAATAATCTATAAAAGAAAATATTTCACAGAAAAAGTCATCAGCAATATTAGATTTACAGATAATATATAAAAATAAAAAAATGTGGTACGATTGCAAATGAGACAACTCTTGGCAGGAGACAAAATGACAAAGAAATTAACAACTATAGGTCACCATAAAGCCTTCAATAATGAACAAAACATGTACCCCATGGCTATAAAAGGCCCTGAAACGACAAATGTAAAACAATTCAACCAAGAAAACTAATTGCTTGCCAAGATAATATCAACACAAGAGTGCACACGCTGAAATGTCTCGCCTTCTATACTAATCATTGATATTATGTTGATAGTCCTAAGTATAAAGCTAAGCTTTAATACAACTGTCACATAAACTTAACATTAACCAAGATAACTAAACAAAGACCAATGAACCTTGAAAATGAGGTCAAGGTCAGATGAACCATTCCAGGCAGACATGTACAGCTAACAATGCTTCTATACAACATATATAGTTGACCTATTACTTATAGTTTAAGAAAAATAGACCAAAACATAAAAACTTAACACTGTGCAATGAACCGTGAAAATCAGGTCACGGTCAAATAAAACCTGCACGACTGACATAAAGATCATAAAATATTTCCATACACCAAATATAGATGGCCTATGGCATATAGTATTAGATAAAAAGACCAAAACTCAAAAACTTAACTTTGACCACTGAACCATGAAAATGAGGTCAAGGTCACATGACATCTGCCCGCTAGATAGGTACACCTTACAATCATTCCATACAACAAATATAGTAGACCTATTGCATATAGTATGAGAAAAACAGACCAAAACACAAAAAATTAACTATAACCACTGAACCATGAAAATGAGGTCAAGGTCAGATGACACCTGCCAGTTGGACATGTACACCTTACAGTTCTTCCATACACCGAATATACTAGCCCTATTGCTTGTAGTATCTGAGATATGGACTTGACCACCAAAACTTAGCCTTGTTCACTGATCCATGAAATGAGGTCGAGGTCAAGTGAAAACTGTCTGACAGACATGAGGACCTTTCAAGGTACGCACATATCAAATATAGTTATCTTATTACTTATAATAAGAGAGAATTCAACATTACAAAAAATCTGAACTTTTTTTTCAAGTGGTCACTGAACCATGAAAATGAGGTCAAGGACATTGGACATGTGACTGACAGAAACTTCGTAACATGAGGCATCTATATACAAAGTATGAAGCATCCAGGTCTTCCACCTTCTAAAATATAAAGCTTTTAAGAAGTTAGCCAACACCGCCGCCGCCGGATCACTATCCCTATGTCGAGCTTTCTGCAACAAAAGTTGCAGGCTCGACAAAAAAGTACAATGTGAAACACTGTTATGAATAAGTTTATTTGATAAACTTACATGCATTGATAAATTATACCAAAGACTGGGACGAATACATGAATATTTAATTGTCCCAGCCTAAGTTTATAAAAAATTTCAACAACATCAAAATATAAATGTAGAAATGCAGTTTTTGTTTTAATGAATGTTACAGATATACACCAAACATTTAAACCAAATATTTGTATCAAGAAGTCCATTTCTACACAAATAATTACCATAGAAATAAAAAAATTGACGTCTGACATGGATATTGGGATCATTTTGGAAAGCATACAAACATCAAAAGAAAGAACCTATATAAATGTCACTGTGTAGGGAAAAAAATGGAATTAAAAATATGTAATATGGAAGCTTTGTTAACAGAATAATAAATTATAGAATGATCTATTGAAAGAATAGACGGAATGAATGAATAAGGCCAAGTATTATTAGATAGAAATCTATTGAATTATATCCTTTTATATAGATGTTTAAAAGAGATTTTAAGACATGAGCTGCATCAGATAAAAAATCAACCTTGGGCAACAAAACACTTATTATTCCTGGTTAAAAAAATAATTCTATGCAAATTTTGTGACTGTTTGAAAATTTATTTGTTATAAGAACCCTGCAAATTAATTTTACAAAATCAATCAGTCTTGTACATGTAGATATAAGAAGATGTGGCATGAGTGCAAATTAGACAACTCTCCATTCAAGTCAAAATTTGTTAGAGTAAAACAACTGTTTTCTACACAGAGCTTTGTCTCAAACCGAAGTGCAAGCTTTTAAGGGCCCAAAAATGACAAGTGTAAAACCATTAAAACGAAAAACCAGCAGTCTAATCTATATAAAAAACAAGTATCAAGAAGCACTTTATATGAACCACATCAACAAATGACAACCAATGAACATCAGGATCCTGACTTAGGATAAGTGCAAACAAATGCAGCGGGTTTTAATGTTTTAATAGGTAACAACCTTCACCCTTACCTGAAACAATAGTGTAACATCACAACATAGAAAGACATGCTATGAAATATCAATTAAAATGGCTTAACTCAATCAAAAGACATTAACACAATGTAAATACAAAATCAATGAAATAATGAGATATCTTAAACAATCATGACACTGAACAAAATGCTGAAAAATTAAAAAATGTACACAGGTAAATGAAAATAATGTTGTTGTAAGGTATACAGTAATGGAGAATGGAAATATTTTTTACAAAATCAGTTGGAGAACATGTACATGTATACATCCTAATGGTCCATTTCTATATGTCACAACTCATATCAAAATGAAATATCAGTATTATAATTTTCAATTCCGCTTTGCATAGATCTTACACCTTGAAATAAAATGTTTGTCCCTATCACTATTATCAAGTCAATAAAATATTCAGATAAAATATAGCATGCAATGCTGTTTACTTTGCCTTTAACCATTTTTATACACCTGCCGTATATATTATGGTATAGCATTGTCCATCTATAGATATGTCCTACACAATAACTAGGGAATGTTCTGGTCAAGTTTTATGAAACTTGAATGGAATATATTTGAATCCGTGAAAAAGCTACTGTTAAATTTTTCAATTTGAACTTCCACATTTATGGGCCTACAACTCAGGCAAATATTCCGATACCATACACTGATTCCAATATGCTTGAATCATGTTGTTGGAATTGGTAGAAGTAAGATCACTTTATTTTTTGAAATTTTGCTGGTTTATCATTCAAAAGTAGTTGGTACCTCGCATTCAGATTTCTGGCACTTTTTACTTGTTTACTCGAGTATGTTTTGATTATAAGTTTACTCCAAACTTTAAATTTATTGTTGGAATAGCCTCCCTTTATATTTTGAAAATTCAGAATTTTCATCTCAGAGTTGTGGGAATTTTAATGTCAGACGTAAGGAAATATATCACATGTGTTTGACCTGTATATCTCAAGTATAAAGGATAACCCTACGAGTTTTTCTGCAGGGCTATATTACTGACATATATAGAATAATAGGTAGTTTCGTTTTTGATACATTTGTACTGACTATATCATGTGGAATATCTAGGCGAGTTAAGATATTCCACATGATATAGTCACAATGTATTGCCTAATATTTTCAGTAATACAGCCAATACGTTGATACTCGAAAATATTAGGCAGTAAGGCCACACTAATTTAATTTCTTGTTCTACGGATTTTTGGACTCCAAAATTTGGGGCGAGCGAGCCATTTGAAAATTTTTAATAAAAAAATATTGCTTGAAAAGCTTGAAAAGTAAAGGCGAGCGATTATAATTTTTTTTTGTAAACATAAAATAGTAGGTTTTGACAATATTAAAACTTGATTTATCACTTGTACCATGTGTACTTTGACATTTCTTTAATTTCTGAAGTATTTTTTCCCTGTTCACCAAGAAATAATTAAATCTGGTCTATGTATGTGTGACTGACAATGAGACAATTCTCCATCCAAGTCATAATCAGTTTTGGGGCAACTCCTTAATGTTACAAATATCCCTTTTACATGTTTTATAAGGGATCAATAAAAGTTATAATATATTTGTTTGTATAAAAGGGCTCATATTTTCTCAAAGAACTATATATCTATCTGGTATTAAATGGTCAAAACATGTCCAAGAATTTTGTAATATGTCTGGACTTTAACCATGTTAAATTAACACATTTACTTTAACAGTATAATATTATTCAAAATAAGTGGACCCCTCTTTCAGAAAAAGTTGTTTAAAATATGATGTAACTCTCCTCTTTTTGAGTACAAAATTCTAAGTTTACAAAGGTTTTGTAAAGAAGAACTATACAAATCCTTGGTATTTCTATTTTCTTTTCTATATCAGTAAAATGACCCCTTGTCTGAGGGAGGGTTGTTCTCAACCTGATAATAATAAACAAAAACAAACAAAAAATTGGAAAAAAAAAAAAAGATAATAATAAACTCAGGGCTTTGATACAGACCAAACAGGCCCCTGAATCAATCAGGACAGGTGCATAAACATGCAGCGGCTATGGATAGTTTTGTTTTGCCAGCATACAATATAATTGCAGTTGAAGGCAAATCCTTCAGAAGTTCTTTGTATTTTATTCTAACAACGAACATTTTTTGATAGGGAATATTAGTAAGGGGGAAAGAAACAAATATTTTGTTCTTGACAGGTATTTCCGCTGTTATAAATTTATATCGGAGCACCACTTTGGATAAATAGGTTTCATGCTGAAACAAATATTCTCACAGATAGTTACACAGTGTGGTGGGGTGCTTTTATGTTTAAAATCATTATATACAGGTTAGACTGTGATTTTAAAAACAAATGTTGATATCTTTTTATAATATTTACTAAAACTAGAGGCTCTAAAGAGCCTGTGTCGCTCACCTTGGTCTATGTGCATATTAAACAAAGGACACAAATGGATTCATGACAAAATTGTATTTTGGTGATGGTGATGTGTTTGAAGTTCTTACTTTACTGAACGATTTTGCTTCTTACAATTATATCTATAATGAACTTTGCCCATTAGTAACAGAGAACTATATTTGGTAAAAATTTACATATATTTACCAAATTAATGAAAATTGTTAAAAATTGACTATAAAGGGCAATAACTCCTTAAGGGGTCAATTGACCATTTAGGTCATGTTGACTTATTTGTAGATCTTACTTTGCTGAACATTATTGCTGTTTACAGTTTATCGCTATCTATAATAGTATTCAAGATAACCAAAAACGGCAAAATTTCTTTAAAAATTACCAATTGGAGGGCAGCAACCCAACAACCAGTTGTCCAATTCATCTGAAAAATTCAGGGCAGATAGATATTGACTTGATTAACAATTTAACTTCTTGTCAGATTTGCTCTAGATGCTTTGAATTCATAGTTATAAGCCAAAAACTGCATTTTAACCCTATGTTCTATTTTTAGCCGTGGCGGCCATCTTGGTTGAATGGTCAGGTCATCGGACACATTTTTCAAACTAGATACCCCAAAGATGATTGTGGCCTAGTAGTTTCAGTGGAGATTTTGTAAAAGATTACTTAGATTTATGAAAAATGGTTAAAGATTGACTATAAAGGGCAATAACTCCTAAAGGGGTCAACTGACCATTTTGGAGTTATCTATAATAATATTCAAGATAATAACCAAAAACAGCAAAATGTCCTCAAAATTACCAATTCAGGGGCAGCAACCCAACAACCGATTGACCGATTCATCTGAAAATTTCAGGGCAGATAGATCTTGACCTGATAAACATTTTTATCCCATGTCAGATTTCCTCAAAATGCTTTGGTTTTTGAGTTATAAGCCAAAAACTGCATTTTACCCCTATGTTCTATTTTTAGCGGTGGCGGCCATCTTGGTTGGTTGACCAGGTCACGCCACACATTTTTTAAACTAGATACCCCAAAGATGATTGTGGCCAAGTTTGGATTAATTTGGCCCAGTAGTTTCAGAGGAGAAGATTTTTGTAAAAGATTTATTTAATTTATGAAAAATGGTTAAAATTGACTATAAAGGGCAATAACTCCTAAACGGGTCAACTGACCATTTTGGTCATGTTGACTTATTTGTAGATCTTACTTTGCTGAACATTATTGCTGTTTACAGTTTATCTCTATCTATAATAATATTCAAGATAATAACCAAAAACAGCAAAATTTCCTTAAAATTACCAATTCAGGGGCAGCAACCCAACAACCGATTGACTGATTCATCTGAAAATTTCAGGGCAGATAGATCTTGACCTGATAAACATTTTTACACCACATCAGATTTCCTCAAAATGCTTTGGTTTTTGAGTTATAAGCCAAAAACTGCATTTTACCCCTTTGTTCTATTTTTAGCCGTGGCGGCCATCTTGGTTGGTTGACCAGGTCACGCCACACATTTTTTAAACTAGATACCCCAAAGATGATTGTGGCCAAGTTTGGATTAATTTGGCCCAGTAGTTTCAGAGGAGAAGATTTTTGTAAAAGATTACTTTAATGAACGAAAAATGGTTAAAAATTGACTATAAAGGGCAATAACTCCTAAACGGGTCAACTGACCATTTTGGTCATGTTGACTTATTTGTAGATCTTACTTTGCTGAACATTATTGCTGTTTACAGTTTATCTCTATCTATAATAATATTCAAGATAATAACCAAAAACAGCAAAATTTCCTCAAAATTACCAATTCAGGGGCAGCAACCCAACAACTGATTGACCGATTCATCTGAAAATTTCAGGGCAGATAGATCTGGACCTGATAAACAATTTTACCCAATGTCAGATTTGCTCTAAATGCTTTGGTTTCAGAGATATGAGCCAAAATCTACATTTTACCCCTATGTTCTATTTTTAGCTGTGGCGGCCATCTTGGTTGGTTGGCCGGGTCACGCCACACATTTTTAAAACTAGATACCCCAATGATGATTTTGGTCAAGTTTGGTTAAAATTGGCCCAGTAGTTTCAGAGGAGAAGATTTTTGTAAAAGTTAACGATGACGGACGACGGACGACGACGACGGACGCCGGACGCAAAGTGATGGGAATAGCTCACTTGGCCCTTCAGGCCAGGTGAGCTAAAAAATGGTGCGGGAAATGGACATGATTACATTTCCGGATGCGGGAAGCGGGAATATAAAAAAAATAAAAAAATTCTGTTTTGAAAAAAATAGGTTCGGACGGGTCCGTAGAACAAGGAATCAAATTGGTGTGGCCTAAGATCAAAGGGAAAATATATGAATTACTGATAATTCATTTAATGCGGTCTATAATACTCTATTAGAACAATTTAAAATAAAATATTCATAATATAACAAGTATGTGATGGGATGCCTGTAACAATAACACATGAATAATTTCCAATAGATTTTAAAATAATACAGCTATAAGTTAAAAGTCTTAAATGTCATAATACAATTAAGACATATATTTTTCTCAAATGAAACAAACAAATACGGGGACTATTATATAAATAACACAAAGCTGACAGGGTGATAGAGCCAAGTTTGACAATGTTTTTTTGAGAAGTACAAATCTGCTCTATCGTCCTCTCAGCTATGTGTTATTTAATTTATTATACTGAATGATGTTTTATTAATGTCTTTTACTGTTAAATTTCAAATTTAAAGTATTTTACCATGACGCAACATACATAATGTTACAGATATCAGAAACATTAACTGAAGTGAAGCAAGATGGTTTTTTTATTTTGATATTCCATGAAAAGTTCTGAGCCAAATTGTAGAAATTTAGCATTGTAGTTAATTGTTTGATGTAAATTCAATTCATTATTCTGTAAATTATCGATTTTTGATTGGTCTGTACTAGAGGGTGACATTTAAAAAATTGTCTCACGTTCAGCCATGGAATAGAGTAAATTGTCTCCCTCATATTAGCCAATAAAAACGCGAACTATAATAATATACTAATATTATAATAGTCCCAGATAAATATATAAAAAAGAAACAATTCACAGTAAATATTTTACTAACATTTTTAACACACCAAAGTAAACAAATTTACACATCCATGGTATTCACTATAAAATAATGTAAACATAGCTATCACAGTTATAACCAGGTGCTCCATAGGGCGCAGCTTTATACAACCGCAGAAGTCGAACCCTGAACAGTTGGGGCAAGTATGGACACAACATTCAAGCTTGATACAGTTCTGAATTTGGATTGCGGTAAAATTTTTGACATAATATGAGTTTCTGACACAAAACAAATGTCAAGATCCTACAAATCTATTGCGCAATATTGTGCAATTAAAGATTTCTTATTTTAACTTTCCAAAAATTTGGAATTTGAGAAATTTGAAGAAAAAAAATGAAAACAACTGCTACCCCCCTTTTTTGCAATTAGTCAAAACCTGACATTTCTTTATTCATAATATACAAGTAGTGTAAGGGAGGTAAATTCGAACATACCCAACATTGTATGTGAAATGTTTTAGAATTACCTCCCTTACACTGCTTTTAAATTGTCTTAATCATGTTAATTGTCCATTGACCAGTTTTCCTAGCTTTTCCCCTTTTTTGCCCCTAATTCCGAAACATTTTGAGCCATAACCCCCCAAAGTCAATACTAACCATCCCATCATGGTATGGAAACTTGTGGTTTAATTTCAGAGAGATTCATACACTTAAACATAAGTTATTGTTTGAAAACTACAAAAATGATTATCTTGGGCCCCCTTTTTGGCCCCCAATTCCTAAACTGTTGGGACCATAACCCCCAAAATCAATCCCAACCTTCCTTTAGTGGTATTGAACCTTCATGTAAATTTATAGAGATCCATACACTTAAGCACAAGTTATTGTCTGTAAACTAGAAAAATGCTTCTTTTTGGCCATTTTTTTTGGCTCCTTTTTCCTACATATTCGGGAAAATTAACCCCAAACTGTATCCCAGCCTTCCCTGTGTAATATTGAAAATTGTGGTACAATGTCAGAGAGATCCATACAGTTACACACAAGTTATTGTCTTGAAACTAGAAAAATGCTTGTTTTTGGCCCATTTTTGGCCCTCAATTCCTAGACTATTTGCCCTATAACACCTTAAAATCAATCCCAACCTTCTACTTATGGTATTTTAACATTGTGGTACAATTTTAAAACAATTGAAATACTAATACACAACTTTTTGTCCTGAAAATAGATAAATGCTGTTTTTGGCCCTTTTGAGCCCCTAATTCCTAAACCTTTGGGACCATAACCCCCAAAATCAATCCCAAGCTTCCTTTTGTGGTTATAAACATTGTGATAAAATTTTAATGATTTCTTTTTACTTATTCAAAAGTTATTATTCGGAAACAATCCCTCTTCAGATGACGCTGATGACACTGACGACACTGACCTGATACCAATATACGACCAAAATTTTTTTTAATTTTTGCGGTCGTATAAAAACAAGTCTTCATAACATAATACTACAACTTTAATTTGATTAAATAAAGTACATTTCTTTTGCCAATCTAGAGTCACATGTCTAGAAATTTAGAACATTTTCAACTGATTTTTACCTTTTATGAGTTGTCTTATAAATATTTTTTTAGTTTATAAGATATCTCATACATTTTATAAAGAAAATAATATAAGACATTTTATTAATAATATGAGATATCTTATAAACTTTATCAGATATCTTATAAAGTAGATATCTTATAAACTATATAAGATATCTCATATAATTTATATGATATCTTATATATTTTTTATAAGATATCCTGTATACTTTATCAGATATCTTCTACAGTTTACAAGATATCTTATGTTTGTTATAAGATATCTCCAAAAATTTATAAGATATCCCCAAAAGTTTATAAGATATCTTATATAAATATTTTTTATATACAATATCTTGTATACTTTATAAGATACCAACCAATAAACCTCAAGTACAAGGATAAAAAATATTGAGACTGAAATCTACTTCAAATCAATAACAATTTGTACAGGAAAACATGATAGATAAAAATAAATTAAATTTTACCTGCTTGACTTTCCTATTTATCACGCTTATACAGTAAAATGTGCAAAGTCAACAGGGGTGTAGCTACTCGGAGGCACGACAGCACGTGCATCCACGTTGTTTTCACAAAAAAACAAAAAACAAAAAAAGTAGAAGAGAGAGAGATGAGTTGGTCAATCGGAATCGGAGACTGTTGGTGTCTTTTCCGTCTATCCCGGATATTAGTTTGACAACCTAGTTACAAGTGTTGATGAAGCTGTTCATTCAGAAAAAGATTGTAGCTCCGAAGTTGCTTGCACATTGATTCGGCATGCAAAAAAAGAAATGGCAAAATAAAAATTTATAAATTGAATGTTAAAGGAAACACCTATGTTGTCACTTTTTTTTAATTGATGAAACATCATTAAATAACGACATTTGGTTTCAAAATAATTTTTGTTGTTGAGATTATGACAAAATCGGAAGGTTACTTGTATCTTTTACAAGATTTTTACTTTTGAATTGTAATACTCAGTCTAAGATATGTAGTATTGGAGCACATTTTACAGTGTACAGTTCATCAGTTTGGAATGAGATGTACCAATCCGCATTAGAATTATCAGATCTCTTCGATATCGTTGAAAATATGCCGAGGCGATGTGATTGACAGAATACCGGAGCCAATCACCCTGCAACCACGCCAAAACAGTATTGGAAAGTCTCATTATTTTTTGCATTCATAGACCATATGATAAGGCAACTGGAGAGTGGTGTCGCGTCAAGTAATCAGAAAATCGCTTCTTTGTGCTGTATCTGCTTCATCGTGTTGTAGGAAATATCACAAACGAACAAATCTCAATATTGTCTGAAACATATGAAACTGACCTAGCATGTAATTTTGACGAATTCAATTGGGAGGTCGCTCGATGCCGAACATGTATGCTGGTTTATAACATCGCGCGAGTGCTACCATGCCATGATGGCCCTGAGATCTATCAGTCAGGGTACTAGGTATGTTATTGAAAACAAATGTACGATCAACAATGAACAACGAAAGTTACATAGCATTACTGCATATTCATCGGGATTTCAGTGTGAATGTTGACAAAGTAATAGAGAAGTTTGTTTTTGCCCAGACCTGAAGAGCAAATTTTGGACAATTTTGAGTAAATTCTGTATCACAAATATGTGTTGTATATGTATTACTATATTCAGAAGATTTATTAATAGTTTTACATTCATAAATTTTTATCTACATATAGCTCCTCTTTTAACCGTCCTATGACGGAAAACCGAGAAAAAAAATATTTCTGCATAATAGGGTCCCAAATTTGTTTCGCCTTGCTCAGCTCGCCAGTACTTTCTAGCTACGCCCCTGGTCAAGCAGGTGAAATAAAAAATTACAATACAATTGATTTCATACATTGATTAATTTTGAAAAATAAAACATGTGAAATATAAAATCTAAATATGCATAATGCCCTACAAAATTGTATGTATTTGTAGACCAACAACCTATTGGTGATTGCATTTTATTCTGTATTTCTAATGAAAAGTAATTTTTCCCCCTTAATATAAATTACATAATCATGATAATAATCTGCTAACCTTTTAATAATCATGATAATAACATATTTGTCTTGTTTATTTTGAAGATTTCTGAAGTTTTGTAGATACTGATTATATCATAATCTGATCTTTTATTTTCTAAAACAGGACACCAAAGAAGAAAATGAATTCCATCTTCAACTCCAATGTTGCATGATTTATAACTACTGGGGTTTTTAACAAACTTAACTACTGACAAGGGTCTTGCACTGTTGATTTAACTTAGATTCTATCCTCATTTATTAACACCTTTAAATTAATGCCTTTTTCCTATACATTTCTTTCAAGTCACAATCATTATGTTATAATGTCAGAACAGACTTCTCCCTGATGGACCTTTGGTTAAACAGTAGATAACTCATTCATAAAAGAACTCCAGATTGGTCTATGTATATTCTTACACAAATGAAATGTCCCAGTCTAACATCAGACAATTTTTACTTGTCTTTTACTTAGAGTACTCCATTAATAAAAGCCTATCACTCTGGTTTCCAGTACAGATAGGGTTACTGCTTCCCATGCTTGACACCAGAAAATGCTTTATTTGTAACCTGTCACCTCACTGTAGGATGGCGGTGGGGCTGATTGTTGATGATTGTTATGTAAACTATTTTGCACATTTGAATCTTGGAAATCTGAATTTCCAGAGTGTGTCCTTTGATTATCAGAGAATTGTTGCACCATAGGTTGATCTGTAAATAAATAAATTTATTATAAAGTTTAAAAGCAATTTTAACTGAATACTGTACATGTAAACCAACATATTTTGTGGATACTTAATTTGTCGTTTAGCTCTTCCTAGTACACTTCTGAGGCAATTCAATTTTGCTTTTTTCAAATTCACTTGATGTAGTTTGATAAGGGAATATCAAAGTTTTAAATTTTTGTGACAATTAATATGCTCTTTATTTGTCTACTTGCGAAAGTCTTGAAAAATTAGTTGATTTATAGTATATGATGAAAGTGGTATTCCTTCTGCAACGATCCTTGAATCAACAATGTTTCCTTACTTATTGAAAATGTGTGTTAAATAAAGTTAAGATAGAAAATATATCTATATTATGTAACAGTTCTTAAAGGTACAATGAAAGATAGATTTTTTTTTTTTTTTTTTTTTTTTTTTTTTATTATTAACATTAAACTATAAAATATAAAAGAAATGTTGCAACTCTCTCTGGTAGAGAATACCATATTATTTTTTATCAGCTCTTATTATTTATTTAGGCTATTTATTGTTACAAATTTTCCCAAACTTGAAATGTATTTGGCTTGCGAAATATTTTAAAAGGGGTCAGTTGATGATTTCAACCATGTTGACTTAAATGCAAATATATTACTGTTTCGGTCAATTTAACTGTTTGGTTCCTGTTAAAATTTTCAAGATAATAACAAAAATCTCAAAATATGCAAATGAAATTACATTTCTGAGGCAATAATTATAACTCCAAAATAGTTTGCTTAGTTTTTCAGAAAATTACACAGAAGAAATAAATTGACTTGTTTAATCACAGTTGCATAGCCACTGGGAAAAAAACTGTAAGCAGCTGAACAATTATGGTGAAATTCTTGTTGAACAAAAATTGCTAAGATTACTTCACTGCAGCTTCACACTAAATCTCTTTTACCCTATGTAAGTTTCCCCATAAGGTTACAGTTTTAGTTACTAAATTGACCTACTGCTATAAATATTTGTGTTATTATTTGTGCAAACTTTGCTGATGTGTAGAACAACTACTAACTTTCATTAAGGGAGCTCGCGGGTATAAATAAAAAAAAAATTTAATATAGGATTTCGCTATTTTTTTATAAATGAACTTTATCATATACATTGTACTTAATAGAAAAATGAAATAAAAAAATGGGGTCACCGTTCATTTAAGCTCACAATCTGTCTTCGAAAGAAGCATACATTTTTGTTAATATCCTTTTTTTCTGTTGAACTAATAGAAGAAATATAGGTAATATCGAAATAAAAAAAGAACTAAATTTCAGAAATCGCTTAAATGTTACAATTATTTAGTTTATGTATAGCTTATTTGAAAACAATAATTAAAAAAGATATTTCAATTTAAATGGCAAAAAGTGGCATTTTTGCACCAAAGGGAGATAATTTGAAGCTTTTTGAATGATATAAACATTTTAAAAGTTATCTAGGGCCAAACCAAATCGTTGTTTTTGGTTGATTTTTGTACCATATCATAAAGTAAGAACCAAGAGTGTAATAAATAAAATTTGTAATGAAAAAACAAATGTTTATTTTTTTTCTGAAATTTTTGTACCCGTGAGACCAGTGGCGGATCCAGAGACGTAGAGGGTGTTTTTGCTTGGACTTTTTTTTTTTGTAAAATAATTAATCAGACTAGACTTCGTGAACTTTTCCATTTCCCGTGCATTTATTTTTTATGCGTCAATTCTTTACCTATAAAGATATTTTTCGCTCGTAGTTACTGTTTTTAAATATATTATTGGTTATGTCAGAGTCATGTAATTCGCTACGGTGGAGTTAACCATTGCATCGAAAAAACGTCACTCAGATATTTTGAAATTCAAATTACAGTAACAAATTGCTTATGCAGAAGGTGACAAGCAGAACACCTTTAAAGCAACAAAGGATTGAGCAAGAACTTACTGACTTCTATTTCACAATTCAACCAAACAGAAAATAAACTCTATTACACTCTCATGAACAAAAAAGTTCCACAGCAATATTATTTACCTACGAAAACATGTTTAACCCCACACGCCCAAGCCTATTTATAACTTAGCTGAATAATGATCCCTAGTCAGTAAGCTCTAGATAGATTCTAAGTCTAAGGTACGGACCATTTGATTTGAGGGGGCAGTTTGAGATGTTTGAGAAAAATGTCTGACCCTGATTTTTGCCCACAGGCACTTGTTTCTGTCAATATGGGGTTTACTATCCATACCAGTACGAAAAATCACGTACAGGTATGGATAGTAAACCCCACATTGATAGAAACAAGTGCCTGTGTTTTTGCCTTAAACAAAAATTCTTGTCGTATCTGGATTGAAAACAATAATCTTGTCCACTTTTTTGCTATTAGAAACAAAAATTTCCAACAGAATTATTTAGCATTAAATGAACATGATGAATAATAAACGGGCATATTTTTTGGGGGGCCAGGGGTTTGCATGTAAATCCCATATCTGACCAGAATGTCTGTTTCGCCGAACTGATTTATTGAATACTTTTTTCAAAGTCAGACTGGAACCTGCCTGCTGAGTGTGACTTTTATGGCTCCATTTGTCGACCCTCATTTATAAATTCCTTGTCATTTCAGATTCATTCGTAGCCTTTGGTTGATTTGGAACCCCTTACTTCCCTTGTTGGCTGAAACATTTCAACCAAAATTTGGATAAAAATTGTTTGTTTGTTTCTTAACTCCTGTGGGTCGTATTGTAAATTTCATTGAATAGCCTGGCGTCTTGTTTACAACAAGAAATATGTGAGGCTATACTAACTAAACATACAACAAACGAGAATTTTCCATGTCCATTTTGGACTGGCAAGTCTCAAATCAAATATACTAGTACATAGCTTTGGATCCATCCAATCATTTAATATATACGGCATCAAAAATGTCCAACCCTTACACTTTACAGCAACTATAAAATATACATGCCCTAAGTCAGGAACCGTTTAAAAAGTGCATTTTACACTTATTTTATGTTTTTCAGCCTAAAAAAGGTCCCAAATTTTTTTTGCCTTGCTCCGCTTGTCAAAATTTATTCACTCCCCCCCCCCCCCCCTTTCCAAAATCCTGGATCCGACCCTGCGGGAGACTCCTTCAAATTGGTACAATACAGCTGTTTATGGATGCACATGCAAATCAGTGTATTTAAGGATAATCCAATTTCTTGTGAAACAAAATCAATGTGTCTTTATCTGTTAACATGTACCTCGAAAAGGAACAGTTACATCATTATTTGCATATGTAACAGGAGCTGCCATTATAACCATATTTCCTTGTCTTCCAAGAACAACAACTCCTCCAGATTGTTCCAATTGTCTCAATGCAGCCTGCCGTCTTTTATATACACAGCAAAAGACAATCACGAAAAACACAATCATTGCAATTCCAAAACACACTCCTACTGCTATACCAGTACCTGAAAGAAAAATTATTCTATTCAATACCTATATTATGCCAAATATTTCCACTGCTATTAATTTAATTAAGTTTTTTCCCGTCATTCAGGTTGAATAGAATGCTATTTTCTGTTTGTAGATATTTCTTACACTGTTTATTATTTAAATTTCATGGCATTTTATTTTAGTTTAGCCATGGCACTCACAGCTCTGTTTTCCTTGATAAAAGCAGATAAATAAGAGCTTTAGAAAACCACTGACCTTCAGAGGGAAAACTAACAATTCTAGTCAATTAAGATTAGAGCCGAGTACACATGCCATGTGCAGTGTTCAAACTTGCAACTAAGTGTTGACAGGGTAGTGCCACTCAGTGGTTAAATTGGCTTACTAAGACTACTTGGCCACTGAGGCCCCTCATATTAAATGATGTTAATAATAAAAAGTTTTTGGCAATACATGTATTTGCATCTATGTATCTATTTTGGTCCAACTGATAAGATGGAAATTCCCATCAGCAGCAAGTTCATATCAATGTAAAGTTTACATTGTAAACACATCAAATGTAAATAGTTCAGTTATCTCCCCTTTAACATTCAGTCAGGGGCAATACTGTAAATTCTAGACCAGGATAAAATATTACTCTTCAGAAGTAGTGCTATGAAATGATTCACCATTATCTGTCTAGCTTTTAAGGGGGACTTAAACTTATGAGAGCAGAGAGACTACAAATATTGCATTATAAAAATACCAGGTGTCCTTCCATCCAGACTAATGTTTAAGCGCTCTCCAATGTATAGTTCTTGCCAGATTTTCATGAAACTTATATCAAGATTTATATCAGCAATGGCTCTGATGAGTTCAAAAATCAGTGTTGATCAATAATTTTTAGAGTTATGACATAAATTTATTGAATTTTTTCATTATTGCTCTCTCCTGTGAACAATTCTTGCCAGGTTTTTTTTTTATAAAACTTATATGTTCACATCAGCATTGTCTTGAATGAGTTTGAAAATAGGTGCTGATCAATTATTAAAAAAAAAAGAATTATGCCCTTTACAAACATTAATTATATGGAAATAGCATCATAAGTGCTCTAATGTGTACAATTATTGACATGTCGTATAAAATTGTTTTTAAAAGTATTATGCCCCTTAGCAACAGTTTGTCATTGCAACTCCTCTGAAACCACACAACACAATTTCATGAAACTTTGTAGATAATAAGGACATATGTATACTAAGTTTGTATGCACATCGACAGGAAATTATGATTTAATTTCTTTTTCTTAATGTTTAACGTGGGGGGGGGGGGGGGGGGGGGGGGTAATTGTGAGCTACTTACTAAGTTTCTTCAATTATATGCAAAGTTAGCACTCCCACATGTACAGTTCTTGCCAAAATTTTTATGAAACTTGTATCATAGATGTCAGCATTGTCTTTCAAATATTAAAAAATAAAAAAAATAAAAATAAAAGAGTAATGCCCCTTAGGATAATGATTATATGGGATGTTGCAATCTCATGTGGACAACTCTTGCCAGAATTTTATAAAACTTTTATCATAGGTTTATATCAACATTGTGACTTTTTGTCTTTGACACTTTCGAAAGTAAGTGCTGATCAAGTATTTTTAAAGTAGTTATGCCCTTTTAAATAAATTGCTTCGTTGAGCGCAGATGGATACGACCACAGAGGTCCAACCCTGAACAATTGAGGCAAAAATGGACACAATGTTCGTGCTTGATACAGGTCTGAATTTGGATTGTTATTAAATATTTGACACATACTAGTATTTCTGACAACTACGCAGACAACAACACAGACGACCACGCAGAAGACGACGAAGACATTGATACCATTATACGATGCCAAAAAAAATTTGCGGTCCTATAAAAATAATTATAACAGAAATCTCATTGAATTTGCTCTGAAACCTTCATTTCTCATTTATAAATTGATAGAACAAAGAATTTTTTTTTAGTTATTGCCCTTGGATAGATAAAGTATGTGTTATGCAGGGGACAATTGAACTCTTTTCTTTTATTAGTTCAGTTCATAGAAAAATGTTTTGGAGTTTAGTGTGACGTACATTTTTTACTTAACTACTGTGGATTCATTATTATTCGTGGGATACCAATTTTCAAGGATTTCGTGGGTATAGGTAAACCATGAATTAAAATTATTTTAAGAAATGTATGCAAACTTTGTCAAAACCACGAAATTAAATATCCACGAATATGCAAGTTTTCCTCAATCCACGAAAAGTGGTACCAACGAAAATAAATGAATCCACAGTATTGCACATTGCACCTACAATTACAGGATTTTAAAGCTATTGTTGAAGACCCATTGGTGGCCTTCAGCTGTTTTCTGCTCTTTGGTCAAGTTATTATTTATCTTTGACACATTTCCCCATTCTATTCTCAATTTTAAACTGTCAAAACACTGCATAATTCAACATACTTTTGTCAGTGAAACACTCTTAGCTTTCAATTACCACTATCAACATAAATCAATAAATTGCTTCACTGAGCAGGGCAGGATATGACTGCAGATGTCCAATCCTGAAAAGTTGGGACCAAAATGGACACAATATTCACGCTTGATATAGGTCTGAATTTGGATTGTAATTAAATTTTTGACACATAATAAGTTTCTGACACCGAATAACAGTAGTCAAGGAATGTGCAATACACTATGTTGTTGCGAAATTGACAATTTTTTCCCTTATTCCAAAAAAATTCTTTCCCTCAAGATATGGCCAGTATTTCAAATCAAATTTCTAATGAGTTTGCTACCATAATTACCCATTTAAATACATCATAATTTTTTTTAAATATGAACAGACATACATAGTCATGGCTAAAACTAATATTAATTAATAGTAACTGCTAAAATTAATTGACAGCTAAACACCTCAAGACAATCATCATTTTTTAATACATAATTTACAAGCAGTGTAAGGGAGGTATTGAAACATTGTTTTTTAAATTGATTTGGATAACCTCCCTTACACTGCTTTAAAATTGTCTCAATTGTCCTTTAACCAGAAAAAAACCCTTTTTCCCCTTGTTTGCCCCTAATTCTGAAATGGTTGAGACATAACCCCCAAAGTCAATCCTGACAATCCCTTTGTAAAATGGAAACTTGTGTTATAATTTCAGAGAGATTCATACACTTTAACAAAAGTAATTGTCTGGAATATACAAAAATGCTTATTTGGGCCCCTTTTTTTGGCACAATTGGGATCATAACCCTCAAAATCAATCCCAACCTTCCTTTAGTGATTATAAACCTTGTGTTTAAATTCTATTGATTTCTATTCACTTATAATAAAGTTATTATCTGGAAACCATGTCTTCAGACGACACTGATGACAACATGAAAGCAATATACAACCAAATTTTTTTTTAATTTTTGCGGTCGTATAAAAACAAAAGCTTGCATATATGATTATTTTCCCTGTGTTAAAATGATTTTTACCCCATAATACCTATCTAGTTTTAGTGCATTTCGGTGAAAGTTAGTCAACATACACATGGGAAATTTGATAATTTTTACCAACCTTCAGTTGAATCTTCACCATATCTGCTTATTAGTGTAGCTGTAATGGTTATTCTTACTTTTGACGAATAATATTTTGTGTTAGCAATATCATAAGGGGCTAACTTCATATATATAAAGAGATCATCACAATATTCATTCACTGGTGGCGAATCAGTACAGGTATAACTCTAAAAGTAAAAGAGGATAAATATTTATAAAAGTCATGAAGGCAAACAACCAAAATAGAAGTAAACTGGACATGCCAACCCTAGCTGTTGTGGTCAAATTTGTGTTGTCATTCTTCACAAAAACTCTGTTTCATTCATCTCTTGAGATCGAACGCAGAAAATTATTTAATATGTTGTTTTCAATTTTTTACATCACTGAGCTGATACCTCTACTAGTGGACTATCAGTCCCCAAGAGTATCATCAATTCAGTAGTCAGTCCTTTGGTACTGACATGATTTAACAATCTATTCTAAAAGTGTTGGTTTGTAAATTTTGAAATTATTAGGAAACTAAGGTTTAAACTCCTTCAGGCAAAGTTGACTTTATATGAATTCGGCTATCAATTTAAGGTATTTTTGTCAAAAAGATCTTTAATGGTTTCGGTACTTATACATCCTTGGATTTCAATTGTTTGGCTTTGAGCGTTCCTGATGAAGGTAAATCCAGAAAAGCGCTTCCGATGCAAAAAATTATTTAACGTGTTGCTTTCAATTTTTTTTAATAAAAGATAAACAGTAGCACTTTTGTCAATCTTGCATAGCAGAACAATTATTAAAATGTTACAAGAACTGCTTATAATGACCTTGTAAATGTATACTGGTAAAGTGATGTAAACTAATATGATAATAACTTGCTTTACAGACGTACTGTGTCAATTCAGAACTAAGGGGGACCACTCCAGTCATGCTTCAGTGATTCTCTATACAATCAACCAAATTTGGGGGGGGGGGGGAGGTGTGGGCAAGCAACCCAGTCCCCATCCCTAGCAGGGCAGTAACTACATTGAGGCAAATGAGGCAAATGCCTCATGTTTTAAATTTCAAAAAAAAAAACTAAAACAAAAGATTGTCTTCATATGATTGTCTTCATATCAAATTGTTTTCACTGAAAGTGTCTTGCAAGAAGCAAGTTCTCTTCACTCCCCTGCATATTTTTCGTAATCCATGCATGTTTCTATTTTACTTTTGGTTTTCAGAGTTGATGGTCTATTGTTTGTACTTCTGTGTCCCGGGTTTGTCTTTTGTTCATTTATTGTCCTACTTAATGACTAGTCTGAGTGTTGATTTTTATTTGTAAACGTGTCACACTGTGTAATGTCGCATGTCCACCGATGTCCAGGCATTATGCGAGAAATATTTTAAGAATATACAATGCTACTGGACACAGAAAAAAATGGTCGTTTCTGCATGGAGAATTGAACTTGATATCAAAGAATACGAAACTGCCTTTCTTGTATATAAAACTATACCCAATTTAGTATGGATTGCAAAATTAGGTATTTTCTGTAGGTGAGATATGCACAGAAGTGATAGATATGTATTATAAATTTAGAAAATTGAATATCTTAATCAACAAAAAAATAAAAAAAAATTAACTGTATCATATACCCAAGCGCCTGTGGATAAAACTAGATAGCTGACATGGTTTAAATTAAAGTAAGACCACCAATTTCCCGGTATCAAATCATTTGATGAAAAAACATCAATGTATTGCCATATGACCTTTTACATTCAAGGGTTAAATTTGCATTAAGTCGTGTTCAGACCCTTTAACAGAAAATAAAGGAATATGAAGTACACGTGCACGGGAGCTAACCACACACAATGTCAATGTATAGAAAAAAATACAAATGATCAATGGTCAAAGTTTTTATTCCTGTTCTTCATCTTGATAGTTGCTGGAGGGTCTTCAATAATGAAAGAATCATAAATACCGTAAAACAAGGTCAATATGGTCAGTGGCGGATCCAGAAATTTTCATAAGTGGGGGCCCACTGACTGACCTAAGAGGGGGCCCGCTCCAGTCACGCTTCAGTGATTCCCTATATAAGCAACCAATTTTTTTCCCAAAAAGGGCCCCCCCCCCTAAATCCGCCTCTGATAGTCCCTAGTGTCGACTTGAGCAGTACTAGTATTTAACGTATATTACTGCACTAATGACTGTCACTATATTTAAATCTAGTCATAAAAAATTTCAAGTCAGCACAATACAAGACAAGAACAGACAGACAGATCCGGTATTAATGATTATGAGAATTACGATTTTTGCTTTATCCTACATATCGGTCTTTTTTAAATGTTTTGAATTTCCCTAAAACTTTAAAGTCTTAAATAATAATGAATCTATGTTTTTGCTTTGAGACCAGAATAATGTTGAAAAAAATAGCTAAAAATGATTTGCGTTTCTATGTAAGAAAGAGTCCGGGAAACACTCAGAATGCACGATTTTGCGTTATTGTTCTCAGAGCTTCTGGAGGCCTTAAGCGGCCCCCAGACCCCTCGCCAAAAGTTTTATTTTGCCTCATTATTAAAAGGGGCTAGTTACGGCCCTGCCTAGATTCACCTATGCGCCTCATAATTGGTTCATAAATAAGGCTCATGTTAATTATACTATTTTATGCAAAATTTGAATATGTTAATATGTATAAAACACATGACCTTTACATGTAAATGGATGGGACTGAGTAAAATGTCAATGGTAATATCAATCTGATGCAGAGCCAGACATTTAAAAAAAAGGTTGACCCATACTAAGGTACTGGGAGGTTCCATTGATAACTAATCGCCTTATCCAAGAAAGGGATGGTAACCCCCTCCTTTTTCTGGATTTGTCAAATATTGATTACCCTGTACTTCGTAACTGTACTCAGAATGTGCATTAAAAAGACAGTTGACCATACATCTGTGAAAAAGGAAACTGGACCTGAAAGTTTCCTATTCTATTGACCTTCAATGTAAACTTACCTTTTTATCTGATGCATAATAATACGCAAGTTTAGGGCCTTCACACTGTAAATCTAGAGTTGTTATTTTAGCACATATCTTGTATGTATCACCTCCGGTCATTAGTTTAAATCTAAGACTACAAAATCTAGGATAAGGTTCCCCATCCCATTGTACTTCATACTGATCATCTTCTGATTTTAGGTAGTGTCGGTATTCATCACAGTCCGCATCAATAAAATGAACCACTGTAAAACAATGCATTAATACCACATATCTTTTCTCATTTATAATACTGACTGTAAATTCAGAAATTATTGCCTGCATTTATTATTGCGATTTAGTCACTTTAGACTTAAATGCGATTTTCATTTTTACGATTTTGAGAAAAATCCTGTTTTATTCATATAAAACATTTTAAAATGCGAGTTTAAATTATTGCATTTACAACTCTGTCACATTTTTCGCAATCATAAAAACCTCGCAATAATTTCTGAATTTACAGTATTCAAGTCTGGATATGGAACTCTTCAAGAAAATTAATCTTTTCTTGTTTTAAATGTAGTAAGAAAAAAAGAAAGGTAAAAAAAGAATTTGTAAAAATCTTTTAAATTTTACTAAATTAGCAAAATATATAATCATCAACAATTTGTCTGAATATACAATCATACCTTTATCTATATTGTACATCTCGTATATAAATGTCAATCATAAAAAAAAAATGTTTATACCTGTTTAATAATTTTCTGTCAGTGAGATAATTTTTTTTATTAACAATAAAGTATAACGGTCAGGAATCTGATGTTCAGTAGCTGTTGTTTGTTGATGCTGTTAAAGTGCTTACTATTTCTCGTTTTATATAGATAAGCCATTGGTTTTCCAGTTTGAATGGTTTTACTCTAGTAATTTTTGTGGCCCTTTAAAGCTTGCTGTTCCATGTGAGCCAAGGCTATGTGTTGAAGACCATTTTTGACCTATAATGGTTTACTTTTATAAATTGTGATTTTGATGGAGAGTTGTCTCATTGGCACTCATACCACATCTTCTTATATCTATTTTAACAACTTAAAATAGTGTATCATATATAGCTTTTTAAGGGTAACTCAACATTGCATATAAGTAATTATTTGTCAGAATTCTGCAAAATGTTTTTCCAGTCTCTGAGAAGTCTACAGCATGACATCATACAGTTGCAGTGTCAAACATGAAATAATCAAGTCTGGATTTGGACTTCTTCCTTTGTGGCTTATAATTGCATTAGTGGTCTAAGTAGTTAGAAGCCGGTCGACACTGAGGTTGTGAGTTCAAGCCGGGAATGTGATAGTCATGGTCAACTCCAATTGTAATTGACAAGGATGTCCGTATATTGTTGCAGTTTGGTCTCAAGTCAGGAGCCTCTGGCCTTTGTTAGTCTTGTATTATTTTAATTTTAGTTTCTTGTGTACAATTTGGAAATTAGTATGGCGTTCATTATCACTGAACTAGTATATATTTGTTTAGGGGCCAGTTGAAGGACGCCTCCGGGTGCGGGAATTTCTCGCTACATTGAAGACCTGTTGGTTTCCCCATTTCCATTCTCAATTTTATTGTTGCAGTTAGGTGGTTCTCTTCAGGTACTCCAGTTTCTTGCACTAATAAAAACTGACGGTCACGTTATTATGGTTATAGCCACTACTTAAAACTGACGGTCACGTTATCATGGTTATAGCCACTAATAAAAACTGACGGTCACGTTATTATGGTTATAGCCACTACTTAAAACTGACGGTCACGTTATCATGGTTATAGCCACTAATAAAAACTGACGGTCACGTTATCATGGTTATATAGCCACTAATAAAAACTTACAGTCACATTATCATGGTTATAGCCAATGTCTTTTTTAATCACAAAACATCACTTGATCAACCAATCGATAAACTCTAATACTACATGTACTATATAAACTGACAGCCCCATTGTGTTTACATACCTTTGTTTATTGCCTGTACTTGATGATTAGTATACAATCCATCACACAGGAATACCACAAGCAGCAACTCTAATAGTCTTGATGGATATGACATTCTATAATAGAAATTAAAGAATTATTACTAAGAAATAAAATAAAATAAGTAACTTGTAACAGGAAAGCATGATTCTCACTAGAAGTATGAAAAAAAGATTGCCAATGAGACAACTCTCCACAAGAGACCAAATGACACAATATTTAACAACTATAGGTCAATGTATAGCTTTAAACAGTATAAAGCTCAACCCGCATAGTCATCAAATCACATTGTCTCAAAAGAACAATAATCCAGGACCTCTGTGGGGTACAATCCACTGCCCTGTTAGAACATGATTCTTGCTAGAAAATAACTTTCTCTCCCCTGGAGTTCACTTGCTTGCAGCTGGCTAAGTATTCATGGTATTGATCATTTTTATCAAATTTTCTTCAGGAAAACATATTTTGAATATGTATAAACATGTGTAATAACTACAGAATTTTCTTATTTGTATTTATATAACCTTGGTCAAATGAGTTGTTAAAATGCTCTGTGTTTACAGATGCAGCTTCATGAAAGTTGAAGACAGAAAGTGTAAGCTATGTAAGAATTCTGCTTAAGATGAGTTTCTCTCTACATTGAAGACCCATTGGTGGCCTTCGGCTGTTGTCTGCTCTATGGTCGGGTTGTTGTCGCTTTGACACATTCCCCATTTCCATTCTCAATTTTATGTTAAAGATGAACTAAATTTTTTTTTTAAATGTCCTGTTCATAAGATACAAGATTTCAACATCTATCTTATTTAAATTCTAAATTCAAAATTTTTCAAAGTTATCTGCTGAATGAAATTTGTTTGGATTCTTTCATATGAAGATTTTATTATTACTTCAAACTAATCTAAATTATTGCACATCCCCACTTTTGTGGGAAAAATTTGGTATACTTCTTGTAATTTTATTGGGGTGTAAAAGTGTTGATCGAAGCACAATTTGCATCACTTTTATATGGCAAGCCAAAGTGGACAAAAAGAGCTATATTTTAATAGTAAGAATTCATTTTTTAATATTAAGAATTCATTTTTTTATATTAAGAATTCATTTTTTAATATTAAGAATTCATTTTTTAATATTAAGAATTCACATTTTTTAATATTAAAGAATTAATTTTTTAAATGTTTAAAAGGGGGCTCGCGGGTCTATATCAATTTTTTTATTTAATATAGGATTTCGCAATATTTTTCTATAAAAGAACTTTATCTTATACTTAATAGAAAAATGAAATAAAAAAATGGGGTCACCGTTCATTTACGCTAACAATCTGCCATCGAAAGAAGCATACTTTTTTCTGTTGAACTAATAGGAGAAGTAGAGATAATGTCGAAATAAAAAAAGAACTAAATTACAGAAATTGCTTTAATTTTACAATTACTTAGTTTATGTTCAGCTTATTCGAAAACAACAATAAAAAAATAAAGGTCACTGATGAGTTAAAAAAGATATTTCAATTTTAATGCCCAAAAATGGCATTTTTACACCAAAGGGAGATAATTTGGAGCTTTTTCAGTGATATCTACATTTTAAAAGTCACCTGGGACCAACAAGAATTGATTTTTTGGAAATATTTTTGTACCATATGATAAAGTACAGGGCCGTAGCGTAATGGAGGCAAATGAGGCAAATGCCTCACTTTTGAAACGACGATCAAACTTTAGAAGTGGCCATTTTTTTTTAATTTCATGTATTTTACATTATCAATATGCGAGTTTCAAGTTTCAAACTATTTACCGGCACACTACATACAGTGTTTCCAATCTGCAGCAGCGATTCTGAATATAATTATTTTACATGCATAGCGGTGACGGTAACAAAAATAAGTGTCCCGATTACAAATCAAAATACACAAATTGAAACAAATCTTATTTATGTCGTTACAAAACTGGTTGAAGACGGGTTCTTTAAAGAGAAAAAAAGATGAAAAGGGAAACTCATGAGTATAAACACCCCCGATAAGTATGCTGGCTTATAACTTTCTTGGTTTATTTTTGAATCTACCAATGTTTACACACTGAACAACAAACATGCCGCAAATGCAAATCGATAAAATATTTCATTGACCAAAAAATAATGATTATTTATAATTAATTTAAACAAAATCATGAAGCGCCTTTTATATGGAAGTCTTTAATGTATAAGGCAATTCATGATTTTTATTTATCTTTAATAAAAGCATGAAATATATTTTTGGTATTGTTTGAAAATATTTTTTTTGTGTTTCTTTGTTTTATTATTATTATTAGCATGCATGGTCTGGTTGTATGCTAGCTTGTTCCATTGATTATATTGCGGTAGGCCGTGGGTTCGAACCCCGAACGGTAGGTCAGACCAAAGACCTAAAACTTATAATATGTTCTCGTCTTTTAGAAGCTTATAACTTGCTGTTGGACATAAATATATATATATACATCAGAACGTGTGTTGAAGCTTTTTGATAGTACAGGTCATAGGAGAATCGGAAAGTTTTGGTTGAACAACAGAGTTGAAACTTGTTTTGTTACTTACTAGGCTAGCTAATAAAAAAAACGCATTCAGTCTGTTATATATTTTTTGGTTTTTTATTTAAGATAGTAATGCTGAAATAAGCTTCTTCCGTTTCATGCATCCGAACTCCGCTAAAAAAAAGGGCCCAAAAATTTTTCGCCTTGCTCCGCTCGGCGAAATGCCTCACTTTAAAAGAACATGCGCTACGGCCTTGAAGTAACAACTACTAAAGGTAATATAAAATAAAATCTGTATGAAAAATAAATGTTTAATTTTTTTTTTGAAAATTTTATACCCGCAAGCTTTAAGAATTCATTTTCTAATATTAAGAAATGAATTTGTAAAATTAGAAAATGAATTTCTAATATTAAAAAAATCATTTTTTTACCTTTAAAAATTTATTTCTAGCATTAAAAATGTTTATTTATATTAGTAAATTATTTTTTTATTTTTAAAATTTGAGTCTTTTTTAATATTAATAAATGATTTTCTAATATAAGTATAAATAGGATTTATAAAAAAAACAAAAAGGGGGAGATCCACCCTTATGTCCCATTCAAAAACATTGCCGGACCCTCCCTCTAGATCCGCCACTGATAACGTAAATTTGGAATGAATTGGGATAGTTGTTAGCCAAACAAACAATGAATTCTCGTCAAATCTATTAGTATCATCATTTATGTCATATCAAAGGGAGATAAAACCAACACATTTTTTAATTTAAGAATTAAATTTGTGTAAAATGTCATATTAATCAACTGTCAGTCAGACTCACTTTAGAAAGAATTGCATTGACTTCTATCTGGAACTTATTGGTTGCAGATTCCAAATAATAAACACCGAATAAACACTATACATATTACATGTATAACATAATGATACCAAAATATTGCGATATAATACCAACCTGTATACCTGGTATTTACAAATATGAGCTGACTCATTCAAGGCAGAGTTTATACAGTGGAACCACAGTTATGATCGTTAAGATTTACATCTTCGTCAAATAAGCAGTCTGCATTATTTGTCCACAATGTTAAAATGTGTTTGACCTTATGTTATAAATAAATACGGGTCATTGTTGGCCTTTACTGAAACAAGGAACGATAAAAACGGAACGGAAAAGGAAAATATTGGACACACGGGCTGTGTAACACAGATCAAGGAGGTTATATAACCTCCTTGCACAGATCAACACATAATAAGATGAGATTAATCATTATACCTGTGTAAGATCGTTGTGGGGCTCATATGGATGGATCCTATCATTCTTAGACCACCTTATTTTTGTACTCTTTCAAAACTGATACAAGCATTAATCCTGCATGGTTTGGTGCAATATTTTACACAGTTAAAAGTATTTAAGAATTGAATCCTTCTTTTTGTAACTTCATTGGGGTGTAAAAGCGTTGACCGAAATACACTTTGTATCATTTTAAAATCATTTTTAATATTAGAAACAGTATTAGAAATAGATTTTTCGAAATAACGCAAACCTTTTCGTCATAACGCAAACCGTCATTTGCGTAGTAACGCAAACATTTGTTTTATTTTATTTCTTATTTAAGATTCAAAGGAAACAGCAGTTATTAATCAGGAGGAGGCTGTATATGGGTCATTTTCAAAAAATGTCGAATTTTCAGTACACCCATGCTAATTTTTTTTTATTTCTGATGGAAATTTCAGTTGTAATGGTTTAAATGAAAGCTTGTCGGATTTGTGATTCAGAACATTAATAATAAACACACCTTACATCTATTTTGATAAGATTAAACTGCATTTAAGTCCGATTTTGGGGGTATTTGTGTGCGTACATTGTCAGAAAAACACATTTCAAATGATTTTTTTCCGATTTTCTGATCGCCTTGATATCTGCAAAAGGGACTTTTTAAGGATGTACACCTCTGAGGAGCCAAAAATTTCTAGAATTAAACTTTTTTTCTTAACCTGTTTTTTGGATGTATAAGACTGTAAAAAAATAATTGGTGAAGAAAAAATCATATGGTGGTGCACTTCTTTTTTTGCTACGGCCCTTTGAAAATGCCCAATTTTGATGATTTTCCCATTTTTCATCGATTTTTACCTATTTTTGGGCTATAACCGTGAAAAAAATCGCAGTTCCACAATTAAACTTTTTTTCATACTTTCTATAAAGATGAAGTGGACCAATCTGAATAAATTTTACTTAGAAAAACAATAGGTAGGTGTTAATATAAGAAAGTTTTATCATATGTTGACGCTTTTTTGTGTAAAATTTACCATGGTGCCAATTGTCTATTTTTGTGATTTTTCTCAGTTTTAAGAAAAAAATGCAAGTTATTTCAACTTTTTTTGTTATAAATGATTTAAAATACATATCTAAGAAATTGGAAAAGACCAAAATGATATGGGATGTACATGATTCTCGTAAAATCATTTTTTGTATCCCTCACACATTTTCTGAAAATTTTGGCTAAAAATAATGACTTGATTGGTAGTAAAATTTGAAAACGGGATTACTCAAAAACCGTTCATTGTAAATACACAATTTTTTCGCAGAGTTATAATTGATTATAATATTTTTAAAATTCATTGATATTTTCCACTTGTATGACATGTTTTGGAAATAATTCAAGAACGAGATTTCAACGAGACTGAAACGTCAGAAGAATACATCCTTAAGAACGTTACTTATAATTCTAACGAAAAATCGTAGCTTCTTTATCATTGTATGTAACAGATTACCTACAAACTAAATTCAATCAGCGTACAGGAGGTTCATGTCTATCCTGTTACCGCTACTTAAATCAGTCGTTAAATTATTCTCCCTATAAATATTGAATCAGTCAGTGTTGATTTCAAAAATGCAAAGTAATCTTTACATTTAAAACACCTCGTTTCTTGAACGACAGTGTAGAGAAAAGAAATTTCAAGACATTTAGTGAAAAAAATAGAGCGTACTTTTTTTCATGTCTATGCTGTTACCAACCATTTTGATTAATTACACTAACAGTATGGTTGTAAAAAGTGCAATAACCTGTTGGAAACCAAATTCACAATAGAAAACCATAATCACTTCACTAAAGGGAGTAGTTATTCCACAACAGCAATCAAAAACGAAGAAATTTGTCTATCCTGTTATGTCTATCCTGTTACTATGGTTGCTATGGTTACAGTAACAGGATAGACAATTATAGACAAAAACGTCGTTAAATATTTTATCTTAACATGTAGGTGGAAAACGAATGAAATATTTCATTGTTTGAACTCATCTTAAGGTTATAACGTCTTAATCTTCCCAATTAAGCATTTGCAGGTGCAATACTGATATCGGTAACAGGATAGACAAAAAGATAACAGGATAGACAAAAAGGTAACAGGATAGACTTTTATATAGTAATATATCAGAAACGTACGTTCCTGTTACCAACGAAATAAAGAGAAAAGTAAATTAACTTATGAGGGATTTACTTGATGTTGGGTTTATTTGAAAGGGTGAAAAAAGGCCGAACAATATAAATTGCTATCTTAGACTTGCATTACTGGTGGTAATTGTTACAACCTTTTAGAGCCATTTTTCAGTACAACCTAGAAAATTGGCAAATAATCTATTATTTTACAGAATGAATATATATAGAAGTTTATTCTCTTGAAAACTGTCTAATTTGTAACGTAAAACAAGCTTAACAATTTATCTAAACCTTTTCTTAATAACCTAAAATTTCTTTTGAAAATGGTAACAGGATAGACAAAATATTGTACCACCGATCAAAAAATGTTTCAAGATATTCTTGTATGACATCATTAAGATTGCATCTTTTAATATGTTGTTCTTAAAATACTGTTTGTTTTGATTTTCTTATGTAGAGGGTTGTTTGAATAAGTAACTTAATAAATTTTTCAATTTCAAAATTCGACATTTTTTGAAAATGACCCATATATTAAAATTTATCACCTTTGTACTCATTGCAGAGTAAAATGCTTGAATATTTAGAACATATCATTGAGTAATAATGAGTAGCATAATATATATATATATGTAAGAAGATGTGGTATGAGTGCAAATAAGAAAACTCTACATCTAAGTCACTATTCGTAAAAGTAATCCATCATAGGTCAAAGTACGGTCTTCAACACGGAGCATTAGCTCACACCGAACAGCAAGCCATAAAGGCCCCCAAAATGATATCCATGATACTACTTGTATATATATTACAAAGAAAATTGAGTAAATTGAAGTTATACCGAATAAAATAAAAAAAATCAACCCTGCTAAAGTAGCTATAACCTAATATAAATATACTTCCAAAGTAAGCTCTCGTTTGAGGACTGTGTAAATATGGTTAGATTCAAACAGGCTACCCTTTGTATAGAATGAAGATGTTTTATTAATAAAATTATGTTCTCTCCATTCAAATTGCTACCCAATCATCTTAAAAATACTTCACTATATTGAAATGAAAATTTAGTGACTTTCTATCAAAGAATCTTTAAATTATCTTATTCTGAGATTTAAAAAAAAAAGTTTCTTTATTAATAATTCATTTTAAAGCAGAAAGACCATTTTGTCTATTTGACTTGGACGGTTTCACAATTGTATGACATTATTTTTTATCTTTCAATTAAAATATGCCTATATACCTTATCTATTTTCTTCTGAAATTATATACTTTTCTGATGCACAAATCATTCTTAATTTATGTATAATTGCACTTCAAGTATTCCCTTATTCCTATTGAATATTCATTAAAATTGTTTGGCCTTGAATGTTTTTTTTTTTTTGTCTACTAGTAAATCACAACCGAAATGAATGACAGACGGGCATATATACAAAACTTAATGCATAATTGAAGTGAACATATTTGCGTTATAACGCAAAGGTTTGCGTTATATATCTCAAATGTTTGCGTTTTTACTCAAATGTTTGCGTTATTTCGCAAATGTTTGCGTTATATCGCAAAAGGTTCGCGTTATAACGCCAATGTTTGCGTTAAAACGCGAACCTTTTGCGAGTTAAAACGCAAACATAGGGAGAAATATTAAAAAAAAGTTGTGTGGCGCTTATACGCTTCCGTACGTTTTCTACTCCATTGATATCGTTCCTCAAATGCGTATACCATATTGTGTTTACATATTCCAAGTGCGGTTGTACCAACGCAATTTCCAGTCTTAAAAATGTAGATTGATCTTTAAAGCTAACTTGAATATAAAAAAAAGAAGATCAATGTGGAATGATTGCCAACGAGACTACTCTCCACAAGAGACAAAAAAAGACACAGAAATTAAACGCTATGTATCACCGTACGGTCTTCAACAATGAGAATAGCCCATGTTTTATATTTGTGATTACGGGGCTTTTTATAGTCAGCTATAACAGGACCCAAAATCACACAAACGAGAAAAACTAACGACCTAACTAATGTACAAAAAAATGAACAAAAAAAATGTATGTAACACAGCAACAAACGACAACTATTGAATTACAGGTTCCTGACTTGTGACAGGCACATACATACAGAATGTGACGGGGTTAAACATGTCAGCGAGATCCCAACCCTTGTAGTCCGGTTAATAAAACCAAGTATGTTATTGCATGGCTTTATTCATTTTACTTGAAAAGTGTTGTGAAAATTTAAGATAATTTTTGTTTCAAGGTAATTGGTTTGGTTGCGGACTTTCGGTGGTCAAAATGGTATGAATATGTTCAGGATTGTGTTTCTTCCATAGTGGATTCGCTTACATTTGTTCACATCTAATTTCATATCCCATAACTTGGACCAATAATTGTAGAGTGCGTCTAGATCCTTTGGAAGACATTACTTTTAAAAGTTGGTGCATAAATTTTGATATCGTTTGCGATTATTTTTTTTTACTATAGACTCTACAACATCTGGTGAATCGTTTATGAAAATAATAAAAAGAACAGGTCCTAGTACACTGCGTTGGGCACTCCACTTATTACATTTTGCCATTCAAATTTTCCCTTTTCACCGCAACATGTTGTCTACGTTCAGTTACAAAGTCAGTTATCCATCCTAATATGGAACCACGAGTACCGTATAAATACAGTTTCTTACATAGTCTTTTAAGAGGTACTTAATCTTCTTTTTTTTTTAGCGAAATCAAGGTAAAATGTGTCCCACCATATCTTTTTATCCATAAATAATCATAAATAATGACAGTCTTACAACTCTTAGTTTTATAAATCAATTTATTGAGAGCGTTGGTTCTGATCCTTACTCAGGTCTTTAAGATAAATATCAAATTCATTAGATAACTTGTGACGTCACTTGTAAACCACAGGCACTATTGACACTTGTCTCTGAAAAAAAGCTCGTTATGTTGGGTTTCTGTATGTATGTCATATTTGTCTTTCGTACATTGTTTTCTTCATAACTCAGGCCGTTATAGTTTTCTCGTTTGAATTGTTTTACATTTGTCATTTCGGGCCTTTCAAGTTATAGCTGACTGTGTGTAAGGACGTATATAAGTTGTTAGTTATACGTCCTTGCTGTGTGGTATGGTTTTGCTCATTGTTGAAAGTCGTACGGTGATCTTTAGTAGTTTAATTTATGCCATTTGGTCTCTGGTGGAAGGCTGTCTCCACAGGCCCTTGTTTTAGAAAACTACACATACTGGTAGACAAACATTGACCATCAATATCTACACATACTGATAGACAACATTGACCATCAATATCTTCTACATACTGGTAAACAAACATTGACCATCAATATCTACACATACTGGTAGACAAACATTGACCATCAATATCTACACCTACTGGTAGACAAACGTTGACCATCAATATCTTCCACATACTGGAAGACAAACATTGACCATCAATATCTACACCTACTGGTAGACAAACGTTGACCATCAATATCTTCCACATACTGATAGACAACATTGACCATCAATATCTACACCTACTGGTAGACAAACGTTGACCATCAATATCTTCCACATACTGGTAGACAAACATTGACCATCAATATCTACACCTACTGGTAGACAAACGTTGACCATCAATATCTACACATACTGGTAGACAAACATTGACCATCAATATCTACACCTACTGGTAGACAAACGTTGACCATCAATATCTTCCACATACTGGTAGACAAACATTGACCATCAATATCTACACCTACTGGTAGACAAACGTTGACCATCAATATCTTCCACATACTGGTAGACAAACATTGACCATCAATATCTACACCTACTGGTAGACAAACGTTGACCATCAATATCTACACCTACTGGTAAACAAACGTTGACCATCAATATCTTCCACATACTGGTAGACAACATTGACCATCAATATCTACACATACTGGTAGACAAACATTGACCATCAATATCTACACATACTGGTAGACAATCATTGACCATCAATATCTACACAACAAGGTACTAAAAGCTTAACATTTGAAAAATGTCAACAGGCCGCGAACTTCCGTGATAACCCTACTAAAACTTCTTATGTCGTAAAGATAACACGTGTACATTTGTCGTAGCTGCAGGCCTCTAGAAGAATGTCAACCGTAATAATTTCGTTTACTAATGGAAATATAAGACTCGCAGTAAATGATAAATTATAAAAAGATTTCCCTAATAACTTGTTATTTTTTCCTATATAAAACTTATCATCCAGATAGTAAATTTATAAAAAGAAACTGATGAAATGGCATTTTAAACGCTAAAACATGAAAAATAATTCGACAAGAACTATCACTATATATATATATATATATATGGCATTAATGCGACACGATGTTTCACAGGCACTTTGTCTCAGAAAAAAATCTCATATATACCTTAATATAACTATCAGATCTGAAAGCAAAACTTGTTTACAAACCAGTCTCAATATTCTTGGTAGATATTGCTCGAATTCGAAACTACATGTTAATGTTAAAAAATCAAAGGTATTAGTATTTAATTCTAATGGTAAAACACATCTAAATGAGATTATCTATAATGATAATACCATACAAACCGTCTCCAAATATTGTTACTTGGGATAATGTTAAAGTGTAACTTTAACTTAGCTGTATCCTGGAAAAAGCTAGGAAAGCATGTTTTAAGATTAAGAAAACAATTGGATTGGATAATCCTTGTTAACGTTTAGAAAAATTATTTGATTCATTAGTAAGTCAAATATTGCTGTATTGTAGTGAGATTTGGGGTGTTATGATTATTCGGGAGACAATTCTATATGGAATTCATAAAAGCAAGTGTAGGTGTTCTCCAATCTAATTAAAAACCGATCTCTCATCGCTCCTGTTTCTGATATGTCGCGTGGGAGATCTAACGAAACCCGCTTTGAGGTCACATGTGAGTGACCTCGTAGGTGTGTCTTTTTCGACCAATGAAATTGAGTCTTCCACGATCTTGGAAGTTTAACGTAAGGCAAAGGGATGTAACTCATTTTATTTACGACGAAATCGTCAGTCATAATAATTCATAAACTTTTTTGATTGGCTTATTAATAGGTCGTCAACTCATTTGCATATCTTTATAGATTCATGACTTTCAGTTCACTCACATGTGACCCCAAAGCCGGTTTCGTTAGATCTCCCACGCGACATATCAGAAACAGGAGCGATGAGAGATCGGTTTTTAATTAGATTGGGTGTTCTCATGCTGCTTGTAGAGCCGAACTTGGCAGGCTACTGTTGTCACGGGTAAAAAATCGCATTTTCTTGTATTTATAAATTTTTCAAACATATTTTAAAGTCTGAATATATACAGTCGTGTTTTACACCATTATGTCGATAGATTGATTTAGATTTATGGCATACACTTAGAAGACAATTTGAAGCATATTCACCGGCATTGGTGAAAAATATGCAAATTCGTTTGAAATGAGGAAAAGGTTAGAATATGGGAAAAATACACTGACTACCAACCAATTAAAATATGGCATTCTTATATATAAGGGCGTAATTAAACATTTTTGTCGTATTTGTTATAATTTATTGTGTGTCACGTCGCAAGTTGTCTAGTTTTATGAAACAAATGGTATGTCAATGCTTTCAATGGAGTTTGAGATGGTTGGAATTAACCTTTTCTTTTATTTCAATAACATTACAACATCAGATATTTGATAACAATATTCATTAAAAGTTGCATCAGCTATGTATACACAATAAATAACAATAATAAATAATATATATATAGTAAATAGTTATTGATCTTTAATAAACTGTAATATTGAAGCCGTTGGTATGTAATTCAGTAGCTGTAATCTAACCATGCGCGATAGATTTTAATGTATAATGTTTATCCATCTTTCCTTCATTGCCAACGGAAACGTCCACACTTAGTCTGCTAATTTCGGGAGTATATTTTCTCACTTCCATACCAACCATCATCATTTCGAAATTAAACAATTATTCTGGGTCTTTGCGCGAAGTGTATTCGTTTGTTGTCTTTTCTGTTTTTGGCTCAGATTTGTATTGATATATGAAAATCAAGGGGGCGTGGCTCAGACCCCCTTTTATGGGAACATTTTTGTTAATTATATAGTAAATTCCTTAGGTATGATTGGAGCGGTACCCAGTGGGCACCCCTTATGAAAATATCTTTGATCTGCCACTGGATATTTTTTCACTATGACACCATGAAGCAAATGCATAAATATTTGGAAAAGCACATTTTAAAAAAAGTCGCTTATATCACTGTTTTTTAAACTGTCCTTTCGCGATTCAGTCTGTGTTCCTGTGCATTGCTTACAACTACTTTGTAATATAACAGTATATTCAAAACATAAAAACACATACACAGCGGTTGATACAACACTTGGAATGATGTCCTGGTGTAGAAAACCATACATGGAATAAATAATGATTACCCCAGGTCTGATAATGTATATACAGAATATATATGCAGACAGAATTGACCGGCAGACATAATTCTGATACTGGCATGATCCACATACGTTGTCTTCATTGCAAGGCACAAAGAAATACATTTCTTGCTGCTTTTCTGAAAAAAAAAGAGAAAAAATCAATACTTTGCAAATGTAAATACTCCTTTCATGCTAAACACGACCAATAATAAAACAGAAAATTGCATCATTGACTGCACATTAAAGAACCTGGGCAACAACTCTTTAATGAAGTATGGCGCAAAGCAAACTTTCTGTACCTATTCAATTAAAAAAAAAAAATTCAAATTTCTGAACCTAAAACCAAGTCGACATACCTTGCACAACAATATAGTATATTTAATATCCCAACTTATATCCGTCTGTCTGTCCGACCCATGAAATTTTATTTACATTTACATAGGAACATGCAAATTAGAGCTTCATGAAATTTGGTATTAAGTTTATGCGAACATGCTACACCGTTTGATGCGATTTCACTTTAACACTTTCAATATCTCATTTTAAACTTCTTGTTTACAAAATAATTAACGTGGCCATGGATGAAATTATCGTTATATATTTACCCCCAATAAGTACGAATATAGGAGCTTCCTAAAAATTGAAGTTTATTGTAAGCATGCTATGCTGTGCGATGCATTTTCACAAAATAACTTCCTGATTTTTAATGCTTAGGGTGTCTTATGGAGGGGGTAAAACGATTTGCCAAAAAAGAATCTCTATTAGTTGTCTTTCAAGCGCTACTAACACAAACATGATTCCATATGTCTCCAATTGTCAACGATACAACAAAAATGCATTAAATTAAAAAAAAAAAAAAAAATTACACCAAAATACTATTGAATTAAATTAACACCCGTCCGATATTAAAAATGTATGCTGACAATGAGGTAGGAGTTCCTAATTGCTTGGGTTCGGAATATTTAAATATGCAGTCACGTCCGATTGGATTTGGAGCGAACTGAAGGGAGCGTGCCATCTCTAAACTTAATGGAAACCTTGTAAAATCTTTTGAGGGGTCTATGCCTTCTGTAAGGTAAGATGCCTATCCCTTTCAAACAAAACCTCTTTTCCAATACATGCCAAACTACCCGTTTATCTTGGACAACCAAGTTTGTTATGCCTACCTATTAGATTTATTGTCAATTCGATCTCTTATGAATCTCTCCGGAAATATTTCTAGAAGGACGTGAATCAAAGAAAAAAAAAAAATAATAAAATATTGAAACTATATACTTTAGTATACTGTTTAGATTTTTTTTTTTATTTGTGTTTTGTTTTGTTTGTTGTTGATATTTGTTATTTTATATTTATATTTCTTTCTCTCAAATGATTTGTGCATTTTATATTTCTATTTTATTGGATGCAATATAACTTTGAATAGTATGGCATTGCAATTTTACAAATTTTTATTTTAATTTCTTTTCTTTACCGACTTGTATTATTGTTAAATCAAGTATGTTGATGTTGTTTACATGTGAAGTATTTTTCTCTTTTTTTCTCGTCTTTGAGCTGCTCTATCATTGACATATACCCCAAGTCTCCTTTTATTTATATCTTAAAACTATATTAATCACCTGTTGTCTTTCTTGATCGAGAGTACACCACCAACAGTGCAACTCCCATAGGTATGTATAACAAAACATATTCACATGCAATAATGAGAAGGTGCTCATTCGGGTTAAGACCACAAGCCATTGGCTTTAGTTGAAGGTTTGATGTCAGTTCAATTCCATTCGGTTGGTAAGGGGTTGTCAAACTTTGAAGGGCAATAACACTTAGCGTACAAAGAATTGTGTAAGTGAAAAACACATATTTCAGAATAACAATTTTTGAATTTCTATAATGCACACCAATAGCGGAACCAACAATTACAGCTATTGATAAAACGCCACAAAACATTGGAATTGAATAGAAGTCATTGCATTGTATTGAGTCCAGTTCCGGTTCCGGTTTTAAGTAGGCGTGTCTAGCAACAAGTATATTAGCTGAGCAGTAACATATTTGGATAAATCCAAACAAATTCGTCCACCATAGACTCCAAACTGTTGTTCGACGTCTCTTTTCATAAAGTGGATATAGAAGGAAGAAGAATCCAAAGAGCACTGATAGAAAAATGACGGTCATCTGTACCACTTCAAACATCTGCATTAGATCACAGTCAGCTTTAAGTCTCCGTATTATCTTGATGATAAGGATGTGGATTCGTGGATTGTCAGCAATAGTTGGAAGATCTGTGTGATTCATTATCGAAGTGTTGTTGTTTTTATTCTGTCAGTGTTTGAAGATCTGTGTGATCTATTGTAGAAGTGTCGTCTGTTAACTCTGTGTCTACCAAAGATAAAGTGGGAAAATCATGTATTACCTTCTTTCGAATTTAATTGGTTCAGTGTTCAATGATTGTGAATGACTGAAAAGAGAAAAAACACACTGCAAATTTCACAAAAATATAACTCGCTCCATCATATTGTCTTACAAAATGTTGCACGTCTATTAAGTTTTAATTAGTTTATATATTTTGTAAAGCAGATGCAAATGAAAGTGAAAGGATACGTTCATTATACCCGCCATCGCTAGTCAATGGTTATGATCTAGACCTTACGTGTGGCAAACACAGCTTTTCTGCCATATTCAGAGAGTTTCTGTTGTAACTTATTATATTTGCCATTAAAACACTATTCCAAGATAAAGTAACGTATCCACCAATTCTATTCTGGTAATCATAATACCATTTCTTATTATCAAATATCTTCCACCCTTTCCAAAAAAACAACAACAATTTTTGTATTTGTGCTATATTAACACTAAGTGACCATTTGGAGATATAGACTTACAAAGACACAAAGTATCAAGAAATGTTTGTAAAACAGATACAGCTTCTTTGTTGCATGTTTGTTTGTTTTTATAGTGATTAAGAATATAACACGATATTGACTGCTGTAACCCTATTTTTGACATGTTTACCTATTATGTCTGTTTGTTTTGTTCACGCATCGTTGTCAATATACTGGAATTTGATGCGACTGTCATATACGTGAGAGGTTTAGCTAGCTATAAAACCAGGTTCAATCCATCCTTTTCTACATAAGAAAAATCCTGGACCTAGTCAGGAATATGACAGTTCGGTTATCCATTCGTTTGATGTGTTTGAGCTTTTGATTTTGACATTTGATTGGGGACGTTCCGTTTTGAATTTTCCTCGGGAGTTCAGTATTTTTGTGATTTTACTTTTTTATAAATTAAGAATTAAAAATTAAAAATTCCTTTATCTGTGAATTATCGATATTTTTAGTTTGACATTCATTTTCATTCACATTTTCTTGAGTAATTCACCTTTTTATTCATATAATAATCGCGATAATTTGCATAGAAGAAACATACTGAAAATTAAATTGTTGCTTCATTTTATTTGGCAATGCATCAAATGGCATTAGAATCAGCATTAAGTCCAATTAAATTTGATGTTTGAAAAACGGCTAAAAATAAGACAGAACACGACTAAACAGAATCTGTTACTAAAAAGTGATAAATTATTGCTGTTGTAAATGAATATATATTAACATACATTGGAACGATTGTATTTCATGCAACTAGTAAAAAATGAAAAACATAGAAAAAAAAAAGATAGAAAACGTTGATTTTTGCTTAGTTTACAATCATTTTAAGATTAACAAATAAATAAATAACATACCGTGTGACGTCCTTTCTTTTACTAAGCTTATATTTCCTACCTTATGACAAGTAAAACTGATAAAAAAAACCAACAAGGTGTATATCTAACCATACCCGGAAGCAGCCAGAGGCAAATATAATACAAGAAAAATAAAAATAGTACCACATGTTTTTAATCAATCTTGTTAAATTCAATTCCCATGTGGTCTAGAAAATCGATATGGTTATCATCAAAATAATGTATTCCTCCTTTTTTAAAATGTTTTCACTATTAAAAATTATAAAATGTATCAAAAGAAGTTGTTTGAATGTCATAATATGAAAATTTTCATTTTTGTTAAACATCCGACTTGATGATAAATTTGATGTTATACATAGTGGCTTAACTTGTCCAAATCTGACTAAATACAGAACTTTAGTTCCTGCATTGCTTTGTTTTATTTAAACACATCCATTTTGATGATATTTTGAGACAATAGTATGTAAATATTTTCAAAAAACAAATACATTTATTTTTTTTACGAAAAATCTTAAGTCCTTGGATATTCTATTTTAAAGATTTCTCATTTACATTTTTACATTCCTTACTTCCAACATGACATTTCTGAGTTTCAAGTGGACATTTCTGAGTTTCAAGGTGACATTTCTTTGTTTCAAGGTGACATTTTTTTGTTTCAAGTTGACATTTCTCACTGCCAAGATGACATTTCTCTGTAACAACTTGATGTTTCTCAGTTTGAAGTTGATACAGTCTTACGTTCCAGCTGGACACTTCTCAGTTCCGACTTCTATCGGTTTTTAGACTTACACGACAAAATATATGTTGCTTTTGCAGAATTATAACACCTAATTTGAAAGAAATTAAAACTAGGTGAGCGTTAAAGTTTGGCACGTAAATACATGGCAAGATTCTGGAGATAATTTCTGGGTTTACTTCTCGATCATTCATGATTTTTCCGAATACGACAATGGATTTCAAACAGACGGTACGTAGAAAGTGAAGGTACTTTTTCCAAAATAAAATAAACAAAATTGGGAGAGAAGGTGTATAGAAAGGAAATTTTAAAAAAAAACATGAGGAAAAAAAATAATTAAAAAAAAAACAAAAAAACCAACAGACAACACCATGGCCAAAACAAAAATTCCGAGAAGATTTACAATGGGAAACTTGGTTATCTCACCTAATCTCACCTATCATTTTCTGCTATTTACCAGGTGAAAGTTCACGTAAGAAACATTATTTGTGGTAACCATAAAAAATAGTTTTTGCAAGATACAACCTAGAAAGTGGAACATTGAATTGTATATTCTTAAAGGATGTCTGACATCTGTAAGAAACTGTTTGTTTAATGAGGTAAATATATAAAGTTCTATTCCATTTATATTTGTATCGAAACTGCAACCTTCCGTTCATCATTATATGTGCCTGATCGTTACCTGATCATATATTTCCTGATTTATTCGTTTAGTAATCTTATACATATTTATCTATTTTAACAGCTGAGAAGGGTGTGCTTACTCTTCCTGAGCACACGAGATCACCCACATTGACTGGGATAATTTACGTGAACGTGTGTCTGTAACGACCACTGTTCACGACGTACCTACGATAGACATTTAAACTGTGGGGTCACCAAAGGTTTCTTAACGCCTTTAATTATAAAATAATTCGAAAAATTAATCAGGAATAACCTTTATGTTTTGATTTATACAATTGATATAAATCAAAACATCTTGTTATTCCTGATTAATTTTTCGAAATACTTTATTAAGGTGTTGAGGACCTTTGGTGACCCCATAGTTTAAGTGTCTTTAAAAAGTACACAGTGGGCAATGGTCGTTACATACAAACGTTCACCTAAATTGTCCCAGTCAATGGATGAATTTAATGTGTCAATCAATGGCCACAGCCACACTGTTTTGAATTTCATTCTATTTAACTAAACTGATGCGAATATTTGCAATAAAAGATTTTTTGCTTTGTACTACGAGAGCAAAATTGTCCATCGATTTCACTTTTTTTTCTATCAAGTTGGTGTGATGTACACCTATATTTTACATTCCAATGCATGTTTTTGTTACAGTTACTCATATTTATGATGATACACATACCTTGAAGATGTTCAAAGCACTTTATAGATATAGGAGTAAACAAATGATGAGAAAAGTCACCGTAGGCAAAACCGTCCTGTTAGCCAGTTGGAAATCATCGCTTTGAAAATCGCGACTTCCGGATAGCGTACAGAATAGTAGTATTACACTGTGAAATATAAACAGCAATAACCACCGGTGTCAACGTGATGATCGTAACTGCAACTGCAGTTACGATCATCCCAATATGGCGGACACAAATATAGAGAAATTTTATAAGGCTGATTTCTCCACTTTAACAGCTTATTTTCAGATTTGTATCATGCCAAGAAACATCTTTATACGCATTGCCATTGAAATATTTTGTCGGACCGGATGGAAAAGCAACAAGAAGAATGATATAAAACAAATCTGAAAAGAAGCTGTTAAAGTGGAGAAATCAGCCTTCTAAAATATCCCTATATTTGTGTCTGCCATATTGGGATGATCGTAATTGCAGTTACGATCATCACGTTGACGCCAGTGAATAACTGTTCTTTCCTATATTTGAATATTTCAGTTTCACACATGAAACTCTTCATAAAATTTTACGCAAAAGGGACGATTTTTCATTCCCTATAAATAGAAGAAGATGTGTTATGAGTGCCAATGAGACAACTCTTCGTCCAAGTCACAACTTGTAAAAGTAAACAATCAACACGGAGCCTTGACTGACACCGATTGGCGAACAGCAAGCTATAAAGCAAGTTGGTTCCCTCCGTAAAATATTCAGTATGTCTTCGGAATATACAATAACGGCCGGGTACCAGTCTTGCTATAAAGGGCCAAAAAAATGACCAGAGGAAAACCATTCAAACAGGAAAACCAACGGTCTAATCTATATAAAAACGAGAAACAAGAAACACTTGTGAATCACATCAACAACAGGTTTCTGACTAAGGACAGTTGCAAACAAATGCAGCGAGTTTAAACGTTTTAACATGCGACAACCTTCACCCTAACCTGAAACAATAGTGTAATATCACAACGTAAAAAGACACACTATAGAAATGGCTTAACTCATTCAAAAGACATATTAACAAAACCAGTTAAACATACACTGAATGAATACATTTGATTTCTGATACAATATAAATACAAAATTACTTTAAAAAAAAAAGAGGTGTGAGATGTAAAACAATATCATAAAGACAACTATGACCTCGGGCAAAATGCCGTTAAAGTACCTGTTACCTATTCTGTAAATTCAGCCTCTGTCAGGCGCACCACCAAACGGTGTAATTTGGGAGCTGTTATATACAGGGGCCCAATCACACCTTAACTACATGATTTATTTTGGGACTTCAACGTTAACTTTATATTACCGGGTATATACAATCAATGACCAAAAATGGGAAATTAAATATATACTTTAAAACGATATGTGCATGACTCCTCTACTAGCTATCCATACTTCTGCTTGCATAGTCCACAAAAGTTCTCCAAATGAAATTGTTCACAATTTAACGGTTTTAAAATTAGTGTCACTTGTATAATGAAGATAACTAATAAAATTGAGAATGGAAATGGGGAATGTGCCAAAGAGACAACAACCCGACCATAGAAAAAAAAACAACAGCAGAAGGTCACCAACAGGTCTTCAATGTAGCGAGAAATTCCCGCACCCGGAGGCGTCCTTCAGCTGGCCCCTAAACAAATATATACTAATTCAGTGATAATGAACGCCATACTAATTTCGAAATTGTACACAAGAAACTAAAATTAAAATAATACAAGACTAACAAAGGCCAGAGGCTCCTGACTTGGGACAGGTTATTTGAAGTAGCAAAAACTCTTCTCTGATGCAGGCTATAGCAATAACCTCTGTATATGCATTCAATTATAGAGATGATGGATTCATCTAGGAATTCCAAGGATGAACAGTCAATAATAACTTTGAGTTCTAAATCATCAGATGATAATATTTCATTATACACTCCCATATGATTATCAACACTGTCATATAACTTTACTAGCATAATATTTAGGAAATGCTCCTGTATGTCTCTCAATTTTTCACAACATAAAAGGAAATGTTTAATGTCCTCGCTTCCTTGCCATATAATTTACATGCTGAATTAGTTCCATCAGATCTGTCGAACTTAGCTATGTCATGTTGTAAAGTGTATGTTCCACACATGCTTTTTGCTTTTATACAGGCCATAGTTAAAGTAAAAGGCTCTGTTCCACAGCTATCCCATACATTGTGGGTTTTTCCTTGAGTGATATTATTGACATTTAAAACTTTAGAGAAGACTTAGATTTTATTTCTATTTTAAGTAGATCCTTCAATATTGAGAGATAGTTTTTCTTGCAATATTTTTCCACTCAATTTTTACAGGTGGCACATTAATATGATCATGTGGTGATGGTATTAAGCCATATTGTTCTGTTAAATCAACAATTTTCACAAACCAACTATTTGAATCACGCGGTATTACAGCCAATTGTCTGATAGCAACTTCACGCTCGATAGAACCATGGTTTCTGATGATGTTGCCGAAAAAATTTAGCATACGCTTATGCGCATGCAGTACAGCCTCAACTGGAATTTGATCGAGAAGTAAGTAAACAGCAGAAGTAGCAGTGCGCTCTGGCAGATGCTGAATTTGCTTTAGAAGTTTGGTATAGTATACGGACAGTAATTTCATATCAGAAACGGAAAGTCTTACAGAGTCTAAGCCAAACAAAAGTCTGGGTAGCACATACATTTTCACCAGGTGCATCGAAACTTTAGGGTTAAGTTCATTCGATCCATGGAGCCCAGCTCCCATGAGGGCATACACCGTCTGAATTCTACTAGGTACACAATCCTTCACACCATATTTAAAATTGACAGCATGATCAATACAAAATGAGTCGCTTTTATTACATTTTGAAGAGGTTGACCATTCAACGTAAATAAATGTTCAGTTTTACTTCCATACTGTACAGTACATGACTTCTGACTGCTTATTATTTAGCGATGTTTATTTGCATAATCAGACAAGACATTAATCATTGCTTGCATCTCATACGGGTTGTTGGAAATCAGAGTGACATCGTCAGCAACAGTAGGTATACCACAGTAAATTGAACCTAAGTGAGCACCAAGACCATTCATTTCGAACAGTTTCAGTAGTGTATTTATGAAGACCTTATAGGCAGTCGGGGAACACCCTGGAATTCGTTAACTGGTTTTGACTTGATACTTTGCCACATTACAGAGGACATTAAGTTCTTATACCATTCATTGAAAAGCAACCAATTATCACCTGTCATTCCTCCTTTGTACATCTCTCTCATAAGCCCAAAGTGCCACACAATATCAAATTCTTTTTGTACATCACTCAAAGTTATGATTAATTGTTTTTTTAACTCTTAGCTTCAGCTTTGAGTTCAGTTAAGAGAAATGCAGCTACGGAAGGACATTCCTCTTCTGTGAAACCTTTTTGCAGACGACTTTGTTTATTTTTAATAATGTTAACATTTTTTGACAAATGAAGTTTTTCATTTACTTTTCCAATAGTACTTGTAACTGTTATTTTACGATACGAATTAGGCACATCTCTTGGTTTGCCCCTGTTTTTGAATACTTGGTAACATATACCACTTTTCAGATCAAACGGAAGGTTAATATGTTGAAATATAAAGTTTACTAATTTAATAATATTTTTAACAATAGGTTGACCTCCATATTTTAGATGTTCAAAAGTTATCCCTTGTTCAATAGCTGCTTTTCAATTTTTTAAAGACATTATACATTTTTCCACATCATCCTCCGAGAGAAATTCAAGGGGTTGTCTATTGGTGTTAAAAGGGTCCTGCAGTATTTGTACGTCATCTTCGACCAGTTGTTTATAATTGTTGTCAAAAAAATCACTATCAAAAGGGGTAGACAGTTCTTGAAAATAATCAGCCCAAGTTTCAGCTATAGCTACAGAGTCACTAAAAAATTTGTCATTATATCTCAGTATAGATGTTGATACATAGTTATGGTCCCGTTGGCGTTTGATAAGTTTATAAAATTGTTTCTGATCGGTTTCCCTAAGCTCCATTACGTTGGTAAAATTGTCACGACGCTTTGATGCTTCAAGCTTTCTCTGAGCAGACCTGGGATCTTTTTTCATTCGTTTCATCTCAATCATTTCAAAAGTTTTTTTCCCATGCTTTTGGGTCGTCCAGCTTGTTTCCATTTAAAAAAGCAATGTTTTTCTTTCCTAATGATATCAACAATTGTTTGAGGCCAAACTCTGCATTTCCTACGAGTACGTGTTCCAGATTTGTATTTTGATGGGACCAGCTCCCTTACTGTGTCAGTAACTATTTCGCACAGATTACCTATGAAGTTATCAAATGATTCCAAATCTAACTTTTGGAGTTTAGAGTCTAGTTTATGGCTCAAATTTCTTTCATATTCATCGGTGTAAATTTTATTCCAGTCAATTTTTCGCACACACTTGTTAACTGAATCAGTTGACTTGACGATATTCTTTTCCGTTGTCCATTTGGATAGTTAAAGTAATTGGATCATGTGTAAATGTGTTATTCAGCTTTCTTGTCAGTACATTATAGGATGTGACAATATCTGTATTAAGAAGAAAGTAGTCAATTTGTGAAGAGTATTTCCCATTAAAATGTAAAATGTATCTTGCTATTTACAAAGTTTAGGTAAAGAGAAGTTATGTTCATCTGCAAATAGTCTAAAGTCAATATCTTTAGTATTGCTACCTTTGGGATGAAACAAAGCATTCATATCTCCTTCAAGAATAATGGTATGTGAGTCAGTATATTTTTGAATAATTTCGGAGAGTTCATCTAATACTGCTTGGTAGTCATCTCTGGAATAACCATTGCCCCTAGTTGGAAGGTATACACATAACAAAAGTATTAGGTTTGCTAGTTTTAATAAAACCCCAATAATACTGTTTCCACCATCCGGAATTTCTTTAATAATTGGTTGTTACTATAACGTTTTTCTATACATAATTGAAATACCAGCATGACCCCGACTTCTTTGAAGCGGATTATCAACTTTATCATTATCAAAGCATTTAGTATAGGAATTGAAAAGGTTAAAATCATCAAGAATTCTATATTAATCTCTAGAATGCAACTAATGCTCTTGAAGCATTATAATGTCAAAATGTTCACTAAGTTTTTGTAGATATACTATGTTGCTAACAAATCCTTCAATGTTTAAAGATAAAATACGTATGCTATCTACAAGATTAACTTCATCTAACAAGTCCTGACCTGACCTAAACTTATCTCTTCCCAGTCGGTGGGGTGCATGCACGGGATGCTCGGATAAGATTAACACGCCTTTCCCTGTTGGTCTTTCATTTCTCGGTTCACTTGCGTTTTTGCACAGATCCACACTTTTGGAGACAATGCTATATTTTTAGTCTTCTTCCTCACTCTGGGGCGACTGCGCATGTCTAACAAAGAATTTTCATCACTTCCTGAATTTGCCTTTTCAGGGGTTTGCATTAAATAATTATCCATTTCATTTTCAAGAGAATCATTCATTATCACAGTGGATTTATCCGGTCTGACTGACGTACAGATATCATCATATTGATCATTGCAAAAAATGTGTAGAGAACTGTTTTTTTCACATTTTCAGATATATCTGAAAGCGTACTACCAGATTGTTTATGTGTTCGATAGCGATTGTTGTTATTATTGTTGTTACCATTGCGCTTTCTTCTACCCCTTTGTTTCTCATGATTATGTTTGTTGTACATATGATGAATGTTCATATCTTGTAATTTTGACATTTTATTATCTTGCTTGATTATATCAAAAGTAAAAGTTTTAATTCTTTGTTCCAGAACCCAGACCTTTATGGAGTCTTGCTCAGCACTTTGATGATAATGAGATGCTGCATTGTGATTTTGAGAATTTTTTAAACGATGGATAGTTATCATTTTGTGATAATTCATTGGCAAGTTTCTGTTTATGTATACGGAGAGAGTGCTCTAAGTCTAATTTTTCACTTTCCAGAGTTATAAAAGAGGGACGAAAGATACCAAAGGGACAGTCAAACTCATAAATCTAAAACAAACTGACAACGCCATGGCTAAAAATGAAAAAGACAAACAGAAAAACAATAGTAAACATGACACAACATAGAAAACTAAAGAATAAACAACACGAACCCCACCAAAAACTAGGGGTGATCTCAGGTGCTCCGGAAGGGTAAGCAGATACTGCTCCACATGTGGCACCCGTCGTGTTGCTTATGTGATTACAAAATTTTAATCCGGTAAATAGTCTAATTCGGTAGGTCACATTCATGAAAGGGAAGGGAATTGTAGTTAAGACGTAAGGAACATATCCGATATCATTTGTGAAACGGTTATTCCATAACGGTCAACCAACTCGTGATGGCGTCCGTAAAATTTACGAAGGGATGATTTCAACTTCACCATTTGGAACTCTTGGTTTAATAGCTTCCTTGTGAGCAGCAACTCTCTATCAAGAAAATCATGATAGGAAATGCAAGCACGGGAATATCGTATCAATTGGGAGATATATACCCCGTATGCAGGTGCTGCTGGAATGGTGCTACTTAGAAATGGAAAGTTCACAATTGGAAAGCTGAAATCATCTCTTTTGTCGTAAAGTTTTGTTTTCAACCGACCCTCATTGTCAATTTCTAGATGTAAGTCAAGATATGAAGCCGACTTAACTGTATCTGTAGTATCCTTTATCTCTAGTTCGATGGGATAGATGCGTTCCACATAGTCACCAAATTTTGAATTGTTTAGTGAAAGAACATCATCTATATAGCGGAAAGTAGAGTTAAGGGATATTGCTAACTTCTTATCTTTCTTCCTAAGAAGTTCCTGCATGAAGTCAGCCTCATAATAATAAAGAAACAAGTCGGCAAGTAGAGGGGCACAGTTTGTTCCCATTGAAATGCCGACAGTCTGTTGAAAAACACGTCCTCCGAACGTTACAAATATGTTGTCAATCAAGAAATCAAGCATCTTGATAATATCAGTTTCAGAGAATTTTTAGTTTGAATCAGAGTGATTCTTTACAAAGTAGGATTTATCCCTCCCTAAGACAAGATACTTGTATCTACGTTGGCCATTCTTTTTTTATGAAGCAAAGTAATACCAACTCTTTCAATTTGTCTTTTAGTTTGGAATGTGGAATACTTGTGTAAAGAGTAGAAAAGTCAAATGTTTTAATACTGTTACAAGATGAAAGAGAGTTAGTTTGAATGTGCTCTAAAAGATCTTTGGAATTTTTAAGTATCCACATCTGATTCACGCCACCTCTAGAATAGGCAGTTTCACAATAACTTTGAAGCCCGTCTTTGATTGCTGATAAAATAGATGTTAATAATTTAGAAAGAGGTTTCGTGGAGCACTTGGAAGACCCAGCAATATACCGTTGTTTTTAAGGACACTTATGTAGTTTAGGTATCCAATACAGTGATGGAAGATCCAGTTCTTCATCTCTGGTTGAAATTCCAAAGGAACATAGAGCAGAACTATGATTATCCAGGATTTCTTTTTTGGTAAGTGTCGTGAGGGTATATGTTGAGTTTCCAAGTGAATTGTCAATACCTAATTCGTTTATCAAGCAATTAATGTAATGACTTTTACACACAAAAACGATGTTATTTGGGGCTTTATCTGCGGGGACAACAACATATTTGTCATGGAGGTCGGATAGGTCTTTTGCAACATTTGGGTCTTATTTATGATCTACTAGTTGTCAATTCGTTTTGTAGGTTAGAGATATCAGTTTGTAGTTTATAAATTGTAGAGTCTTGAACTCTTAATAGCTTTTCTTTCTTACTCAAACAATATTTAAGATGTGCAATTTCATAAAGATACATGTATCTATAACCCATGTCGCCAGGGTTGTTTGAGACCGTGCTAGTTCCAATTTTAGAATGTGCAACCGGAATATCCAGTTCGTTTTGGTCTTTTCTAATGTCATGCATATCACTCAAGTTAGTTGACATAATTGGCTTTTGTTTAGAGACACTAGTTTTTTTTGGTTGGATTTCTGCCCTTTGTTTTACTACATGTACAAGTGTTTGATTTGCATCAACAGTATTAGGTATAAGCACCTTAGGTAAAGTTTGTTCCATAACATCAAGCTTTGAGCTTTCCAAATTTTCACATGCACTAAGTTTTCCAGAGTTGTTAAGTCTAGGGGTTCCCAAATTAGTAAAACGATGGTTAAGAACATTAGAGCTCTCGGAGTCATTTGCAACAGAAGCTTGTAAGCTCATGCAGCTACGAAAAATATATTGCGCTGAGTGGTCGGATTCATAATATCTTATGTCTTTAGGTGATAGATGCTCGCAGGAGTAATGAAGCCATTTATCACACGTATCACACCCTATTGCTTTTGAAGAAAATTCACATGGATCATTGCAGAAAGGGAAGATATTGGCAGGTGTCACTGACAAGGTATTATTATTGTCTATATGGAGTACATTTTTAGAGTCCCTAGAATTGGTGCATTTATTACTTGCATGGTCATTTGAACTATCAAGAGTTTGTAGGTAATGTTTATAGTAGTTCTTGATTGTATTGTTTATACTAGTAAAGTCATCATGCTGTTCTAACATACCCATGATATCTTGTAGTGTTGTTTGTATAAAGTCTATCGTGTGATTTTGTTTACCATTAAGCAGGACCTTTGAGCTTGAATGGTAAAAGTTCAGCACACATCGCTTAACAGATTTCACTTTTACTGCCTCAGAGTCATATATTACAGCACCAGATTGGTCTTTCGTGCTCGTGATGTCTAATGTGTGTTGTAAGTTGTTTAACACATTGAAGGTGACATTCTTAAAAGTTTTTTATGCAGCAGCTGAGAATACCAAGACAAGATTACTAGGACTTATTTCTGGCGTGACAGAGAAAAAACGGTTGGCAGCATCAAGTTTTTTCTTAACAGCCTTTTGTCGGTCAAGAGTATACTGAACAGTTTGATCTGTAATAGTAGCCTTAGTGTTTTTATGTTTTCTTGATTTAACAACTCCCTTGCCGGGTGTAAAAGGCAAGTGCTTAGCCTGGACAAGAGTACTTCTACGCACCACATCCATTATGTATTGTTTTTATCGTTGTAGAGCCTAGTCGAGAGGGGTCATATACACTTGGGACTGACTCGAGATAAAAATAATCAGATAAACACAGTACTTAAAAAAAGGCTAAACATAAATGGAATAATGTACAAACGATACGCGGGACTAATAATGAGATATTTACAGCTAAAATATACGTTCAAAAGGGACAATAGCTCCGGATGGCAGAAAAATAACAAAATTGTCAAGCTTGCGGTACTTTTCCTAAAAGATCGGCAAGTACAAAACAGCTAATAGTGTCAATGGGATAATTAAAATCTACCAAGGAACACTAAAAGTTAAAATCGAAGTTAAAATGTGATTATGAGCACACATACTTGATCCAGTATTAAAACTATGGTATATCTTTAGTCTAAAAACTTCTAAAACTTCTTCAGCTAAAAAAGCCCTGTCAACCATCACCATGCAGTACGGATTTTTTTTAGAACAATAAATAAATTTGTTGTTCATAGTTCGAGCACAGAAGTGATTTTTTTTAATAATTTAAATAGTGAACCAAAAGGTAAAACAATCTATACAGAGGAACAAGCGATCAGTATGTTGGAGTTTCTTATTGACCACATTTTGTTGAATTTGGAGGTATTTCAACAAATTGTCGGCATTCCTATGGGAACGAACTGTGCGCCTCTCCTTGTCGAACTCTTCTTATTTTCATATGAGTCGGAGTTCCTTCAGACACTTGTCAAAAACAAGAAGATAAAAGAATCCAGATCATTTAATTTCACATTCAGATATATTGAGGATGTTTTTTCCATTAACAATCCAAAGTTTTCTGATTGAATTTCATTAATATATCCCTCAGAATAAGAATTCAAAAAAACAACAGACACGGCTTCCTCCACCTCATTTTTAGACTTATACCTCGAATTTGACATACGCACACATCTCAGTACCAGAATCTATGTCAAACGAGACGATTTTAATTTTAAAATTATCAATTTCCCCAACCTCAGTAGCAATATACCAACTTCACTTGCATATGGGATATAGTTATGAAAGGTACCAGATTTATAATTTGATACGCCAGACGCGCGTTTCGTCTACATAAGACTCATCAGTGACGCTCAGATCAAAATAGTTAGAAAGCTAAACAAGTATAAATTTGAAGAGCATTGGGGACCCAAAACCCAAAAAAAAAATGTGCCAAATACGACTAAGGTAATCTATGCCTGGGGTAAGAAAATCCTTAGTATTTCGAATATTTCATAATTTTACAAACAGTAAATTTATAAAAATGACCATATAATTGATATTCATGTCTACACCGAAGTGCTGACTACCCTCGGGGACGAAACGTCCACCAACAGTGGAATCGACCAAGTGGTGTAAATAGTTATCAAAGGTACCAGGCTTATAATTTGATACGCCAGGCGCGCGTTTCGTCTACACAAGACTCATCAGTGACGCTCAGATCAAAATAGTTAGAAAGCTAAACAAGTATAAAGTTGAAGAGCATTGAGGACCCAAAATTCCAAAATATTGTGCCAAATATGCCTGGGAAAATATATGTTTCGCAACGTTTTAGGTATTCGAGAGCTTGCAGCTTCTACTTTTAAAACAACACCACTGTCTGAGTAGAAAGTTGACGAACTAGTGGTATGTCAAAGAACGCCTTGTCCTTTTTCTAAAAAAAATTCATCGGAAGGTACCAAGACCTTTTGATAAATATTCCGTATCAACTTTACAAATAGTACATGAGGGTCTTGAAATATAGATTCTAGGTACTTACGTTGTTTAGCATCTTAATAAAATTGTTATAATATTCTTTTATTTGTTTTAATGATAATACTTTTACTGTTTAGTCTGTTTTTAGTGATACCCATTTGACGTGGCTCTGTACTTATACATTGTCATTTTGTTATTGTTCTATGGTAAAAGATTTGTATTCTTGTCTTTCATTTTTCCTAATATTCTTTGTCTATATGCCTTGTTGTGTTTCTTTTTTACATATGACGTGGCCCTGTACTTATACATCCCGTCGTTGTGTTATTGTGCTATGGTGTATCCTTGTTTTTCATTTTTGCTAATGTGCTTTGTATATATGTCTTTAATATTGTGGGATTTTTTGTTACATGATTGTTTGTATTTATAGTGATTTAGATGATAACATAATGTTGACTGCTTTACCTCTATTCTGACATATTTACCTTTTATGTCTATTTGTTTTGTTCACACACCGTTGTCAATACAATGGAATTTTATGCGACTGTCATACAAGTGAGAAGTAAAGCTAGCTTTAAAACCAGGTTTTATCCACCATTTTCTACATAAGAAAATACCTGTACCAAGTCTGGGATATGACAGTTTTTATCCATTCGTTTGATGTGTTTGAGCTTTTGATTTTGCCTTTTGATTGCAGACTTCACGTTTTGAATTTTACTCGAGTTCGGTATTTTTGTTTCAAGATTCAAAGTTTTATTTAGAGTCGATATTCAATGAACTACATAACACAAGCTCTAGTGAGCTTTTCAAATCGACTTATTTTAATTTTTATCACACACTAAATACCTATCAAATGTGGTATATTTTAAAAATTGTGAGATTTGATTTAACAAGAAATGTGGAAAAATCAAATAACAAAAATGCATTACAAATTGTATCAACAAATTGTATTAACACGAAAGTACTCGCAGTTACCGAAAGGTAGTTTTAAAAAACCCAAAAACAACTAGTAATCCTGTGTTAGGATGCTAACACAAAAGTCGCCAAAACGGACCCTAATTCATTGTTCTGTGGTATCCATAGTGCTTCTTATCATTTATGAAAAGTGTCATTATATTTAAAGTATTTTGACTTTTTTTCACATTTTTGCTGTTTCCATGGTAACGGCGGCCATTTTGGAAATTTTAGTATCAAAAGTCATGTTTACATATGCTAGGCAATGTTTGTTTTAAGTTTCATTAAATTTGAAGCATTTTGAAATTTTTCATAATTTTGCTGTTTCCATGGTAACGGCCGCCATATAAAAAAATCCAAAGTCGAATTGCTGATGCAAATTGTTCTCTCCATAATTAATAATAATAAATCATGCATCAGCCAAAACACTCCCCGGGGATTTATAATTCGTTAGTAAAGTTGTATGACCGAGAGCCCTGGTCTCTATCACTTAGTCTCCGAATAACATATTTCGTTATCTTTAATTATTTATGCAACGCATATCTTCTAAGATGCATATTGATTGATTGACTGGTGTGTAACGCCACTTCTAACACTATTGTGCTATTTCGTAGCGGTCAGTTTTTATTGGTGGAGGAAGCCGGACTGGAGTGCCCAGAGAGAACCACCGACCATTGATAGAAAAACTGAAATATACCAGAGGTACAGTCAAACTCATAGACCGAAAGTAAACTGAAAACGACATTGTTAAAAAATAAAAAAAAGACAAACAGACAAATAAAAGTACACAAGACACAAACATAGAACACTAAAAACTAAGCAACACGAACCCCATCAAAAACTGGAGTGAAAGGATCTCAGATGTTCCAGAAGGGTAAGCAGATCCTGCTCCACATGTAAAAGGTGCTAAAAATTGGAGATCTATGACACAATTTATCGTCAAAAGTATGCAATCCTGTTGTTACAATTTATCACATTTAACCTACTCATTAATTGGCACTTTGATTTTAAAGACGCACACAAAACAAAATTGTAACAACGAGATACCCTTTAATGACGTTATGAGCATTGCAATGAGCTAAAATATACATAGGAATATATCGAAATATGGAACCTCGATCAAAAATGAAGAACTGGATCTTCCATCACTGTATTGGAAACCTAAACTACCTAGAGTAGTGTAAATCAGATGTGGATCAGATTGTTTGTCGAAAAACACGTCATCCAAACGTAACACATATGTTGTCAATCAAGAAATCAAGCATCTTGATAATGTCAGTTTCAAAAAATTTTGTTGTTTGAATCAGAGTGATTTTTTACAAAGTAGGATTTATCCCTCCTTACGACAAGATACATGTTTTAAGGTTGGCCATTCTTTTTTTATGAAACAAATCAGGACCAACTCTTTCAATTTGACCTTTAGTTTGGTACGCGGAATCATTGTGTAGAGTGAAGAAAAGTCAAATGTTTTGATACTATTGCAAGATGAATGAGTCTTAGATGTGTATGTACTTTTAAAGATCTTTTGATTTTTTTAGTATCCACATCTGATTCACGCCACCATTTTTCCTTTGTTTGTAAGGACACTTATATTGTTAAGGTATCCAATACAGTGATTGAAGATCAATTTCTTCATTTATGTCCAAGTTTCAAAGTAACTTAGAACAGATTTATGATTATCCCAGATTTCCTCTTCAGCATGTGGCGTGGGTGTATTTGAGTGCCCAAGTGAATAACCCATACCTAGGTCATCTATGTCAAGCAGTTTATGTAATATGATTTACACACAAAAACGATGTTGTTTGAGGCTTTATCTGCAGGGACAGCAACATATTTGTCATGGAGGTAGGACAAGTGTTTTGAAACATTTGGGTTTTTAAATATTGATATAGGATGGGTATTAATAGAATCATTCAGTTTCCTAATAATAGTACTGATTTGTATTAACGATCATACAGTCTTAATCCATTCGGAAAGAGTATTTACGTCTTTTTTCTCGCGTTTAACCCATTGCCTGGCATAATTCTAGACTTAATCCATCGGTATTTTGAAGTTGTATATCCAATTGATGTAATTAGGTTCATGATATTTCGGGCTTTTGGATAACAAATTTAACAGAGAAGTGCTATTGACAATTGTTAGGTCACCAGTAATTACGTGGCTAGCCGAATTATATAGGAATAAGTAACTAGCACAGGTGCAAACAGGAGATTTAGAATTGAACTTGTCAATATTGAGATTAAGATCCTGCAACACGTGTTGATGAATTAAATTTTTTGTTGTAATTGGTTTCGTATAGGTAATGCTAGATACAGACTGATCTTTAAAATAGTGAGGTATTTTCGAGTGAACTGATGTATGATGAAGAATATTGCCAAAGTTGATGAAATCGAGACCTTTGTTGGCAAAGGAAAGTTTAAGAAAGGATCTTTTCCCCTTTTATCTTTTCCAATACAAACTTGTTTTAAAAGTCTGCAACTCGCAATATCTCTGCAATTTTGCAGCGACATTAAGACTTTTTATTTTTCTACGCTTTATACTAATATTCCTCATGCTCAATTGAAAGATTGACTTCATCATCTCATTAAACACAGCTTTTTCTATAAAATGTGAATCGTAGATACAAATTTCTTGATTTGGATTATAATACTTCTTATTTTGTGAAAAAAAACCCACACTGAATCTACCAGAAAATATACTGAAGATGATATTATCAAAATGCTGGACTTTTTGATCGACAACATATTTAATGAGTTTGGAGGATTGATATTTCAACAAACAGTCGGTGTTCCAATGGGTACTAATTGTGCACCCATATTGGCAAATTTGTTTTTGTACTCGTATGAAGCGGAATTCAGTCAGAACCTTCTAACAGACAAAAAGTAAAAGCCCCTTGCGAAATTCTTTAATTTTACTTTCTGATATATTGATGATGTCCTATCACTGAATAAGCCATAATTCAGCCAATACCTAAATCCCATATATACCAGTGAACTTGAAATTAAGAATACTACTTATACTAGGAGGACTGCTTCATACCGTGATCTTTTCCTCAATATTGGCACAGATAAACGACTTCACACCAAAATCTATGACAAACGGGACGATTTCAACTTCCCAATTATCAATCTCACATTTCTCAGCAGTAGCGTACCCTCTGCCCCCATCGTATGGTGTTTACATATCTCAGTTGATAGCTTCAACATATTCATTTATAATGGATTGGGAAACTGCTCTTTTTCGAAATCTACAAGGGTGTCTTTTACGTGCAAGAGATATAGCTCTCTCTTAAAACGGGTCAGACATTTATCGTCCCCTTCCGACGGACTATCATCGTTTCTCAAGACCATACTCGCAAATGGTGTCAAGGGAGAGCAGAAAATTCAATCCCTGAAATTTTCTCCCCGGAACGGGGATCGACCCAGGAACCTTTGTGTTGATACGTGCGTCGTGCATATTCACACTATACGGACTTCATATACATGAGTGTGCTCCTTACGCAGAAACTGCTTCAACAAAGTTATGAGGAGGAAAGATTAAAAATGACACTCCGTAAATGTTATGGACACCATCACGAATTGGTTGATCCATACTATGTGTCTGTGTCTAAACTAAGGACATTTTTACCACGTCTTAGATTGTGATTTACCATTTACGTGTTTTGCTGAGTGTGAATTCGCATTGCTATAAGACGTGTCACGGTATTTGTTATCCATCATTCATGTATTTAGTTATGATGTTGTATTTGTAATTCTGATCGGATATTGTAAAATGTCTTATCGTTTGTAGTTGTAATTCTGTTTTTATTATTTTCTATTCGTATGTAAAAGTAAAGATAATAAATCACCCAGTTCATTTCTAAAGGTTCATGAATTCTTATTATTCATAATCATAATCGTCCGTTCGTGCTATCCGGTAAGGTGTGACCGAGGCTTAATATTTTAGTTTAAAGCAACTATTCGTACACTATTTATTTGTTTTACCGTTTGATTTAGAAAAAATACCGACATAGCTAGATAATACAATTAATTATCTAATTACTAACACAATTCTATATTAATATTCTTGTAATTGTTATATAATACATCAAATGACATAGTTATAAACCTGATCTTCATCAGTATTAAAATCTTAAGAAATTTACCTGTGACGTCATATTTGTGGCGTTGACCCAATCGTGTGAAAGACAGTTCGTGGTTCTTTTGTCCTGAATGTTCTTGCATTTATTTGTGCATGTAATGGTGTCATTTTAGTGTTATATTTAACATTGTTATAAAAGTGCGAGGTTTGGCTAGCCACATAACCAGGTTCAACCCACCATTTTTTTTAAATGTCCTGTTTCAAGTCAGGAAAATGGCGGTTGTTATCTTATAGTTCGTTTCTGTGTGTGTTGCATTGTCGTTTGTTTTTTGTTCACTTCAGTGTTTCTGTTGTTTCGTTGTTTTCCTCTTATAGTTGATATGTTTCCCTCGGTTTTAGTTTGTAACTCGGATTTGTTTTTGTCTCAATCGATTTATGACTTTCGAACAGCGGTATACTAATGTTGCCTTTCTTCATGAAGGATTCTATGGCAGATTATTAAATATTAATCGCTTTGAAACCAGTTTTAATCCACTATTTTCTACATTTGAAAATGCCTGTACCAAGTCAGGAATATGGTAGTTGTTGTCAATTCGTTTTTTAAGTGTTTTGTCATTTGATTTTGCCATGATTAGGGACTTTCCGATTTGATTTTCCTCTGAGTTCAGTATTTTTGTGAATTTAATTTTTTTTTTTGGAGAATTCGTCGGTAGATCAAAAAATTAGTTATGGTCTAAATTTTCATTTCATTTGCGCAAGTGTCGTATTTGATAATTTATTGAGTATCGCGTAGATCGTGAGTTGTCCAGTTGTTGTAAAACAAATCGTATGTCAACGCTTTCAATGGAGTTTATTGGAATTAACTCCGTCTTTTAATCAGCTTTAAAAAAAACCCATGAAGTTCATGGAAATCGTTTTCTTTTATTTCAATAACATTTTAAACATCAAATATTTGATAACAATATGCATAAACTAATTTAAAATGTAGTATGATCGAAGCATTGCACCAGAAACACAATAAATAACAATTATAAATATATAGTAAATAGTTAATACGGAAGCCGTTGATAAGCAATTCAGTTGCTATAATATAAGCATGCGCGATAGATTTCAATGTATTATTTTTATATCCATCTTTCCTACATTGGCAACGGAAACTTCCACACTTTGTCTTCTGTCTTTGGAGTATATTTTCACACCAACGTACCAAACATCATCAATTCGAGATTAAACAATTGTTATGGGTCTTTGCTGGATGTGTTTTCGTTTGTTGTCTTTTCTGCATTTAGTATTATATTTTTTCGTCATGACCCAATAAAGCAAACGAGTATATATTTGAAAAAGAAACAATGTAAAAAAAGTCGAAAATATCACTGTTAACTGTCCTTTTGTGATTCAGTCTGTGTTTCTGTACACTGCTTACAACTACTTTGTAATATAATAGTGTATTCAAAGTATAAAAACACATACACTGCGGTTGATACAACACTTGGAATAATGTCCTGGTGTAGAAAACCATACATGGAATAAATAATGATTGAGAATGGAAATGGGGAATGTGTCAAAGAGACAACAACCCGACCAAATAAAAAACAACAGCAGAGGGTCACCAACAGGTCTTCAATGTAGCGAGAAATTCCCGCACCCGGAGGCGTCCTTCAGCTGGCCCCTAAACAAATATATACTAGTCCAGTGATAATGAACGCCATACTAATTTCCAAATTGTACACAAGAAACTAAAATTAAAATAATACAAGACTAACAAAGGCCAGAGCCTCCTGACTTGGGACAGGCGCAAAAATGCGGCGGGGTTATGATATGATATGTATATTATGAAGACAGAATTGACCGGCAGACATAATTCTGATACTGGCATGATTCACATACGTTGTCTTCATTGCAAGGCACACAGAAATATATTTCTTGATACCTTTCTGAAAAAAAAGGTAAATAAATATTTTGAAAAGGCAAATCTTCTTGCTGAATATCATCAATAATTAAAACAAAAATGCAACATCTACGTGAAAAAACCCTTGGCCTTGCATCAACTCTTTGATGCGTAGAAAAATACCCTCATTTTTCTTTAACAGTTCAAATCTCCGAACTTTCACCGAAGACAATTCCCTTGCACAAACAATATATTATATTCAATAAACACTAAAATGCGCCCGTGTGTACGTCCGTCCCATGAAATTATCATTTCATTTACTTGGGAACTGCAAAAAAGAAAGCTTCCTTAAATTTGGTAGCAAGTATATGTAAGCATCCTATACCGTTTGGGGCGATTTCACTTTTATCGCTCAATAGTTTCATGTTTACAAAAAAAAGGAATAGTTCAGAATTTAACTTGTCCTGAATATGTATGATTCAAAGTCGCCAATTTAATACCACTATATTAAATGAACACGTGTCTGATAATAAAACAAAATATGCTTTATGGATACCTTGCAACCTCTTTTGAGCGGTCCGTGGTGCCTTATACAAGGTAAGATTTCTGTCCCTATCAACAAAAAGACTGAAGCACAAAAAAAAAACAAAAAACGCCAATGCAACCTACATAGAAACATTAGATAACAACTGTCATATTCCTGACTTGGTACAGGACATTTAAAGTAAAAATGGCGAGTTGAACCTTGTCGTGTAGCTGGTCAAACTTCGCGCTTAATTGCAATGTTAAAAATACCGCTAAAATTTAAACATTGCCTAACAGGAATACAGTACAAATGAATGCAAGAACACTCAGGACAGAGCAATACATAAATAAATAATAAAATAGTACATTTCGACATGTTAACCACAAAATAACAACGAATACCTAAAATTAATTGACGATAGTACACAAAAACACGAATTATTAATAGAATTACGAACTGTGCGTCATACGAATGTATCAACACCACAAATTGACGTCACAACTTTCAGGAAATATTTGTCGAAATGCGTGAAGCAAATAAAAGAATAAAACAAATATTGAAAGTATAAAATGTTGACTACTTTAGTATAATGTCAAGATTTTTGTTTTGTTTGATGTTGTCTTCGTTTTTGTTGTTATTCAGTGCAGTGCTTTAATTTTTGTTGGTTTTTTTTGTTGTTTTTTGTGTTTCGTTTTTTGTTTTTGCTCTCTCAAATGATTTGTTCATTTTGTGCTTTCCAGACTTTCAGTCTCAAGTTAATTGGATGCGATATAACTTTAAATATGCAAATACTATTGCATTAAAATCCGATTACAAATTAAAAGTTCAATTTTCTTTTTACTTACTTCAGTTATTTTTAAATCCAATATGTTGATGTGAACATGCCTTTTGCTTTTTTTTATGGTTGAGTTGCTCTATCATTGACAAATACCCTACGTCTCCTTTTATTTATATCTTAAAACTATATTAATTACCTTTTGCCTTTCGTAATCGAGAGTATACCACCAACAAAACATATTCACATGCAATAATGAGAAGATGCTCATTCGGATTAAAACCACAAGCCATTGGTTCTAGTTGAAAGTTTGATGTCACTTCAATTCCATAAGGTTGGTGAGGAGTTGTCAAACTTTGTAGGGCAATAACACTTAGCATCCAAAGAGTTGAGTAAGTGAAATAAACATATTTCCGAATTACAATTCTTGAATTTCTAAAATGCACACAAATAGCGGAACCAACAAGCACAGCTATTGATAAAACGTCACAGAACACTGGAATTGAATAGAAGTCGCTGCATTGTATTGAGTCTGGTTCCGGTTTTAAATAGGCGTGTCTAGCAACAAGTATATTAACTGAACTGTAGCATATTTGTATTAATCCTAACAAAGTCGTCCACCATAGACTCCAAACAGTTGTTTGACGTCGCTTTTGATAAAGTGGATATAGGAGGAAGAAGAATCCAAATAACAGCGATAGAACAATGACGGTCATGTACATCTGCATTAGATCATGGTCAGCTTTAAGTCTCCGTATTATCTTGATGATAAGGATGTGGATTCGGGGATTGTAAGCAATAGCTGGAAGATCTGTGATATTCATAATCAAAGTGTTGTTCGTTAACTCTGTTAATTGAAGATATGTGTGGTCCATTGTGGAAGTGTTGTATGTTTAGTCTGTGAAATTCTCCTACCAAAGATAAAGTAAACAAAACCAGATATTATAATCTGTCGATTTTAATTGGTCAAATGTTCAATGGTTCTTAATGACTGAAAAGCTAGAAAAAACACAATGCAAATTTCACCAAAAAAAAAACCCTGCTGTATTATATTGTATTATAAAATGTTGGACGTAATCTCAGTTAGATTTATTTTGTAAAACAAACGGAAATAAAAGGAAACGGTCGTAAAGCAGGGTGGAATATGTAACATATGTGAGAAAAAACAAATGAAGTTTACGTAAATAAGGCAGCGTAAATACAACAAAAAACAATATGTAAGAATAGACAACTTCCAAACAATATATCAGCCCTCAACAATGTCAACATTAGACAAAAATCAACTGTATGCTAAACCAGCCAAAATCGCCAGAGGGTATATATTATTTGTTATAGGTGAAAATGAAAAAAACTATAAAATAAAAATATATCATACTTTATATTGTAAAAGATGTGGATAGGATGGTTCGTTCTTGACTGAAGAATTACAAAAAATGATATTTTCAAATTCTTTTATCGAAAACCTCACATAATCGAACAATTGACATATCGCTTATCGGGATTAATGCATCTTTGGTTTAAACCTTACACTCAAGAACCATACTGACAAATAAAATGTTGCTTCGTTGTATTTGTCAATGCGTCAAATGGCAAATAGAATCAGCAATAAGTCCAATTAAAATTGATGTCTGAAAAAAGGCCAAAAATTAGACAGGACACGATTTAAAATGGTAAACTACTGCTGTGTCAGTAATTTACCATTTTAAATCGTATCATATGATAAGTACATCAAAAATACATTTGAACGAAAGTACTTCATTCAACCATTTTCTTTTACTAAGCTTGTATTTCGTACCCTATGACAAGTAAAAACAAGGTGTATATTTCACCGTACCGGGAAGCAGCCAGAGGCAACATGTTATTTACTAAAAATCAAAAAATGGTACTTCAGGTGTATAATCAATCTTGTTGAATTTGTTATATTTTCGGTCTTACTGGTGGAAGATTCGATATGATTATTACTCATCAAAATTAAGTTATCCTCTTTTTTTTTGTAAATGTTCAAAAGAAGGATAGAAAAAAATTCAAAAAATCATTATAAATCGCCTTTTCTTTGCTTTCTTCCAAATAAGGATCACTGTTTGTGTCATACATTTGCTTATGTATGTAATCAGTATCTTCCATAGATTTGATATGAAGTGGTTAAAAGGCTAAATTATACTTTTTGGTGTTTCCATGGCAACAATCTGCATTTGTTTGCTATAAATGTTGCAAAAAGGGAATAAAGACGTCACATAGTTTCCAACAACTCGGCCAGAATTAGAATTTTAATCACTTGGTGTGAGACCTTTTCTGAAACTTTTTAGAAATCATAATCAAGAAATGAAATAAAAATCATATGTATTTCGTCTCATTTTTTGCATTAAAAAAACTACGTGTAGAAAAAGTGTTTGTATAAGTTAACTGTTTTGCAAAAGTATAAATTATTCGAAATACTAAGGATTTTCTTATTCCAGACATATATAGCCGTATTTGGCACAACTTTTTTGGAATTTTGGGTCTTCAATGCTCTTCGACTTTTTACTTGTTTGGTTTTCTAACTATCTTGATCTGTGTGTCACTGATGAGTATTGTGTAGACGAAACGCGCGTCTGGCGTATTTAATTATAAACCTGGTACCTTTGATAACTATTTGCAAACATTACATTAATTACTGGACCTGTGGCCGGTCTAGCTAGGAAAATACGGACAGTCAAACATAAAATAGCCCATAAAACATGTAAAAAAATAATCTTATTAGCACATTTTGAAGGCTCAATTCGAAGTCCGCTGTCTAAATTTGAATTTTATTGTTCAATAAATTTCATATTTGAAAAATCTAGAAGTCCAAAATGCGAAACCAGTTACTGTGTATTGCTATCTTATATTTGGCGCGGAATCAGGATAATAAATATCGACTTTATTTGATACTAGAATCGATTTTAGAGTTCTCAAAATAAATTTTTGCTTGAACTAGTTTATGGTATACTAAATCCAATTTGGTATATACTTATATCAATTATTGGTATTCTAAAATTGATTTAGTTCATACTTTAATCATTTAAGGGTATTCTAAAATCAATTTAGTATATATTTAAATTAATTTAGGGTATTATACAATTTCGCATATAATGAATTATGCAGCTTATAAAGAAACATTGGCACGGAATTCAGGCCATAAATAACGATTTTAGTATATACTAAAATCGATATGTATGACCTTGATTCCGCGTCATACTTACAAAAAATTAAATTTGATTAAAAGGAGACTTTTGTAAAAAAATTTTGAGTCAACGACAATATCATAATAGCTGTTCACATTTACATTATTTGTCTGGCTATGCCAGTGACGATTTCTTTCACGTTAGTACCGTACGTTTATTTAAAACTAAATATAAGAACAGATATGCAGCCAATCGTTATTGGAGTCCTACTGTCACCTGAATCAGAGACTATATATATGTGTCTCTGTCTGAATCGATGGGTAAATATTCACATCATTGGTGCGTAGATATTCAGTTCATAAGCCAACTCTCACCATATAATCCTATTACAAAATCACAAAAACCAACTTTAAAGGCGACTTTTAAGAATATACAAGTGATTTGTAAAGTTTGAAGGTGTTCTAGTAGTTACGGAGCGCCGAATGGGACTCTTGTGGTTTTGTACTCGAAATTCAATTTTGTACGGACAAAAATGAGTTTTGTTGAACAAAAATCTGTGAACTAATTTGCATACAAACTTGATATTTTGTCACAAAATTCAATTTTGTGTTTATTTTTGTGTAGACAAAATTGAGCTTTGTTGAACTGAAGTGAAAATTTAACACAAAATTCATTTTTGTCACAAAAGTCAATTTTGTATGCAAATAAGTTTATATTTGCATACCTATTTGACAAAAATGAATTTTGTCTACAAAAATGAATTTTGTCATCACAAAAATGAATTTTGTCATCACAAAATTAAAGTGCTCATAAAACAAGTCTGTATCACATAGTTTTGTAAGACAAAAATCATTTTGTTATCACAGAATTGAATTATGTACAAAACCACAAGAGTCCCATTCGGCGCCCCGTAGTAGTTGATCCTTAACATTTCACAATACATAAGATATCATTTTAAAAAAATATTCAGAGCGTTATAATTACTTCTTCACAAAGCGTAACTTAAGTGTATCATTGTATGTTTTAAAAACTTTCTTCGCCCCGATGCTCTTTGATGGTTTTCTTTTGTGTGTGTAAAAAATCATATCGTTGTTAAATATTTGTTTGCTTCTAAATTTTAAACGGTTCGCTATTTCCCAAAGAGATCACTGTAAACAAAATATTTGATGTCATGTTTTTCCAGGTTTAAACTTTTTTGGAAAAATAAATGGTCAAAAGATGGATTTACGATTAAAATTCGCATTCATGTCTGCTGTCACTCTAATATTGATGCCAAGAATTACAACAAACAAGCACCAAAGGTTTGAATGGACAAGTTTAAAACTTCGATTTGATATGTTTACATCCTTCCCCACAACAGAACATGATGCTCTCCAAACTGGATATACAAAAATATCGGAATGTGAAAGCAACCCTAACTTTAGAGGAAAGCAGTTTATGAAGAATGGGGATCCACAAGTTATTCTTCTGTTTGACGTTAACGGAAATATTGCAGGACTACAATCTGGAATTCCTTTTGATATAGATAACGGATATCCACCAGATAATATGCAGCCGCCATTTATCCGTGATGGAGAACTTTATAAACTGACAGCTTATTTCACAGACCCAAGCACTATTTGTAAAAGAGGGAGATCGCAACAGCGAATTCAATTGCACGGAATAGCCGAATACCTTCTAATTCAGAATGGTACTGAACCGGAAGAAGATGTGATAGAAATGGCCTTAGAAGAGTCCAAAACAAAATGGGTAAAAGGTCTATGCTTTCCCGGTATGGGATTTCATTACTTTTACAACATACATCTTGATATGAATTGCTCTAACTTTTTCCCGGTTGCTCTTCTGTATTACCACGGACAACTGAAAGGATTTGTTTGGTCCTATGGAGCCGTGCTGAATTCAACAGTTATTCCATATGAATACCCTGAACCATCCTTTTTCACTAAATTGATGGAAGAGGTCCCTCTTTGTTTAGGGAACCTTAGAAGATCCACACTTCATGTTTATTTTGAAGAAAACCCGAGCAAATACGACTGTGTTAATTTCGAAAAGCGATCGGAATGCAATGCGTCCACTGCTGATATGTTAAAATTGTCAACGCTCGTATGTGTTTTATGGACACTTACGTTTACTTTGTTTCGAAACTAAATTTTGAACAGCCATAATACACTTTAATAAATTTCAGATTTCAAAAGTGGATATGAATTAATCATCTTTTCAGGCCATACAAAATATCATTACTGCATAAAAACCGTGACGATAACTAAATTGTACAATTGCGAATCTATCAAGATCATGTTTAGTGGTCTTGTCATTTACTCTCATTGCATTGTCATTCACTTCTAGAAATTGACAATGAGGGTCGGTTGAAAACAAAACTGTACGACAAAAAAGATGATTTCAGCTTCCCAATTGTGAACTTTCCATTTCTATGTAGCAACATTCCAGCAGCGCCTGCATATGGAGTATATATCTCCAAATTGATACGATATACGCGGGCTTGTATTTCCTATCATGATTTCCTTGATAGAGCGTTGGTGTTTACAAGTAAGCTAGTAAACCAAAAGTTCCAAATTGTGCAGTTGAAATTATCCCTTTGTAAATTTTACAGTCGCCATCACGAGTTGGCTGACCGTTATGGAATATCCGTTTCACACATGATATCGGATATGTTCCTTTTGTCGTAACTACCATCCCGTTCCCTTTTCACGAATGTGACCTACCGAAATAGACTTATTACCGGGTTTCTAATAGCATGAGTAACAAAACGGGTGCAACATGTGGAGCAGTATCTGTTTCCCCTTCGGAGCACATGAGATCACGCCCAGTTTTTGGTGGGGATCGTGTTGGTAAGTCTTAATTTTTCTATGTCGTGTTTTGTGTACTATGATTGTTTGTTTGTCTTTTTCTTTTTTAGCCATGGCGTTGTCAGTTTATTTTCGAATTGATGAGTTTGAATGTCCCTCTGGTATCTTTCGCCCATCTTTTGCAGAATGTAAAAGAACGAAACAAATATAAACAGAAGATGTGGTATGATTGGAAATAGGTCACTGTATGGCTTTCAACAATGAGCAAAACTCATACCGCATATTCAGCTATAAAAAGCCCCAAAGATGATAAATGTAAAACAATTCACCACGAAAACTAACGACTTAATTTATGTACAAAATAATGAACGAAAAACATATATGTTACAGAGAAACAACTGAAAACTACTGAATTACAGGCTTCTGTCATCGAACAGGCACAACAGAAACAGAAAATTAAACACGTTTGAAGGCGCCAACCCTCGCCTAATCTGGGACAGTGTTGTAACAGTAAGAACATACCATAAAAATCAATTGAAAAATGCTTAACTCATGGATATAAATATAGAAATACATCTAGAAAAATATACATGGACGTGGACGGGTACTTCCCTACTACAATATGGAACTACAGATTTGAGAGTATTCGCAGTTACTGACATCTAGTTCAAAACCAATACTAACTAATAAAAAATAGCATGCATCTAAGATTGAGTTAGTAATCACAACACACCCAACAGCCAATGGATTTAGTGTAAAGACGTCAGAGAAAAAAACATAACATTGTGCAATGCTAAGATGCAGATATCGAAAGATTGTAGAGCCATGAATGTGTATTTAAATTTAGATACGATCGGATTAACTTTTCGATCCTTTAAATGAACTTATTCTTAAAAGTAACTAATCCAACACTATACTAATATCTTTCAATAATGTTTTATCGGTAAACATATTCATTTTGCTATCAATAAATTAAAACCAAATTAAATATTATTTTTACACACATACATATATTGTCCTATCAAATAGTGTCCCCCAAGTCAATATTTTATGAAATTGATTCCTGGGAAGGACCAAGTGAGCAGTTCAGCTAGCTTTAAAACCAGGTTTAATCCACCATTTTCTACATAAGAAAATGCCTGAACCAAGTCAGGAATATGACAGTTGTTATCCATTCGTTTGATGTGTTTGAGCTTTTGAATTTGCCATTTGATTAGGGACTTTCCGTTTTGAATTTTCTTCGGAGTTCAGTATTTTTGTGATTTTTTTTTTCCATACGAAACTTTGTCCATATACTTTTTCATAGATAGATAGCATGAAATTTTGTCTTGCTAAAGGGAGGTTATCCAAGGTCATATGTATTGTGTTTATTGATATATTGATACAATATTTCATAGATGGATTGTCATGAAATTTTGTCTCATGAAAGGAAGGTTGTAAACATTTAAATTTAAATACTGATATTATAAAAGCTTAGAATTTGATTTTCATATAAACAAACCTGCATAACTAATTTATGCAACAATTTATGGTTATACACTAGTCCGAATAATTAGAAAAAAATTAAAATAGTATTTCAAGACGTCATGATTTGGACAAGTTATAAACATAATTTTCATCAAACATATTTAAAGAATTCTAGAAAAGCTCACAATTTCATGTTAAAGGAGTTCTCAGGAAAAACATAATTAGATTATGGGACACTACAGAATTGGAAAAAAATCGTCATTTCAGAGCCAAAACTCCAATCAGCAATTGATTCATAGTTCCGGTTATGATAAATCAGAAAATCTCGTGACTTTAGGACATCAAAATGCACGTATTAAGATGGTAACACAATAATAAGAAAACATTCCCTCAAGTTTGAATAAGTAAAACATTTGTTTTTCTACACTCAGTCTTTCCATTATTAGACTAGATATTACAATGAAAATAAGTCCTGCCAGCGGCAACTTATGACATATTTATTGTCGAATAGATGTATCGTACGAAAGCCGAGAAGGATCAAAATTCAAAATTCAAATTCAAAATTCAAAACTCAAAAATCCTACATTAATATATCATGATTCCCCGCGCTTACGAAAGCCAAAAAAGATTGCACTTTACACTTTAATCTACTACTGAAAGCTATTTCAGAAAGTTTATTCAGAACACGAACCCATTGAAACAAGGTAAAGGGCCCGTTAAACCTTCATAGAGATACATCTAACTTTACCATTTGAAACCCTTGGTAACCATTGGCAAGTAGCAACTCTCTATCAAGAAAATAGGAAAGGAAACCCGAGCCCTATTCTACTAAAGCTGGAAAGTCGCTTCACTGAATGGAACGTTCACAATGGAAAAATTGAAATCATCGCTTTTTCGTAATGTTTTAGATGTCAATCGACCCTCAATGTCAATTTCTGAATGGTATCGTTATTTCAGATTCATCGATATAGATTTAAATAACCTAAGTTGACGATTAATGGTCATTAATTTACAGGAACTACCTTTTATATTAAGGATGTTCGTTACTCTGTTTCAAAATAACAAGCTTTTTAAAAGACTGTTATAAATTGATAGTATATTAATGTTGATAATTCCAAGATTAAAGTTGATAATTCCAAGATTAAAGTTGATAATTCTATGATTAATGTTGATAATTCAAAGATTAAAGTTGATAATTCCAAGATTAAAGTTGGAAATTCCAAGAATAAAGTTGATAATTCCAAGATTAATGTCGACAATTTGAAAAAGTAAATAAAAAAGGATGGCCCTAATACGCTTCCGTAAAATTGAGAACATCGTGACTTTTGGCTCACAGGACTCTCGCATCGGCCAAACAGTGTTCTTCAGTTTGATGTGCTTTAATTTACTTTTTGTTTGTTATTGCTATTGCAAACATCGATGCACATCCGCTTATTCAGCAATATAATATAATAAATACATGTACTGCATATATAATTACAAATGGGGGTGGGGGGGGAAGGTTGTTTTTTTTTGGTAGGAGTGTGCTATGTTTGTCTAAAACAATGTACCCATTTTTATATAATATTAACTAATATATGGTTACTATATTTATATATTAAAATTGTGATCCGCCATGACATTTCAAGGCTTATGGAGGTAGAACGTCATTGTAAAATATGATAAATATCGAGATTCAATGAAATACGTATTTGTGAAGAAAAGATAAACACTTTCCTTAGCTTCTTTTTTGCGGACGCCGAACTATACATCATATATAAGTTTTGAAGAAGTTTTTACTTTGTCGTTTGAAGTGAAAAATATTTTAATCTACATTTCAAATTGATACACAAAAAAAAAATCAAAATTCTCTGCTCTATAGATTTTCTTTCATAAATGGAGTCTGAAATATATCCATAACAAATGCACAGTATCAAATGCATAATTGTGACCCGCCATGACATTTGCAGGCTTATGGAGGTAGAACGTCATTGTTAGAAAAATTATAAACATGATAAATATCGAGATTCAATGAAATACGTATTTGTAAAGAAGAGAGAGATAAAAACTTTCCTTGGCTTTTTTTTGCTGACGCCGAACTATACATCATATATAAGTTTTGAAGAAGTTTTACTTTATCGTTTGAAGTGAAAAATATTTGAATCTACATTTTAAATTGATACAAAAAAAAATCAAATTTCTGCTCTATAGATTTCCTTTCATAAATGAAGTCTGAAATATATCCATAATAAATGCACCGTATCAAAAGCATATATGAGAACACCTACTTATAAACTGTTACGCGTCGCATACTATGATTAGACACATGTATAATAAATCTGGGGCCTGGTTTTCGAAAGTATCTTATGACTAAGACATGTCTTATGATGGTCTTCGGACATGTCATAGTCGTAAGATATGTTTTCGAAAGTGTCCCAAGTTACGATTTGTCATAACTTGTGTCGTAAACTTAAGACCCCTCGCGACATGACTTATGATGGTCTTATGATTGTCAACTAAAATTTTGATTACTTTTCATGTATAATTTCATGTTAATTGCAATAAAAATATTTGTTATGTTTCTCGGTTAGCTAAATGGTAAAGATTTTACTTTTCTCAACTACGTGAATTAAAATTTGAATCTCCTGCGACATACAATTTGGAAATTTTTTTTAGCTCATGGTTTTGTATAATAAATATACATATCATTTCGTTCCTAGTATAGTTCACGTATGTGCACGGGCATTTCGTTAAGCGAGTACTCGATGTACCGAATCAAAAATGTATTCAAAGTTAAATAACAATGCATGTATGATAATACACGAAAGCGAAGTTCAAGATTTATTATATATTACAAACTAAATTTAAACAAATTATCAACTCATACATTGTCTTTCAATTCCTTCTTGTATAAAATTTCATGTTCACTATAATGAAATAAATAAAATATTCGTAAATATTAAGAATGGTAATAATTAATATGTTCATACTTTACATTTTTATATTTATCACTTTTTAATCATTTATTTAAAATGATAGAAAATAATGTTCACTTATGACAGTCATAAGAGCATCATAGCTATGACTCTCTTAAGACAGCTTTGATTTACATCCTATGACATATCATATGATAGTCATAAGATGATCATAAAATATGTCTTAAGATATATCTTATGACATATCTTATGATACTTTCGAAAACCAGGCCCCTGAATTGAAAGATGGAATTCTTAAAAATAGAGCTACAAAAATAAAAATGCTCTATAGATTTTCTTTCATAAATGGAGTCTGAAATATGTCCATAATGAATGTACCGTATTAAAAATGCATATATGTTAAAACGTTGTTGTGACGTCATTCAAGACCATTTATTAAGTGAAACATGTTAAATTTGTCGTATACGCGCTCTAACTTTATTTGCCTCAACCAAATGTTATGAAAGTTACATACAATGCTTATTACCACTTCAACAATGAGCAAACCCCATACCCCATAGCAAATCATATAAAACCCCGATGTCATTGTATGAAAAAGAGGACTGCTTCAAATGCCATCAGCACCACTGAACCAAAATGTACATATGATACATATGCGGATAATTAGCATGTTCCAGAGAGGTATATTGCCGGTAAAAACATAAATTAAAGCTGGTACTCCAGGAATTTATTCGCATAGGGAGTATTTTCATCTAATTTGACACAAAGCTTCTTTTTAGCTCACCTGGCCCGAAAGGGCCAAGTGAGCTTTTATGATCACTTTGCGTCCGTCGTCCGTCGTCCGTCGTCGTCCGTCGTCGTTAGCTTTTACAAAAATCTTCTCCTCTGAAACTACTGGGCCAAATTAAACCAAACTTGGCCACAATCATCGTTGCGGTACCTAGTTTAAAAATGTATGGCGTGACCCGGCCAACCAACCAAGATGGCCGCCATGGCTAAAAATAGAACATAGGGGTAAAATGGAGAATTTGGCTTATAACTCTGAAACCAAAGCATTTAGAGCAAATCTGACGGGAATAAAATTGTTTATCGGTCGTCCCACTGTCTATATCACTCTGTTCAGCTCTTAATATTATTCCGTATCATGTCTTTGTGACGTCAAATACGTTGACCCGGCCTTAATAACTTTGACCCGGACATATCAGCGACGTCATAATGTTTGAACCGACGTTAATAACTTTGACCCGAACTTATCAAGTCATCTTTTGTATGCTGGTGAAACAAAGAAAACACTTCTGAAACACGCAAATATAGCAAATATAGCCCGATAAATCGATTATCAGATTATCTGCATATTGATATTGTAAAATATCAGCTGCTTGACATTATATGAAGGCTTTTTGATCTCATTCGCTACGTTCACTCGACAAAAAGCTTCATATTATGTCTCGCAGCTGATATTTTACGATATCAACATGCAGATAACCTGATAATCGGTACTTATCAGGTAGAGATCTATAAACTGCCCAGAAATTTCAGACGAATCGGACAACCGGTTGTTGGGTTGCTGCCCCTGAATTGGCAATTTTAAGGGAATTATACCGTTTTTCGGCTATTATCTTGAATATTATTATAGATAGAGATAAACTGTAAACAACAATAATGTTCAGCAAAGTAGGATCTACAAATAAGTTAATACGACTAATATGGTCAGTTGACCCCTTAAGGAGTTATTGCCCTTTATAGTCATTTTTTAACAATTTTTCGTAATTTTTTCTAATCTTTTACAAAAATTTTCTCCTCTAAAACTACTGTTCCAAATTTAACCATACTTGGCCTTAATCATCATTGAGGTATTTAGTTTAAAAGTGACCCAGCCAACCAACCAAGAAGGCCGCCATGGCTAAAAATAGAACATAGGGGTAAAATGTAGATTTTGGCTTATAACTCTGAAACCAAAGAATTGAGAGCAATTCAGACATGGGGATAAATTGTTTTGCAAGTCAAGATCTATCTGCCCTGAAATTTTCAGATGAATACGACAACTGTTTGTTGAGTTGCTGCCCCTGAATTGGAAATTTTGATGGAAATTTTGCTGTTTTTGGTTATTATCTTGAATATCATTATAGATAGAGATAAACTGTAAACAGCAATAATGTTCAGCAAAGTAAGATCCACAAGTAAGTCAACAGGACCAAAAAGGTCAGTTGACCACTTAAGGAGTTATTGCCCTTTATATAATAGTCAATTTTTAATAATTTTGTAAATTTTGTAAATTTTTGTAAATTTTAACAAAATATTTTTCTCTTTTACTAATAAGCCAAGTTCATTATAAATTGAAATAATTATAAGAAGCAAGAATGGTCAGTTAAGTAAGACATGTAAGATCTACAAACACATCACCATCACCAAAACACAATTTTGTCATGAATCCATCTGTGGCTTTGTTTAATATGCACATAGACCAAGGTGAGCGACACAGGCTCTTAAGAGCCTCTAGTTTTTTTTTATCTTTATTATACACAAAATTTCTGTAGTCAGTTGTACTCGTCGTTTAGTTGCTATTTTAGGAGGGAAATAATAACTTTTCTTTGGAAATGTTGTTTTTTAGTGCAAATCTTTTTTATTGTTACTACCAGAAAGTGTTCTTGTGAATTTCTAACTTACAGTGTCTTTGCTTAAACAGAACCAACAATAGTTACATTGAAAGATGTTTTCAGTGTTTACTTAGAAGGTAATATTTTGACAGCAATGAAAAACTCCGAAAACCCTGGGTAAAATTGATATCCAGGAACATTACAAAACATTTTCACCATTTTCAAAGGCGGTTTCGGGTTAAAGAAATAACAGAAATAAATTGATAAATAATCATTTAAAAAAGATAGTTGAAATTTTACATACAATCAAATATAGTATGTCAAAACTATGTAGGCATCCTCTACAATGAAAGGAAATTTGTCTTTTCGGACACAATGTGAAATGCCAAATTTCTTACAGCATAAAATTCTCATTCTGTACACCGAAAAGTATTTTTTGTGTTGTATAAATGAGGATGGTGCACATTCTGTATTTACTACTGTCCCAAATCAGGAGACTTTAATTCGGTGGTTGTCGTTTTTGCTGTTTTTTCGTTTGAATTGTTTTAATTTGTCATTTCGGGGACTTTTATAGCTGACTATGTGGTATGGGTTTTACTCATTGATGAAGGCCGTACGGTACCCTATAGTTGTTAATTTCTGAGTCATTTAGTCTCTTGTGGAGAGTTGTCTCATTGGCAATCATACCACATCTTCTTATTTTTATATTATGAAAGATTCTCAAGTCATGAAAAGAAGAAGTATTATAATATAATTGTATGTGTCTAAAGAAAAAAAACAATCGAATAAGGATTAAAGTGACACTCGATATCTCTCTCTCTCCCGGAGTAACAGTGATAACAAGAAATGTTTCACTTGTCTGACATAATATCGGCACATATCCTTTGAAAATTGTTATAATGTGTGTCTGTGCACAATTATATTATTAATCTACGGTATATTTTATCAGATCAATTGATCAGATTAAGACAATATTTGTTGTGTTTGGATTTCAACTGCAATAAAACAGGATTATCTTTCTTGATTTGCGAGTTTTTAATTTTTTTAATTTTTAATTTTTAATTTTTAATTCTGAATTATGAATGATCCTTCTCAGCTTTCATAGTATCGTGTTAGGCGTACATTATTAAAAAATAATCTTAATTATCTCCATGTAAGACAAGTTTTAAATAATCGTAATAATTGGTTGTTATCATTGATTGTCGCGAGAAGAGCACACGGAAGAATTTAAATTCCCAAAACCGCAATGCTTTTAGACACACTTTGTTGCATATAAATGTGACAAAGAACTTCAAACATCATATAACTATTATATTATGAATATCTTATATACTAGAACAACTTCATTTAATAGCATTGTATTCCATTCATAATCTATAATGTTTATTTTCCCCCATTTTCTTTGTTATTTAGTTTCGTTATTATCATTATATAAATAAGTGCTATTCTGTAATCATAGTTTTAAAATCAAAGTAATTCAAATGTATTATCTTAATCTAGACGAAGAAAACATGCTTTCACATAGATGCATAGAGTGTAAATATAACTTATAATAGTTCTAAGACTAGTTTGATTAGGACATCCTTGATTTACAGTCTGAGACTCATCCATGGATGATCATTGGGCACGTCTTGGGATACTTTCAAACACCAGACCCAAGATTAAGATCCTTTTAACTAATATTCTGCAAATTGTTTTGATTTTGTATATCATGATTCTTCTATATATCAATATGTTATATGGAAGGATGGATGGACGGATGAATTGGAATGTATAGACAGATAGTTGGATAGATATATTTGACCATCTATCGTTCCAACCATCCACCTATTTGTTCATCCATCCAAAATATAGGACTATGAAATGGGTAATATAATCAATTCCCCAACATTTGGTTCAATCATCGGGAGAAAAACCCGAGATAAGATCCATCGGAATTCGAATACTTGAAATAATTTACTTAAAAGATATTCCAACACATGAAAATGTAATCCATTCAGTCAAATTTTGTTCCGCGCTATACGATATGGCTGAAGATATTTTTGATAAATATTGTATTTTACATTTTGCATAAAAATTTGCATAACCAAAATGCATTAAATTGTAACTGTAAGAAAATGCATTGCTTTAAATCCGTTAAAATTTATTCTTATCACACTCATAATTTGACCCAAAAAAAATCAAAATTGCAGTTTTAAGAACATTTAAACATTATAGAATTTCAATACAAGTTCAGAAAAATTACACAGTGTTGTTACTACAATATATGATGTTATACTGTAATTTTCATATCAGATTGTCAAACTTTTTTGAAATGATTTTGCGGAGAAATTAATTCATGGGAAATTGATCATACCTCTTAGAGTTAATCATACTATCTAAGTAAATTGTAAATGTCATTTATCATATTGCTGTTTAAAAGTCTAGATAATGTATAAGCTAGAGCATTTTGTACGATATATTTTATTGTATATTACACACAACATTTTCTTTCTTCATAACAAACCAATATAGACGTGAAAAATAGTTTATTTATTTGTTTGTGATAGCAAATCACTACATTTAAACATATATATAATCATTTACATTACATGTTATTACTGACTATAACAAACTCAGTAAATAAATTCTAAATTGTAATAATAATCATAAAATCCACTCTCTGTTTTACTTTTTAGGAATTAATTTGTATTGATGAAACCGACATACAGTTACACATTAATGTGTCATAAAGTTCCGCCCATGTCTTGTAATTTCATTGCTATATCGTCCAATTGTCTTTGATTTCCAGGAAAGCCTAGTAATATCGAGTAATCTGAGCATTCATTAGCCAATAAATCTTCAATATCATCGCTCAATTAAGAAGTGTCGTCGCGATTAACCGTTTTATTCAATGATGGTATTCAAGATGCAATAAAATAGAAAAACATAGCATTAGACAGAAATGACAATCTTACGATTCATTTGATAAAAATATTTTTGTAAAAGTTTCCAATTCAATATTTCGGAGAGAAAAAAACATCCGAATTTCAGACAGCAGTTAGATCTTAGGCGGTATTAGACAAACAGCATATTGCATATACATTTAACAAAATAATTTAGACGATCTTTTTTATCCAAAAAATAAATAAATGGATATGTAAAAAAGTAAAAATGGAAGGATTAGCGGCATTTGTGACAAAATCATTCATTTCGGACTCCAAGGGCAGTTCTGAAAAAGAACTACAAACAGAAATGAAGGAAGAATTGCCGATCCCTGATGAACCAACAGATTTAAGTTTGAAATCGAAAGAAGAACCAGACATTATAACAACACCTGAAGATGTGACGAAAACAGAATATATAGAGACCAATGAATTGTCCGACACCGGTATGTATCAGTTTATTTTTCTAATCTTAAATCTAAATATTTCTAAACTGCAGAACAATAAGCCTATATTGGTATTGAATATGTCAGGTACTTGCTGAAATCATTGTTGTTATAGTTTAAAAGAAGTACGTATATTTTTGAAAAAGAAATACAACAGCGGATTGTTTCTGTTTCTTTTACACATAAGTTCCAATTATTTTCAACTTAAAAAAAATCATACTATATAGAATAAAATTATTAAATTGACCTTCTTTTGCATATTCGAGATAACATAATCAGCCTCAATTTTTTCTGCAATATATCATGTTTTTATTTATTTTCTTACAAAAATATGTTTTGAAAGACTTTAATTTGAAAATAAACGCTGTCAAGGAATTCGAAGTAGGTCCGATTTCCCTAATTTATTTCGTACTTTTTCAAGCTTTTCGAAAATTCACAGTGCATCTTCATGTGTTAACTTTTAGTCTCTATTTAATAGTATGACGTATATCTCTAAAATTGACCAAATTATAGATATTTAGACATTTAGTTAATTCATTATAAATAAAATGTCCTTAGATGCAGATTTTTTCAAAAGCATGCAACATTTACAAGATTGTTCTTAATTTGTCTAAAACAGTGTTGAATAATATTGATGTTCTATGCTTAGAAATACGTAGAATTGTTGTAAAATGTTCGAAATGTATTGTGCAGATTATCTAAGTTCCTAAAGGTTTAAGCGAAAATCCGGTGTTGGCCCTTAATTTGAAAGAAGTAATTACAAAAACGACCTACTCCTATGTTAAAAATATGTATGTACATTCTGCTTCACTAAGTTTTAAAACAGAACCTTTTTTATAAAGATTAATTCAAAAATATAAAAATTTTAAACTTTAATGTTTAGATTGAATCATGTTTATAGTATTGGTTGCCATTGACATTAGTTGTGTAATGATTAATCCCAAAAAATGGGGGGAGGGGTGGGGAAGCGGGGCATGTTTGTTGTTTTCAATTATTCAGAAACTAACTGTTTTGTCAACAACATACATTAACAAGATTTTTGTTTAATCATTGTCTTTATTTTTTTATTTTTTTTATACATACAAACTCCTTCTGAGGCAATTGGTTATTCAAACACTTAAAAATCAATTGGAACAATTTCGTTAAGAATACAAGCCAACACAAAAAGATGAATGTCGGTACATAAAGCAACTTTTTTTTATCATCTTTGTAAGTCCAGTTAGAAAAAAACTACAAAATTAACAACGAAACGTCACGTTGAGCCAAGGAAACCACGACAGATTAGTATTAGACAAATATTAATCTGGAAAATATTTGGGAAAAAAACCAACATGAATTTATCCAATACGTATTTTAAAATATCTAATAGAATTAAGTAAATACTTATGTGATAGTGTAGGCTCAATACTAGAAGTTCAATGAAGATATCTTATAGTTGTTGTTGTCCTAGATGAAAAGAAACACTAACTTTCGATTTCATTAGTTGAATGAGTACACTTATTTAAATTTGAAAACAAAATACCGTCCATAAGCATTTATAATTACTCTAAATATCAGTATAACAATGTTAAATTTGCCAATTTGCGGAAGGAAATTTTTGTTCTTCCCTCGCCGGAATTCGAACACATGCTATTGTGATATCGAGACAACACCGTCTGCACTGTGTCTAGCGCTCAAAACCATTCGGCCACGTAGACTGAATTTATAATTCAGCTATCGGTGGCCTAGTGTTAATATATATAGCAGCAGTTAGGCTTAAAGTTCTTTTGAATGATATCTAAATTATTTTGAAAAGATAAAAGATATATGAAAAAGAAAAGATGTTAATGTAAATGATAACACATTGATCTCTGAGACACCTCCAAGACAAAAACACGTCAATCACTCTCATTTAACACCATATGTATATAAACTTATCACAGATACCAGGACTATAAATTTTGTATATATGCCAGACGCGCGTTTCGTCTACAAAAGACTCATCAGTGACGCTCGAATCCAAAACAGTTAAAAAGGCCAAATAAAGTACGAAGTTGAAGAGCATTAAGGACCAAAATTCATAAAAGTTATGCCAAATACAGCTAAGGTAATCTATGCCTGAGGTAGAAAAGCCTTAGTTTTTCAAAAATTCAAAATTTTGTAAACAGTTAATTTATAAATATAACAATATCAATGATAATTCATGTCAGCACAAAAGTATTTACCGGCGTTGTTAGTGTTTTGATCAATTTAATGGATATATTTTTGCTGCAACATATTCTTGTTGCAGTTTAATGTTTCAATTGCTGGTCTGGTATAAATTGCTTTGTATAAATTTGGTTTCAGAACCACAAGAAACAGACGACTTAGGCAGATATGGTACAATTTTGTTGGGTTTTTTTTCTTGCTCTTCAACTTCGTTATAAATCATGCCTTCCAACTGTTTTGATTGGAGTAAATGAGTCTTTTGGTGTATTTTTTTTTAGCTAAAGTTGACTATCTTTTTGTTTTGCCCTTTTGGTGCCACTGATAGATATAATTTGATAATAAAATGAAATATTTGGATGGATATATAAGATTGTTCATTGATCCTAATCGACTGATCATTTTCATCTGTTGTATGCTAAATGTTTTTCCGCGATAATATATTTGCACTATCACAATTAATTTCTGCTTTTCGTGTTGCGAATTATTCAGTTTCATCTTTGGTGAAATCCTTAATTTTAACTCTTACTCTTCCCAGACCAGGATATGCGTTTTCAAAACCCTTCTCCCTAGAAAAATCTAAAGGTCGTAGACTTAGAACTAATACAGTGAATGGTTTGCTTGGAAAACCAGATAACAGGGCATAAACTACTGACAGGCTCGCTCATGTGTGTAACACCGTAGTGGATTTTAACGACAGAAATCTATGTATTACTGAAAACTTATCTGCGATGTCACAAACTTGACAAATCATTTACGAAATTTAATCATCGGTAAAAAGACATCGTTCTACAAAATATAAATCAACTTGCAGATCCATCATTCAGGTATTTTCAATCCCATCTTTAATATTTATTATATATACAAACCCTAATAATGTCGTCATTTACTTAAAACCTATCCAAACCTTTAAAACAGACTTATTCAGAACAGATATGATAACGTACTGTTTTCAGGTCATTAAAGATTGCATTTTTTTTGGAATTAATATTGATTCACCAATACCTGGTCTTTGCATCGGAAATAAACACATTTATTCTAAAACCAGAGTTTCACATGATACCGGTTATGTTCTTCTCGTATCTTTTTTTATGATACTAGCTCCTAAACGGTTTTTATATAATCGTGCAATCAATTTAATTGAAGTCTGTGCTAGAATTTCAGTTACTGTTTGTAGTCCTTTGTTTATGTATGTATCATTGTCTGTTTGCGAATGTTCTTCTGTTTCTTATTCTAACATCGGATTCGGACTTCGTTTAAACTGTGTTTTACTGTGCGCATGCTGTGTGTTTGTTTATTCTACATTGGCCTGAGGTATAGGGGAGGGTAGAAATTTCACAAAACATGTTAAATTTCTGTTCCAAGTCATGAGCCTCTGGGCTTGTTGGTCATTTTTGGTTTATTTATATGTTTCGGAGTTTAGTGTGACGTCCATTTTTGCTATACTAGTACAGATTTGTGTTTAGTGGCCAGCTGAAGCACGCCTCTGGGTGCGAGAAATTTCTCGCTGTTTTGAAGGGCCATTGGAGGCCTTGGACAATTTTCTGATCTTTAGTAGGGTTGTGTTCTCTTTGACACATTCTTTGTTTTTATTCTCAATTCTAAAGCATAAAAATACCAAAACTGAAAAAATGCATTCTCCTTATGGCAATGCAACAGTTCCTTTTTTAAGTTTAAGATATCATACCATAAATCTCGGGATTTGATTCAAATTATCATTATCAATATGATAGTTTTAATTTCCACATTCTTCATTTTTTTTAAAGTGAAAATATTAATTACACTACTATTATAGCTGGAAATTATATATTTTTGCAAATTTAATATACAACATCCCAATAACACAACACGCTCTTTCATCTAACTGTACCATTCCAAGTGCGCTGACATAAATGTACTTCATAATACCACTGTTTTTTACATCGTTTAACATGCAAGAATTTCTGGAGTATTGAATTTGTAGCAATTGTCTGAAATGATCACAAATTATACGACTTTGATACAGGTATATTCCATAATAATAGACTGTGTTTAGAAGAAGCAGATTAAATTAATTTCAACATCTTTTTCACAGAGAGAATTGCAATTCACTTGAAATGTTTAATGAAGAAACGTATAATTTGTCACTCTCTGATTTTGTCTGGCGAGTGAATCTTATGACAGTAATGACACATGACGTTTTCTCTTCGGTGGTCAATTATCGAAATAGATAGCATTGCTCTCTAATTTGTCTTAATAAGATAAGATTAGAGTAATCAGCGCTGATTTTCCTCCAATCGCATTTAAATCTACAATTAACTTCGGAAATACAATGTGAAAGATTTTCTTCGTTGTAATTATAATCAAGCTAGTTCTTTATTTTACTTCCAAATCTTTAAAAAGTAAGGGAAAGATCAATTTTGGTTTTATCTATTTCTGAATAATTGTTATCAATTGAAACATATTCAAAATTATTGCTCCGTTTTGTCAATTGCTAATTGCAATGTAGAAAACCTGGAAATGAGGCAGATGTTAAAAAGAAGGATAAAGATGAGGAAGTCAGCATTGATATAATGACAGATACATTTTAGTAATTGATGGAATAATTACTGTAATGTCCACCAATTTTTCCATTTTCGTTCTAAAAGTCAATACTATACAGTAAGCAATGTTTTCTCATTGCCATCACCGAATATATTCTATATTAATTTTTTTTATTCAATTGAGGAAATTCAAAAAGCCGCATAACCATCATATATGATTGTCTCACAGGAAATTCGAATATATATTAACTCATCTTAGATACCAAAGACCAGTTTCACAAAGCTGTTTTTGGACTAAGACATGTCATAGTCTTTAGTGGGTTTTACAAAGGTGTCTTAAATATGAACATCTCTTACAAAGTTAGGACTACACGAGGGTTGTCGTATGATGGTCTTAGGATAGTCATAAGTTTATTTATATAAATAACACTCATATTTTTTTTAATTTTTCAAATTATATAATTATTATCTAATTGTCTATCCTCCTTTTCCTGCTCATATCTTAATCTTTATAGGTAAACGGATTATCGTGATTTGTCAACAATGAACATTCGTCTGTTGATACCAAGAATGCACGATTTTATCCCTTAACCTAACTTATTATAACTGATACAGTGACAAAATGAATTCGTACAAAACAAAATGTCATCAGTTTATTCTTTTTTTTTCCCTCAATTTTGTATTTAAATATTTCATATGTATATTGGTTTAAAATAAATAGATAATTTATATAATAAACTCTTATTATTAATTTTATAAATTATCTAATTATATCAATCACTACGTTAGTAATTTATAGGATTGACATACTACATTTCCATAAATCCATGTAAACATTTGAAAATTTAAATAACTTGCGACAGGTTTTGCCAAGATCTTAAAATGCGTGTTTTGTCTACAAAAGACTTATCATATTTTAGCTTTATTTCATGTTCCATTTTTCTCAAAGTTAAAGAAATTCTTCGGTCCATTCAGTCTTTTCAACATTAGACAATTGTAATAAGTATAATAGGACGTGCCAACTTTGTGTTTGTATTCAAATCAGTTCCCTGCATAGCAAAAATACTGCGAAGAGATGCCAACAACTTATTGTGTATGTTCTTGGAAATTTTGAATAATTTTATTTAGTTATTTTAACAAATCTTTATGAAACATTCTTTAAATTATTCATCTAATCGGCCTTTGAACTTCCCTTCGTTCAATACATTTCCCAAAAAAGGGAGAAAAAACACATCTTCAGTATTAATGAAACTATCTCCTCACCTTGTCAATCCTATGCTAATTTTAATTTAGAATTGTTTATATGTACCTCGGCTTATCGAGTTGATAACTTCAAAAAATATGTCCTCCCTTAAGGTCGCAATAAAAGGAATAGTTTATTAATTGAAAATGTCATTTAATTAGGGATTTTCCTTTTAAAATTTTCCTGGAGTTCAGTATTTTTGTGATTTTACATTTTTCTACTGTTGATGTAGGACACGTGTGATACGTTGCTATTTGTCCGACATTTTCTTTTGGACCATTATTGCAGCCCGATTCATGTTCATATCGAGTCTTAAACGCTAAAATAGTTTCAAGTTTTAGATACAATTATTTAATTATTCAATTTAAGAAAAAAAGTTCGTACATTAGTCACATCCATAACTAACGTTTCCCTGTTAATTTTTAGAATGCGATAGAGTACCATTGTACGAAGATGATCAACCAAAGTTAAAGCAGAGACGAAGTAGAACGAACTTCACCCTGGAGCAGTTAAACGAGCTGGAAAGATTATTTGATGAGACCCATTACCCTGATGCTTTTATGAGGGAAGAACTAAGCCAGAGACTAGGACTATCTGAGGCAAGAGTCCAAGTTAGTACAAATAACCATTGTATTTTCTATAATTATAAAACTAGAAGTAATTTTCTTTCACTGATGGTTTATAAAAGAGCGGCGAAAGATACCAGAGGGGCAACCAAATAAATGGTATCACCAAATGATGACTTTAAATAGTTCTAATATATTAAATTGACTTTGAGAGTTCACACATGTTCTGTGTAGATATGAGATATTATTATTAACTCTGTAAACTATTTAATCAAGAGTTCCTCAGTAAAACATTCAGTAGTGGTATTGACTCAGTGTTTGTATGTACTGAGAGTCCATAATCTAAAAGTAGTATATACCAAGTGTTAGTATATCTGTAACTAACAGTCCACAATCCAGCTGTGGTATTGATCCAATTTTTGTATATCTTTACCTTACAGTTCTACATAACGCTTTGACATTATCTTTGCGGTATTAATTCAAAGTCGAACTAATTTGTTTTAACTACCGTTTCCATTCATCTTGACCTGAGGTAAAAATCTTCCACAGGCACCATTCTATCTTTAAACTAAAGCACGCAAAGAAGGTAAATTAGTTATCCTTAATCAAAAACTAGAACTCAGTCGAATTAATTATTTTCTATGTGCATGTCGGAATTTAAATGTCTACTAGAAGAAATAAGTTTTTTCTGATTTATACTTCAGAACAATAAAGTTTAAATATCTACAACTAATATTATGATATCCTGGTTTGTTCTAGGATGATCATAATTTGTTCTATTTCTAGTAAAATCTAGGATATGACTAAAACTTATACTTAGTATTAAACTGTATTGTATAAATCTGCTACTAGAAATTTAATCCCGATTTAAACTATATAAATTCGAAAAGAATTCAAAATTCTAATATCGAATTTTGAAATCAAGATTTGCACAATGAGGATCCTTATTTGTTCTCAGTTTCTGGAAGGATATAGGTAATTACTAAAAATAATAGTTAATATGATTATGAATTGTATTGATAGCTGTTTTTTAATTGCTGACTACATTTGATTAACAAGAAAACAAAATACTCATTGACAAATGTTACTATCAATCTATTACAAACAAAATCGGGTATATAACAAAAACAGTATTGATGCAATTAGAAATTATCAAGAAACTAAGGTTCCCATTCCATCAAAATTGATCTAAAACTAATTTGACAAATTTAAGGTCTCTCTTGGTCGTATGTCTCATAAAAAACAGGTATTTAAACCTCATTTCATTTGGCTTCTACACTTTGGGTTTTGGCCGTTCCTGATTCTTGTACATTCAGAAAAAGCGTTTCGGAAGCACCTAATTCATAGCGTTATTTTCATTTTCTTGAAGTTATTTTACAACAGTTCCTTTATAATAACAGTGGATTACAGGTATGAGATTCACTGACTTGTTATTTTTGCTGATGGCGTTTGTAAACAAACCAACTGAATAATCATCTCCAAAGTTTCTTTTCTTGATTAATGACAATTTTTATTTTGAATTATTTTATTATAATGTACAAGTAAATTAAAATATTCTTGTTATGCATATAAGCCTATATCGTGTCTTTTAATTCGCCTAGAAAATTCCAGAAACATTTAAGTACAAATATTGATATCACAATTTCTACTAGCAAATATAAAATTTGTACTGGACTTGAATTAATATTAATCAGTATTTAAATTTCTACTAGTTATAGTAACATTTGCACTAAGAATATTATGTAAATATTTTGATTTGAAATATAACCTATAGATATAACTAGAAAGTTGCCACAAGAATGGTAACTTCTTATGTCAACTCCGTTCTTGAAGGAGTTGAATTCTCAGTTTTATTTTAATTTCAAAGAATTTCAAACTGATTATTCATCTAAAAAGTTATGAAAAAAATGAAACAATTTTAAACGTTCGAAGCGCTTTTCTGGATTAACCTTCAACAAAACATATCGAAGATCAACTTTGCCTAAAGTAGTTAAAACCTTAGTTTATTTGCAATTCCAAAATTGATATACGCACTATTTTTAAAAGGTTTGTTATAAATCATCGCATTACCAAGTATTGACTACTGAGCTGATGATACTTTCGGGATCTTATAGTCCACCAGCAGAGACATCGATCCAGGCAGTGCTGCAAAAATGAAACACTTTATAAATATCATGCATCCGAAACGCTTTTCTGGATTTACCTTCCTCAGAAACACTCAAAACCGAATATTTGAAAGCCAATGATGTTTAAGAACCGAAACCGTTAGAGAGCTGTATGATCAAAAGGACCTAAATAATAGACAAGTCCATCAAAGGTGGAGCAGTTAATAACATCTGAAGGGATAACTAAAGTCTGCCTTTCCTGTTGGAAAAATATTCATTCATGGATGGATTCAGATTCAGTATTTTATTAAAATCGCATCATGGATGGACGCGGATAAAAACAATCGTATGATAAAATGATACTTTTTTTTATAATTCACTCTAAAAACTAAAGGTATTAAATGTTGTTAAGTTAATCTAATATTTTCACTCAGACTAAATGAAAAAAAAAGATAACTTACATTAAATGCTATTATGTATTGTGAAAGTATATAGCGGTGTTCATTTTTTTACAAAATTATTAGTTAACAAATTCTGAAAGGTTTCATGCTATGAATACAATACATGACGTTAAAAAGAATAATAAAGATTTAGACAAATGTTTTTTTATCGGTCATTACTTTAATGGACCTTGTTACTATGTTTTTATTTCGATTTCTTGAAGACATGGACACATTTAAAAATCTCTTTGTTCATTAAGTGATCAGGAAATTTGATGACGATACCGCCAATAGCTCTTAATATGAAGATTCTTTGCCGGGTTTTTTTCTAAATTGTTAGACGTTTACCCATTAAGTAAAAAAATCTTATTAGCATGCATTTAGATTAGTTCAGTAGTGGACATAAGTATAAGAAACTTATAATTAGTATTCTAATACCATACCGACGAGGAGAAATGAATTCTTTATACAAATGGTAAAATTCAATTTAAGTTTATAACTAAATGAAATTTGTTGTCTAATAATATTATGGATTAGTACAAAAGGCAGAAAATTAAATTTCTGTTAAATTTAAGTGAATTGTATTCATAGATGAATTTAATTAATTTTTCCAATAACGTCCTATTTCATATAACACGAATGGCTTCATTGAGCGATGAGTGTTTCAAGGAAAAGACTAGCTTGGAAAGAATAATGTAAAGGGGTAATACGATGTAGGAATCTCTTCAAATACTACAACAACAGTATTGCAATAGATAAACGTCAGTATCTTGTACTTTTCATTTCAGAAAGTCAAAGAAATCTTATTTTATGGTCATTAGTTGTACGAAAAAAAGGCCCTTTATCAAAATATATGACTCTTCCAGACCAAAACCTTTCGAGCCCCATTCCAAGAATATCTTATATAAGGAGGGGTAAAACATCACTCTGATTCAAATAAAAAATGATTTGAAACTAACAGTATCAAGATGCTTGAATTCGTAATTGGAAATATTTGTGTTATGTTTGACAAAAAAGTCAAATCACAAAAATACTGAACTTAGAGGAAAATCAATTCGAAAAGTCCATACTCATATGGCAAAACTAAAATGACAAAACACATAAAAAACGAATGGACAAGAACTGTCATATTCCTGACTTGGTACAGGCATTTTCAAATGTAGAAAATGGTGGATTAAACCTGGTTTTGTAGTGCTAACCCTCTCACTTTGATGACAGTCTCATCAAATTCCGTTATATTTACATTGATGCGTTAACTAAACAGACACAATAAATAAAATAGTCAAAATATTGGTACATCAGTCATCATCATATAACAATTTTAAAAGGATGAAATTTTTTTCTCACCCAAACCATTTGCATTCCTATGGGAACCAACTGAACGATATTCAGTTCCTTTATTCATATGAGACTTACTTCATACAGGAGATTCTTTCTGTATAGATGATGTCCCTTCACTAAATAATTCAAAGTTTGGTGACTATATTGAACGCATCTATCTCATTGAACTTGGAATAAAGTATACACCAGAAACACTACTCATGTATTGACTTACATCTAGAAATTGACAATGAGGGTCGGTTGGGAACAAAACTTCACGACATAAGAGAAGAGTTAAGCTTTCATATTGTGAACTTTCCTTTCCTAGGGAGGAACATTTATGCAGCGCCGGTAAATAGAGTATTCACCTCCATGTTGATATAATTATCCGAGACTTGCGTTTGCTATAATGACTTTCGTGATAGAGGGTTGCTGCTCACAAGGAAGATGTTTAACCAAGAGTTCTAAATGGTGAAGTTGAAATCATCCCTTTAAAAGTTTTACAAACACCACCACGAGTTGAACGTTTATAAAATATCAGTTTCACTAATGACATTTGTTTTACCTGCTCTCCATCAATTAATCTGAAAACTTTGTACCAAAATGATTTTAAATTACATTTCAAATTAAGTACTAGTGTAATATATAATAATTTCCTTTAAATCCTCCGATTATTGGTTGCAAAAAAGGTCCAGACAATTATATCAAGTCAGTTGTTGATTTTTCAAATGATAGATAAAGGCAATAGTAGTATACCCATTGTCGTAAATCGATTTAACTGAAACAGATCCTGCTCACAAGAAGTAGATGTAGAATGTACGTAAAAAAAATCACAACTATTCAAAACACATATAGAAATCAAAATACTGTATTCAACAACAAACATATGTCTGTACAATACGACATGCTCTGATATATCCATAGTATAAAAATTTTGTGAATGTATAAAACAGAAACTATCGAAGATTTGTCATCAACACCAGATTCTCCAAATAAGGAATACTCTGTTTACATTTCTAGATAAAGCAATCAATCATCACCGAAGAGGTTCCAGGACATTCAAGTAAACACGTGGCTTTTTGTTTTTAGATAAAAACCCTCACCCTTGTGTACTCGACCAGTGGACTTTGCTTTGCCATTCAAAACAAGACGAAATAGTGTATTCGAAATTTATGCAATACCGTTTTTATAATTAAGGCTTTCGTTAAAAATTATGGAAATGTTTTATGAATAGAACTGATATCAATCTAGCTTGCCCTAAAAGTATACCAGCATATCCGAGATATCAAGAGAATTCAACACAATGCAACATATTGATAAGATATACAAAAGTTGTACGATTCCTAGAATTTGCATTACAACTTGGAAAAAAAATGTAGTTATACGAGCCCGGAACCTAGTATTAATTTACAACGTTATTGACTCCGACGATTTAAAACTTAAAGCTTATCTAACATTGAAGTTCGTTTCTTGACAGCAGACACCTAAATCACTGTTTATGTTTTATTGTTGTAAATGGCTATCTAATTGACGTTTCCCCCACAATTTTGTTATTGATATTATAGACAGTTATGATCATATTCTTCAATCTAAATCCACAAATAATTTACGTCTTTTTCAAAACTTGTCGTAAAATATGTCATTTATCGGAATAAAAATGTATATAATCAAATAAAAAAAGCAATTACTACAATACCCTGTAAAGATGAACAAGGTCTTCTTTACTGGTACCCTGTGGATTGATGGAAGACAGAAAATCAAGGAAGATCTGAAACCGCTTGTCAGTCACTGTGAAGATTTGAATTAGAATGCATGTGACCCTCGTTCGCAGGTTGATACTCAATAATTTCCTTGGCAGTCTTAAGAAAGGAATGCTCGATCTTTATCCTCAACGGAATCTGCCATAATTGGTTAACAGTGTCTCAAACGTTTCTTAAATTACTATGAGACTTCAATGCTTATATAATGGGTATTCTTAGGGCATATTCAAAGCGCAAGATAATCGAATTAATTAAGAAGTGAATTGATGAGACTTAGACAATTGAAGTCTATAATAGGCTAAAATTGATGGTATGCATTCCCTTGTTAATACAGTCAACACGGTTAAGGTTATTTCTTGTCCGTCAAGTAAAATATCTCGGTTGATTACCACGAATTGTGTATCTAACGTGATAAAAGCAAATGCCCTTGTAAAATAATGGACGAATTAGGAAGAAGTTATCCTGTTGTAAGCACTTAATTTACATCTCAAAGTTTTATTTTTAAAATTGTCTGTAATTCTTAACGTCTGCTAGTGTCTGACTAATATATAACATAAAAAGGATTTAAAGTAGTTTGCACCTTACCGAATGTGGTGTCTACAGATCACATAAAAAAAACCAAAAAACAATTAAACAGGAAAAGAATGCCTTTGATTCCGAGTTCTAGAAACAACGTTTTATGGCTTTATAACGCGAGGACATTATACTTATTTCATATTTTGATATTTTTATTTTTTTTTAAACCTTCATTTTTAATTATGCATCAGACCAAAATCAATAATAAACTATTTTTAGGATTGTTGTTAAAAAAATGTAAGCAAGTTAAATAAATTATTTTGATGATCATTAGTTATAGTTGTAACTAGTTCTGTACCATTTATTGTCACATGACCGGATGTATCTTTAAAAAGGCGTTTTGAATAAAATAATAAAATTATGTTGATTCAGCTTTAATCTGATTATACAAATACAAATACAAATATTTTTATTGGCACAAACTCATTTAACAATAAATGGTTAAGACCTATGGCATTACATACAACTATAATAATTGACATGGTAGAATGAAAGGTTCCATGATAACATATCATGCTAAATTATATATAGCAAATAAAACATGTTGTGTAATGTTGAAACCAATTATGCAATTCCACAAACAGCCAAACAACAACATACCGATGCCCAAGAAAAAATCAAAACGGGAAGTCCTTTATCAAATGTCAAAATCAAAAGCTCAACCACATCAAAAGATTGGAAACACCTGTCATATTTCTGACTTGGTACAGGCGTTTCCTCATATAGAAAGTGGTGTGTGTGTTGAACACTTGTATGACAGTCGCACATAATTCTTTTATATTTACAACGAAACAAACACTGTGTCGATGCAACAAATGGTGGAGTTGTGTTTCTGTTGTGTTGTGGTTCTCCTCTTATATTTGATGTGTTACCCTCAGTTTTAGTTTGTAACATGGGTTTGTTTTCTTCTCAATCGATTTATGAATTTCGAACAGCGGTATACTACTGTTGCCTTCATTTTCCACGTTGTTTAACCAGCCTAGTAGACGGCACTTGTGTGTTAACATAGATAATCATTGATATGGTTAAAACAATAGATAAACTGTTTACAATTCGAAATACTAAGTATTTAATATCCCAGTAAAAGACAACCTAAGGTTAGACGAAACCTTTTAGAATTTTATACTTCATTTTGATTTTTTTATTCGAGTGTCCCTGATGAGTATTTTGTTGGTGAAACGCTCGTCTTGCGTACATATTTTAAATCCGGTATTGATGTTGAGTTTATTATGTACTTTGAATGTCTACTTGGTATTTTCCGCTTTTCAAAGTCCTTTTTTTGTTTTATAAATAGATCTTTCGTCAGTCATCTTGATTTGTCGAATACCTTAAAGACTAAATGTTATTCCATAAACTCCATGCTATAACATCTCTAAGTTGTCCACTTAATAAGTGTCATAGTCAATAGTTGATTCTTAAGTTTAAGGGTAGTTACTGTTGAGCGTTGATATTCACTGTTAAATCATTGCATTTTTTTCCTTACCAGAGACAACGGGTAGTTTGGCATACGTTTAATATCGTATGTTTACCTATTAACGTTTTATAATATTTTGCAGTCTCATTGACTTAAGTCCCAAATCTTCGTGTATTCATATTTAATAGCAGACAAGTGGGTAACCTTTATGTCAATCTCAAAATCCCCTATAGTCTAGACAAGTTTTGTATTAATTTAAGAGACTATGAAAGTGCAACTATGAACAAATAGTTCTTAAAGGACAAACTAAAGCAAATAATTGTTGAGGTTACAAATGATATATGTATTTTTGCATGACAGGTTTCCGATTTAAGATATTGACAAATGGGAGATAAATATAATAGCAGTATACCGTTGTTCAATTTCACATCAAAAGTCCATATATAAAGAGAGAGAGAAAATGACATGAATAAAATAACACACTAATATCAAATAAAAAGGTGCATTATTAGGAAAGGAGATCCTGCAAAGGTTGACATGATTCACAGTCACGTCCATTAATTAGTGTCAAATGGTAATAATGTCCATGTGACAAAGACATTTTTTGTGCATGCTGCCTTTCGTTGGCAATCGGTTATTACTGTTAAACTAAAGGGTTTAATCTATACCGTCGCCATATTGTAGTTGAAGTTAATTTTACTATTCTATCAATCAATCAATCAATTTTATTTTATTATAAATATATTACCAAAGTACACATGGCGTTTCTTATGTCAACTGTTGTTATCTATAAATATTGTTAATATTGATTTTAACAAGTCATGTGTACTATATACTGCATTTTAATAACCAGGTGAGCAAAGTTAATAAAGAATTATAACTTGGATATTCTATATTCTATCAGGTTTATTTAAGTAATAAAACAGCTAGCAACCGTTTCTTGTCCATTGAGAATGTTATGATTTGGATTAGTGTCATCAGCAATTGATATTCTTTGCTCACTGATTGAATCAATGTCTCTAATTTGGACATATTCCCTTGTTATGGATAATCTCTTTTCAGATAATTCTCTTGTTATTTCAACATATTGTGCCCTATCCTAAAATTATCTTAATTTCGATGAAAAGACATTAATAATCTGTAGTAAAAATTGATAATTATTTGCAATTTGTCTTATTTTGCTTCCTCTACAAGCTACATCACTTGATAATTACACGACAACAAAAAATCAGAAGATTAATGGAATAATTAGGAAAACAATTATTAGATTAGTTTCTATATTGTAAATGTTCTTAACTCACAGATGGGACGTCGAAAGGGTTAATATATATTTACTGGTGATTTTTTTTAATATTGCATAACTTGTGATATGCTAAATAATTTAACAAAAAAAAAATGAATCGCCGATAATAAGACAAAGCTTTACAAAATGTTATTTTTATTAAAGGCAATTTGTAAAAATGTAGACATTTACATGAAAAATATCTGAATTAAATATGAACGGAGGATATTAAAAAAAAGAAATTTCTTAAACAAAAAAAAAGTTATGTTTTGACTCGAAAAATGAAACTTCAAATAAGGTATATAAGTATCTTTTGATAACAAACTTATTTCGTAATCATTTTCATTTATACGTTGCAAAAACAAATCTTCTAAAATTAACGAAAATATTTCTTCTTCGTCTTGTTTCTTTTGTCAACCGTTAATTCATTTACGATCATTTCGACAGCCACTTGAAACACAATCAATTATATTTCCCCAACAGTGTCCATACAAAAATCCTTTATACTATTAAGCATATGAGAACTCACTTCTTTAACGTTGTATACGCGGAGTAATTAATTTAATCCCGAAAATGAAAATCTAATTTGAAGGTTAAGGTGATGAAATAAACAAACAAATCTAATTAATTTTATTGGGAGTACAGATTATAGTTGATGAAAGTAATGTAAATTGATTTAATTTAATTTTTGTCAGGTCTGGTTCCAGAATAGGCGAGCAAAATGCAGAAAACAAGAGAGTCAGATGCAGAAAGGTAAGGTTTCCAAAGGGACATTTTTCATTTCAAATATAAATTTTGTTGATTTGCAGTACCGTCATTCTTTCCTACTTGTTCTTGTTTGCTTTTTGGCTTTGTTTATGGTAATATATTGTTGCTACTTTCTCCATATACGGAACATATCTCTAGTTCTTTGTCAGTGTACTTTTGTTTGTAAAACAATCAACAGCATACTAAAAGAAAACCTTTATTGTACTTTAATTCATTTCAAAAGATAATCTAGGAGTAATGCATTATCAAATATTACATTCTAATCATGGTGTTAAAAGATGCTTTCATCAAAACATTACCTAAATTTCTATGAAAAATACATCAATTATCTTTGGCAAAAGTTAATTCTAATTTTCCATTTGTCTTATATACCATAGACCGACGTTGATATAAATATTGTATTTCACAAATATGTCATGTGGCTACCAAATTCTTTTCCTGATACCTTATCAGGTTTTTTTTTATTAGTTTAAAAGTAGCAACTGGCGGTGCCGGACTGTTACCTAGAACGTGCACTCTCCGTCGATATACGACAAAGACATTGACTAGGTCGTTGTCTCAATGCCATTAAAATCTCAGATATTTCGGATGGTTATTTCTAACAAGTATTATAACATGTGTTAAAAATCAACAGTAAATAGTTATCAAAGGTACCAGGATTATAATTTAGTACGCCCGACGCGCGTTTCGTCTACATACGACTCGTCAGTGACGCTCATATGAAACTATTTATAAAGCCAACCAAGTACAAAGTTGAAAAGCATTTCGGATCCAAAATTCCAAAAAGTTTTGCCATATACAGATAACTTATGCCTGGGATAAGAAGTTTTTCGGAAAGTTCAAAGTTTTGTAAACAAGAACTTTATAAAAATGACCACATTATTGATATTCATGTCAATACCGAAGTGTTGACTACTGGGCTGGTGATACCCTTGTGTCAAATTCTTCTTGAAGCTTCAGTTGCACTAGAAACGGTTACGACGCTATCCAATATACGTTTGTCTCTCAAAATATTGTTTTCATTTATTTTATTATCATTTGGTCTTCATGATACAGTCCAGGAATAGTACAATCTTTTTAGAGAGGCGAATGTAAACCACAAATTTTACGTAAACACTTTCCAGTTATCAAACTGTTTCGTACATGGTTGAAAATTGAATGGCTTGAGGGTCAAAGGTTTTGGTCAGAACTAGAGGTCTCTTTTTAAGTTTTTAGTACGGTTATGATCGACAATTGTTTATTATCGTCGTCTGAGTTCTCATAGAAAAGGATAGTGCATCTTGATTTCTGGTTTTGTGATTTCATCAATGGGATGTGATCAGCCATCAAGATTTTAACCATGTACACAAAAATTTAAAAAGGGGAGGCCAAAAAACACCTGGCGCAGGGGACTCTCAACTGAACTGAGCAAAAGTGGGTAGACCTGGAAAGACACAAAACGAACAGCCATGGACAGGGAGAAATGGAAAGAAACTTTAGTTGTCCTGTAGTTACATTATGTCCCCCATTGGACGCAATGGATAAGTCAAGTTATACAAAAGTTTGACATCAGAAAGGTCACGCAGACCTTGTGGTTTACATTCGCCTTTCAAACTTTAACAAATATGCATTACTTTCAGATCCATTTCAGACTTTAAACTAATGGTATCGTACTCCATTTTGGTCCTTATATCGGTTTTCCTATACAGGGTCTGTTCTTCTTATGTCGATTCTCTTTAAAGATGAAGGCTATTGGTATTTTTATGTCATTTTACTGTATTCCACCAAATGAAATATTCTTTTCTGACAAATCAGACATGTTGTAGCTTTTCCACTATACCGGGGTTATCTAATAAAGGCAACAGTAGTATACCGGTGTTCGAAAGTCTTAAATCGATTAAAACAAAAACAAATCCGGGTTACAAACTTAAACCGAGGGAAACACATCATCTATAAGTTTAAACCGACGACTTGGTTAAGACAGAACAAAACTATCACGACTTTTATTGTTCAAATTGTATTTCGAAAAGTTCAAAGTTTTGTGAACAGCTAATTTATAATTCCGACTACTGGACTGGTGATATACCCGTAGATGAAACCACCACCAGTAGTGCTATCGACCCAGAGGTTGTATATAAACTGTTTATAGATTCATCATAACCTTCGAATAAACGACTTTAAAAAGTGCATGGGTAGAATATGCTTACTTTCAACTGTATCTTTTAGTGTGCTAAAATCAGTCTGATACAATCCAAGACATATGTATATTTACATACTTGTAATCCGTGTATTGCTTACGGATTATGTAAGCTGTAATCTTATTAAATAATCCTCACATAAGTAGTGAACCTAAATGACACATGTATGTCCATGTTTATTCGTGACTTTTATTTCCTTTCGTAATTTCCTAGTTAAAGGTTTGATTGTCGATATTAAACCAAGAGTTCAAAGTGGTGACGCTTAACACTACCCTACAAACAATTTACGGACAAGAGTTTAACCGATATGGAAATTATGGTTGACAACGGATTTGTTCAATTTTTTGAATGTGACATACCAAATTAAACTTAACGGGTTTGTACTTGCATGAATAATACGGCGGAGGCCACATGTGGAGTAGAATCCTATTACCCTTTTGGAGCACCCGATATTACTCCCAGTTATTGCGGGGTTAGTGTTGCGCAGTCTTTAGTTTTTTATGTTGTGTTTTATACACTATTGTTTGTCTGTTGGTCTTTTTCGTTTTTTGCAATGGCGTTGTTGAAAAAAAATGACATGAGTTTGAATGTCCCTTTTGTATCTATCACTTCCCTTGGTAAATGATTGTATCAAGTAAATTATGACTCTTGATAATTATTCCTTCCTAAAGTTTCCTCTTGTACATGTAGTTTGATCTTTAAACATATATACATGTGTCTGTGTTGGGAGTAAGTAACATACCTATGATAATAAGCGAAATAAAGGGGTTTACTTACTCGATCTAGTTGTACGGGACTGTCATCAATGTCAATCTATAAGTCAAAGAATTTTAAAGGCTTTCGGCAGATTGCGTAAGTATGCATCTTGTGTATGTCTGCTTTTTCTAGACAGTAGTTGTACAAACAAATCAAATGACACAGAGGGTAAACGAATATGAAACTATGAAGGGAATATTTGCTAAAATACTATCTTATCAGCCAAAATTCTTCTGAAACGCCGTCAAAATCAAGCAATAGTAACGTTTTAAATGAAATAAAAGCAAAAGTAGGTTACCGATGTTCAAAAGTCATGAATCATGAAGATAATCCAAGGCTACCTCGATTCAACATGCAACTAATATATCTGTCAGGTCGTGTCATCAGGGACAGGTAATGTCAAGTGTCATCAGGGACAGGTAATGTCCACCAGTGGAAATATTCAAATCTCACAGATCGATTAAGAAGATTAATCAAGGTTAACCTTTATTACCAAGTAACTTCCCTTTTTTTAAATTTATTTTACATCCATCTTCATTTTTTAGATGTTTGTGTCTGGTTATGTATTTCAGGATTGATGTTTTAAAATCAAAACAAGACAGAGTCGGGAGGTAAAACTTGAAAACACCTCATATGTAACAGAATAAATATACTGGGAAACATATCGTGAAATAAACTTTTCTTGAAAAAGGTAAAATAACAAAAATACCAAACGCAGACGAAAATTCAAAATGGAAATTCCGTAATCAAATGGCAAAATCAAAAGATAAAACACATAAAAAAAATAGACAACATATGTCATATTCCTGACTTGGTAAAGTCATTTTCTTATGTAGAAAATGGTGGCTTAAACACATTGTTATAATTAAACAGGGAAATGAATCTATAACTAATAACCATATTTGATTCAAAACTTTAAAAACAAGCGTTCGTTTTTTAGATCTTTTTTTTATTATTATTTTTCATCTGGTATTAAGCTTTTGATTCCTATAATTTACTATCTGTCTCTACTTTTATCATAACGGGTTTTTGTCATCTCCCGCTTCCTGCTTTAATAAACACTGTTTTTCCAAACTATCAAAACTGTGACTTTACACCTTGAGTGGAAAAGATGACACCATTCGATTTCTATCATTTGTACAAGTCCAATAAGAAACAAGATTAAATTAGCGTCGCTGAAATTGATTTTATTAGTATTGATTGTATTACTGAAGAATAGAACTTTATTGGAAATAATTACTGTTATTAATCTGATTTACACAATTTGATAACGGTTGTTTAATGTCTTTGACGAACGACTCGCATTAACAGTTCAATGCTATTTCATTTTTATGAAATAGTGAAAAAGAAATTTGATTATCTTTATAAAAATGAATACTTGCTTTCCTTTACTTGATTCCTATGAGTTTATGGTTGTGGATTAGAATTGATAATTAAGTATTTTGAGCATCCGAGTTCATGTCTAATCATGGAGTTCGCGTGGAAGTTAATCTTTAGTAATGAGGAATATTTTTTCTAACTAACAAAAACTCTTTACATAAAAAAAAATCAATGGAATAGGGAACAACAATATAGGTAATTCCTGAGAATCACGACTTATATGCAGCTGTCAGTTTGGAACAATCGTCAAATGGTCCCACCATTTAAGCAATGGTACAAGCACTTACCGCGATCTCGTCATCTTTACCTCAAATTTGACCTACCTTATTGTTTTTTTCTAATTTCTTTTCCTTTTTTTTTTTTTTTTGCCATGGCATAGCCAGTTCGTTTTCGACTGTTGTGTTTTTTTTTATCCGTTAGGTATCTTTTTCTTAACACATAACTTTGCTGGATAAACATGGTATTTGTAGGTTTGCAAGTTACATTGCCGATAATAACGTAGGTTGAAGCATGAAAAATGCTAATCAAACTTTTAATACTGTAGGAATTGCAACTGATTTCAATTTTTTCGTCGAGAAATCCACTTCAACGGATATAATTTACTCAAAACCTTGGACTTTTCTAGTGTTTCTCTGTTCAAATGTAGATCAACGAATTGAGTTCTCGGCCAACCGAATGATGCTGTTGGAGAAGAAGCGGCATATACATCCAAGTCTCTGTACTTAGGAATAGAAAATCTAAAAAAAAAAATATTAGTATTATGATCAGTCTTTAATATAAGCTACATGGTGACCATAAAAAAAGTAAGATGCATATTTTATTTTCATCTCGAAGGATCCTTGCCAAATGACGAGATTTTACCCAGGAAAACAGACTATCACTATTGTTATTTATCCAATTTACTTGTTTTAGTGACAATACTTTGATTTTTAATCTTTTATTTTTTAAAGTTTGTATGAAATGTTTACGTAGAAAAAAGCTTCAATTGATTGCATATCCATTGTACATGCAGATTGATCAAGATTAATCTCTATTTCATTGCTGGTGATATAATATACACGTTACCATATATGGTTCATTTGAAAATAAGAATTTGTGCAATGTTTGATTAACTATGAATGGTTAACCTTAAATCGACAGTTTTGGGCAACCCTTGTGTCGAGTGGAATGACAAGCTTGGTTCCTTGATTAAACCTCATCGTGTAGAATTACAAAATAGCAATGTATAATCAACGCTAAATTGGCTTCATCAACTATTTTATTAGAAAAATTGTGAACAAATATTGCTTGCTGTAGCCTCTTCTGTTGACAAAAGAACAACTACGGAAAATTTGAATAGCTTACGCGATGATAAATTACCCAGCACAAATATTTGTCTATAACAACGAATTTGTATGACTCGGCCCCTCAAATTTTTCTCTTTCAAAATACACGACCTTATGCGAACTATGATGCTTCCTGCCATGAATCTATGGGATAACGTATTTGACGTATTCAATTTTCAAAAGAGCAAGGGACAGATTAATTAAAGAGAAAAACGGTTGCAGGGTGATGTTCTCTTATTAGAGATCATTAACAAAACACTTCATCAAGTCTTGGATTTGGTTATTTAATATTTTCTGTCAGAAGATTGTATATTTAAAGTAAACACTTCTCCCTATATTCAATTATTGGCTAGAAAATTTGTCAGATTATGATAAATTGCGGAACAGATCCACTGTTTGATATCCATAATTGGTATCTGAAATAATCTTAAGATCTTCACAACGTCTCTTGTCCTATATGAAAGTGACTACGAATTATGTAATCGTAACCAAAATTAAAAAAGATATCTGCTAAAAAACTGTTTTCTATGGAAAAGAGGAGGTTCTTCGTGTTCCACCAAAATTTACGAAATTAATGACATTACCAACAGTGTAGAAAATCATGAAATATCATCTCGTGGCGTAAAAAAATGAAACAAAAGGCAACTTAAACAATAAAAACATAAAAAAAACTGCTTCTTCAAGTAAAAAAGAAAACAGAAAATATGGCGTTTCGACTTTTTAAAATTATACTAAAAAATATTTCGCTGCTTAAGACTATATTTCAGCAGCCCAACAAGATCTAAGTGCAAGGCTTTATTGCAATACAATAAACATAACAAAATTAATGAACAAATGGCAACGATAACCGTGTCGCGAAGTAGAGAGATGATACAGTATAGATACCAAACAAAAAACGAAGTACTATAGTATATAAAACTCAATACAGACAAATAAAGACTGAGCAACAGCAACACCTGTCAACACTGAAAATAAAAATGAATCAAACATGAAATTTTGTAACTAAATACATGTAGACACTCTTGAGAATAACGTTGACACCGAAAAATTAATCATTAGAAGATATGAATATGATTTCAACTTATTTTGGGCTTTGCTTAGATGAATCCATATGACGGTTAACAAATTTAATCCAGTGGGGTGCTTCCAACAACTAATTCGGTATTTTTCTCTTATATTTGCCATCCTTTGGACGATGCTACTGACGGTCTTGATTTAAAAAAAAATGAAGCTTTTTAATTAAAATATATGTTGATCAACCTTTTTAACTTAGTAAAATAAAAAAATCAACAATAAACCGTGAAAAACTATATTGACAATATGATCATTTTGGTAATGTCCTTTTGACGTGGCTTGGTACTTATGCATCCCGCCAATGTGTTGTTGTACTATGGCAATTTTTTGCGTTCTTGTCTTTCATTTTTTATTATGTGCCTTGTCTATATACCATTTTTGTTTTTCATTGTTCACATATTAGTTTGTTTTATAGTGATTTAGATTATAACACAATGTTGACTGATGTATCCCTAATTTTGACTTTTTTACCTATTACGTCTGTTAATTTTGTTCACACATCGTTGTCAATAAAAAGGAATTTAATGCAACTGTCATACAAATGAGAGGTTTAGCTAGCTACAAAACCAGGTTTGATCCATTATTTTCTACATAAGGTAATGCCTGTAGTAACCAATTCAGGAATATGACAGTTGTTATCCATTTGTTTGATTTGTTTGAACTTTTGATTTTGCGATTTGATAAGGGACTTCCAATTTGAATTTTCCTTGGAGTTTATTTCTATTTATTTGTATTTTCGGTATTTTTGTTGTTTTACTTTATACTCTAATGGTTAAGCAGACCACAAAGTGATATTCATATCTTGTATTTGAAAAAAAAATCTAATGTGTCAGTTGCTTGTTCTTAAAGGGAAACTTCGCAAAAAAATAAAAAATTGATATTATGTCCATTCTGTATAAAAATGCTAAAATTTATAGATATTAAAGTTTTATTCCGCTAAATAAGAGATCACCATCGATTTTAAATTTTCAGTATCAGTTCTCTGCTCTCCGCCATCTTGTCACCTTCTCCGATGAAAAATCCCGATATGTCTATAAACCACAAAGGAACAAAACTACAGTAAACGATGTAGTCGTAATTGCGTGTCGATATCTTGTCAATCGTACGGTTGTTTTATCTGACTGACTAACTTGATACGGAAAATGGTCTTATTTTTAAATAACCATATAGTCTGTTAATTTTAAACTGATAATATTGTAATTAGTTAAAAAGTCAAAGTTCAAATCATGAATAAGTGTTCCGTGGAAATTGTTTTCGAAAATCTAATTCGTTCATAATTCTTTCAAGTAATAAACTTTATTTAAATAAATTCGGATCTTCCCTCATCTGCTCACCAGCATGGCTAAAGGTATTACTCCAAAAGGTATTGGAAGGGGTGTAAGGTGACACGTCCAGGTATTCAATCGATTTCCTGTCCGGCGGGCTTGCAAGTTCATGCATCGTTTCACTTCTGTAGGTATTGATCAGTGTACACGACCGTTACTTATAACTTTCCATTTTGAACTATCAGGTGCATGTATAATATACATTTTTGTCTTGCGTGTCCGAAAGTGATATAATATACTAGTCATTACTGAACTCATACGCTTGTTTATAAATAACATTTCTGGTGTAAAGAATATTATTTACAAAAAAAAAAAAAATACAAAAAAAAAAATTTGAAGAAATACAAATCTATTTACATATTTTTCCAAGGGTTAATTTGGGAAAATGTAATATATACTCGTTGTCAATAGTTTAGGACAGATTGGAACATACCAGAATTATTGATTTAAAAAAATGTGCGCACTTGTCGACGATTCGTGTATACATACGCCTGGGTAGAAAGTTACGGAACTATAGTCAGTAGCGCAATTTAAAATATGTATACATGTATACATTGAACATAAGAAAGAAACATACATTTTGTGTAAATTGTGGTAAAAGTTTTGTAAATAGACTAGTCCACGTATGCCAACAGTATGTAATCAACGAATTCGAAAGACTATTGTATACCAAAAGAAGAAGAAAAAAAAGAAACAATTTGATTTAAATACAGGTCAATTTATAACTTGCTTTGGTTCATCGAAGTTAAGAACATAGTAAACTCACAGATTTATATATCAATTAGATTGTTCTCGAATAAGAACGAAATTCGTCATCATCACAATTGTTCCAACATTCATGTAAAATATATGCAACTGGACGTACACTAATAATCCCCAAGGGATGTGAATATTTTCTAGGAAAACTATTGAGTATCAATTTCGGGATTTATTTTCTTTCTTGATATTCAATGACAGCAATTTAAAGAATAAACTGCTTGTCGGATATTTGTCCGCTTTAGGGGTATTCTTGCAAGTTGAACAGACTTATAAAAACATTCAAAAATAGGGAAAGATAACATTCAATTCGTTGTCTTTTAATTTTAAACATCGTTGGAAAATAGTTATTTAAGTATATATATACGTTGGGAGACGACGATTATTATAGTAGTCTCAGATTTTAATAAGGACGTTCCCGATTATGAATAAATTTGGTTGACGTTTTTCACACTTGAAAAGAATATCTATTCGTAATTTTTCGATTCCATTCCAATACAAAAGTATTTTTTCTTTATTCGTACATATTATATTCCGCTTCGGTAGAGTTATCTTCAGATAGTTTCATATATTAATTAATACATGGCTTTCAATAGTCTAAATGTAAGTGTTCTCGTACATTTTTTCGCCTAATAAAGACAAATAAAAATGATTTAGTGAAGCTATTTCTAATTTCTAAGTCCCCCTTTTTTATGAGACATAAATCAAGGACAAGACTTGTATATCATTTCATTCTGACATATGAATTAAGTTTCCCGTCTTTAACCGAAAATTGTGTATTTCTTAGTAAATTAACTTATTTGAATTCAAATAAATAATAGCACCAAATATAATTAAATAATTCCACGGCGACCAATTTTTATTTGTCACCAACTTGAATATGTATTTTTAATGTGTGTATTAAATGCTCCCACTGATCCGAATAGACAGTCACACCTGGCAAGGTGTGCCCTAGAGGCGTGGTTAAATACCGAAGTGCAAATAACAATTTACCTTTCAACAAGCCATCTACTAGTATTGCCACAGAACCGTGAATACACACATCGTATAAACCTAGTCATAGCCGAGATAGTAAAAGGTCATGATAATAGTACACCAACATATTGTCTTTACAGATTATTTTACTTTAATTTGTTCACCTTATCAGTCCGAAAATGCATTTATTAAAAATAAATTTATAACTTTTTGTGTTGTCTACAAAAATAATTCGAATATATACGTTTAACATAGATAATTTATCTCACGAATGAGTACAATTGAACGTCTGTGCGTTTTATCTTCTTATTATCGGATGGTTATTAGATAAAGCATAAGTCATCGGCGCGCTTACGATTACGTTAAAATATGATTAAAAACCAAGACTTTTAATGATTGTATTTTAAATCCCGGCATGCAAAAATCAGGAGAAAACGTCACGACCTACAGGAAGTAGTTGATATTTTTTCATTAATTATTGAATTTCTCCTTTATTACTGCACATATAGCGATAAAACTTTGTGAATATATATATTATGTCATAATGAACATATTTAAACCATAAGTAAAAAATCGTGAATTTTCCCTTTAAAGGTAACATTTTTATCTTTCAGCAGGAATTATGATGCCAGGGCATGGAACTCCATTGGACGCTGTACGAATAGGAACATATGTGACGTCTCCACCAATCAGAGATGCTGTTGACAGACTTCATTTTCAACCCTTTCTACCGTACTACCCTCTACACACGGCTCCACCGACGCCACATCCGCCGGCTATTCATCCACTTCTACTATACCATCATCACTATGCTACAGCATTAAACCTTGCAACATTACATGACAGTAATTTAAAGACATCTAAAAATTCTAGCATTGCTGATTTACGACTAAAAGCGAGACAACATCTTGCAACCCTTGGAATTTAAGTGATCTATAAATATAAATCGAGTATATATCTAACAATGAGTGAAATATCTAATGTAACTATTCAATTGATATAAAAATGGAAAATTACAAGAATACATAAAACATATATTTACAGACTCACTGAATACGACATTCATACAAATCAATGTACATTTATATACGAACTATTGATATATATTTTAAATTGACTAACAACATATATTCCTTATATGGTCCTGTGTGCCAAAACTAGTACCATGAGAGATAAATACCGCTATGACAACACATAGACGGTATGAAATACAAACAATAATCAAGTGTTATGGTATTAATAGATATGACAACACATAGACAGTATGAAATACCATGGAAGTATTATATTATATTAATATAATACTTCCATGGAAATACAAACAATAATCAAATGTTATGGTATCAATAGATATGACAACACAAAGACAGTATGAAATACAAACAATAATCAAGTGTTATGGTATCAATAAAACACTGTTACTAGTATTCTACGCTTGGCTTTTGAAGTAAAGAAAAGCAGTAAATTATGTATACTGGGCAGTGGCTAGGGAACATTAAGCCGATCAAAGCGGGAGTTCTTGATGAAGATAAATCCAGAAATGCGCTTCGGATGCATGCTATTTATAAAGTGTTGTTCTCTGGATTTTTTTAAACAATATTTGAATAACCTTTCTCACAATGACTTAATAAATTACATTAAAATTACTGCATAATACTTACATGGTAGATATGGGATGACCGACTAAGTGTGAAACTTTTAAGTGTGGACAATATTCATATTACTTGTACTTAGTTTATATTGTTATTGTGTTTATGAAAATGATGTTATGTATCTTTATGTCACCCTATTATTGCATTCTCTATTATATACAAACCAAATATAAGGTTAATCATAATTAAAGTGTTTTGGACGATATTTATTCACTTATCTATCATATCCTTATTTTAGAGTTTAAAATATTACCTTGTCGTCTTTTTACTGTACCCTTTGTTAGGTTAATATTTGGAAAAAAACAGGAAGAGTTAACATCAATAATAAAAAAATAATAAGATTAACCCTGCTTAATGTTGATGTGGCGGTTCCAAGTTATGAATCTCGTTAGTGTTTGTATATTTTCATATTTTTGTCTCAGAATGTGATTATGACAATTTGGCGTATAGGTCCAGTTATTGTATAGTTTCTATTGATATCTTTTGCTGCTTTTAAAATCTCGGGGAGATATAGATCTCGACATGTGCTAGAGACACATTTCTATTGTTGGAGACAATATATGTAAGCAATTATAGGCAACCGTATCTAAAACTGATCGCTATAAAACCAGGTTCAATCCACCATTTTCTACATTTGAAAATGCCTGTACCAATTCAGGAATATGACAGTTCTTGTCCATTCGTTTTTTATGTGTTTTGTCATTTGAATTTGCCATGCGATTAGGGACTTTCCGATTTGATTTTCCTCTGAGTTCAGTATTTTTGTGATTTTACTTTTTTCTACAATTTTCACCAGTCATTCTTTTTTTCATTTGATACCCAAATTACCGAATACTGTAAATTCAGAAATTATTGTGAGGTTTTTATTATAGCGAAAAATGCGACAGAGTTGTAAACGCAATAATTTAAACTCGCATTTTGAAATAGTTTATATGAATTAAACAGGACTTATCTCAAAATCGTAAAAATTAAAATCGCATTTAAGTCTAAAAATCGCAATAATAAATGCACGCAATAATTTCTGAATTTACAGTATTCTAAACGTTTTTTAAGTTTTAAATCTGTAATATTTCAGTCAAATGTGTTCTTTTTGATCGAACCCGAATTAATAGGGCCACCTATCGGTAATTTTTAGGATTTGACCAACAGGACTGATTTTTTGGTATGTGTATTTTTACTATACTGGTCATTGCACATAACAGCTAAACTCTTCAACAAAATTCTTAAATGAGATCAAATATATACAATCTTTTTTTTGCAATTTGTCATTTAAAGAATTGAGCTGTATTTTTTTCATGGATTTTTTTCATCCCCATTTTCAATGAAGGATGTGGCTATGTGTGAGGATACTTGTTGGTCCTTTAAGTAAAAAAGAATGTCATTGTATCAGAAGATTGTCAACAATATCACCATCGTACAGTTTTTTCTTGGATTTTAAAAATCTTTTTTCCCAGATGTTTTATATTTTTAGGTAACGCGTATAAATTGGTGATATGCAGACCTAACGGATATCAGTTTAAATAGTGTTAATTGTTGCCAACCTAATTCCCGCTTGTTTTGACGTTAAAAAAAGTGCACACACAGTTAGAGAAGGTATTTAAAAAAGTGAACATATGCCTTGGGGGATTATACAAACAACAAAATGTTTCTTTTACACTGGTACTTTGGGTCGTTACCATGCTCACCTTTTGCTATTGTCGAGCTTCATTTAAAAAAAAATGCTATTTAAGACTTTAGTGCACTCACCTTACTTATGTGCCATTCGAGAGTATCTTTTCTATCTTTTTGGTGCATTGTCAAAAAATGGTAGTGTTATAATAAGAATAAAAGTAGCAACAAATAATTACATTAGATGTATGTTTCATTATAATATTTTATTTTGATTGGCTAACTGCATATTACGTGTCATTCCGTAGGCAATTGCATCACTCAATAACACTTTTCATTCATGATAGCACGTGGTCCCACAAAAAAGTGCACAGGTGAATAAAATACAAAATTTATAAAATTCGTGTTTTCATGATATCATAGCTAAAAAAATGTAATTATAAGTATTGAATGCTTCTTTTTGTAACTTTATAGGGGTGTAAAAGCGTTGACCGTGCACACATTTTTAGTATGTAGCGCTTCCGCGCTTCATACAAAATGTACTTCGGTCAACGCTTTTACACCCCAATAAATTTAAAAAAAGAAGCATTCAATTCTTAAATAAACCAAGTTTCTTGGGAATTTATATTTACTACAGCCATAAAATAGTCCTAAATATATTTACATTGACGACGCCTACGATATATTTAAGAGGGTGACGGAAATTGGTAAAAAGTATAAAATATTACCTCCTATAAAAAAAAAACTAAACAAATATGATCATTGTCATATTAATTCCTATTTTAACATTAGAAATATGATCGTAATGGAAAAGTGAAACATTTAGACTGAAGCTTTATTGAATAATTATAATATTATCAACCACAATCGTCAGAGTTGTCATATACATTAATATTTCAGTAACCGTAATGTAATCTGCTTTATGAAATGAAAACTGTCCGTCTCACGATTTCACACCAAACATTAAATTTGGAAAATTTCCCTTTTTATTTTGGAATCATATTCCAAATACAACCTAATATAATTCACACTTTCCAAACAGATTCCCGTCTACAAGATTAATATGTATTGGTTCAAATTGATATTTTTTAAGAAATAAATGATGAATAAACTTAATTATTATATAACCAATTTCTCATTTTTCAGGAAACAATGTCATTACAAGACAGAAGTGTGAACTAAAATGAAATCAACATCGGACACTTCTGTGTAAACGATAATAAAATCAACAATAAACACTTTATGATAATTGATCAATAATTTTTTCTAGTCATATATAAATCATGAAAACTATACGACGTGACCAATATGATTAAAAAGAAATGCGAGGGTTAACATCATAGAGATGACAATAAAAACGCACGGTTACCAAAACTGACATCTCCAGATTCGTCGAGGGCGTGGTCTCATAAAAGTTAAGGTATCAATCTTACTTAGACAAGCATGCGATATTTTGAAACGAACATTGAAACTAAAGAGGACCATAAATAGAAATAGAATATGAATATAGAAATTCCGTTTTCGTTTTCAAGCTATCTGTAAAATAGAGAGTGGAAATGGAAAGAGACAACAAGCCGATCAAAGAGCAGATAATAGCCAACGGCAACAACTTTTCTATTCACACCAGGAAGTAACTACAATAAATAGCATGGCTTCTCCCTTCTTTGATGTTACACATTTGTTGTCTACTCAACTACAGATATATGGCAACACTCACACATTCGTGTGATCAGTTTAGTCTGTAGGTCTCAGGAATGACAGATCAGTTCTAACAAAGGGCGACAAACGTGTCCCTTTTTTTCAATTCAGAAGATCCAGATAGAAGAAAATTTAGAAGTAGAAAAATCAACCAAAGCAGTGGTTTGAAAAACAAGCAGTGTGGCACAATAAATTCTTCATGCAAATCTCTAAATCGGCATTCTATGTTCAGAAAAACCATTTAAATTTATGTTAGGTCTAATGATCCCTCATGCGAATCACATACAGCCTATAACATATAAGATTGGAGAGTCGTGGTGTAGTGTTCAGCGCATCGGTCTACTAACACAAAGGTTTCTGGTTCGATCCCCGTTCCGGGGAGAAAATTTTCGGGACTGAATTTTCGGCTCTCCCTCGACACTATTTGCAAATATGGTCTTGAGAAACGATGACAGTCCGTCGGAAGGGGACGATAGGAAAATAGCTGACCCGTGTTAAGAGAGAGCCATTTCTCTTGCACGTAAAAGACACCCTTGTAGATTTCGAAAAAGAGTAGGCCAATGCCACTACAAGGCATCACTCGCACCCGCAAAGTGGAGAGGGATTAATATAAGTTGCAATAACTTGTTTCTCAATCCACTAAAAATCCACATGTTTAAACTTAAGATGGAAAAGGAAATAAAACAATATGCATGAAATATTTGCCACTGGACGTTAATCAACCAAAAATCAATTAATACTATTCATTAGGTCTATAATGGAAAAAAAAGTCGGGTCAACAAGTGAATCAACTAGCGTTTCAACACCAAACTTTAACAACTGATTTTAAATCTCATCGGTCCATTTGCTTTGTGTGACTTAAAGTTTCTTGTAATTTAATAAAGTGGCACATTCGCTATATCAACTTAAGGGAAATTCGAAATAACATCAAAAATGAGGTGCACACTGAATAACCGGATTTTTTGAAAGTGTGTACCATATTTTTTAGTTTTATGATATTTAGTATGCAGTTGTATAATTAGCATTGGTACTTTTCGTTTCCATAGAGGATATTTGGTTCCGCTCCCTCAATCATGGTTTATAAACTTTGAAGCTTTTACTTAGTTATATGTATTAAATTGCGATTCGGTCAGTCTTAGGGAAACCACGATTGAAAGGTTAACGATATTTGGTATGCAAATACATAATGCTGATGCATAACGAATAATGCACAATACAAATGCATAAAGCAAAGGCATAATGCAAATGAATAATGAAAAGGCTTGATGCAAATGCACAATGCTAAGGCATGATGCAAAGGCATATTGAAAATGCATAAAGCAAATGCAAATGCATAAGCATTGGTACATTTCATTTCTATGGAGAACATTTGGCTTAGCATCCTATGTAATGGTCTTTTGACTATGGATATTTTTTGCATACTTTTTTGTAGAAATTTTTGATTAAATCAGCTTGAGAGGAACCTCTGATATTAAGTCACCGATAGAATTAGCATTTGCAAGTCTTCTTTTCTTTAGATTATTTGGCCCAACTCCTGACAAGGTCATTGACTTTAAAAATGTTACATTGTTTACAGGCAAAATTTGTGTTTAAGTTAGTGCTTAGGGAACCACTTATGATGAGTCAATGGCGTTATGTATTCAGTTTTAAGAGCATTGGTATCTATTATACTAAAATAACGAGGTCCAATTTGTCAGCCGTCATCGGGTTAAAACGACAAATCAAAGAATTCAACTCTATATATAGCTAATATAGGACAATGGTGTAGATTAAAAATTACACCACTCCAGACCCTTTTGTTTTCCACATAATTAATATTGCCAATAATTAACAAGTTCCGGGTCGAATCCGATACCGATACCAATAGTATATTCACCTGTTACCTATTACCTTATCTGTACGTTCCGCATTTGACAGGCGCACCACCAAACGGTGTATTTAGGATTTTGCTATATACACGGGTCATAATCAAAGGACTGACACTACTAAATTCAATCATTGTCAAATTGTTCCCTATTGTAGTTTTTTTATTCAGCAATCAGCAAGACTTTCTAAGATAACTAATATAGGACAATGCTGTTTATTAAAAAATACTCCATTCCTGGATAGCCAGGACCTTTTGTTTTCCAAATAGTTAATATTACCAATAATTGATAAGTTCCAGGTCGACGGGTTCAAACATAAAGATTTGAAAGCAGAGAAAACTGTGTATCTTAAATCGACATGACTTTATCAGATGACAATACCAATTACTAAAATAAGGCTTAAGCATAGTTATATACTTTAATTTAGTCACGGACCCGCGATATCACGGGTGTGTACTTGTTTCTATTGAGATTATTGGGCACTGCACCTTTTAAGTCGTTGTTCATTGACTTTGAATATTTTGCAGAGCTTATATGTTGGAATATTGCCATTTGAATTCAATGTTTTCATTATACAATCAAAATAACAAAATGCGAGGCATATCTCTGCGTCAACATTTTATCCTATCATTTTTTTGGCCATTAATGGCATTTTTCTTTACCTATTGCTAATAATTAAGTGTCTTGTTGTTTTTATTTGCAAATAACAGTGGCGTAATATGAATATGCTATTTATTTTTGCTTTATTTCTATAGTTTTATTTGTGCTCTTGAAGTTGTAACATTGATTTTAATTATGTTACCGCATACTTTTATGCTTTAAAGTGTGTAGTGCTTATGTGAATGTACGCACATGTTTTATATAGTTGGTTGTAAGAAGAAGAAAAACATGTAGCAAAGTTGTTCATATTCAAAGTAGGATATGCTTTCCCATAAAATAAAGTACAGCCCGAGAGAATACTATAGGATGAGGACCTTTCTTAAACGCACGAAACAAAAGACTATAATAGTTTAATGAAACCACTCGTATAACATAACTAATCCGTCTGAAGCAGTTATTCTTCTCTATGTTACTCCCATAGAAGTATTTCTTTCTTATAAATAATTTAAAAAAATGAATCTTTTTATTACTTTATTTTCCCTCAATTTTTACAACTGGGGACTAAAATAAGTTCTTTTCTATGGTCATTTTGGATACTGAGAACTGTTGGTATTTGTAGTGTTATGCTCGTTCGAGTTTGAAAACAGAACAAATTGTGAATTTCTTATCCCTAATCTGTCTCGACTTTCTCGTTTTTGTTCCAATTAATTGTTTAATATATATATATATTTCAAGAAATACATTGAATAAAAATTAAGAGATTTTTATTTCTCAGAAACGAATAGTTATCATGGTCTCGAGGGTTTCCATCTTTTAAAACGTTGATTCAAAATATATTACACCAGTGCCATAATCTCAAAAGCAATTTGGGAATAATTCAAATCTAATGTAAAAAGTAAATGATAAATTTCAAACTATTAAAACTTTTTCCCATCATTAACGAAAGACATAAAATCGTAACAATAAACGGAGATGCAGTCTTCATTAAATTAGTCAGTTCTTTTATCCAATTAAATAATGGGTCTTCGGGAAGAAGCTACACAAAAAGCGCCATCTGAAGGTGTCAAATCACATTTCAGACTAAAAAGATTAAAATATGTAATTGCTCAATTACACCTAATAACAAACTATAATGTATCATTCCAACATTAATTTAGCTCTTGATTGTTTCTTTTCTCACCCTTTTTCTTCTTACGAAATAGAAAAATGTGCCAATTTGTAACAAGTTTATGACTTGACATACACTGGAGGTTAATACGGAAATTGATATTAGCGGTTATCATTTCTATTGAGATGACGACCTCATAAAATATAAAACTATTCTAATATGAATATGATTAATAATAGATTTGATGATGATTTGGTTTTGAAAAAAATATTGGCATCCAATTTTGTTTGTTTACGTATTGTATTTTTACTAAAAAAAAATTCCGAACATACATTACTGGAATAAAGGAGTTTCTTGTGAAAGCTTTCGCATGTTGGACCTCATTTTATTTTCAAAACATCCTGCTTGAAATGTTTGTAATTGGTTTCCTTGGCTCACTGAGTAAGTCTTTATCAAATCATTTGAAATGTAAATATGATAAAATTCCACTACTAGTAATCACATATGCATGATGATATGGTGCATATCCAGTTCAAATTTGATTGACTTCACTTTTGTCTTTCCGGGATGTGTTCCTTGATAAAATGGGAAATAGTCATAGCCACGTTTGTGTGGTTTCCGTGCCGGTCAATAGCTCAAGTAAGCCGGCTCCACCAAAATCAATTACAATTTAGAAGTTCTATAAAAGACTATTAAACACATCTTCAGTTCGAGTTGGTTGATTTAAGTTTTATGATTCTGAATATCTGCAGCTTGATTAAAAGCAGAACAAGCAAAATTTTCAATATTATAATATCTGGTTTCTACAGTTAAGCGATGAGAAGAAAAATGTATTTGCATATGAATAATTTGTAGATATTATTCAAACAACGTCTTATATATAATCTATGCGTTTCAAATGATAAGGTTTGTGCATTCCTGATGAATGTAAATCCAGAAAGAAAAAACGAATCGAACGCACACAATTCATGATCATTTGAAACACAGTTAGCAGAATATAGCACTAAACCAGTATTTCAGCATTCTATAATATATCTATTGAAAAATATGGGGATTCCTTCATATTCACAGTTAACCATTAAGTTACCGTAAAGTCAATGGTTGAATTCTTTACATTGAGGATATGTGTTTCAAAAGAAGCTCAAATGAACTTTCTCGATACTAACTGATTTGTATAGTGTATCAAAGCTTCAAGTCATAAGAAACGAGTGACCGGTGAAAAATAATGTTATTCCAATTATTGAACCAATGCATACAAACATCATAAACTTAGTCTTCTGTGCACGATTTTATCATTTTTTTTTTCGCATAAATTTCGTATAATCGTCAAATTTTTTTTCAATCGGTCAGTGTTGTTGTGAAATAAGGCAGGTGATTAAAGTTCGTGTTTTGAAGCCGAAGTTTAACGATTGTCACCTGTTTGTCAACAATAAACAAATAGCATGGATATTGTACACGTGTTTAACATGTACAATCAGATAATAGTTTATTTTAAGGACATACATGCGTATTGCTATCACCGGATTTTTACGAGATGGGTCACACTGAGGTCGCTTTGCATACGGAAAATATGTCTGGGAATTGCTTCCTTTTTCAAATTAAAATAAAGTAAACTTCTTCTAAATATGAACAAATTAAAAATTTTCTTCAGAAAAAAGTATATGCATGTGAAAACTATCCATTGAGTTGTAAAAAAACATATGCATTATTTTTTTTAATTTGAGATTTCTTATGACTTTAACAACAACAGATTATGATACTTTATTAAATAATACGATTAAAACAGCCCTACCAAAACGGCATGTTTCATACTGGTGACGTCGTCCTGGTCATATAAATGACGTGATCTATATTGCTTTTCGGCCCGATCCAATATTTCCAATACGGACTGGCAATATCCTGAATTACATGTAAACATATATTGTGCATGTAATTCAGGATTCATTGCCAGTCCGTATTGGAAATATTGACCCTATATTCACATCATTGCAAGTCCGTATTGGAAATATTGGCCCTATATTCACATCATTGCCAGTCCGTATTGGAAATATTGGCCCTATATGTACACATTATTGCAAGTCCGTATTGGAAAAATTGGCCCTATATTCACATCATTGCAAGTCCGTATCGGAAATATTGGCCCTATATACACATCATTGCAAGCCCGCATTGGAAATATTGGCCATATATTCACATCATTGGAAGTCCGTATTGGAAATATTGACTTTATATTCCCATCATTGCCAGTCCGTATTAGAAATATTGGCCCTATATTCACATCATTGGAAGTCCGTATTGGAAATATTGGCTCTATATTCACATTTGATGTATGTAATACAGCATTCAGAACAAGTCTGTATTGAAAAAGTTGGATTATTTAATAAAAGTGTTATGAACTGGCTGTTTCTGTATTGACACTGGTATAGATTCTCGGTCAGCTGTATTAGCCCTCGACCCTTCGGGTCTCAATGCCAATACAGCAAACCTTGAATCTATACCAGTGCCAATACAGAAACAGTCAGTTAATAACACTATAATATCGATAAAGCAAACAATAAAAGCAGAGTTTCACATTTAAAACAAATAACTAAAAACTTCCCCTTTGCATGATTTGCTAACACATAAAGTGTGAACAAAACTACCATTACATCTGAACATGACACAACAATAAATAAATTATTCACATGATTTAATTAGTTCACATGATTATATAAGTCCACATAATTCTATTAGTTCACCTTTTAAAAATTACATATGTTGAGACCGTCTATTTCTTAATGTTTTTGTCACATTAACATTCTGGATTACACAATGATCAAAACTATTTATAAATACGGTTTTTTTTTCAATGTGTTCTCCATTTTAAAAGTCCCAATCTTCCTACTTAACCAGCATAATGTTTAAATGTCCAAAATATTTATAGTTCAGATATTTTAAATTATGATTTACAAACTATTTTTATATATATACTGAGTGCCAATGAAAACGCAACACTTTTGTTTTTCGAAAAAAATCTTATAATTTTTATTTTATTTATATTAGAACTTTGTAAAGTTGGTTGAAAATGACTTTTGAGACAATTTTCGACAACTTTACGGTTGAGTGATTTTTGGAACAAATGCGAAGTAAGGGTTATTTTGAACGAACAAAAACCGAGTTTTCAACATACGCACCTTTTTCACGATTTTGTCATTTAAAGCTTGGCTAATGTCATGAATTTTCCCGCCCTTATTGTTAGGAAACTGCAAAAAACATCTGAGTAAATGCCAGGACTTTCCGACAACCAGCGACATGCAGTTTTGGGCATGATCCAATGAAGCCTTTCACAGTATACAATTACGAGAAGACTGAAGTTGTAGCCTCTACAATAACCCAAATCATCCACAAATTCAACCAAAATGGATCATTTAATGATAAGCCACATCCCGGGGTACAAAAAGCAGGAAACGCTCAGCAAGACCGATACATTTGGTCTTTCACATATCCGATATCGACTATGATGGCTGTCCAAATGTCAAAGAGTTCAATGGTGGTCACGGTAGAACCTTTGGAGCAATTCAGTTGAAAGCACCATTTGCGCAGAAATTGTTTAAGAGCACCACAGTCTTTCCTTATTGACATTTAAACGGCCGTCTTGCGTAAATATCGAATTCTGTAGACCAAAAATCATTCATTATGTACAAAAAACGTCAATGGTGGTTACATAGACATTTGGCACCCGCCTTGGCTAAAAGTCATGATTTTCGCCGGATTTTGGTCCGATCGACCAAATTTTGCATCAGATTTGACATGTTTTAGACGATGAAAACCACCTCCAATATCATAAAGTAAGCTTGAGTTTGCTTTGCGGGACAAGTGGAATAACATTCCTCGGGATCACATTAAACGTCCGGGATGATCAATTCCAGGGCGCTGTCGAGATTGCGCTGCACCACGGGGTTGTAACATTTTTTGTTAGGACTGTTAGTTGATGGTTCGACATTGGATGTTTCGTTTACCTATTGCGCCCGAAAGATTACAATAAAACATTTTTGTTTGATATCGATCTGTTTTTAAAATAGTTAATTTTCAAGAACAATTTATTTTGAGAGATTATCATTTCTTATATAAATTTTATTTTTGAAAAACCAAGTGTTGCGTTTTCATTGGCACTCAGTATAGTATCGCAACTGATACTTTTCACTTCTATCGGGATGCTATATTCAGTTTAAATGCATCGTGCTGTTTGGGGCAAGTATCATGATGACTTTTACAAGTATCATGAAGCTTTTTACTTGTTAAAAAAATCATTACGATGGAAAACTATCGTGATGGAAGTATCGATATTTTGACATGAACGGCCACTCATACACTTTTAAGGTAGATGGAAGTACACCACTAATTCATGGTCCCATTGCTTTCTATGTTAAATTCCTCCATTTCAAACAGGCACACCTCTTTTGTTTTAAGTTCAAATAAAGTGGCAATTATTGCATTTCAAAGAAACACTTTATGGTGTCTTGTACTGAAAAAATCAACATACCTTTAATTGCATATAAGAAAGAACTGGTTCCCGGAAATTAGGATGTACCAAAACAGGTACATCAGATCTGACAAACAGACAAAATGTACCCTCTTTTTAAAATTTGATGCAGTTTTTTTAATATTCAAAATTAAAAGTCCAAAAGTGTTCTACAATGCTCACCAGTCCTTAATCTTTCATTTGATACCAACAATACCTAAATACTCTACATATTTTGAAAGTTACACTCATGCGTAGGAACTATTTTGTGTTAAATATGTACTACTTTCTGGTATGTGCTTTCTGGCCGGGCCCGAATTAGTGGTGTTACACCAGATAGGGTGTCTTCCTCCATCTTGGATTTGGAAATACCAGAAAACAAGGTCTAGATCGTTGATAGAATGTGCAAATTTTTAGAGTAGTAAGAACTTTCATTTCAATATAGAAAATGACATGTTTTATCATATTTATGGTTGTATTTTACAAAAAAAAAGAAAACTTTTGTTTGATTATTTTTTTTTCAACTTTGCCACATAAGGGGAGGCAACTTAAATGCAAGGGCAGACAATTCAGATTAAGGTACTTTTACAATAGAATGTGTTAGGAATTTACCTATTTTATAATGTAGCAAGAAAACGGGTCCGGTGACCCCATTTTTTCTTTTTCTTAAATGAAAACATGCTATTAAGGCTTTTTCTTTACTGCAAATCTTAATAAACACTTTGCGTTATATTATATCAGGGAATGTTTTTTGTTATAAAAGTGTAGAGCCTGACTTTTATGCTGACACTGATGCATTGAAAATTTAGTTAAAAATGTATAAATCATTTAAGCTGTTTTACTTTTGAATAAAGTATTATTATCAATAATTATTACATTGGTTGCAATGAATTACATTGATTTCCCAGTTAGATAAAAACCGATAATTTCACATGTGAAATAAACGTGGTTATTTCACTCTCTGACGTCATACAACAATAGGCGTTGTCAAGACGTCGATAACGTCGGATCAAAACAAATTGTCAATGCGTAGGAAAAAGATATAGTTCCTTACATTTTCTACATTAATTTCATAAAAAAAAGCCATTTGCCAATGTAATAAAAAGAATAACTAATCGCCGTATTTGAATATCAAAAATAAGACAACTTGTGACCGAACGCCGCTATGGATTAAACTCGTGCTGCGCACTCGTTTAATCCATGCGTCGTTCGGTCACGCGTTGTCTTATTTTTGATATTCAAATACGGCGATTAGTTATACTATAAATACTGAAACCTAAATATCGAATCTGATTCATATTTTACCTTTCCTGTAACAGACAAAGTGTAAATACAGCAAATAGCAACAGCAGATGTTAGATATGTTATCGATGGTAAACGAATAACTACAACATCTGAAGCATTTTCTTTTAATTATCACAACTTTAAATCTATTGTTTTTGGTGTTGTAAGCGAGATAACTGAAATTAATAAAAAAGAAAAAATAAAGAAAAAAATAGAGAAAAGAAAAAAATGTTAGTTTTGAAACTGTAATTTCCAAATCACTCCCAAAAAGACCGATAATTGAGTAATGACGAATTTTCCCAAACGGACGTTAAGCAGCAATTCATCACCATCAACATCATCATCAACTGTTTCATGAATATATATACATATATATATTTTCTTTTCAATAAATACAATACGATTTTTATTAATACCATTTATACTACAGCACATATTTCACATTTCAAAAACAAACTTTAGCCATTCTAAAAAATAATTACGATACACGGATTTAAAAAAGGAATACGTCCATTTACACATTCTGAAAAAAGATATTTAAAAACTTTAAATCATAAAACTATTTTTTAAGTATTCAATAACAAGTATCAAGAAAAAATTAAACCCTACGTCATTAGACTAAAGCAAAATATAGAATTTCACATTTCGCAATACAGTACTTCCCGATATTTGTTGTCACTGAGTATTTTCATTTTGTCAAATGGAAATTTTCATTTAGATATATTTATAACCAATGTTCAATACCTATATTTGTATTCTAATATTGCTTGCTAATGTGCTGTTGAAATTCTCTTCATGCAAAAGTATGTAAATTAATTTTCTCTTTTTATTTTTTAAGTTTTGATATGAAAAAAATCTACTCTAGTATGTAACCATTTAAAGACTATGACATTGTATTTCGTTTGTTTAATACACTTTTTTATCGTAAAGTTGTCATATAGTCGTAATTGAAAACATTATAATTTGGGGAGAAAACAAATTGAACATATTTTGATTTGTGTTAAATTGTAATATGTACAAAAAGTACTTGTACCAACTGATACAATACAAAATACGGCTCAAATACACTGTTGTACAATATTTGACTCAAATTCACTCATCACAAATTAACTTGTACAAAACACATATACATTGATTCATATTGAATTATGTAGAAGACTTCAAATATGATTAACTTCTATCTCGTCCATTTTACAAATTACGCAAATAAACTTTGATTAAACTATAAACTAATGACAAAAGTTTAAGAAAGTGCATATAATTGTAAACAGTTAACATATATATTCATGTATTAACAATGTTATATAAACTATATGGAATGTCAAAAAGTTGGAACATGAAGTATGCTGACAAGTGTGAAACTGAAACAAAATACCGTTAATTAAGTATTTTTACACGTCTATTCAAAAATTTCCGGATAAAAACAATATTTGTACATTGTCGGAAAATATAACATTTATTTGTACTCGCTACGAAAGAGGAGAAAAGATTGGAGAGTCCTGCTTTTCGTCCTTTTTCTAAAGCTCATACTAATAAATTTTCAAATTTTCCGACAATGTACGTATGTTCCCCATTTCCATTCTTAATTTTATTGTATATTTATACTGCGAATTTAGATGTGGTAGTCATTTGAGATATAGAGATGGCGATGTTCGTTAGACTTTTCATGTTTGCGACACAAACGATTTTGGCGATGACTATCATTATTTCAAGAATTGTCAAACTTTCAATACCGATAAATGGATTAGCAGAACTGCAATTATTTCTTAAAATAAAGCATTGCCGTAGTACTGTCGCTTTATAAAAGGTGTACGGAGTTTTATGAAAATTACATGATATATGTAAATGTTCTCCGAGGAGAAAAAGAGTATCAAACATGTTCTTGTTTATATAGAGAATCTTGATGCTATGTGTAATATAAGGGGCCTGGGCTATAAGTCAATGAAACAAAATTAACGACAATGTGACCTTCAATTTTGAAATTTGAAAAATTTACAATTTTTTTTTCAATTTAGAACCTTTGCATTATATTAATCAAGTTAAGGTATCATGCCTTGAAAACTCTATCGTTCCCGAAATAATTAATTGCTTGTGTTGTGAAAAGTTAGTGTTACAATGAAGCTTATACTTTTCTTTTCAGGTAATACATCATGAGCTTTACAAAAATTCTACAGAGGACAATTCAAGGTCAGACACATCGTCAATTGTCCCACTTCATGCCAGTATACGGAACTTTTAACAGAAAAACGGAAGAGAATCCTAAACATCATGTCTTCAACTTTGCAGAATACGCCTATTTTCATGTTTCTACAGCGAACACACTACAAAAGCCCCTAAATATTAATACAGAACAGAAGAAACATAATGTAACTGTAAATAACGGAGACGACGGCGACATGAAATGTCTGTTTAGTCCAGGAATTAAATGTTAGAGAGTTATGAACGCCATGACGTTTCACTGTGACATCTCTGTTGAAATCTTTCTTCACATGGAATCAATCTTGTACATATGAAGTGGATCATTCCTACTCTAAAAAGACGATACGATTGAATAACAAATATATAGTATACGAGATGATACAGTTGAAAATTACTTCAGCACGAACTATATTGTTTAATCGACTTGTTTGTTGTTGGTTGTCAGAATTATACTACCGAAACATTATGTTACGGATGATACTATAGAATAATAAAACTTTTATATAAAGGCTTTTGTCATGAGTATTGGTGCTGTTATGCGACAAATTGGTTCGTTGTTTCATGGACTTAAATACAATCAAATGTTCCTTTATGTAATGTCATTCTGTAATATTCTCAATCGACATCATGATATTTCTTGGTATCGGGGAAAGATATTTAATGATAAGTCTGAATATCAATATCTCAGAGGCAAACACCTGTAATAGTATACAAATGTAACAACATAGTTTTCGATAAGATAAGCTCATTATCAACATAACATATATAAATACATCACTATATTGTTATAGGAACATTGTCTCTAAATATATTCACATCTCTTGCCAAAACATAAAAAGTACTGTATGTCGGCGACCTGAAGGTGTTCAGGTTTCTCTAAAACGGTAAGTTTCAAGATTGTTGTATAATAATACATTTCTCAGTGATAATTATCTTAAATCAGGAAAGCGAAAAGACAAATGTCCTGTATATGTTTCACTCACATGGTCATAGTCGTCAAATTGCATTAAAGTGGAATATTAAAGACCATTTTTAAAAAGAGTTTATTTCATGCAGTTAACATTTTCACGATTTAACAACTTATATTTAATCAAAATTTTATTCAGCACGTTATTGGTAAAGGCAATACACATTTTTCACGTTTTTTAATTTTTTGCATGAAAAGACGTCTCTCACAAACTTAAATAATAATCTTGATCGGTATACAAATTATCATGAATCAATACGCTGGTATTTTTTTTTTTCAATATTGATGTTTGGAAGCAGGAATAAATTTTCTGAAAACTGTGAGAGTCCTGTACTGAAGCCTGAGTTACAGGAAACAAGTGATGGTAGGGACCCGTTCTATCTGGGTTTTTTTCATTGATGCTCTCTAGGGAAACTATCCTTAACCTGTTCATCCAAAAACTTTCCAGAGAAAGTCTGCTGGATCTGTTATTTTATTTTATTTTGTAGTGTATTGTATCATAAGTATATGATCCATCGCCCCGTAAGATTTATAGTTGACTTTTATTCGGACATGATATCTGCATCTTACATTAATTTGTAGGATCCTTTACACTAGATAATTCAGCTGATCTGTAACAATTCCATCTTCATGCCCACGGCCACCGAAAGCTTTATTATTGTTGCGCCTAGCTGGTTGTGTGGTCTAGCAAGTCGGGCAAAGTGCAATCTGGTGCCACAATATCTCAGTAGCATGATTTCGAATCCAGGCGAGGGAAGAAGAAAATATTTGCGAAAGCAAATTTACAAATCTAACATTGCTGGCCTGATGTTCAGACGAATCATATATATATACATATACAGCTTTACTTTCCAACAAAATATTTGAATTGTTTTATTTTGGGAACCCTTATAGCTTGCTGTTCGGTGTGATCCAAGTCTCCGTGTTAAAGACCGTACTTTGACCTGTAATGGTTTACTTTTACAAATTGTGACTTGAATGGAGAGTTGTCTCATTGGCAAGAAAAGCAGAAATAGAAATAAACTCTATTTTCTCACTCTTTGGTTGATGCTGTTGAATTAATTTTTTTGTCATTTCTGTTTCAGCGTCATTGTTGACATTGTTATTCTCTCATGTCTGTTGTCTTAATTTTTTATTCGTTTCTGTTATATTCATTCTTCAGTCTGTCTCTGTTGTATTCACTCTTCTTTTGTAATAGTTGTTTAATAACTTGTATTCACTCTTCTTTTGTAATAGTTGTATAATAACTTGTATTCACTCTTCTTTTGTAATAGTTGTATAATAACTTGTATTCACTCTTCTTTTGTAATAGTTGTATTCACTCTTCTTTTGTAATAGTTGTATTCACTCTTCTTTTGTAATAGTTGTTTAATAACTTGTATTCACTCTTCTTTTGTAATAGTTGTTTAATAACTTGTATTCACTCTTCTTTTGTAATAGTTGTATAATAACTTGTATTCACTCTTCTTTTGTAATAGTTGTATTTACTCTTCTTTTGTAATAGTTGTATTCACTCTTCTTTTGTAATAGTTGTATTCACTCTTCTTTTGTAATAGTTGTATTCATTCTTCGGGGGAACCAGGATTCTGTAGTACTCAGTCTTCATTTGTCTCTGTTGTATTCATACTTCTGTCAGCTCTAGTCGATCAATTCTTCATCGGCTCTGGTTTATAGTTAATTTGTTCTTCTGTCAGCTCTAGGCAATTCATTCTTTCGTCAAATTAGCGAATACAATTCTTCGTCTAAGTAAAATGTACTTTTAACTTTTACATGTGTGTTAAAGCTATTTTTATTCAGTGGTAATCGTTAAAACGACAATTATTGGCCTAATGGATAAAGCAAGACTATCGCAGGAGCATCAAATATTTCTTTCAACCATTTCAAATTATAATTTAAAATCATTGTGCTGAATGTACTAAGTTCAAAAACGCCGCCGAGGTATCCTCGAGGAGGTATCATCTCTGTCACGTTTATTTCCCTTTTTTTCACTGCTTACTTTTGTTTTTGTGTGTAAAAAGTCCCCCCCCCCCCACCCCTTTATACAAAAAACAAACATAACAAAACACGAAGAATTAAAATTAACTTCTGAATTAATGGTCTGAATCAATATACAATGTACATATAAATCATTTTCAAGAGCGTATACATTTCTGTTCTTGTTTGATGAATTATGTAGCATTCATAAAAATTACTTCCTCATGACATGGACATGATTAAACTAAAATGACCCTTAAATATAATCTGGAACATCTTCCGTTTACAATATACTTTCTTTTTGATTAAAATTATCCCCGTTTAACATTGAAATTCCCATGTAAGTATATTTAGATATGACGTCCGTAAAACTGTTCTTATTTTTGGATTTCGTCCATATATTATCTTTGTGTGTCAGGGTTATTGAAATTTGACCGATTGACAAAATAAAGTTTTAAATTTAGAATATAAATCGGTCAGTATTTAAATCAGGATTCGATATTATTAAGTGTCAACCAGGATATAGTATATCAAAAAGAAGCTATAAGTTCAAGTAAGTGTTGAATCCTCTATTATTAATGAAATATTATTTTACAGAATTGTACATTTTGAAATATAGATTATTCATATATACATGTTAAAAAATAATCAAGGGCGAGCAAAGAAATAGAACATTTATTTGAAGAAGAAAGAAGTAAGCGTTGGGTGTAATATTTGCAAACTTTTATTTCAATTAAAGAACGACGTTACGTTATCCGCAAAGTTCCAAGCAAACAGACACAACTGTCCGTTCATTTCAGTGATTAGTGGGCGTAACTTCTGAGTGCTCTTACTGCCCTTTGAAAAAAACTTTTAAAAAAATAACTAAAATCTTTTAAAAAAAAATGTTTGTTTTGTTAATCTTAAAACTGATATAAAACGAAATAGTCTATATCATAATATGTACCAGTATAAAAAAGCGGTAATGGTGTTCTTTCTAATTAAAACACAACCACGTCTCCCTCTCTTTTCATGGAATGATGAAAAAAAATACTTTTGATAATAGATGATAGCTGGTTTATATTGTCGCTCTTAAAATATTACCTGGTGCAAATAGACCAGAAACGCAATTTTCCATTGTGTAGTTGAGTTTTAAAATAAATTCACTTGAAATCTTTTTTCACTTGCTGGGGTTAAGTTTTCGCCGTAGACTTCCCTTTTCGGTGATAGGTTCTTAGATATTCTTATATATATATTTTACCGCCCCTTTTCATATACCCTACAAATGTTCTTGAATGACACAATTCCTTGTGATACTATATCATAACGAGGTTATACATTTCTTTTCAGGTAATACGTCATGAGCTTTACAAAAATTCTACAGAGGACAATTCAAGGCCAGACACCTCGCCAATTGTCCTACTTTATGCCAGTGTACGAGTCCTATAGCAGAAAAACGGAAAAGAAACCTATACAGTCTGTGTTTAACACTGCGGAATTCACCTATTTCCATGTTTCCTCTGGCAATAGGAGATACAAGCCTGTAAATAACACAACACAGCACAACAAATGGACCACTGTAAATAACAAAGACTCTGACCGGCGACAGAATATGCCGACTGGACGGACCAAAAGATAGAAATTGAAGGGTCCTTTACTATATCTCCGATAACAGTTTTATTAGACATAGAAAATTCCTTTTTCGTACAGATAAAGACAATATCTTGAAAACATTTTTGTGTGTTTATAATTGGACAAAACAAGAACAAAATGCATTTTTCGTAATGCTGTCAAACTCGTAAATACTCTCAGTCTTTCAATTGTACATAAAACTGTCTTTGTATATATATTTAATTTATTTGTTAGTTCGCAATAATTTCGTTAATTTCTTCATGACAATGTATGATGAGTTGTTATTATAAGTGTTACCTTGTTGTCTTTTTTAAAATATGTTAATGTTAAAATATGTGTTATTTATAGCTGTATAGCAATAAACTTTTGTGATTGAATTAAACGCATTTATCCTGTACTTGATACATTTTTTGATACACCTCACAAGTAACAATTTTGAGAAGAAAAAAAAATAGGAAGAGCATATAAATAAACAAAGCCAGATTCAAATTAGTATATATGACTCAAAGTAATAGCTTTTATTAAAACAACATTTGATCTGTAAATATACACACCATTTATCAGTACATGAACCATTTTTGTATTTTCACTAGCAAATAAATTATTCGACTTTGCTTCGAAAAAAGCGAATTGTCTTCACGTTTACTGTGTTTTATTTGAATATCGGTATCAGGATGGTTGGATTGTCCTGTTAGAAAATGTCCTATGGTGGTGATATCAGGTCCTAGTCGGTGCTGGTGGTCATTCACAAAACATGCTAAAAAAAGACAACAAAAACTAATATGATTTACACGATTTCTTGAAGTTCAGAGCAAAAGAAATAGTTAAGATGTTATAGTTTTGTTCCGCCTGTAATAAAAGGCTAGCAACTCAAAATATGTTTTTTTTGGCTGCTTCAGTATTTGAAACACAAAGGTGCTACATTTAGAATAATGTTTGAAACTGGATATGCACGTCTTAATAAAAATAACAATAAACATATATATATATAAACGCCTACAAAGTGTACATAACAACACCAATAACATAAAAAGGAACTATAAATGTAATTATTTATAAATATTTCGGATAACAGATATCCTTCATCGGTATATATGATTGTGATGTTGAATGAATCAATTATCAGTCTACTTAGATTAAGCTGTTACAATCTTGAAACTTATACAATAAAAAAGTCAAACCGAACATCAGGTAAGACGCTTGCACAATTCTAAAAATGTGTTAAACACGACATAGGTTATATGACTAATTACATAAGAGAGTTCAAATATATGCTTTAAATAAAAATAATAATGTGCGATATGAACTAGCACAATTCTAAAGCTTTAACGGTGTCGACAATTATAATGTTACAAGAAAGATTGCGTCAATAAGAATTCCAAATAAACAGCACTGAACGGTCTAAATTTGTAAATATTTCAGATTTGACAACAGTAGTATAGTTACATTAGAGTCTGCGATGTTTAAAACAAACGGCCGTTAAAATATAATAATAAATTTTGACTATAAAAATAAACTAGTTGAACGTGGCTTGGTACTTATACATCCCTCAAAAAATGAAGCAATTTAAATTGTTATATTCAACAGATTTAATTTAGAGATAAAGCAAGGCACTGGTTTTGTAACGCTCGTAAAGCAGTTTGATGTTATTGAGTGTTACTTTTTGTTTCAAAATTAATAGGATATTTTTATAAAAAGTGTTCATCAGCTAGAATGTCGATTTTCAGTGAATTCCAGTCAGAAATAGTGCGAGGATAAAATGAAAATTTGTAGAAGTCTTTATTTGTTGCTATTTGCCTAAATTTATGTTTCCCTCTATTACGTCTATCAGATATTGTTAAATTATCCTTTGGAACTTCAACTACCCCCCCCCCCCCGGGGGGCAATTTATTTTATATAGCATAGCTAATCTAATTTAGACGAATTAACACCATTTAAGAGTACCTGCTGTTGTCTGTCAGCTAAAAAATCATTTATCCAATTTAAATTTTGATTCCTTATACCATAAAAATCTATTTTCTGGGCGAATCTTTGATCAAATGCTTTAGAAAAATCTAAAAGTCAGTATAACATCTATTTGATTACCATATGTCAATGATTTTGCTAGGTCTTGTATACTGATAATAAGTTGAGTCTCACAAGACCTTTTACTTCTAAACCCATGTTTGTATTGAGATTTCTTAGTGAAGTGTATGTTTCTGTATTTTTTCTTATCTTAATTTCTGTACTTCTAATTTAATCTTAATTAAGACCAGTAAAATAACAAAACTCTTTATAAATCGCTATATTAAAATATATAGCTGTTCCAGACCATGCATATGAGGTCTATGAGTATTTGGACCACACGCGAACGGTCCGGACCGTATACGTATACTCAGTAACCACTGTCATTTTAATTTTATTATATATGTCTCTGATAAATGTAAGTCCACAGTCTCCCTGGCAGAATATAAAAGAATGAATGACTATATAAAATGAAAAAATAAATAAAGGGGCCTTAGGCTTAGCTAAACATGCTAAAAGCAACAGTACGCTGTAAATCCCATGGGACATCTGCAAGAAAATGAGTATTAGGGGACGACCATTTGATATTCTAAAGGGGGGGGGCAGGAGAATTTTGAAAATAAATAACTCAGCCTTGATAATCACAAAAGTAAATGGTTTGTTCAGTGGTAGTTTGAAAATAAATTACCTGACTTGCAATGTATAGAAAATAAAGATAAGATAAGATAAGATAATTTTATTTACCAATCATGGTGCCCAAAATTTGAGCTATACAATCAAATGAATTACAAAATAAAGCACAGAAAATGATTAGAATGATTAAAGTACATTTAAACAAAAAAAAAAAAAAAAAAAAACACATGAATACACATTTACACTAATTAACCTGATATAAACCAAGTAATTGATGACTCAGCAGGTCTAATCGAAAGTATGAGATGGCACCATTTTCTTCACAAATTCATCTTTTTTCCCCAAAAAAAATCGGGAAACACTTCCCAAATTTTTTAATAACAAAAGTATAAATATTATTTAAATATACTTGAAATGTCTGAAAATTGGTTTCATTTAACTTGAGGTATATTGTCTCAGGAAACCTTACCTCACTTTTATTTTAACAGGGCCGTAACTACATGTAGGAAATTTCAAAACCGAACGCTTGTCTCCATATCAAATTGTGTTCACGGCCTTGCAAGAAGAAAGTTTTGTTTTCCCTCAGACTTATAGCCCTGATTTTTCGGGATCAATGTTTCTTATTTATTTGTCTTTTGTTCATTGATTGCCCTGCTATATTCTGTTAGCGTTGCATTCTTTTTCACGGTAATCTAGTAATTTTGTTATAAAGTTGATCATGAGTTTAAAAAAAAAACAGCAGCCACAGACTTAACTATGTGAATTCCATTTTTTGCTTTATCATGCACATTGGTCTTTTGATGTTGTCCCTAGAAACTTCAGTCTCACACTGAATTTATACATTTTGCTTTTAGACCAAAATATTGTCAAAAAATTATTAAAACAAAACTTCATTTTCAGATTATGAAAGGGTCTTCGGAACACTCAGAAAGCATGATTTTGCATCATTTGTTCTATAGCTTCTTGGGAAACACTGTGGCTCCAAAACCCTTCAAAAAAATGTTTTGCCTCGTTCCATTGGCGTAGTATGTTTGCCAATACATTTAAAAGTGCCTAGTTATAATTAAACTTTGATACTGGCTATGTATGTATGCAATACATGTATATGCAGTTGGGAATTTAAAAGATTTATTTCTGCAGAGGGGGGTGGTTAATCTAATTAAATGATACATAATGACTTGACTATACTATATGTATTATTTATAATAAACAAATCATTTACAAATTGCATGTTTTCGAATATCAAAAAATATAGTTGTGAAAAGTGAATACTCAGTCCCTTGCTTTAATGAAAATGAAAAATCTTGCTTCAATAGTGCAGAAAATGAATAATCTGTCCTCTTAGTTTACAAAAATAGATAACCGATCAAAACAAATCATCTTGCCCCCCCCCCCCCCGAATATCAAATGGGCATCCCCTTATTGTATGCCGAATTCTAGATCGCGTTTCCGGAATTTGTCCAAAGCCTACCCATTCTTGATTTGAACATTAGAAATCAACATGGCAGAAAAAAGAGAGTCGGGTTAGAATGTTTTTAATATTTTGTGAATAGTGAACTATTAAGTGCGACTTAAATGATACCAATTACATCGTAACACAACTTTCATTTTTACAAACAAAACATACGCTTTTAATTAAAAATTTATAAAGAGGATCCGGTACTATTCAGACCTTGAGTAAGAGACTCTCAATTAACAATAATACTATCACTGATAGACACTATAGACTGGTATCGGATACGTTCGCCCTGATTACATGCTCGCCCTGAGTTTGTTCGCTCTGATTACATGCTCGCCCTGAGTTTGTTCGCCCTGATTACATGCTCGCCCTGAGTTTGTTCGCCCACACAGAGTCCCTTGGTTCGTTCTCCCTTCTTTTAACAAAAGTTAAAGGCATTAAAGATTTATAAACTTTGAAAATTGTTGGTTTCAGAAAATTATATCGCTAGCAACTGTATAATTTTTGTAATACTTGTCACCAAATGAAATGGGGAAAACATTAGAAATTTATGTCAGAATAAATTAAAGGTTCCAAAATTATTTAAATAACATTTTGTTGGTATTAGATTACATTCAAATTCTTAATCTCACTATGCTGAAAGTAAACAAATCTATATGTTAACAAGTTCTATATTAAAGATGCTAGATATGAATAACAAAAATGCTCATTTAATTTTAGGACATGATGTATTGACCCAAAACACAATTTGAGATCTTTTTTTTTATTTTAAGCAGAATGTTATCAAAAATTAATCAGGATTACAAGGTATTTTAAAAAGCAATTAAATTTAATAAATAAAATTAAATGCAATCATTTTTTTTTGCTTATTAATGATAAATAAACAATAAAATACTGAAAAAGAAAAGAAAAGTACACACATTTTGTTGTTGTATCTACATGTAAGCCAATTGAATAATTGCCTAATTCCTATCAAGCTATGATTTATTCCAAGAATGGTCAGTGTTTGGTATCATACAAAAATGACTAAAGCCCTTGGAATGATTATGTTAACTGCAAGCAAGGTTTACACCAAATTAGAATGTGTTAACTTCATGTAGAAACACAAGCAGATTTGGACAGCCATATATCATGTATATGTTTTTCATTCAATGGACTAGTCTTTTATTGTAGGTAGAGTAAAAGATCTTCAGCAAAAAAGAGTCCTTGATGATGCTGCCCGTAGAAGAAGACAGAGAAAAGCATTGGAGGCACTGGAGTCTGATAACTTTCAAGATGATCCACATGCTGATTTGAAAATGAGCAAAAAAGCTCCTAAGTTTGAAGAGTCAATGGAGGCAGGTAAATACTCATACATTGTACATGTTGTATGTTTAATAAGATTTTGGTAGTCCTAATAGTACTAATATTCAAAATGCATATACTCTTCTTTGGAAGTCATTCATCATTATAATATCAAAATGAGATGTGGTATGATTGCCAATGAGACATCTCTTAACCAAAGACCAAATGACATAGAAAATAGCAACTATATATAGTTCACCATTCAGCCTCAACAAGGAGTAAACACATACCACATAGTCAGCTATAAAAGGCCTGAAATGGCACAATGTATATGGCCTCATTGATAAATCATGGTTTGTTGAATCTTGTAATCTTGCATAGTTAACATATTAATAATTTTGATATAAATAGGTCAAATTAAAAAAAAAACACTTCTCATAAGTAGATGTAGTTGTATCTGCATTAGCAAGACTGATATCTATGGAAGCTACATGGCTTTGGCCCCTTAGTCTATATAAGTGTATTGACTTTGAAACTGCTGTATAGTTTTCATGTTAAGATTTAAGTCAGAAACTTGTTAGGTTATGGGGAATATTTGCGGTACAAAACATTAACACTGCCTAGCTTATATAAGTGACACTCATCAAAGGTAAACATTCATCATAGTGTTTGTTTAGTACGTATATATACATGTACATATCATATGCTTATGTTATAGACATTTAAATGCAGTTGGTGCTCTTTTTTTAATAGTTCACATTTCTAGCTGACTATGCAGTATAGGTTTTTATACTAGTCACCACAAAATTTTTGCGGTCGTATATTGGTATCAAGTCGTTGTCGGCGTCGTTGTCTGTGTTGTCCGAAGACGAATGGTTGCCTGATAATTACTTAAGTATAAGTAAATAGAAATCAATAAAATTTTAACACAATGTTTATAACCACAAAAGGAAGTTTGGGATTGATTTTGGGGGTTATGGTCCCTAAGTTTTGGAATAAGTGCCCACAGGATCCAAAACAAGCATGTATCTAGTGTCAAGACAATAAGTTGTGTATAAGTATTTCAATTGTTCTGAAATTGTACCACAATGTTTAATACCATAAGTAGAAGGTTGGGATATAATTTAAGGGTTATGGGGCAAACAGTCTAGGTTGAAAGGGCCATAAAGGGGCCTAAAACAAGCATTTTTATACGACCGCAAAAATTTTAAATTTTTGGTCGTATATTGCTATCACGTTGGCGTCATCGTCTGCGTCGTCGTCGTCCGAATACTTTTAGTTTTCGCACTCTAACTTTAGTAAAAGTGAATAGAATTCAATGAAATTTTAACACAAGGTTTATGACCACAAAAGGAAGGCGAGGATTGATTTTTGGAGTTGAGGTCACAACAGTTTATGAACTAGGGGCCAAAAAGGGGCCCAAATAAGCATTGTTTTTGCACCATAACTTTAGTATAAGTAAATAGAAATCTATGAAATTTAAACATAAGGTTTATGACCATAAAAGGAAGGTTTGGTTTGATTTTGGGAGTTTTGGTCCTAACAGTTTAGGAATAAGGGGCCCAAAGGGTCCAAAATTGAACTTTGTGTGATTTCATCAAAAATTGAATAATTGGGGTTCTTTGATATGCCGAATCTAACTATTATGTAGATTCTTAATTTTTGGTCCCGTTTTCAAATTGGTCTACATTAAGGTCCAAAGGATCCAAAATTAAACTTAGTTTGATTTTAATAAAAATTGAATCCTTGGGGTTCTTTGATATGCTGAATTAAAAAATGTACTTAGATTTTTAATTATTGGCCTAGTTTTCAAGTTGGTCCAAATGGGGGTCCAAAATTAAACTTTGTTTGATTTCATCAAAAATTGAATAAATGGGTTCTTTGATATGCCAAATCTAACTGTGTATGTAGATTCTTAATTTTTGGTCCAGTTTTCAAATTGGTCTACATTAAGGTCCAAAGGGTCCAAAATTAAACTAAGTTTGATTTTAACATAAATTAAATCCTTGGGCTTATTTGATATGCTTTATCTAAATATGTACTTTGATTTTTGATTATGGGCCCAGTTTTCAAGTTGGTCCAAATCAGGATTCCATATCAAGTATTGTGCAATAGCAAGAAATTTTCAATTGCACAGTATTGCACAATAGCAAGAAATATCTAATTGCACAATATTGTGAAATAGCAATTAATTTTCAATTGGAGTTATCTTTCTTTGTATAGAATAGTAGTTGATAATATATGTTGGAAATTTGCCAGACATGACTATGATGTCATTTTCTATTTTTATTTGCCAATAACTTTATGTAAATAACTTCATTGGAAATTTGCCAATATAAAATGTTGCTGATGAAGCTTTTTTTCCTTATCTTATCTAAAATGTTTTTAGATAATGTATGTTGGACATTTGCCAGACATGACTATGATGTCATTTTCTATTTTTATTTGCCAATAACTTTATGTAAATAACTTCATTGGAAATTTGCCAATATAAAATGTTGCTGATGAAGTTTTTTTTATTGTTTTATACAATAAACAATGTATATTCACTTTTACTACCAACCAATCTTTACCATTCAGTGATAACAAGCACTTTATTTTACATTTTAATATTTTATGATGTATTTAAAAGAGTAGTTATTGTTGCAAACTCCATTAGAAATTTGAATTGATATCAGTTTTGGAAAAAGGGAAACGGGGATGTGAAAAAAGGGGGGGGGGGGGGGGTTTAAATTTTTCTCATTCAGATTTCATAAATAAAAAGAAAATTTCTTCAAACATTTTTTTTAGAGGATTAATATTCAACAGCATAGTGAATTGCTCAAAGGCAAAAAAAAACTTTTAAGTTCATTAGACCACATTCATTCTGTGTCGGAAACCTATGCTGTGTCAACTATTTAGTTTTAGATTTAAAAAGTTTGAAGAAGAAATCTTTAATTGATTTGTAAAATCTTGACATTTGTTTTGTGTAAAAAAAAAACATGTAATGTCAAAAATTTGATCACAATCCAAATTCAGAGCTGTACCACGCTTGAATGTTTTGTCCATACTTGCCCCAACTGTTCAGGGTTCGACCTCTGCGGTCGTATAAAGCTGCGCCCTGCGGAGCACCTGGTTGTAGTTTCAAGACAATAAATTGGAGTTATCTTTCTTTGTCCAGAATGGTTGTTGAATCACCTAAAACTAATGCTTTATGAAATCTTTGAAAATTGGAGTAATCTTTCTTTGTCCAGAAAAATAGTTGAATCAACTAAATCAATGCATATACAATATACAATGCAATATTCACTTTTACTACCATCTGATAAATTAAAGCAATCTTTACCATTCAGTGATTACAAGCACTTTGATTACTAATCTAGGGTTATGCCCCTTTACAAGACTGTTTGCCCCATAACCCTTAAATTATATCCAAACCTTCTACTTATGGTATTAAACATTGCGTTAAAATTTTATTGATTTCTATTTACTTATACTAAAGTTATTATTTCCGGAAACCATCCGTTGTCGGTTGACGCTGACGACGACAAAGACGCCAACAACGCCGTGATACCAATATATGACTGTAGAAATTTTGCCTGTAATTGCTAACATTCACCTCATTTGAACTCGGGTGGATAGTACTTTAATTGGCAATTAAAAACCACATCTTCATAGTTCAATATTAGTGTTTTATCAAGTAATGTGTGTGTATAATGCATCCACAATTTTTTTCCCCAGTCCAACAACAGGGATCAGGTACTAAAAGACAAAGGAAAAGTAGGAGTGACCATTTCAAATTTAGATACAAGAAAAGTTTTGCTGCTCTTTTAGAGGAAGATGTAAGTATATATTGTGCAGAGAAATAATGAGACCATACAAAATTAAGTAGGCCATTTTTTTTTCTTTCAAAAGTACACACAAGATTTTAAAAAGGAAAGTACACACAAGATTTTAAAAAGGGGGAGATTATTTGATCATTATACACATTTTAGCTGCAGAGAAACAATTATGATATTTGCACTTATGTTTGAATTAAGGGTCTTGAAATTTATTACTACAGTTTTGTCCTTGATTGATATTTGAGTTTTATGTAAAATATAGTTCACTTCAGACTCCAGACCTCCTTTGTGGTTTCTTGGTTGTGTGCTTCCCATGTGTAGGTGGTGGGTTTGATCCTCAAATGAAAGACTTTGAAAGGAGTATGTCCATCAAGGATTAATGATGGACCTATAATTCTCTGAAACTTAAATTCAGAAAAACTGGTAAACATCTAATGACAAAATATATATAAAAATATCTCGTGAACATATTAACAAGTTCTGATGCATTCAAACACTTGTGATGTCATCACAAATTCTATTAAATTATTTCTGTCATTAAAAACTCTATTAAATTATTTCTGTCATTAAAAACTCTTAAATTATTTCTGGTGTTTCAAAATACAACCACATCAAATACCAATACTTACAGTAACACATAACAACAAAATTACACAGAAAAATGCTTCAGAAAAAAAAGGGATTATGCTGAGATGACATAAAAATCTAAACTTTTTGCTTGTATTTGTTTAAGACTAATGATTTTCTTACTATTTTTGTATTTTCTTTCTTTCCATGATGAATTCTAGCAAAGATTTGAAAAAGAAGGACCTTCATATCTATCTGCACAAATTCCAGCATCCAGATTTCCTGAGAGACATTTTTGTGCAGTTTGTGGATATCCTTTTTATCATTTTTTTTTATTGAAAATTGCAAGCATTCATTTGAATGAAGCACATTAGAATTAACAATTGGTATTCACTCCCAATGTAAAAAAATGATTTCAACAACACGTTCTTTTTTTATTGGGGACTTACAAAAACATAAAAAAACACGTTTTTTTTAATCTATAATATTGAATGATAAAGGAATAAGACAGTTTTTCATCTTTAAGTTAAGGATGATTTTTTTAGATACTTTTCAATATTTATGACTCAATAGAAAATGAAACACGTATCCAGTAAATATTTTTATGATATCATAGTCAACTAAGCATTCACAACTGTCTCACACTTTTTATGCCCCTCCTAGTTTGTGTCTTCAATACGAAGATTGGTACACATGTTAATTATTAAACAAACAGTTTACTGTATAAGCAAAATTATGGTTTTGACCCTGATTTTATGGTTGGCTGAACACAAAAATTTGATAGTACATGTGGACCATGATATTCTACAGACACATATTCTTATTTATTAGAAATGACCAAAATTAATCTTTTATTCCTATTTGAACGTTCTAAGTCAATCAAAGACTTTCACAAACAAACACCAAATATTTTATTTGCCAATCACGGCGCCCAAAATGAGCAGAACAATTACAATATAATTTTCAAACATAATTTAAAGTAAATTAAAAATAGGTTAAACAAAGTACATAATATGATTGATTTTGATTTAATTGATTGATATAAAATATTAAAGCAAATGAAGTAAGCAATTTTTAATAATAGAAATATATAATATAATATGACCAATTGTCTGTTACTCTGGTCCCTTTATTGGATAGCACACCTCATAGTATTGATATTTGTACTAATAATTTATTAAATGTAAAAGAAATAACTAATGTAAATGCATATTTGATAATACATATCATTCTATATCTTTATATAGAGAAATCTAATTTAAAATTGTATTTCTGTTTATATTTAAAACCTCTAATAATTGACAAATTATTATCAAAATGTTTTTATCTTCATTTCCCCATGTACATACATTCACTTTTATAAGGTAGATTTTTTCTGACACAGCTCATATGTTTATAAAAGTGATCTACAAAGATTCATATTATTACTTTTCAATAATGTTTTTAGTTTTCCTTGACTATTGTAACATTTACCTCCAATTACACATGTGTACAGTGTGGTGCAAGGTATTGTTGTGTGAGATGTTTGGGGACACACCAAGATACAAGGTGAGCAATTGTAATATTAATTGTGTAGGCACACACAAAGCTGCAGGGTGAGAATTGGTAAAAATAAAATGTGTGGGGACACACCAAGCACATTGGTTAAATTAGGCTTGTACTAAATACACCTTATCGCTGTTTGTCCGCCATAACTGGATATCACACAGGTTCCCGTAAAAATTTTACATCATAAAACAAAGTATCTGACGCCACAATGGAAAAGTGATTGTTGTATGCGTCAAAAGTTCAAGCGGCTGGGTCAGCCGGGATTAATGATAAGGTGTATGGCACCAATGATTATTCTAGGGTATTCAAGTAAAATTTATACATATAAATATATAATGCCTTTTGAAATATGATAAAAAAAAAATACATTTCACAATATGCTACTACAGGAAAAAATCATAACCCATAAGTTTCTGCAGGCAGGGGTTTATGTGATCATTAGACCACCTCAAGTTTTGCATAATGATAATGATATTTTTTGTTATCATGTTTAGGTGTTTGAAATGGACAGCTTGAGGAGTGATTTGGGAACTACATGTATGGAAAAAACATTCCTGTGAGATATGCTGAAAAGCTGATGATCAAATGAGTTAAGTCAAGCACTGTAAAGAAGACATCCAGCAAGGGAACATTCATGGGTTGAAATATCATTTGTGACTAGATCAAAAGATGCAAAATGTACAGATGACTCAACAAGAGTATAATGAAAATTGCTATGTAAACTAACATTTCATATATCAGCTGGTCTGAATAAATGTATGATGTATAGTATAATTTTGTTTCTGGTGATATTTAATCTCAATATTGAACAATAAAATAAAAAGATTGGGGTAAATGTATATGACATAGCAATGAAGTACCATTTGCCATGACAGAGCAGCTTAAATTTTAAGTCTTCATTTGACTTTCTAGTTGTTGGACTTATATTTTTTGTTTCACCTGCTGTGCTAGTTGGAGAATGCCAAACCTGGCTGCATCAACTATTTGTGTTGCTTCACATTTAAGAAGGTAGAAGACCTGGAGGCTTTTGCATATCCATGCCTCATACTATGAAGTTTCCCATTGTCCTATATGTCAACTTTTTTTTTTACCTCAGTTTCAAGGTCCAGTGACTGCTTAAATACACAGTATAGTTTTATAGTCATGTGAATTTCTTTAAAATACTTATTGTGAGTACAAAATTTGATAGGAAAATATTTGGTATATCATGTGGGACCCTTGCAAGGTCAACATGTCCCTCATACATGATTAACCTGACCTCAACATCATTTCATGGATTTTCATGGTTTTTTTTACCAGATTATGTCCTTTTTCAGATACTGTAAGCAGTACGTCAACATGGAATGATAGTAAGGTGTACAATGTCAAGGTGCAGGTAATATCTGACCTTGACCTCATTTTCATGGTTCATTTGTCCATATTACATTTTCATAAATATGTCTGTTTCTCAGATTATGAGATACAAGCAGAACTTTATTTGATGTGTGGAATGATTGTAAGATGACCTTATATGTCAGAAAGGGTTTATCCAAACCAGACTTCATTTACATGGGTCAACTTATTGATATTAAATGTATGTGATAATTATAGTAAAACCTTTATCCTAATGACTTTCATCATAAATTCAATCATGATCATGCAAGACCTTCCAATGTGTGCACATTTGTGATCAATGCTTCTTTTCCAAGACTGTATGTCTGAAAGCTTATATTCTTTGTAGGATTGTTTCTTATGTATATGAATAAACCGAGATGTTGGATATAACGCACTAATTAACCCACTATGTTTCAAACAACCAGAATGGATCTGGAAATGTCAACTTACAGTAATCAACGATAGACAAATCTCTAAACATTACATCAAGCTCTAAAAAACTTTTTAAAGATATGATCAACACCAAATTTTCAAAAATAACAAAAACCCTATGGTTGGATGTGTTGGTCTACTAATAATACCCGTTCTCTTTATTAGACAGAGAGTGACTCACTGGCATATCTAAAGATATCACAGTAAAACAACATAATAAATTTCCAGACCACATATATCATTCCTTAATGAGTCTGTAATTCAAAAGTTTTACTTACAACATAATGAATGATAAATGAAAATGAGATCAATGCCATTAACCATTTCATAAATAAACCTAACAATATATAATTGATCAATTGCTTATAGTTAAGAATAAACTGACAAAACCATGAAAACTTAACATCCACCAAATTCCAATCAACCAGGAAATTAGGCCTAGGTCATATGAAACCTGTCTGACAGACATGTTCACCTGTTCATCCCATACACACAAAAAGTTGCCTCATTGTTAAGAGTAGCTGAGAAATAGATCAAACTACAAGTACTAAACATTGTCTAATGAATCATGAAAATAAGGTCAATGTCTGTGTTACCTGGCTTTTGGACATATGCACCTTAAACTCATGTTATACACCAAATATAATTGAACTATTGCTTGAAGTATCTGAGATACAGACCTGAACAAGAAAGCGTAACTTTGATCACAGACCCCTTGAATGAGGTCATGGCCAGGTGAACCCGGGGACAGACATGGATCTTGAGAGGAATAAATATACTGAAAAAAGTTATCCATATACTGTGGATTCATTCATATTTATTGTATACCAATTTTGTAGATTTCTTAGGTATTACAGTGGAACCACAAATTTAATTATAGTCGACATATTGTTTATAGTATCGTATCTAAGAAACAACTTAATCATGAAAACTTAACATTGACCAATAAACCATGAAAATGTATCAAGGTCAGACGATATCTGTCAAACAGACATTCACCTTACAATCATTCCATACACCAAATAGAACTAGTTTAACAAAAACAGACACAAAAAAAACCCTCAACACTGAGCAATGAGGTCAAGGACAAACAAAACCTGCCAGACTGACATGTACATCTTTAAAATTTCCATACACCAAATGCTCCCTTCCCTACAGAAGGGGCATACAAACATTAATCAAACTGTTGAGTATCTAAGGCCTATTTTACAATACATAAATATGTATACAATTAAATTTATTACTTTATTCATAACATTATTTTAAATAATAATTTTACATTCTTCCATATTGTTTTGTATACAAGTCATGCTATAATTTCACTTCTTTATTGCTTTATCTTCTCCATTTATAGCATATGTGGCATATTTAGAGGAAAATCTTAGTCCCATTTTACACAATAATTCTATTATGTGCTTTGGATTTTGTTTTCACAGCAGTTATCATAAAAGGACAAAATAAGTCACATTTGTCCTCAAATCAAGAATTTTGCAAAGAAATTTCCCGGTTTATTTCACTTTTCTCCATGACATATCTGTGACATCATAGTTGTAAATAGAGACATCAGTTGTAAATATTCATCAGCTCCATCAATTAAACATTTGTCTACAACCTACAAAAAGATCAAATAGGCTGACAATTATAATCAGTATACAAGCTTCACAAAATTATACAGTTATAAGAAAACACATAACAGCAAAATAAGCATGTCACATACATAATGACATAAGTGTAGGATTAACATGGAATTGTGAGACATTTAATAAAGAGTAAATTAAACGAGACCAATTACCATGGAAAATATCAACATCCTACTCAAAGTATGACCTTGCAGCCTTTATTTTCAACTTGCTTCAGTTATAATAAGTTAATATCTCAGATATTAAATGATCATTTACAAATCTTGTTTATTTCCCTTTTCTTAATTTACAATTGGTTCAACAAAATTCATAGCCAGAAAGAAAATGTTTTTCTGAGGCTTAGAAGTGCTTCTTCTGGTATTTGTGTATTCAGTGGTTGTTGTTTGTTGATGTGGTTTTAAGTTCTCTTCCTCATTTTTTATATGGATTAGACCTTTGAATTTCCTGTTTGAATGGCTTTACACTAGTAATTTTTGGGGCCCTTTATAGCTTGCTGATCGGTGTGAGCCAAGGGATCCATGTTGAAGACCGTACTTTGACCTACAATGGTTTACTTTTACAAATTGTAATTTGGATGGAGAGTTGTCTCGTTGGCACACTAACAACATCTTCTTATATCTATAGTCTTTCAGAATGTCTAAAATGAAAAATCTGCTAGCAATAGAACTTTTACTATATAAACATAATCACTAACAGCCAGTTTTTCCATGATGACAGATTTCTGTTTGTCTGTTAGTGCCTCCATTTCCACCAGTTTATCATGTAACTGTGATATCACCTGCATACCAGAGTGGCCTTCCATCATTGCTACCTAAAATTACAAAAAAAGTTAAGATATAAAAAGCAAGAATGTGTCCATAGTACAGATACCCCACTTGCACTATCATTTTCTATGTTCAGTGGACTGAAATTGGAGTAAAAGCTAGAATTTGGCATTAAAATTACAAAGATCATAACATAGATAACATGTGTATTAAGTTTCAAGTTGATTGGACTTAGATTTCATCAAAAACTACCTTGACCAAAAACTTTAACCTGAAGCTTGACAGAGGGACGAACAGACACACAGACTGAAAAACATAATGCCCCTTAGTGGGACATAAAAAGTTATTAATAGACATTTGTATATCATAGGTCAGTGGGGGGAATAAACAAGACCTGTAAAATGCAGCTAGAAGCAAGTTGATCATAATGATGTAGAAACTTATATTCAGAAGCTATATCAATTTTGCCAAATCCCCAACCTTCCCATTTGAAAACTTTCAGACCCAAAAACCAAACCTTACCTTTATCTCTTGTTCTAATTTTTCATACGAATCTGTACTGCACACTTCTATTAACCTGTCTATAATTTCATCATGAATAACCTGAAACAATACTAAATATTTATAAAACCTGTGCAAAAATCAGTCAGACTACAATTATATTAATATTTCTGTCTCAATTAGTTTTCAAATGAAGTTTAAACTAATTTCACATGTGTTTTCTGTACAATGAAATATGAAAGCCAGTTTTTATACATGAAAATTTCTATATACAGTTTTTTGTTTAGAGGGATGGAATGGACAGCTTTCCATGTACACAGCATTTGTTAAACTTTCAACTTGCCCTGAACAACTGTGATTCATGTAGGCCAGTACCTCCTTGTTATCTTGTGTTTTTTCTTTATTTGAATTTCTGCCAAGGGTTCATCCCAAGTGTATGTTAGGGTTTGTGTTGTTTATTATTTGTTTTTTAAAAGTGTTGGAATTTTTTTTTTATGAAATTGCCTGGAAGAGTAGTACAACTTAAACTCGGCTAACTGTTCAGGATTTTAACTAGCCCTTAAATAATACTGTGTTTTAGTTTAATGTCTGATATGTTCTTTGTTATATCTAACACTGAACAAAGAAAGACTCGCAATGATAAGGAAAGGAAAAGAAAGGTTAAACATAAAAAAATCAAAAGTGGATATGCAAAAAGAAAATTCAGTTTGAGAAGAGGGCAAACTTCAAATATTCCAAAATGATAAGCATCTTACTCCAAATTTACAAGATAATAATTAACAATACTAGATACACAAACTCGAGCCGATGAGAATTAACACTGGGTTATGTTAAGCGTTAGCCTTGTAATGTAATAACTCATTTAATCAGGTCAGCATCTGTTTCTAGTTTTTTTACTCTTTCAAATGATATGGTTGAAATTCATTTCATTGGGAGACATAATGTTTTCTCAGATTATTTTCTTCAAATCAGTCCACAAACATTTTCAAATGCCACTCCAAAATTTGGCATAGATTTTTTTTTTAACTTGACGTCTGGTGTTGCTCTAGTGTTTTAGTAACAGCAAGGTTTTATACTTTGTCTGGAAAATAGTAAAGCAGTTATCTATTTCAGTTTTTTTATGATTTCTGTCAACAGTTAAACACAGTTTATGTTAGTCATGTTATTCAACAGTTAAACACAGTTTATGTTAGTCATGTTATTCAACAGTTAAACACAGTTTATGTTAGTCATGTTATTCAACAGTTAAACACAGTTTATGTTTGTCATGTTATTTGATTTCCTGGTTTAATTTTATCCCACTATATCCATGCATATCGAAGGTTTAATATCTATCCCACTGTATCCATGCATATCTAAGGTTTAATTCTATCCCACTATATCCATGCATATCGAAGGTTTAATTCCATTCCACTATATCCATGCATATCGAAGGTTTAATTCTATCCCACTATATCCATGCATATCGAAGGTTTAATTCTATCCCACTATATCCATGCATATCTAAAGCCAAGTATATTCTTGACCAGTAGTCTTCAATGTGTATTTATAGATTTGTGAAACTCTTTTTATCTTTACATATTTGACAAATTCATCATTTATATCTACTTACACCAGCAATTTCATAAATATCTTGTTTATTAATTTCATCTTCTCCTTTTAATCTTGCTGCACTCTGTAAATATGTGATGGCTTTTCTCAGATCTCCCTCAGACGTATACATTAAACCATGTATTGCCTAAAAATATTACAAGTTAAATGTAGCTTTTGGAAAAAAAATATGTATATATTACAAGTTAATAACATTCTGCTTTAATATTTACATTTATTCCAATTTCTTATGGTAGTCCTGAAAAACAGCAGTGGGATATGTAAGTGCTTCCCATATGTTTCATTCTGGAACAGTCCTGAAAGTAATTTACCCATCTAAAGAACATGTTGCTTTTGAATTTTAAAAAGTTTTGATGTAGAAGTCCTAAATCAAATGAAAAATATGTTTTTTGTTCATTATTTATTGGCTGTGAACTAGATTTCAGTAACTGCTTATACTCTCAGATTGGCACTTTTGTGTTTTTAGTGTTTGGTATCAATTTGACGAGTCAAGCTCTTTACACCTTTTTTTTATATTTGTTGTTGTGCTGTTACACCACTGGCCAGGCATGGGGACTGTTACACCACTGTCCAGGCATGGGGAATGGTTGAACACACGCAAAAATGTTGAACTTTGCCACATTCTGTATGATTATACCTGTCCCAAGTCTGGAGACTGTTGTGGTTTGTTGTATATCATATTGGTTTAGATAGAATCTGAATAAATAAGCCAGTTTGTTTTTCTTATTTGAATTGTTTTACATTTTATTGCTTGCTATATGCTGTATGTGCTTTGATCACTGTTGAAGACCATATGGTGAACTGCAACTGAAAACATCTACGCCATGTGGTCTCTGGTGGAGCTTCACTGGCAATCATACTATATCTCTGGTGGATATTTGCTGCACTGGCAATCATACTATATCTCTGGTGGATATTTACTTCACTGGCAATCATACTATATCTCTGGTGGATATTTACTTCACTGGCAATCATACTATATCTACTGGTGGATATTTGCTGCACTGGCAATCATACTATATCTCTGGTGGATATTTACTTCACTGGCAATCATACTATATCTACTGGTGGATATTTGCTGCACTGGCAATCATACTATATCTCTGGTGGATATTTACTTCACTGGCAATCATACTATATCTCTGGTGGATATTTACTTCACTGGCAATCATACTATATCTCTGGTGGATATTTGCTGCACTGGCAATCATACTATATATCTCCTTCTATTTCAAGAAGCTACATTAAGACAGACAACTCACTTTAATTTTGCCACAAGTTTAGTATTATTTCAATTTTTATCTGATTTGTTTAAAAAGATTTTTATTCTGACAACATTTATTAACAAGTTAATTTCAACCTGATCATTTCAAAAGTATTCTTTTTTCGCATACCTCATCATCACATTTAATATTTTCTTTCACACAGATTTCCCGTAATCTTTTGGATAAGATGTCTTCTGCTAATGGTTTAAACCTGAACTTTGCACACCTAGATGTAATAGGTTCTATAATTCTACTGACATAGTTACATATCAAACAGAATCTGGTCGTTCTCGACTGCTTTTCCATTGTTCTTCTCAATGCTGCCTGAAATACATTTACATATTTTAAAAACATTAGTGAAGAATAAATCTAAAGCACTTTACTAAATGACAGCACTGTTTTACTGTCAGCCATATTCTTTAGAAAACTATTAAGTATGGTATTTCTTCACACTAATCCAATTTGTTAATATGTATTTCTATTTCAATTTTGTTTTGTTGGACTATGGCTTAATTCAACACATGTAAAGCTTCAACTTACTATACTTCTTTCTGAGTGAAGTGATGATTGAAAGCAGGGCGATCCATGAAAATACTAAAAAAGGCCACACAGTTCTTGAACCTAACAGAGTTCCCCCATCATGATTTTAACAAGAAAATAAGTGCAGAATATGTTTGAATGCAGGTAATACACAAAATTTTACAGTATTTTGTTTTCAAATCAATGAATAAACCAATAATTCTTAGATCAAAAGAGATGTAACTTGTGCATCACAAACTATTAAACCTTTTTATTATGCCTCTCTCCCTCTCTCTGGAATTGAAGAAAATTAGCTTGCACCTCAATGGCTGCAAAGCCCTCACATTTTTGGCCAAGGTTGTTGGTTGTTTTTTGTTTTTTTATCAGAGGAGACTTCTGTATAAATAAATCTATGAAGTAGTCTATAGTGGAATATTTTCTTCCTTGTTAATTACCTGAGCTGGCTTAGTCATGGAATCTGCTTCATCAAGAATTACTATCTTAAAAGGTGGACATGGCTTGCCACTGAAAATATAATAGATTATTATAATATAATGAATAAAAACAACTCATATTTAATCTTTTAATCATTTTTTTCTTTCTTTTGAAAACTTTTAGTGAGGAAAAAAAGATTTTTGTAAGCTGATATTCCAATAAATTGATCTCAGGTCACCCATAATAAGTTTAGTTTTATGGATTCACTCCTATCTATTATTTGGCAATAACATTTCTAACAAACATAACCTCATTGAAATCAGTAAACAACTCAATTTCAAAATTTAAAGTACAAATGCAACCGGATTTAAAATTTAATGTAAACTTATAAATGATAGATCAATCAGGCAATGAATATCAAATTCCTGACCCAGTAAAGAAAGGGAAAGAATAAAATCAGTATTCATGATGATAAATATCTGTCAAAGTGCCTCTGGCATAGTTCTTTTAATTTTTAATTCATATTGTATTTAAAAAATAATAATTTTGTTTGGCCTTTGTTTTACTATTTTGTGAATGATATTTACTCGGGTCTTGTTCCACTAGCTGTAAGCTGTGCAAATTTCTTCACTTTTTCCCTAACAACATCGATTCCTCTTTCATCAGATGCATTTAGTTCTAGAACTCTGTCTTTGTACATGTCCCTAGAATAGAAAGACAATTATAAATTTAAGATAAGAGGTGGAAGATTATAAAGATAGATGAAATGAAATATATAATCTCAAAACTCAAACAGACCAGATGCAATCAACGACTTACTTATTTTAATTTCAAATTTACTTCATTAAAGCATCTCTTGAAAGTCCCTAACATAGACGGCAATGGACATTTGAGCGCATTGACAGGACATTTGAGCGAAAAAAAAAGGACGTTTGAGCGCCAAAGTATAGGACATTTGAGCGCCTAAATTTTAGGACATTTGAGCGAAAATAAGAATAAGCGTAGGACATTTGAGCGAAAACAAGTCTTGGATAGAGAATTGTCTTATTGGCAATCATACCACATTTTCTTACGAATATAGTTCATTAAATGAGGAGTTTACCAACAAAAAGATTAAAACATATTTTAATTGTAAAAAACAAAGCACTAAAAACAAAGCACAGTCATAAAACAGGAGTTTACCAACAAAAAGATTAAAACATCTTTTAATTGTAAACAAAGCACTAAAAACAAAGCACTGTCATAAAACATAAAACTCGGCAACGGCATTATTTACAAGTCTGTTCGGGCTTGGAACTTATATCCCAGGCTTCTGACATAAAAATCCCTCGTAATTTCCTGCTGGCAGTATTTCGAATGCAAATCCCGGAGATTCTGTTCCTTCTCCTTTTCTGTTCGGCTCTGCGGTGCATCAATGTTCAAACTCCGAATTTTTATGTAAGTCACAGATTGCAATTTGATAATAGTGTCAAGGAAAATATAAATTGATGGATGACTGTGATAGAACTGCTCGTTATAATGGGCATGAAATGATTCGGGCCCATTGTTAGTACGTTTTAACGAGGATGGAACTTCGGCCCAGAGATGAGGGGGAAATAACGATTCATCTGTTATATAAGTATCAGTCAGGTAATCTGCAAATTCTATACAAGGCTTGTCGTTAGGTACAACGGCCATAAAATCTTCTACGAAACAGTCGGCTACTTCGTCTGGAGCTAAAAAGGCTATCCCAAAAATCCCTTTAAGCCATTTACTAATGTCTGAATCAAGCTCTTTGTATTGTTGACTAAGTCCAACTTTCTGGATTTTTCGCCACCAGGCTTGGCCTAAGTGAAACCTACAGCATTTGATCTCTATAGACGGGAAAAAATCCTTCATAACTTTCATTACCCGTTCTTCAAAATCGACGTGTACTGCTTTCGGTTGAAGTGTGTGACCTTGATCGGAACATAGCTTGACAATTGAGGAAAAGCAATTCACGTAAATTTCTTCAGACTTTCCAGGAAGTAAGCAGAATACAAGAGGGACATAATTTCCTTTGTTATAGCCATGAATAGTATATAACTGTTTAAAGAACTTTGGGCAATATTTGTAAGTACCATCCATAAAAATTTCCGGCACACTGCATAAACATTCAAGATTGGTTGGACACGTAAGAATAATTATACCAGTTTGTTCATCATTAAACTGCACAAAATTTTCAAATTTATTTGACTGAATATTAATCTTCTTTAATGATTGGTGTGTTTCCTCTCTAGATTTAGGAAGTGCAGGGTGAGATTTACGCCTCTTTCTATATATAGCCTTTGAAACGCTGCCAATGTCTTCAGACTTTAGATTTGCTTCATCCATGTTCTGTAACTCTGTACGGATAATTTTTGAAGGACGTTGAGCAATATCATCATCCGCTTTTCTTTTTGATCGTACCCGCAGCAAGTGACGTTCATTGTCACGATCACTGGTATCATGGTTATGAGTATTTTTCTGTTGAATTATAACGGTTCCGGTACAATCCGTCCTCAGTCTTGCTTTGCAACCTTTTGCCTGAAAAATATTGAAAGGACAAATACAATTGAAGTGTTTAAATGCTTTTTCATTTGCTATTGCAAGACATAAAAATAAGATGTAGTATGAAATGAAATGAAATGAAATTCATAACATGTTTAGAATGGGAACACCACAGACATTTATGTGTTTAGCTTCTAAACATTTTCCTAAACATGTTTAGGCTCTAAGCACAATTTTTACAGTGTATTGTATGAATATTGTAAAGTGCCTAGAAAATCAACCTAACAATGTTATATAGGTTACAGTACGACCTTCAACATGGAGCCTTGATACCTAACCCTATATGTGGTAGCTTATATTCAAATGTGTTAAAAAATTAATCTAAAGGAGGTATAAGATAGACATATAATGATATAGATATAAATCAAAATTAAAAGAAGTTATGGAAGTTGAAGCGTAACAGACGAACAAGAAGTTTACATTAACATTAAATTTGTAAAAAAAGGTACTTACTGTACATCTCCAGGATATTTCTTCTCCTTTTAGTGTTTTGTCCACTCTATATCGGAAACTGTCACAAACAAGGCTTCTTTTTCCCTTATTAGTCTCGGTCAAAATAATATCCATTTTAACACGTACATGTATTATTAGTATTAAGATTTCAAGTGCCAAGGGACATTTCACTTAATAGATATATATATAAGAATTTTAGAACAAAGAAAATTTGCATAGCCAATGAATTATAGTAGAATTGATTGGTAAATAGAGATCAACTTAGGATTTCACTTACATAAACCAGCCAGAACCGGTCGAATTACTCGGGTGTGAAATAAAATAAAAAATATTTATAACTAAATCTTACTTTTTTTTCTTACTTTTAAAAAAAAATCTTAATTCGTGTAAAATTATCAGGGAAAATTTCGCTCAAATGTCCTGTCTGAAAACTCAGGTAAGGTTAATATCCCGGCGCTCAAATGTCCTATGAAGTCGGCGCTCAAATGACCCTATGTGCTTTTTTCTTTTTCGCTCAAATGTCCTATGCCCAACATAGAATAACTCACTAAACTAATTTCAATTACTGTGCAGGTAATTGTATGGTTTTAAAAATATTTTCATAAATTATATGCATTTTTTCTAATATTAAAGTAAACATTGATTTTCATATACTGGTATATACATGTTATAATTATTTTTGTAGTAGGTCATTTCCAAAAATATAAATTTAAATCAAAACAGTATAAATGTAGAGAACTTAAGTCAAGAAGAGTTTCATCCTTACCCAAACAGCTCTCTAGAAGCTGCTAAAATTGTTGATGTTTTTCCTGTTCCTGGTGGACCATAAAACAACAGATTTGGTAACTGCAAATTTATAACAAACAAAAGAGGATTTAATATTTTTAGAAACTTTTAACTTTGTATGATATAATGGCAATATATTTTGGCTTCGATTTTTTTACTTTCAATGAATCAAAGTGATGGAAATCACTCATGGAGAGATTAGAAGAGTAGTTTGAGTTATTTCATATTAAGGTATGGTGGGGAAAAATGAACATTAATAAAGCGCTATTGCTGAAAATTGCATTAACAGCAGGTCTTTAGAAGGAAACATGCTTTTCCAGTAATAATAATTCTTTATTCCGTAAGCAAATATACAGCTCATAGGATTAAATACATACACAAATTATACAGTTTACATAAACATATACAGCATTAATATATAGCGGAGTTTGGCATACAATTTACATTGATAATAAAGGTTCATAACAAAATCAAGTGTTACGAATTTTCTCTGCCTCATAGAGGTATTTACCCAGATTATTTAATTCTTTAATATTTCTTACAGATAGTAATTGAGGATAAAATGAGCTCAAATAAAAAAATATGGGTCTCTTAATTTTATTTGCACAATTTTATTTAAACTGCAGTTTTTTTTAAAAGTTATAATGTACTGATAACTGTATTCTTAAATGTTGTTATGAAGAAATGCTCGAGAGATGTAATAAAAAAACAAACGACAAATATAACTGGGCCTGTTGAATTAGAGACATATTATACATGTACATGTATGGGTTCCAGGATGTATGGTTATATCAGGGTGTAAAAAATGTGGATTTGTTTTTAAGTGAATTCAAAGATAGAGTAAAGGGTAGCTTTCATAGTGAAATGAACTCATTTTTTGAAGACTCGCCAAAATGTATGTTGTATAGATATGTATTTGACCCCAACATGTTACAATATTTAGATCATGCTGTAAATTATATTTATAAACCATTTATTTGTAAATATCGCATATCTGCTCACTGTTTGAATATAGAAACTGGTCGATTTTATAATATTGAGAGACATCTGAGACTTTGAAATATGTGTGATAAACAAATAATTGAAGATGAATATCATTTTATTTTAGTATGTGAAAAGTTTAATGAACTTCGAAAGAAATTTATCAAACCATATTATTGGAGAAAACCTTCGAATTTTTAACTCATACAACTGCTATCTGTTCAAAATGTTAAGGAACTTAACAATTAAGGAAAGTTTTTATTTCTGGCCGACAAGGCACCTAATTAGTTTCATCATTATAAATGCTTAATATGTGTTATGTTTTATCATACTCTGCTGTACTGTTATATGGGTATACTTACTTATATGATTATTTGACAAATTGTTTAAATGTAAATATATTTCACTGATGAGATTGAATTTTTGTAATATTTATTTTCTATAAGCTGTATTGCTTACGAATAAGATTATTATGTATTATGTATATCTTATGGAAATAATGTTGCCTGTTCTGAACATGTTAAAAAAAAAAAAAAAAAATTGCAAATTAAAAATTCTTCTAGTAAATGTTACCAACTATCTTTGTAAGACATAAAATCTAGACCAACAGCTAAAAACTTTAAAGTGTAACAAAAATAATCTAAAAAGGTTGTTTTGGGGCATTGTGTAAGTTGAAACAGAGGTTATATGACATTGAAGATTAAAAGTTGTAGAGTGCCTTTTGATCAATTTTGGAGTATTTTTCAACACAGGGCATTGAAAATGTACTTTTTCAACGCAAACAAATAATCAAAGAGCTGAATAGCTCTGAGGGGAAAGACGGCCCTTGTCTCTTTTTTTTTTTTTTGGGGGGGGGTATCTTTTGATAGTCTTCATATAAAGAATGAAAAAAGAACAGGTAGAACATGTAGAAAGGTTGACAATATTGAAGTCAATTGTTGTCTCTCCAAATGAAAAATATAATTTTAAGAATGTAATCAGTACCAGTATTATTAATGCTAGTCAAAATATAACTGATTAATTTTTCAGCGTTAAAGACAATTTGTTTCTAGGATACCTTTGTTGTTTAATCTAATTTTGTTTCCTTAGTTTAGGATTCAATTTGGACCAAGAGATCTGCATCTTCTAAATCTAAACATTCAATTAAAGTTGATAGTTAATTCTGTAAAATTCAACTAATTTCTGTCATTTAACAACAACTACAATGTTTTCTGAAATCTTAATTGTGTACCACTGAACTGTAGGCTAGGCCATTTTCCATTTTTTGTGACAGTACTCTTAAGATTTTTTTTTTCTTAAGAAAGTTAGGACTGAAAAATCCATTTAATTTTAAATTTCCATTGATAAAGTTCCCAGTTACAACTCTCATCAAAGGGATACAGGTACTAATAAAAAATAATATGATTGATGTAAACTGTGTGAAGCTTGTTTCCAGATCCTACATTTGGAAATATTTGTAAATTTCATGAATAAATAGGTTTAAACTATAAAATGCAACTTTTTTTTTTTTTACCATTACAATGATTTATTTGTTGGTACACACAATTTAGTTTTAATGGAAGACTACTAATCATATACTAAATGTCACATTTTCAAGTTTTATTATAGTGGATAATTACTCATCAATTGAGGTGCTACCTGATTTGGAGGAAGATTCAGAAAACAGAATTTTACAGAAAAAATGAAAAAAATCGTTTCTCTCCCCTATCTCATGTATCTCCACGATCTTTGTTTACTTTGAAAGTTGTGGTTGACTTACAAATTAAAGTATTGCATGTTGATGTTTGAATCATCTACAGCAAACATAATTATGTTTAAATTTAACAAATAACAATTTATAATTAGTGCACGAACTCTGAGAATGATTTAAATAACCATTGAAGGATATCCCTGCTTCTGCATAGTGTGGCATTCCAACAATGACGTCATTATAAAATATAATGTAGGTTGGATATATTTAGAATATCTCGTCATACTGATTTTTCCGGATTGTAAAAGAAACATAAATAGTGTAAAAGGGAGCTCAAAATATTCTCATTTCGCTAGAAACAGAAGGGAAATGTGTAGAAAAGTGTTTAAAATCAATCTATTCATTTGTGTGTTTCCTTCTCATCAATCTCAGTAAGTTTTGTTGGGGGGTTTTCCAAACTATAAAAACAAAATGAATGATGTGAGGGAATGTCACTCTGGTCAACCCCATAGGGGATTCAAGCCGTCTTTCCCCAAAAAACCTTATTTTATTGAAATGTGGATTCTTTCTTGATTGCAAAAGTATATTCACTTCTAATAAAAATTCAAATGACTAAACATAGACATAATGATTGATGGGGAATAAACTAATAAACAATAGTTTGTTATAATTAAAAGTTTTAAAATTTTAAAACTGTCTCAAGCCAATTCCTGATAAAAAAAAAATAATAAAGGAGTGAACTAATCTAAATTGTTGATTAATTACAGATGATTATTGGAAACTTATCAAGTACTTTATAGGCCTTACTTGAATACCTTTTATATATATATTCATATTTCATTTTTTTCAAAGATCTTGTTAATCCATAAATCATTTATCTTTCAGATATAATTTACAGAATCACTTTATGTAATGTAGATCAAAAGTAATTGGCAATAAATAAATCTACCATCCTTATATATATCAAATATCTAATATATATACATTTGTGTATTCAATTATGAGGTCAATAATTTGTATATTCAGATGTATATTGGGTCTGTATAATTATGTAAGACTGAGGTTGATAAGTAATGTGGTAATTTTGATGGACAGTTAAGGAGGTGGGGCATTGCAATTAAAGGTCTACATTGTTTCTGATTGTTTAGTGATAATGACAGTTGTCAATCATACTAGTATTGTATCAATACCCAATTACCTCATCAAAATGTTTTTAAAAAAAGCCTGCACATCAACACACCTTAATGACATACATTCTTGAATGAACTGCTACAATATTATAATATACCCATTTTTTTCAGTTTATATGTGTATTATGTGCACATACATGAGAACCATAGGGAACTATATTTCAGTGTGAATACATTTAGTAACAGTAGCTAACCTGTCATGTTGTTTGGGAGGCTGGTGCCATAGTAAAGATTTAGAAAAAGTTCTAATCTTTCAAAAAACAGGTAAAGCAGAATTTGATACCAACTGAGTTCAAACCTGTTTTTTGGTGAGATTTTATTTGATTACTCACTTAGTATTGTCTCCATCCTTTTTAATCAACATACTTACATCTGCATTCTGTAAAGATTTCTTTAATACAGCTACTACTTCATCTTGATAAGCAACATCATCAACACATTTTGGTCTGCTGAAATGGTATCAAAACAAGAAATTATATAAAGGAAATGTACAACAGTGAATCAGTCATTCTTAAGGATAGCCAATCCTTAATAAAAAAACGAGAACTGTTGGACAAATTTCCAGGCCCGAAATATATGTGAGAACAACAAAATTACAATACAAGAAGTTTTGCATGTATATTACTATCATTTAAAAAAATATGGTGATCTGAGTGCAGACAGATTTGTTAGGCCTAAAAAAAAAAATGTTGTGTTTCCGGTCACCCGACCGACCGTCCTTAAGACCCCCGACTCAAAAGTTTTTAAAGCTGATGTGGGAAAAAAAATTATTTGTATACCTACCGACTGTTTTTTCTGAAAGAAAAAAAAAAAATTCAAATCCCTCGATCTTTTTATCGCCCCAAAAGAAAACAACGCCAATTTTAAACCTTAGGCTTATTTTTTAGAATGTACTGGAAAGTGGAATCTTCTTGGCTTATTATATATGCGGGAGCATGCGCAGTAGTTATTTTCGTTTGTCAGTGTTTGAACATGGCAACACAACGCGTCCTATTCAATGTTCAACGTGGAAAGTGTGACCATTTCGCGGAGAAAAAAATATTTCTAAATTTTAAAGAAAGTAATTACACCTTTTTTGACATTAGCAATGAAATTCATCCAATGTCTAACATCGATGAAAAAAAATACACAACACAAATTTGTGCTCGGCCACCGGCAAAAATGACTGGGGATTGATGACAATAACACAACTGTTGGAACAATGCAATCTTTTGGAATTAAATTTATCAAATTTTCATGCCAGACCCTTCTTCAAAATAAACATGATATTAATCCATCTGAAACTGGTCAGCAAATCAACGCTTTAGACATTCTGATGAAAAGCCACAGATGCTTTGCCAAAAGAAAGTGTCCTGCCAGGTACAGTGTATATAATATATTTGTCTATCTGTAGGTTTGGGATGATGTTTGGTTCATGTTCCTATAAATGAATCTGCCCCACATCTTCTCAATTTCTTTCTCTGACAATCCCAAACTTTTGGTCCTGAAATAGGGGAATTGGGTTTAAAAAGCTAATTTCCTAGGGGAAGTGCTGCCCAAATTTTTTTTAGGTTTGGACTTAGTTTTTTTTTCTGGGGTATTTTAAAAGGGGGTAAACTAAAAGTTATTTCATGGGGATTTTAAAAGGGGTAAACTAAAAGTTATCTCCGGGAGATTTTTAAAGTGGGTAATCAATCTCTTTCTATTAAATCCCAAACTAGTGTCCATGCCTTTAAACAAAACCGAGACAGCAATGAAGCATAATATTATATAAAAAAAAAAAAAAAAAAAAAAATCCCTACCTACCGTCCCTTCAAAATTTCAAGGGGGTGATCGGAAACACATTATTTTTTTTAGGCCTTATGAATATTTTCAATTTTTTCTCTCTCAAGTTTTATAAACATTTAAAGCTTTTCCTAAAACAAAATTTGATACAGCCAAAAAATATGTATTTTTTATCCAATATTTTATGTCATTATTAAGGATGGTCTGGCAATGAAAGGGATATTTTTAGAAACTTAAACATTGTAGGATATAATGTAAATATTTTTTATGTATCTAAAATTTAGAATTCCCACATCATGAAATTTCCTTTCCAAAAGAGTTGAACTAGTCTTTGTAACTTTATAGAGGACTTCTTCAACATCTTCAATCAAAGTACTGAAGTACTGAACATCAGATGACCCCAAGTTCTTGTGGATGGACACAAGCACTTGTCTCAGAAAAAAAATTCACATCTATATACATTTTGTACCTGAAAGTGAGGTTAATGTATAGATATATTTTTATTCTGAGACAAGTTCGTACGTGGATGATAAATAAATGACAGGGAATTCAACCTCATTGTAATTGAAACATTTAATGTATAAATATATTTGAATGAAAGTGTTGTGCATCATTAAAGGAAGGATATAATTCATTCTAAGATTTCTCATGCAAAATGTACTTCATTAACCATGTTAACATAGCTTTGTAATGGAGAATCAATCATGTTGTCAAAGAATTCCACTTCAATTAATGTTGGTGGTCTTACTGTTCTTGCAAATTGTTGGCTCTTTCGTTCATTGCTGAAAACCTTCCGGTAATTGACAAGTAACAAACAGAAACAAGAGTGCACACACTGAAATGTCTCGCCTTCTATACTAATCATTGATATTATGTTGATAGTCCTAAGTATAAAGCTTTATTACAACTGTCTCATAAACTTAACATTAACCAAGATAACTAAACAAAGACCAATGAACCATGAAAATGAGGTCAAGGTCAGATGAACCATGCCAGGCAGACATGTACAGCTAACAATGCTTCTATACAACATATATAGTTGACCTATTACTTATAGTTTAAGAAAAATAGACCAAAACACAAAAACTTAACACTTTGCAATGAACCTTGAAAATGAGGTCACAGTCAAAAGAAACCTGTGCTACTGACATAAAAATCATAAAATATTTCCATACACCAAATATATAGTTGACCTATGGCATATAGTATTAGATAAAAAGACCAAAACTCAAAAACTTAACTTTGACCACTGAACCATGAAAATGAGGTCAAGGTCTCATGACATCTGCCGCTAGACATGTACACCTTACAATCATTCCATACAACAAATATAGTAGACCTATTGCATATAGTATGAAAAAAACAGACCAAAACACAAAAATTTAACTATAACCACTGAACCATGAAAATGAGGTCAAGGTCACATGACATCTGCCCGCTAGACATGTACACCTTACAATCATTCCATACAACAAATATAGTAGACCTATTGCATATAGTATGAAAAAAAACAGACCAAAACACAAAAATTTAACTATAACCACTGAACCATGAAAATGAGGTCAAGGTCACATGACATCTGCCCGCTAGACATGTACACCTTACAATCATTCCATACAACAAATATAGTAGACCTATTGCATATAGGATGAAAAAAACAGACCAAAACAAAAAATTTAACTATAACCACTGAACCATGAAAATGAGGTCAAGGTCAGATGACACCTGCCAGTTGGACATGTACACCTTACAGTCCTTCCATACACCAAATATACTAGCCCTATTGCTTATAGTATCTGAGATATGGACTTGACCACCAAAACTTAACCTTGTTCACTGATCCATGAAATGAGGTCGAGGTCAGGTGAAAACTGTCTGACAGACATGAGGACCTTACAAGGTACGCACATATCAAATATAGTTATCCTATTACTTATAATAAGAGAGAATTCAACATTACAAAAAATCTGAACTTTTTTTTCAAGTGGTCACTGAACCATGAAAATGAGGTCAAGGACATTGGACATGTGACTGACGGAAACCTCGTAACATGAGGCATCTATATATAAATTATGAAGCATCCAGGTCTTCCACCTTCTAAAATATAAAGCTTTTAGAAGTGAGCTAACACCGCCGCCGCCGGATCACTATCCCTATGTCGAGCTTTCTGCAACAAAAGTTGCAGGCTCGACAAAAATAAAATGGCTGATCCTATAATTAGTGGGCTATAATTATAATACATAATTATTTGATGCATATCTTCCCAATATCAATACTTTTCAAATTCTGTGTATTTCTAATTTTTGTGCGTTTCAACACCAGTGCGTTGAAATAAGTAAGATTATGAACATGTTTACTTTTTAGTAAGATTATGAATGAGTTGAGAAACTAATACAATAGTCAATACTTACTACTTCTCCACCCATGGAACATGTTTACTTTTTAGTAAGATTATAAATGAGTTGAGAAACTAATACAATAGTCAATACTTACTACTTCTCCACCCATGGAACATGTTTACTTATTAGTAAGATTATAAATGAGTTGAGAAACTAATACAATAGTCAATACTTACTACTTCTCCACCCATGGAACATGTTTACTTATTAGTAAGATTATAAATGAGTTGAGAAACTAATACAATAGTCAATACTTACTACTTCTCCACCCATGGAACATGTTTACTTATTAGTAAGATTATGAATGAGTTGAGAAACTAATACAATAGTCAATACTTACTACTTCTCCATCCATGGAACATGTTTACTTATTAGTAAGATTATAAATGAGTTGAGAAACTAATACAACAGTCAATATTTACTACTTCTCCATCCATGGAACATGTTTACTTATTAGTAAGATTATGAATGAGTTGAGAAACTAATACAATAGTCAATACTTACTACTTCTCCATCCATGGAACATGTTTACTTATTAGTAAGATTATAAATGAGTTGAGAAACTAATACAATAGTCAATACTTACTACTTCTCCACCCATGGAACATGTTTACTTTTTAGTAAGATTATGAACATGTTTACTTTTTAGTAAGATTATAAATGAGTTGAGAAACTAATACAACAGTCAATACTTACTACTTCTCCATCCATGGAACATGTTTACTTATTAGTAAGATTATGAATGAGTTGAGAAACTAATACAATAGTCAATACTTACTACTTCTCCACCCATGGAACATGTTTACTTATAAGTAAGATTATGAATGAGTTGAGAAACTAATACAATAGTCAATACTTACTACTTCTCCACCCATGGAACATGTTTACTTTTTAGTAAGATTATAAATGAGTTGAGAAACTAATACAACAGTCAATACTTACTACTTCTCCATCCATGGAACATGTTTACTTATTAGTAAGATTATGAATGAGTTGAGAAACTAATACAACAGTCAATACTTACTACTTCTCCATCCATGGAACATGTTTACTTATTAGTAAGATTATGAATGAGTTGAGAAATAATACAATAGTCAATACTTACTACTTCTCCATCCATGGAACATGTTTACTTATTAGTAAGATTATGAATGAGTTGAGAAATAATACAATAGTCAATACTTACTACTTCTCCATCCATGGAACATGTTTACTTATTAGTAAGATTATGAATGAGTTGAGAAACTAATACAACAGTCAATACTTACTACTTCTCCACCCATGGAACATGTTTACTTATTAGTAAGATTATGAATGAGTTGAGAAACTAATACAACAGTCAATACTTACTACTTCTCCACCCATGGAACATGTTTACTTATTAGTAAGATTATGAATGAGTTGAGAAATAATACAATAGTCAATACTTACTACTTCTCTATCCATGGAACATGTTTACTTATTAGTAAGATTATGAACATGTTTACTTATTAGTAAGATTATAAATGAGTTGAGAAATAATACAACAGTCAATACTTACTACTTCTCCACCCATGGAACATGTTTACTTATTAGTAAGATTATAAATGAGTTGAGAAACTAATACAATAGTCAATACTTACTACTTCTCCACCCATGGAACATGTTTACTTATTAGTAAGATTATGAATGAGTTGAGAAACTAATACAATAGTCAATACTTACTACTTCTCCATCCATGGAACATGTTTATTTATTAGTAAGATTATGAACATGTTTACTTTTTAGTAAGATTATAAATGAGTTGAGAAACTAATACAACGGTCAATACTTACTACTTCTCCATCCATGGAACATGTTTACTTATTAGTAAGATTATGAATGAGTTGAGAAACTAATACAATAGTCAATACTTACTACTTCTCCACCCATGGAACATGTTTACTTATTAGTAAGATTATGAATGAGTTGAGAAACTAATACAATAGTCAATACTTACTACTTCTCCATCCATGGAACATGTTTATTTATTAGTAAGATTATGAACATGTTTACTTTTTAGTAAGATTATAAATGAGTTGAGAAACTAATACAACGGTCAATACTTACTACTTCTCCATCCATGGAACATGTTTACTTATTAGTAAGATTATGAATGAGTTGAGAAACTAATACAACAGTCGATACTTACTACTTCTCCATCCATGGAACATGTCTACTTATTAGTAAGATTATAAATGAGTTGAGAAACTAATACAACAGTCAATACTTACTACTTCTCCACCCATGGAACATGTTTACTTATTAGTAAGATTATGAATGAGTTGAGAAACTAATACAATAGTCAATACTTACTACTTCTCCACCCATGGAACATGTTTACTTTTTAGTAAGATTATAAATGAGTTGAGAAACTAATACAACAGTCAATACTTACTACTTCTCCATCCATGGAACATGTTTACTTATTAGTAAGATTATGAATGAGTTGAGAAACTAATACAATAGTCAATACTTACTACTTCTCCATCCATGGAACATGTTTACTTATTAGTAAGATTATGAATGAGTTGAGAAACTAATACAATAGTCAATACTTACTACTTCTCCACCCATGGAACATGTTTACTTATTAGTAAGATTATGAACATGTTTACTTTTTAGTAAGATTATAAATGAGTTGAGAAACTAATACAACAGTCAATACTTACTACTTCTCCATCCATGGAACATGTTTACTTATTAGTAAGATTATGAATGAGTTGAGAAACTAATACAACAGTCAATACTTACTACTTCTCCACCCATGGAACATGTTTACTTTTTAGTAAGATTATGAATGAATCGAGAAACTAATACAACAGTCAATACTTACTACTTCTCCACCCATGGAACATGTTTACTTATTAGTAAGATTATGAACATGTTTACTTTTTAGTAAGATTATAAATGAGTTGAGAAACTAATACAACAGTCAATATTTACTACTTCTCCATCCATGGAACATGTTTACTTATTAGTAAGATTATGAATGAGTTGAGAAACTAATACAATAGTCAATACTTACTACTTCTCCACCCATGGAACATGTTTACTTATTAGTAAGATTATGAATGAGTTGAGAAACTAATACAACAGTCAATACTTACTACTTCTCCACCCATGGAACATGTTTACTTTTTAGTAAGATTATGAATGAGTTGAGAAACTAATACAACAGTCAATACTTACTACTTCTCCACCCATGGAACATGTTTACTTTTTTCTCTTGTTGGTTCTTTTGAAGTTGGTTTATCTTTTGTCTTGGTTAAACCAGATTTTCCAGTCAAGAATGCTTGCATTGTAGAAATCTAAAATGACATACATATTGCATATATACATTAGTGTCATGATTATTACAAGTTTAGATATGTATTTTAGTAGTGCTTTGCATGTATTTCCATATGCCTGTGCTGTTATATATCTTGTCTGTGTTTTAATGTTATTTTATCTTCGGTGAAAAGCTCTTAACCCTTTCACCGATAGCTGCCCAGAAAGAAGCTACTCTGAGACGATGGCTTCCCTGGCTACTATTACTCAAGTGGGAGATCTTCATAATAAATGTCAATAAAAACTTGTCTATAGTTATTTGTGTCTTTATTTCATTCACTAACACCATGTTCACAGTTTTGTTCATGTTTTGATAATTTTTTCTTCATAAAATATTAATGAGGCTGTACAAATTCCTTACACTGAACGATGTCCATTCCAAGTGTTTTGTACATGAAACGACATTTTATGTAAAAAAAAGTATACACATTTGGCTTCAATTCTTCCATATTCTTTCAAAAAAAATGTTCCCTCATTTCAAATTCTTGTTAATTCCGTAAATTTCCTTGGATTTTGACATGGTTTTCAACAAACAGAAGCGCCATGTTTACACTTTCATTAGGGTATCCAACAAAGAAAGATAACTCATGTTTGCACTGTTTTTAGCAGGAAATATAAAAGAGGTATTCCGATCCCGGTAAAACGGGACTCATCGGCAAAAGGGTTAAGAGCTTATGTTTGTATTGTTATACATGTATATGTAAACCGAATCAAAATAAAACTTTATTATTCGTATAAGTACATAATCATAAATAAACTATGAATTCAATAAATATTTACATGTACATGTACGATGTGCCACAGTCGCCTGAAGATTTCATAATAATAAAAAATGGGGGAAATATTTCAACCATATTTTGCTTGAAATCTTCAGGCGACTGTGGAAAATATGTGCTAATTATCAAGTCTTGGACACAAAGCTTCAATTATGGTAATCAGTTAGCCATCCCAATGATCGACATTTAAAAAAAGATATTAAACTTCACTTTCAATGTTCTGACATTAACTGTAAAAAGGCAGTGCATCATTTGAAGTGTGCAACATCAGCAACAGCATTCTGGTATGTGCTTTCTGGCCGGGCCCGAATTAGTGGTGTTACAACTTTAGATAAAGGTATCAATGATAATTCACAGGTTGATTTTTTCTGTCAATCATGATTCACAGAAAATAAATTTCCATGATCACGATCACAAAAATATAAAAAAAAAAATCTGTAGAAAAATGGATCATGCGAAAATGTGCCGATCACAAAGAACGAAAATAACCCATCAGGCCCCTCCCTCATAATAGTAAATTACTTTTTTCCTTAATATTTAAAAGATTTTATTTTGAGTGCTTCGTTTTTCCCAGATTTTTTTCTGTGCAACGTTTTTGCGATTTGAACAGAACATCAATAATTATTTTGTGCTTTGAAGACATAAAGGTGGGTCTCATTGGGATCTAAGCGTGATGTGGGATTACTGATTTTTTGTCAGCATGATACGTTAAAGTCAAATTATTGTGCCGTGAAAACGGGAAATGTTGTATAGGCTATAGCAGGACACAGGAAATTACAAGAAAAGGAGAATTGCTTACGTTCATCTAATCGAATTCGTGGATGACATCACTAAAAATATGAGTGCAGGTAAACAGACAGATGTTCTTATAATGGATTTCTCAAAGGCATTTGATAAAGTCGGTCACAGTCTCCTAGTACACAAACTAGAACATTACGGTATCAGTGGTAAAACCAATAGATGGATTGCCAGCTTCCTATCACACCGAACGCAAGCAGTGGTTGTGGATGGAGAGTGCTCATCACATATTGATGTAGAATCTGGAGTTCCCCAAGGCTCTGTCCTTGGTCCTGCATTATTCCTGTTCTACATCAACGACATGCCAGATGGGATCAAATCCACTGTCCGCCTATTTGCTGATGATACAATAGCATATCTTACCATCTCATCCGACAAAGATTCAAACGACCTTCAAAGCGACCTCGACAAACTAGGAACATGGGAAGCCAAATGGAAAATGTCCTTCCATCCGGACAAATGCAACGTTCTTACCATCAGCCGCAAAAACAACACCATTCCAACATCTTACACATTGCATGGTCACAAACTGGAACCTGTCAAAAGTGCTAAATACCTTGGTTGCACCTTCACATCCGAACTGAAGTGGAATGATCATATCAATAATATATGCAACAAAGCCAACAGGACTATAGGCTTCCTAAAGAGAAATCTAAATATAGGAGCAACCTCAGTAAAAGAAAATGCATACAAAAGCCTTGCAAGACCAATAATAGAGTATGCAAGTCCAGTATGGGACCCATACTTTAAAACCGAAATAGATCGTTTAGAAATGGTCCAGAGAAGAGCAGCAAGATACGTTTCCAACAAACACCATAATCACTCAAGTGTCAGCAAAATGATTGAGCACCTGGAATGGCCATCTCTGGAAAAAAGGCGAAAAGATGCTAGGCTAACTATGCTCTATAAAATAGAACACGACAAAGTGGCTGTAATTAAGGAAGGTCGTCTTATGCAACCAACACGACTGTCGAGGAACATGCACGACAAAAGTTTCCAAATTCCAGCAAGCAGAAGTGATTACAGAAAATACTCATTTTTCCCAAGAACAATCAGGGATTGGAACGCTCTCCCTCCTGGGGTAGCATCAGCACCGTCAGTCGAGGCCTTTAAAGCCTCACTGACAAAGCTGAACTAATTTATTGAAATTGGGGGGGGGGGGGGGTCTGCATGCGCACCTCAGTCATGACATAATAATCAGCTCGTTGATTGTGGTCATTATCAGGCAGAAGCAGAAGCATAGTCATGATATTGTAAGCGGGATACGGGAATCTGACAAAACAGTAAGCAGGATCAGAACCCCCCCTTCCCTCAATGAGACCCCCATAAACTAAGTAATAAACAAATTTGACAGAACTTAACGCAGAGGTGTATCATAGATGTATGCAATATATGAATATAAAAAAAAATATATAAAAATATATGAATATAAAAAAATTATTCTATTCTAATACTTCTTGGTTATTGTATTAGGTTGAGCAGCTTTGTTTACTTTAGTCTTTAAAATATTATTATCTTGATGTGAACTGGTGAATGAGCAATCGATTCTCAGCTGTTCTGCAATGAAAGTTTATTTCCCGCTAAAAAAAATTGTGGAGTGAGTAAAAGGAAGATTAATAAGACAAATTGTGATCACGATAATTTTGGTTGAATCTTGTTTTTCAAAACACTGGTTATATTTTTCATCATGTCAGATATTTATAATTCCCCACTAAAAAACTGCAATGAAAGACAGATTTGATGTCGAAATTTCTGAGGCGAAATTTCCGTACAATTTAGCTTTTATTCACAACATGTAATTTTTGTACCTTCACGTTAAAGAACTAAACTTTCAGCTGTAATGTCTATGCCCCCAGAGTTTGAGAAGGCTCATACCCCAAGAGATGTAGATCTTAATGCTGCAGGAAGAGGTGTATGGTTGGTTAAGGTAAACTCACTTGTTACATCACTTATTTGTGACACACAGCAGTGAAAGCATAGTCATGATACATGTAGTCCCTTCTGAGAAAATATTTTTATTGTTTACCTGTTTACTTTGTTGTACCACCTGCTGAATCCGGGTCCGTCCGCCCTGATTCTGGTTCGCCCTAGTTTCTGTTCGCCCTAATACCTGTTCGCCCCGAGTCCGTTCGCCCTGATTTTATTTTTTAGTATAGTGTTGCGTTGTGTGTATATAATTGAATGTGTTGAAGTCAGTCTTCAATTTCGCCGAATATTTATGATGTATCGTGTTATTTTGTCTAAATCTCGTGACACCAAATCGCCGGCACTGCAGCCGTCCCGCTAGACCACACGACCACCTGGGCTTCACAAAATATAAAGCTTTCGGTGGCTGTGTGTTACCTTTCCTCGTCAGTTTTAATCTAGCGGCGTACTACAGTACATGATATATAAGGCATGGAGATGTTATTGTTACAGATCAGCTCAATTATCTATAGTAAAGGATCCTACAAATTAATGCAAGATACAGTCACAGAAAATAATTATATTTATAAGTACGTCTGAGTCAGTGACAACTCTACAACAGATGTATCCATCGGATCACCAGCAATGATGGTGATACATGGCTGTGTACATAATGTATATACAACTCGTCTAATCATCAACCCAACAATGTTAGATCTGTAAATTTGCTTTCGAAATTTTTTCGTTCATTGATGTAACATATATATATCAATAATGAATTTAGGACGAACAAACCCAGGGCGAACGGACTATCAGGGCGAACAAACTCAGTGCGAACGAACCTAGGGCGAACGATCCCGATACCCCACCTGCTACTGTTGTAAAATTTCCTGTAGACTACAGTGCAAATCAAATGATCATACAACAAGGCATATTTATTGTCTACAATACTGGTATAAAAATTTTGTACCAGTATTGTAACTTTTTTTTTTAAAACAACAATACTGGTACATTACTGATATACCAGTATTGTAGTTGTATAATTGTTGACTATACTTTAAGGTGTATAATGAAAAATTAATTTTAAGCAAAATTAGATTTTGAAGTTCAAAGGGAGATTAAATGAACACAAAAAGATTATAGAGGATTATTGTGAAATCAATAAAAGATTAATTACCTATATATATATATATATGTATTGTTTATTTAAAAAAACACAATATTGGTACAATACTGGAATACAATACTGGTACAAATTTTTTATACCAGTATTGTGCACAATACTTGTATACCAGTATTGCGATCACCAACTACAGGAGATCCATGGAATTTACTATCACAAACTATAATTGAAACCACCACTGTTGAGATCCGCTAACACCAGCTGTTCTCTCTAGCTTCAAATAAACAAATTCAAACAAAACATGTACATATATTTTTAATCAAAATCTGTATATACAAACACTCCAATTGTTATAAATTATTTTTATGAATTTTGTATAAATTTTTGTCAATCACGCATGCGCAACAACATGTATTCTTCAGTATTGAAGCCTTGTTGACCTTAAAGAAGAAGAAGAAAAAAATTAATTGCAATGGATCATGGCAGGCACATGTATACACCTTATCTGAATATCGCTACATATGTGTTTGTATTTGGAAATCTGTCCAGCCTGACCCAGGAAATATGCTATTTAAAATTCAACACAGGCTTTAATAATATCGATATAGATAGACAACAATATCTAATAACCAATGACAGTCGGACCAGAGGTATAGGCCGCTTTTACCAGGAAAGAACAAAAACTGACACCTATGGACAGTCATTCTTCCCAAAGACCATCACTGCATCAGGGATTGGAATCAACTTCCAGCTAAAACAACATCGGCTGACTCGATAGAGGGATTCAGAGATGCTCTGAAAGCAGGCTCTGGAAGGAAGTGGACAGCATAGAGTGTATATAATTTTAATTGTAAATTGGCGAACGTTTTAAATGTAAATAACTTTGAGAAGACTTGCTGCCTTGCCAGGTACTGCGCTAAGTTTTCGCGGGACCATACACATTCAATATGAATTTGGTTCCTTACTTCGAAAAGAAGAAGAAGAAGAGGAGTCTGTCCCACTTGAACTTTTGACATCTTACAACAATCACTTTTCCACTGTGGCGTCAAAATATTGTTATTATGATGTTAAAATTTTACAGGAACTTATGTGATGTCCAGTAATGGCGGACAGATAGGCTAGCAATAAGGTGTATAAGGATAAACTGAGTCAGGACATAATTTATCTAGTGAAATGTAATTTATTATTTTAGTGTTTGCCAGCAATCACCTAATCACTATTTTTCAGCAGTTACTGGATATCACAAAGTTCTCATAAAATTTTGACGTCATAATAGAAAATTTTACAAAGTATCTGAAGCCGCAATGCATGGAAAGTACATGTAATTGTTGGATGATGTCAAAAGTTCATTTGGACAGATTCTCGGGTCAAGTGGGACAGATTTCTAAATAGCAATAAGGTGTATTATTTCTGTAAGGAATCTGCGTCCAAATGTTTTACAACTACTTTTTGGCTGCTCTCAAACAAATAACAATAAAGGTTCAATTAACTTGATGTGTGGTCCAATAAAAGTGGACATACATGTTCATGTACAACCACCAATACAGGTGACACTTTTTTAAAATTAATATTAATTTAAAAGATATTTTCGATTTTAGAATGAGGGATGTATGTTGGACAGGTGGGGCCAAACAGTGTCCATTCATTCACATGAAAATGCTTTGATGAAATTTTTTCAAATTCAGATATGTGACTTATTATGTGATTGAGTTATTGCCCATTGAACAAAAAATAATAATTTTTTGAATTTTAGAAAACTATTTTGTTAGTGATTAAATCATATCTAATTTTAGGTTTACGTTACTGGTTCATGTATATATTATTGTGTTTGAGTTATTTCCCTTTGAACAGAAATAGTTTAATTCATTCAAGTATTTCATCAAAAATTAAATTTTGGGGTTCTTTGATATGCTGTTTCTAACAATCATGTCAATGTACTTAGATTTTGGATATTGGACCATAATATTAATAGGTAAATGTTCATTTTCATTTTTTCAGTTTTTTTTACCACATTCATTATGCATGTTATGTGTCACAAACCTATGCTGTATCAAATATTCAATCACAAATTCACAACCCAAAATCAGAGCTGTTTTAAGCTTAAATGTTGTGTCAATACTTGCTCAATTTCTCTCAACAGTTTCTTGTTTAAATGATTTATTGTTTGTTGGTTGCTTAACTACTGGTGGCAAATATTTTTTTTAAATGAGCAGTTAAGCAATTAGAAATCAGAAATCATCATAATTTTTTATGACTTGTTTGCTATAAAACATCAAACACCAGCTGAGCCTAAACACTTCTCAGCATCATCGAACTAGTACCTCTGTTATACATTTGTAGTGAAGTCAGTCAAAATAGTACAGAATGACAAATAAATAAATAAATAAGCTTTTTTGAAAGTCAGCACAGTAGACTAACAGAAAACATAACATGAGCTCTATTGATCTTTTAACCGAAATACAACACAACAATTTTCTTATACAATACATGCAATAAGTTACATAACACAAAATAATGCACTTTTAGCATGGTAGTATTAAATAATAAGCAGGTAATAAGCATGAAAAGTTAGGTATTCAAGTTATAAGCATGAAAAGTTAGGTATTCAAGTTAAAAGCATATGAAAAAGGTTAACTAAGCACGATAAGAAATCTGGTAAAATGCATACATGATAGCATAAAATATGAAATATATATATATAATCTTGTATGATTTTAATTTTTAGTTTCTTGTGTATAATTCGGAGTTTAGTATGACGTCCATTATCACTGTACTATTATGCATATTTTAGGGGCCAGCTGAAGGACACCTACGGGTGCGGGAATTCTCGCTACATTGAAGACCCATTGGTTGCCTTCGGCTGTTGTTTGCTCTATGGTCGGGTGGTTGTCGCTTTGACTTATTCACCATTTCCTTTCTCAATTTTATATAGGATATGATCTAAATGGTAATTTTTTTAACTATTTTAGGTACCAAAGTATTTGTCAGAAAAGTGGAGTCATGCAGATGGTGGAGAAGTTGGAAAGCTCAAAATCACAAGATCAAAGTAAGACCTTAATTTGCAGGGAAGATGCATTATTCTTCTTTAAATTTTTCTCATTCTTTTTCTCATACCTTTACAAAATGTTTTTTTTTTGGTTCTTTCTGAACAAAGAGTCATCAGGCATTTTGGTTTAACTCTGTCCATTTTCCTTCTGTAATAAGGTAAGTTAATTCTATTTAAAATCTGCACATATTTTGAATCAACAATAAGCATGAGCTTGAGAAATCTCCTGCAACCAACTACATGTATAACATATATACAAGCTTTATTTCAAAAAGAAGAAGACCTGGAAACTTCATACACGTATCTGCTATAATAGTATACATATGTCTTTTGTTCTAAGGTTACAATGTTTCCTGTTAATTAATTGTCCTTCAATTTCATGCTTAAAGAAACTGATAATTATAAAAAAGAAGATGTGGTATGATTGCCAATGAGATAACTCTCAATAAGAGATTAAAATGACACAGACACTGACAACTATAGGTAATTTTTTGTTCTTGATGGTATGATAAGTTGTACATGTTTGTCTGTCAGTGTTCATCTGAACTTGACCTCATTTTCATGGAAACATTTTTGTGTTCGGTCTTTTTCTCAAATGACTTGAACAAAAACATGATAGAATAACTTTATTTGTGGTATGGACTGATTGCAAGATGTAAATAACTGTTTCATGGTTCATTGATAAGATTGAGTTTATGGGATACCTGAAGTAAAACTTTTATCGTAAAGACTTTAAAATTTCAGCATTTCCAATCTTGTTTTTCATTGAGTAATTTGTTATATCTATATTTTAGATATTATATAATTTTTATCTGCTTCATGTTTTCTTGATATAATTCATGTTCGCCATTTATAAGTTTTCATTCATTGGCCAGGACATATATACAAATTCATATTTTGCCAGGACACATCAATGAAAATGTGTGAATGTTTGACTGTAAGAACTTTTTTTATTAGATTTCCAGGCCAGAAGCCAGATGTAGTTTTCTCATTACATGACAAACTGGTAAAGATTGGTGATACTACACAAAGTCCTAAGGACCATAAAATGGTTTTAACAGGTCTGGGGAATCAGAACTTGGTTGTATTCTCTGAGACCCCACCAATGATAACAGCAGGTTGGTAGTCCATAAACAGGTTTGGGGAATCAGAACTTGGTTGTATTCTCTGAGACCCCACCAATGATAACAGCAGGTTGGTAGTCCATTAACAGGTTTGGGGAATCAGAACTTGGTTGTATTCTCTGAGACCCCACCAATGATAACAGCAGGTTGGTAGTCCATAAACAGGTCTGGGGAATCAGAACTTGGTTGTATTCTCTGAGACCCCACCAATGATAACAGCAGGTTGGTAGTCCATAAACAGGTCTGGGGAATCAGAACTTGGTTGTATTCTCTGAGACCCCACCAATGATATAACAGCAGGTTGGTAGTCCATAAACAGGTCTGGGGAATCAGAACTAGTTTGTATTCTCTGAGACCCCACCAATGATAACAGCAGGTTGGTAGTCCATAAACAGGTCTGGGGAATCAGAACTTGGTTGTATTCTCTGAGACCCCACCAATGATAACAGCAGGTTGGTAGTCCATTAACAGGTCTGGGGAATCAGAACTTGGTTGTATTCTCTGAGACCCCACCAATGATAACAGCAGGTTGGTAGTCCATTAACAGGTCTGGGGAATCAGAACTTGGTTGTATTCTCTGAGACCCCACCAATGATAACAGCAGGTTGGTAGTCCATAAACAGGTCTGGGGAATCAGAACTTGGTTGTATTCTCTGAGACCCCACCAATGATAACAGCAGGTTGGTAGTCCATAAACAGGTCTGGGGAATCAGAACTTGGTTGTATTCTCTGAGACCCCACCAATGATAACAGCAGGTTGGTAGTCCATAAACAGGTCTGGGGAATCAGAACTTGGTTGTATTCTCTGAGACCCCACCAATGATAACAGCAGGTTGGTAGTCCATAAACAGGTCTGGGGAATCAGAACTTGGTTGTATTCTCTGAGACCCCACCAATGATAACAGCAGGTTGGTAGTCCATTAACAGGTCTGGGGAATCAGAACTTGGTTGTATTCTCTGAGACCCCACCAATGATAACAGCAGGTTGGTAGTCCATTAACAGGTCTGGGGAATCAGAACTTGGTTGTATTCTCTGAGACCCCACCAATGATAACAGCAGGTTGGTAGTCCATAAACAGGTCTGGGGAATCAGAACTTGGTTGTATTCTCTGAGACCCCACCAATGATAACAGCAGGTTGGTAGTCCATTAACAGGTCTGGGGAATCAGAACTTGGTTGTATTCTCTGAGACCCCACCAATGATAACAGCAGGTTGGTAGTCCATTAACAGGTCTGGGGAATCAGAACTTGGTTGTATTCTCTGAGACCCCACCAGTGATAACAGCAGGTTGGTAGTCCATTAACAGGTCTGGGGAATCAGAACTAGTTTGTATTCTCTGAGACCCCACCAATGATAACAGCAGGTTGGTAGTCCATTAACAGGTCTGGGGAATCAGAACTTGGTTGTATTCTCTGAGACCCCACCAATAATAACAGCAGGTTGGTAGCCCATTAACAGGTCTGGGGAATCAGAACTTGGTTGTATTCTCTGATACCCCACCAGTGATAACAGCAGGTTGGAAGTCCATTAACAGGTCTGGGGGATCAGAACTTGGTTGTATTCTCTGAGACCCCACCAGTGATAACAGCAGGTTGGTAGTCCATTAACAGGTCTGGGGAATCAGAACTTGTTTGTATTCTCTGAGACCCCACCAATGATAACAGCAGGTTGGTAGTCAATAAACAAAGTTTTTATGGAGCAAAATGTATAGCTTTTAATAATAGTAGCCCATGGAAGCTGATAATGGCAGCAATAAATGTATTAAAATTCTGTACTATAGAATGAAAAACCTAGAGCTATTTGTGTAAATTAATTAAATATAGGAACACTATAGTTTCAATGAAAAATGGATAAACCACTTAGTAGAGGTAGGTCAATGATAGTTGATATGCAGTTGTATTAGCATTTGCATGTCTTGTTTCTAAAGAGATTACTGTGTAATTTGGCCCTGTCCCTCTGTAATGGTCTTTTGACTTTAATAACTTTACATGTATTAGTTTGTGTCTAGATCGGTTTCATAAGGTGAACCACTAGTGGTACATGTAGGTCAATAATATTTGGTGTGCATTTATATTAGCATTGGCATTTCTCATTTCCGTTAAGTTATTCAATAGTGATGAGATGTTTATATTGGAAAGTTTTCAGATCTTTTCAGATGCCTAGAGCTCATTCCTGTTTCCCTTATTTTTTATTACAAGTGGTGGAATGCTTAGCACAACATGTGCATTATCATTTTATAGTTGTGAATATTTGGACAGGATAGGTTTTCAAAAATATCAACTCTAGTGTCCTAGCAAGCTTCCCTCTGCCCTTAATGTGCACTCTTTGTCCATTTTGTCCTCCCATATTGGTGATTGTTTCCTGAAAAATATTTTTGAAACAACTTTGACCCATCTAACAATCGTTTATTTCAAAATTTTAGCAACTCTACACTTTTAGAATAGTGAACTTAACTTAATTAATTGTTAGATTTATCATTGGTATAGACTATTCTGAAAGGAATGAAATTTTAATTTAGCTGATAAGTTATTAATGATTTCACTGAAAAATCTTTCAGACAATTAAGGATTTTTACATAAATAAAACACAGTTCTTCAGACTGAATGTAGGTTGAGATTTGAAATAATTGTTACAGAGTCAATACATTGTAAAATGATAGACCAGATGTCAAAAGAAGGTGAAGTTAAAAAATAAATTGAGATCATAGGATTTGTTCATGTTCACTCACCACTGTTTATAAAAATGCGTTAAAACACAACTTCTCCCACCCAAAATATATTTAAAACAATTCTGTACAATTGCTGTTGCCTTGATTTAGATAATGAACATTGTTTATTTGTTCTTTGTAGATTCTGGTGCTAAACCTGACCATTTAGTTGGTAAGTAAAATTGAGAATGGAAATGGGGAATGTGTCAAAGAGACAACAACCCGACCAAATAAAAAAACAACAGCAGAGGGTCACCAACAGGTCTTCAATGTAGCGAGAAATTCCCGCACCCGGAGGCGTCCTTCAGCTGGCCCCTAAACAAATATATACTAGTCCAGTGATAATGAACGCCATACTAATTTCCAAATTGTACACAAGAAACTAAAATTAAAATAATACAAGACTAACAAAGGCCAGAGGCTCCTGACTTGGGACAGGCGCAAAAATGCGGCGGGGTTAAACATGTTTGTGAGATCTCAACCCTCCCCCTATACCTCTAACCAATGTAGAAAAGTAAACGCATGTCTATAACAAAGTACATACCGGTAAAATGATCACCTAGTTTGTAAGCGTAAATCACAAAGTACATGTACATACTTGTAAAATAATGATAATCTAGTTGATGTGATAATGAATTTTCAAAATCCTGTTGCTACCAGCCTAACAATTTTGTTTATTGTCATGGTGTAATAATGAAATGATATCATAGGGCTTACAATTTGAAATGAAATGAAGTTTGGCATTAATAGTGAAAGAAGAATTTCATTATTAAAAGAAACATAAAACAAATATTTGTATGTTGTCACAGTTTTTGTCGAGCCTGCGACTTTAGTTGCAGAAAGCTCGACATAGGGATAGTGATCCGGCGGTGGCTCCGGCGGTGGCTCCGGCGGTGGCTACGGCGGGGGCGGTGTTAGCTCACTTCTTAAAATCTTTATATTTTAGAAGGTGGAAGACCTGGATGCTTCATACTTTGTATATAGATGCCTCATGTTACGAAGTTTCCGTCAGTCACATGTCCAATGTCCTTGACCTCATTTTCATGGTTCAGTGACAACTTGAACAAAAAGTTAAGATTTTTTGTAATGTTAAATTCTCTCTTATTATAAGTAAGAGGATAACTATATTTGGTATGTGAGTACCTTGCAAGGTCCTCATACCCGTCAGACAGTTTTCACTTGACTTCGACCTTATTTCATGGATCAGTGAACAAGGTTAAGTTTTGGTGGTCAAGTCCATAACTCGGATACTATAAGCAATAGGTCTTGTATATTTGGTGTATGGAAGGACTGTAAGGTGTACATGTCCAACTGGCAGGTGTCATCTGACCTTGACCTCATTTTCATGGTTCAGTGGTTATAGTTAAGTTTTTGTGTTTTGGTCTGTTTTTCTTATACTGTATGCAATAGGTTTACTATATTTGGTGTATGGAAGGACTAAGGTTTACATGTCCAACTAGCAGGTGTCATCTGACATTGACCTCATTTTCATGGTTCAGTGGTTATAGTTAAGTTTTTGTGTTTTGGTCTGTTTTTCTTATACTGTATGCAATAGGTTTAGTATATTCGGTGTATGGAAGGACTGTAAGGTGTACATGTCCATCTAGCAGGTGTCATCTGACATTGATCTCATTTTCATGGTTCAGTGGTTATAGTTAAGTTTTTGTGTTTTAGTCTGTTTTTCTTATACTGTATGCAATAGGTTTAATATATTTCGTGTATGAAATGATTGTAAGGTGTACATGTCTAGCTGGCAGATATCATCTGACATTGACCTCATTTTCATGGTTCAGTGGTCAAAGTTAAGTTTTTGAGTTTAGGTCTTTTTTTCTCATTTTATATGCAATAGGTCAGCTATATTTGATGTAAGCAAATATTTTATGATCTATATGTCAGTCGCACAAGTTTTATTTGACCTACACCTCCTTTTCATGGTTCATTGCTCAGTGTTAAGTATTTGTGTTTTGGTATTTTTTCTTAATCTATAAGCAATAGGTCAACTATATTTGTTGTATGGGAGAATTGTTAGCTATTCATGTCTGCCTGGCATTGTCCATCTGACCTTGACCTCATTTCATGTGGTTCATTGGTCAATGTTTAGTTTTCTTGGTTAATGTTAAGTTTATGTGACAGTTGTAATAAAGCTTTATATTTAGGACTATCAACATAATATCAATGATTAGTAAAGAAGGCGAGACATTTCAGCGTGTGCACTCTTGTTAGATGTAAGAAGATGTGGAATTAGTGCCAATGAGACAACTTTCCATCTAAGTCAAAATTTGTAAAAGAAAAACAATTATAGGTACAGTCTTCAACACGGAGCTTTGGCTCACACCAATCATATATGCCTATATACATTTGGACATGGATGTTGGTAAACATTTTTGAACGTAGATTACTTGCATAATGAATAAAGGGACATTTTTGTAAACATTTTTTTTATGCCCCACCTACGATAGTAGAGGGGCATTATGTTTTCTGGTCTGTGGCTCCGTTCGTCTGTGCGTCCGTCTGTTCAGGTTAAAGTTTTTGGTCAAGGTAGTTTTTGATGAAGCTGAAGTCCAATCAACTTGAAACTTAGTAGACTTGTTTCTTATGTTATGATCTTTCTAATTTTAAAGCCAAATTAGACTTTTGACCCCAATTTCACGGTCCACTGAACATAGAAAATGAAAGTGGGAGTTTCAGGTTAAAGTTTTTGGTCAAGGTAGTTTTTGGTGAAGCTGAAGTCCAATCAACTTGAAACTTAGTAAACTTGTTGCTTATGATATAATCTTTTTAATTTTGAAGCCAAATTAGACTTTTGACCCCAATTTCATGGTCCACTAAACATAGAAAATGAAAGTGGGAGTTTCAGGTTAAAGTTTTTGGTCAAGGTAGTTTTTGATAAAATTGAAGTCCAATCAACTTGAAACTTAGTACATATGTTCCCTATAGTATAATCTTTCTAATTTTAATACCAAATTAGATTATTACCCAATTTCACGGTCCATGGAACATGGAAAAGGATAGTGCGAGTGGGGCATCCGTGTACTTTGGACACATTCTTGTTCAGAAATATTTTTAATATATTCTTTAAATTAAGCATTATATCACATACATTTTATTAATTTATTTTTATTTAAAAACACTGAACGCCAACTGACTTACAAATATGTGAAAAATGACTATACAACTCACAAGAAACCTGCAAATATATTCACTATAGCTCATCAAATTGGCCATTTTTTTTGGCATGATATATGTAAATCAAGTAATTTTTTGAAATACATATATTTTGAAATTTAAAATTTTATAAGAGCTTTATGATTAAACCAATGAAAGGCTCTTCTATATAAACAGAAACGAACACAGAGAAGCCTCCAATGCACTTGAAAATCTCAACTATGTGTTCTCTTTGTACCATGTATGTTTTTATGAAACAACCCTTAATTTCTGTATTGCATTAACATAACTTTTAGATAACTTTAAAACTGTAGGTACAATTCTATCATAATTTAAATAAATTTTTGAATTTTAATCTCGATTTTTGGGAAACAAGCTTGATAATCTATTATAGTTTGTTATTTTTAAAGATCTTTCCTCGTCTTACAATATGACTTAAGATACGAAACAAAAGTTGTATCAATTTCTTTCAGAATGTATAAAGAAACTGAACTATTTTCTCATTTAATTACAGATAAATTAGGAATTGAGGGAAAAGTTATTCAGAGGGCAGAGTGTCGACCTATAGCAGATAACAACTACCTGAAATTAAAAAGGTATATTTCTTCTGGGTTATTTTGAGTACATTTGTATTATCATAGTACACAAAAAATGCAGAAACTATTCCTCCATAAAGCCATTTCAAAACAGATGGAAACAATTCAATACTATTATTACCTGTACAGCATTTTGTACAGTGCTTGGCCAAACATATTTTGCTATATATTTGATAGGAAAACACATTTTTTTTCAAAAAATATTTGAAGACATTTATTGATGGATTTTTACAAACCAGGTGTTAAAAGACAGAGTTCTAAAGTTTATTCATTCGTTATTTTATGCTCCTTGGTCAGGTTGTTGTCTCTTTGACACATTCTCAATTTCCATTCCCTTTTCTATTGTTTATTTGTTCAATAGATCTATTCATGTTTGGTCAAAGTTTTGTCATCAATAATTTTCGTATTCTCTTAATGAGAACATGTACAATAATTTTTACAATTTAACTTGGCTGAAATGTATAACAAATGTTTATGAACATAAAATAATACTTGTGTTTATATCATCAGAAATCGAAAATGCTTTACTATAAAAATATAACCGAATACACAAATAAGCTGGTGCCAATTTGGCATCTATTGGTACTAGGTTGATTAAAATGTCTCCACATTATGTTTTGTTTTACATGAAATATGTAGGTCAATTGTAATTGTCTCCCCTGGAAATCATGCTAAGAAGTTGCACTTCTGTAAATATAGACAAGCAATTCCTCATACATACTCCTTTTACTGCTAAAACTGTGCCACTTTTACAATGAAGTTTTATAATAAGATTATATCATTAATGGAAAGTTTATATGCATTAATATTTTTTAGCAAAAGTTAAAACATAGTTGTTGCATATTTTCAACATTTATATGCCTTAAACTTTTAAGAGTTTATACTTATTCTGCAATTCTGTACTACTCCTCCCTTTAATTAGTTTTCATGAGAATTTGGTTTGTCTGCTATTTATATATGTTATTAAGACGAGTGGTTTGTGAAGCAGCTAGATTTACAAAATATAACTTATAAGAGACCAAATGCTTGTGAAGTGGTTAATGAAATGAATACAAAAAGAACAGATTGATATAATAATGAAAATTAAAAGGCAGTATTGAGGATGAGATTGAGAGCAGTGCACCTGAGATATTAAACTGTTCCCATTTCTTCTTCAAAGTAGCTAACTTTAATGTAGAGAGCAAACTATTTGTATGAATTTTGGTTTAAAGAAAGTCAATTTATAACTAAGTGTTTTGAAAGTACAGGAAAACTTAAATACATTGTACTCAAGAAATTTAAAATATGTATAAAAAGAAACAAGAACAATGACCCAATTATTTGATATTATTTCATACAGTTATTAAAGTGTTGGGATAAATGGTTGTTATAACATCAGTGACTTTGTCAAACCACCATAGAATGTTATGATTATTTTTTTGAAAAATTCCTAATTAGCTATTACTCAGCAATCATCTTTAAAAAAAAAAAAATCTGTACAGAAAGCAAAACAAATTCAAACATAAAGCAACACAAATCCAAACATAAAGCAACACAAATCCAAACATAAAGCAAAACAAATCCAAACATAAAGCAAAACAAATTCAAACATAAAGCAACACAAATCCAATCATAAAGCAACACAAATCCAAACATAAAGCAACACAAATCCAAACATAAAGCAACACAAATCCAATCATAAAGCAACACAAATCCAAACATAAAGCAAAACAAATTCAAACATAAAGCAACACAAATCCAAACATAAAGCAACACAAATCCAAACATAAAGCAACACAAATCCAAACATAAAGCAAAACAAATTCAAACATAAAGCAACACAAATCCAAACATAAAGCAAAACAAATTCAAACATAAAGCAACACAAATCCAATCATAAAGCAACACAAATCCAAACATAAAGCAACACAAATTCAAACATAAAGCAACACAAATCCAAACATAAAGCAACACAAATCCAAACATAAAGCAAAACAAATTCAAACATAAAGCAACACAAATCCAAACATAAAGCAACACAAATCCAAACATAAAGCAACACAAATCCAAACATAAAGCAACACAAATTCAAACATAAAGCAACACAAATCCAAACATAAAGCAAAACAAATTCAAACATAAAGCAACACAAATCCAATCATAAAGCAACACAAATCCAAACATAAAGCAACACAAATTCAAACATAAAGCAACACAAATCCAAACATAAAGCAACACAAATCCAAACATAAAGCAAAACAAATTCAAACATAAAGCAACACAAATCCAAACATAAAGCAACACAAATCCAAACATAAAGCAACACAAATTCAAACATAAAGCAACACAAATCCAAACATAAAGCAAAACAAATTCAAACATAAAGCAACACAAATCCAATCATAAAGCAACACAAATCCAAACATAAAGCAACACAAATTCAAACATAAAGCAACACAAATCCAAACATAAAGCAACACAAATCCAAACATAAAGCAAAACAAATCCAAACATAAAGCAAAACAAATTCAAACATAAAGCAACACAAATCCAAACATAAAGCAACACAAATCCAATCATAAAGCAACACAAATCCAATCTTTAAGCACACTTAATTCTACAAAACAATCATCACTTTAAAACTGAGCAGAACTTTTGTGTAGATTAAATTATTTTTTCAAATGCAGGTATTTTTAAACGCAATATGGAGTATAATGAATATATATGTTATAAGGGTCATAGACTTAAGGATAGAAATTCCTTGATGAAAGGACATGTAATTAGTGATCTCTGACTATGTGAACTTTGGCTTGAAGAGTTTTGCAGACTAAACGTTAAGTAAGATGTTTGTGAATAGAAAGATTGTTATCGGTATATGTAGGAATGGAAATTTTTGGTTATATCAGAAGAGTACTAAACAAATATCATTACACCATCATGACACCATTATCACACCATCATGACAAGTGTAAGTATTAGATAAACAACCTTACTCTAGCCCAGCATTGGATTCATGTTTTAAAGTAAGTGTCCTGTAAAATACAGATTCAAATGAGGTATTGGATGAAACATTGCCATTGTATTTAAGCTAAAGAAAGAAGGTCAATGGAGTCACAAGGGGACAATACCTATACAACGATTGACATTACAAGGCTGCCAATTTGCCAGTGTCGTAGCAGTTGTTATGTACATGTATTGTTATAAAAAAGACTTTTAGAACTTACCAAGCTTTTCTTTCTTTTTTTTTTTAGACTGCAAGTGGAGGCACAGAATAAGCCAAAAAGGGAAGTAATTCAGATTTCAGAAGTAGTTAATGCATACAAGCCAATCAGCGATCATAAGTTTAATGTAAGTTTATTTCATTAGATTTTAGAAATAGTTATTTATTTAGTATTTATTGGTTATTGTTTAGTGAATAATTTTAAAGCTGTGGGTCTTTTTATTGCTGATATGTAGATTATTTGTCAATACAAAACTTGCATTGTCCTCAAATTAGCTTAATAAATATTCTTATAATGATAAAAAACTGGCATTAAAGTTGAACTAAATCTCAGTGAGATGATAAAACTATGATTACTAAGTGTCTGAGAACCACAGTTTTAAATTCGGTGTTAATTAAAAAAAGGAGTGACCACTTTTTGTAGGATTTTCTCATTATGGTTTGAATGTGCTTTCAAAGATGAAATAAGGGAGCTGTACGTTGTTTCTTATCAACTTAGTTTTCACGTACAAAAATGTGATTGAAATTAACATTTGACAGATTGAACACAACCAAAAGTTGAAGAATGAAGGAAAAAGACTGAGAGATTCCAAAGATGTTGTTATGGAGAAGTTGTTTGCAGCCTTTGAGAAACATCAGTATTACAATGTTAAAGATTTAGTACGGGTGACTAATCAACCAATTGTAAGTATAATAGTTATCACCTTGCAAAAAAAGTTTTAAGGGGTATGTAGGAATCAGTCTGTCTTTCTGTCTGGACCAACTCCTTGATGCATTTTTTGATTCATCTCAAATTTAGTAGAATGAAAGTTCATGATATGCAAACATTTGCAAGTGAAGAAATTTTTATTTTGATTATTTTGTAGGGATGTCAAAAGATCTGAAATTTAATACTCAGATACTCGGTCATGATACTCGTGAGAACTTATGAATCTTAAACGTCTATTCAAAAGTTAAGATTTTTAGGTTGGATGCAGTTTTTTTGTTATTACCTTTCATAAACATATAAACGAAAGACAAACATACTACAAACATAGCTTGGTTCTCTGTTTTTTTGTGTCAATTAAAAAATGAATTACCGACTGTCGTTATTACAAATAACCTTTCATAATAACAATTATTGTTTGTGTTCGTGTTCATGAACGAAATTGCAATAAAGTCTGACAAAGTAGACAGTATAAGAATCATCTGTTCCTGAGGAGTTGGTATCTTTTATAGTACGACTTGTTCATCAATTTGCCAACAACAATATTAGACTTCAAATTACTTTTGCATTTTCGTGTTGCTCAGTCTTACTTTTTCTGTGTTGGTTTTTTTTGCACTTTTTTTTTTAACTATGACGTTGTCAGTTTATATCCGGCTTTTGGATTTGAATGTCGCTCTCGTACTTTCGCCTATCTTTAAATTGTAAATAAAACAGTTATAGTTTCAAATAAAGAGTAATTAAATTAATTTAATCGTACCTTTCATACCAATCACATTTACATAGAAGTCTTGATAAACAAACAAAGGTAAGTTTTTACGGCTTGTGATGCATTGATTATTAATCCATGAAAGTGTTGATCCATGTACACACACAGTTAAAAATGTCTCTTATCAGTTGTGTAGGGTTCACCGCAGGTCACTTTAATTTTGTTCTTGTTTAGAAATATGATCTGGTCAACAATTTCAGACGAAAGACTGTTTGACTTTTTATTTTTTGTTACAAGTTGTGCACTTGAAAACATTCCCTTGGAAGGAAGGGACTTTGCTGGTACTGCTATTACATACATATTTATGATATGGTAGCCTCAGATAAACATATTTATGTTGTAAATTGATTTCATTTAGAATTACGAAGGGGATATTTAAACGGAACTAAAGAGAGTGGAAATGTGAAGAGATATATCAAAAAGTGTATAACAGGCAAACGAGTATCCGAGTACTAAAACTGTACTCGAGTACTCGTTGCCATCCCTATTATTTTGTCCAAAATTATGTCCCTTTCACATTTGAAAATTTGTCCCTTTTCAAAACCAGTCTTGTCATTGTACAATGTTGCAATTCCTACAAGGTTTATTTCATTTACATGATACTTTGTACATTGTAAAATCCTAATATGGATGTGCATGTGGGTAAGATTTTCAAGTTCATGAAGATTTTATTTTATGCTACGGTTGTAGACTCGTGCAGAGGGGGCATCAAGTTTGACCCTAGTCCATACAGACATCCCAAAATTGTTTTCTGTTCTCTTTAAATTAACTTTAGTTTGCCTCAACCAAGTGTTATGAAATTTATACACAATGCTAATTACCACAAAACAGTGGAACAAGTTTGAAATTTTGTAGTGTCATTTTTACCGTTCTAGATTAATGCCCCTTGACAAATGGAAAAGCTGCTGAATTTTTCTTTCCCGTTCTCTAACATAAGTTTACCTCTACCAAATAATATGAAAGCTTAACACATTGCTTATTAGCACAAAACACAGATCAAGTTTGAATTTAGGGGCGTCACTTTTATTGTTCTTGAGTTTTGCACCTTATTAAATAGGAAAATTGTTAAATGTTTCATTTCTGTTCTCTAACTTAAGTTTAATTTGCCCAAAATAAATCTTATGAAACTTATAAACAAAGCTTATAACCACAAAACCAGATCGGGTACAAATTTGAGCTATTTTCCTAATGCATCTAGTTTAAAGGTTTAGTTGGCTTGCCTACTTTATTTGTAGAAATGTTTGCTCAAGCATCCAATACCATAATACAAGCTGACGCCCCATCTATCTATTGGTGACAGATGTCAATCTTAATTACTATGCTTGGGCAAAGATTTATACAAGCAAAGCAAGCAATCCAACCAAACCTTTAAACTACAAGCATTAGGAAAATAGCTGTAAGGTAGTGTCACTTTTACAGTTCTTGAGTTATGTCCCTCTATAACCTTATATGCATGCAGGGGCATCATCTGTGTCCCATGAACACATTCCTTTTTTGTCGGGATGTATAAGTACCCGGCCACGTCTACTTGTATTTTTGTCCATCTGATGAGTTAAGTCTTTTACAACTGATTTTTATAGTTCGTTCTTATGTTGTACTGTATACCACTGTCCCAGGTTAGGGGGAGTTTTGGGATCCTGCTAACATGTTTAACCCCGCCACATTATTCATGTATGTGCCTGTCCCAAGTCAGGAGCCTGTAATTCAGTGGTTGTCGTTTGTTTATGTGTTACATATTTGTTTTTCGTTCATTTTTTTACATAAATAAGGCCGTTAGTTTTCTCGTTTGAATTATTTTACATTGTCTCTTATCAGGGCCTATTATAGCTGACTAAGCGATATGGGCTTTGCTCATTGTTGAAGGCTGTAAGGTGACCTATAGTTCTTAATGTGTCATTTTGGTCTTTTGTGGATAGTTGTCTCATTGGCAATCATACCACATCTTCTTTTTTATACATTCCCCATTTATTAAGTTATGCTCCTTTGAACTATGTTCTGGTCTAATGAGCTTCTTTTTTTTTTTTAAAGAATGCCTCTATCAACCTAGAATTTTATATGAACTCTATTCCTTGCCCAGAAACACAAACATTCAGACTTCAAATGATACTTTAAGGTGTACAGTTTTTGTCGAGCCTGCAACTTTTGTTGCAGAAAGCTCGACATAGGGATAGTGATCCGGCGGCGGCGGCGGCGGTGTGAGCTCACTTCTTAAAAGCTTTATATTTCAGAAGGTGGAAGACCTGGATGCTTCATACTTTGTATATAGATGCTTCATGTTATGAAGTTTCCGTCAGTCACATGTCCAATGTCCTTGACCTCATTTTCATGGTTCAGTGACCACTTGAAAAAAAAGTTCAAATTTTTTGTAATGTTGAATTCTCTCTTATTTTAAGTAATAGGATAACTATACATGTATTTGTTATGTGCGTACCTTGCAAGGTCCTCATGTCTGTCAGACAGTTTTCACTTGACCTCGACCTCATTTCATGGATCAGTGATCAAGGTTAAGTTTTGGTGGTCAAGTCCATATCTCAGATACTATAAGCAATAGGGCTAGTATATTCGGTGTATGGAAGGACTGTAAGGTGTACATGTCCAACTGGCAGGTGTCATCTGACCTTGACCTCATTTTCATGGTTCAGTGGTTATAGTTAAATTTTTGTGTTTTGGTCTGTTTTTCTCGTACTATATGCAATAGGTCTACTATATTTGTTGTATGGAATGATGGTAAGGTGTTCATGTCTAGCGGGCAGATGTCATCTGATCTTGACCTCATTTTCATGGTTCAGTGGTCAAAGTTAAGTTTTTGAGTTTTGGTCTTTTTATCTAATACTGTATATGCCATAGGTCAACTATATTTGGTGTATGGAAATATTTTATGATCTTTATGTCAGTCGCGCAGGTTTTATTTGACGGTGACCTCATTTTCACGGTTCATTGCACAGTGTTAAGTTTTTGTGTTTTGGTCTATTTTTCTTAAACTATAAGTAATGGGTCAACTATATATGTTGTATAGAAGCATTGTTGGCTGTACATGTCTGCCTGGCATGGTTCATCTGACCTTGACCTCATTTTCAAGGTTCATTGGTCTTTGTTTAGTTATCTTGGTTAATGTTAAGTTTATGAGACAGTTGTAATAAAACTAAGCTTTTTACTTAGGACTATCAACATAATATCAATGATTAGTATAGAAGGCGAGACATTTCAGCGTGTGCACTCTTGTTGTATTTATTAGATAATCTTACTGTTTGAATGAAGTGTACTGTTCAATCTACTAGTTTTATGTCTTTCATTGTCTTCATATGTCTTTAAATTCAAAATTCAGTTATTTTCCCTTTTGTCTGACCTCTTATATGAGTTATATAGCCCTGAGATGATGACTTTTGACCGAGTTATTATCCTATAACTTCAAACTTTTCATAAAAGTTTTATTGTTGTTCATTCATTGTTTCAGATGTTGTCAGATCTTAAAATAATTGAAGTATATCACTTAGTTTCAGATCATATATGAGTTTTGGTCTGGTTAACCTACATTTTATCTCATTATGTCTATTGGACCTACCCGGTAGAATACTTCATTAAATTAATAGTTTTACAGCTTTTACACTGCATTAGATAGATACATTTCATAGGGCCATAGATTAAACAGTGCTTAAGGAAGACATGTTTTTTTTGTAATGACAAACTATTATTACTCTTGCAAACATGTACACTGACAATGAAACAGTACTCGTTCACAGTGTAACACCTTATATGTGATAATTGTCTGTAAATGTATGAATAAATGATAAAATAAATGTTAAAATAAATCAGCAAAATCAATTGAAATACATCAAAAGTGTAAAAACAGGAGGTAAATTCAAACTGACCTAATCCTCATATAAATGTAAATACACGTTGAGGGTCACATATTTGTACAAAAATAGAAAACAACTTTGCACAAGGTCACGTTTTTCTCTGACTGTTTATGACGTCTTTACACTAAATCCATTGGATGTTGGATGTGTATGGATTGATAATTTAGTCTTAGATGCATGATTTTTATATGACTGCAAAAATTGCTAAGTTTTTGGTCGTTATTGGTATCATGTTGGCGTTGTGGTCGTCCGTCATCGGCTGCGTCCGAAGACTTTTGGTTTTCGCACTATAACTTTAGTATAAGTGAAAAGAAATCTATGAAATTTAAACACAAGGTTTATGACCATAAAAGGAAGGTTGGGATTGATTTTGGAAGTTTTGGTTCCAACAGTTTGGGAATTAGGGGCCAAAAAGGGCCCAAATAGGCATTTTCTTGGTTTTCGCACTGGTTTAGGAATTATAGACCAAAAAGGGCCCAAATAAGCATTTTTCTTGGTTTTCACACCATAACTTAAGTATAAGTAAAAAGAAATCTATGAAATTTAAACACAAGGTTTATGACCATAAAAGGAAGGTTGGGATTGATTTTGGGAGTTTTGGTCCCAACAGTTTAGGAATAAGGGGCCCCAAAGGGTCCAAAATTATAACTTTGTTTGAATTCATCAAAAATTGAATAATTGGGGTTCTTTGATATGCCCAATCTAACTGTGTATGTAGATTCTTAATTTTGGTCCCATTTTCAAATTGGTCTACATTAAGGTCCAAAGGGTCCAAAATTAAACTTAGTTTGATTTCAACAAAAATTGAATTCTTGGGGTTTTTTGATATGCTGAATCTAAACATGTACTTAGATTTTTGTTATGGGCCCAGTTTTCAAGTTGGTCCAAATCGTGGTCCAAAATTAAACTTTGTTTGATTTCAACAAAAACAGAATCCTTGGGGTTCTTTGATATGCTGAATCTAAACCTGTATTTAGATTTTTGATTATAGGCCCAGTTTTCAAGTTGGTCCAAATTGCGGTCCAAAATTAAACTTTGTTTGATTTCAACAAAAATTGTATATATGGGGTTCTTTGATATATGCTTCATCTATACCATGTATTTAGATTTTTGATGTTTGGGGCCGGTCATCAGATTGGTCCACATTGAGGTCTAAAGGGTCCAAAATTGAACTTTATTTGATTTCATCAAAAATTGAATTCTTAGGGTTCTTTGATATGCTGAATCTAACCATGTATTTAGATTTTGGATATTGGACCATAATAGGTAATGTCCAATTTAAAGTTTTTTAAGTTTTAAAGTTCTTAGACCACATTCATTATGTGTCAGAAACCTGTGTTGTGTCAACTATTTAATCACAATCCAAATTCAGAGCTGTATCAAGCTTGAATGTTGTGTCCATACTTGCCCCAATGTTCAGGGTTTGAACTCTGCGGTCGTATAAAGCTGCGTCCTGCAGAGCATCTGGTTTTATTAGTTTTTAGTGGTTTTGAACTAGCTGTCAGATAACTGTGAGTACTCTCAGATCTGTTCCTATTGTATTTTTGTTGTTGGGACAGTTGTCTCATTGGCAATCATACTACATCTTCTTTTTTATAATCCTAAATTGTCTTAAAAGATGTAAAAATTTAAATACATGACCATTTTAGTAACAAAAAGTTTCTTTTTACTTTTTAACAAAATGAATTTGTATGAATATTTCAAATAACGTAGTTATGAGGGTGATTTTTAACCGTATTTTCAAAGAAAATATGGGTTATTTATTTGGGGATGTACACTATATCTGATTTTAGAGTCTATAGTTAAACCATATTTAATTTTAGATTTACATTATTGGTTCATGGAAATCAAATTTAAATTATTTCCTTTTGAACAGAAATGGTTTAACTAAGAAGTATTTCATCAAAAATCGAATTCTTGGGGTTCTTAGATATGCTGATTCCAGCAATGTACATATTTTGGATATTGCACCATAATAGGTTAATGTTCAATTTCAAATTTTTCAGTTCTTTGACCACATTTTTTATGGTCACAAACCCATGCTGTATTAAATATTCAATCACAATTCAAATTCAGAGCTGTTTTAAGCTTAAATGCTGTGTCCATACTTACTCAACTGTTCAGGGTCTGACCTCTGCAGGAAAATCCGGTTTGCTGTCTCTCTGACAGCCTCTGGTTAAAGAATGTACTATTTTGTTTTTAAAAAAATCTTTCAATCATATTTTTACCGAAAAATAAACAATACTATATTGTCTCTTCTTTAGCAAAATATTGATAATGCCCCTCAAAAAAATGAATTATTATACGACCGCAAAAATTAAAATTTTTTTGGTCGTATATTGGTATCACGTTGGAGTCGTCGTCGTCCGAATACTTTTAGTTTTCACACTCTTACTTTAGTAAAAGTGAATAGAAATCTATGAAATTTTAACACAAGGTTTATGACCACAAAAGGAAGGTTGAGATTGAATTCGGGAGTTTTGGTCCCAACATTTTAGGAATTAGGGGCCAAAAAGGGCCCAAATAAGCATTTTGTTGGTTTTCGCACTATAACTATAGTTTAAGTAAATAGATATCTTTGAAATTTTGACACAAGGTTTATGACCACCATAGGAAGATTGGGATTGATTTTGGGAGTTTAGGTCCCAACAGTTTAGGAATAAGGGGCCCCAAAGGGTCCAAAATTGAACTTTGTTTGATTTCATCAAAAATTGAATCATTGGGGTTCTTTGATATGCCGAATCTAACTGTGTATGTAGATTCTTATTTTTTTGGTCCCGTTTTAAAATTGGTCTACATTAAGGTCCAAAGGGTCCAAAATTAAACTTAGTTTGATTTTAACAAAAATTGAATCCTTGGGGTTCTTTGATATGCTGAATCTAAAAATGTACTTAGATTTTTTATTATTGGCCCAGTTTTCAAGTTGGTCCAAATCGGGGTCCTAAATTAAACTTTGTTTGATTTCATCAAAAATTGAATAATTGGGGTTCTTTGATATGCCAAATCTAACTGTGTATGTAGATTCTTAATTTTTGGTCCCGTTTTCAAATTGGTCTACATTAAAGTCCAAAGGGTCCAAAATTAAACTAAGTTTGATTTTAACAAAAATTGAATTCTTGGGCTTTTCTGATATGCTGAATCTAAACATGCACTTAGATTTTTGATTATGGGCCCAGTTTTCAAGTTGGTTCAAATCAGGATCCAAAATTATTATATTAAGTATTGTGCAATAGCAAGAAATTTTCAATTGCACAGTATTCAGCAATAGCAAGAAATCTTCAATTGCACAGTATTGTGCAATATCAAGAAATTTTCAATTGCACAGTATTGTGCAATAGCAAATATTTTCAATTGCACAGTATTGCACAATAGCAAGAAATATCTAATTGTGCAATAGCAAGAAATTTTCTCAATTGGAGTTATCTTTCTTTGTCCAGAATAGTAGTTGAATAAACTTAAATCATTGTTTTATACAATATACAATGTATATTCACTTTTACTACCAACTGATCAATTAAAACAATCTTAACCATTCAGTGATAACAAGCACTTTATTTTACATTTTAATATTTTATGATGTATTTAAATTAGTAGTTATTGTTGCAAACTCCATTAGAAATTTGAATTGAGATCAGTTTTGGAAAAAGGGAAAGGAGGATGTGAAAAAAAATGGGGGGGGGGGTTAAATTTTTCTCATTTCAGATTTCATAAATAAAAAGAAAATTTATTCAAACATTTTTTTGAGAGGATTAATATTCAACAGCATAGTGAATTGCTCAAAGGCAAAAAAAATATTTTAAGTTCATTAGACCACATTCATTCTGTGTCAGAAACCTATGCTGTGTCAACTATTTAATCACAATCCAAATTTAGAGCTGAATCCAGCTTGAATGTTGTGTTTATACTTGCCCCAACCGTTCAGGGTTCAACCTCTGCGGTCGTATAAAGCTGCGCCCTGCGGAGCATCTGGTTCTAATATGACATGCTTCTTTTGCTTTGTGAATAAACCCATGCTCTAAATCCAATAAAATTGATTTGCACATGCTTATATTGACTACTGCAGAATAATGAGTTTCATCAAATTGGCATGCATTTCATTTTAAGAATTGAATACTTCTTTTTGTAACTTCATTGGGGTGTAAAAGCGTTGACCAAAGTACATTTGGTATGAAGCGCGGAAGTGCTTCATTCTAAAAATGTGCTCACAGTCAACACTTTTACATCGTGTAATGAATGTTTATTTCAGAAGGACGAAACATTGCTGTTAGCCAGTCAAAATAACTGTATCATAATGAAACATACATCTAATGTAATTTTAAATTAAATTTAACACTTCCAGACTCTTAAATGATGCACATGTTGTTAAAATTTATCATGACTGTAATATGTTGCAATTCGAAATTGTCATATTTGACCTAGATAAGTCAATCGTTCATCCTGGCTGTTCAAAACTCCTCCCTCTAAAAAATCACAATGCCAGTCATTTGCTTGTTTACAAACAAAAAAGGGAGGTTCAATGGAAGATATAAAATAAGAAGATGTGGTATGATTGCCAATGAGATAACTCCACGAGAATGCGAGAGACTAAAATGTCACAGAAATTAACAACTGTAGGTCACTGTACTGCCTTCAACAATGAGCAAAGCCAATACCGCATAATCAGCTATAAAAGGCCCCGAAATGACAATGTAAAACAATTCAAACGAGAAAGCTAACAGCCCCATTTATGTACCTACACAAACGCTCTACGCTTATACACATCAGACATATAAATTTGTTCTAATCAGAATCGAAATAACTGATGCAAGCTATACTTTATTGTAGTTTTAACATGGGTAGGCATTATATTTGTGTTATTTTAGCCCTCACTTTCGCTCGGGCAAAAGTAATCACGAATATAATGCCTACCCATGTTAAAACTACAATAAAGTATAGCTTGCATCAATTATTTCTTAAATAAGAAACACACTCCTAATAGGTTTCATGAAGTATAAATGATGATAGAAATAGGACAATCGTTTTTCTTATACATGCTACATCTGTAGCTATCGTAGCTAGTTTCCTGTAGTAAAGATCACATTTTTACCCTGATTTTTATATTGTGTGCCTTTTATGCTCCACCTACTATAGAAGAGAAGCATTATGATTTTTTGGTCTGTGCATTGGTTCGTCTGTCAGTCTGTTTGTCAGTCTGTCTCGCTTAAGGTTAAAGTTTTTAGTCATGGTGGTTTTTTTATGTAGTTGAAGTCCAATCAACTTGAAACTTAGTACACATGTTCCCTATGATATGATCTTTTCAATTTTAATGCAAAATCAGAGTTTTAACACCAATTTCATTTTCCACTGAACATAGAAAATGATCATGTGAGTGGGGCATCCATGTACTATGGACACAATCTAGCTGTTGGTTATCATTTTAAATGTATTATTAAGTGACTGGTGATTTTCATAATGATATGGGCCTCTTTATTTCTTTACATGCTACATATAGTGTGGAATTACCACTCTGAATGATACAAATTCTTTTTAGTGATAGTTTTCTATTTCATTTGCTGGCTTAAGTAAGCTGCTAACTCCTTTTATAGTTTAACCCATGAGAGTACAAATATAGGTTTATTGAAAAGATCAATGAAACCTATAGAGAAGTTTGTAGTCTTTACAAAATACAGATAAGAGCAACCTCCTTGAATATCGTGAAATGCTTACATACTGTGGATTCGATTTGAATTTTTCGTGGGTACAAATTTTCGAGGATATAAAAGGGAAACTTGTTGTTTTGTGGCTATTTAATTTCAGGGGTTAAACTGACTAATACATTACAACATTGACAATGATATACTTATTCAATCAACCTATTAGTAATAAATAGCCCAGGGTTATCTAGTTATATGTGTGATTGTCATTAATTGATAGTTATAATTAGATTGGAAAATTACAATGTTTATCATTTGTATATCTACTAGACATGATTAGATGTGTATTCACCTCAACTAGCATAGTGTTATTTTAAAACTTTTATCCTCCTTCTAAGAATTGAGACAAAGAAGTATCAGATTTATTTACACATCTAAGCTTTGGTCTTAATCTATTTTAATTTATTATATATACTTTGTAGTAAATACAGATAAATTGTATGTGTAATACAATCAATGGCAAGCGTGCTGTATCAGCCACCCCACCCGTGATGATATCGATATCAGCATGGTTGCAAAAGCTTTATCACACCTTTAATCTGTATGACGTCACGTCATCGATTGCAGTCACTGTTGCAAAGGCTTTATCAAATCCATAATCTGTATGACGTCATGTCAAACCTATAATCTGTATGACGTCATTTCAAACTTCCTTTACTTAACAACAACAACAACAACAATACTTTATTTAAAGAGGGTTACACAGTTAGCTATATAACTAATCTTCCCTGAGGCCCTCATCATGAGAAATCAAACAAAATGCTGTATGACGTCATGTTAAATAAAAAACATCTACTTGAGGTATATGTATACAAGCATTAGCCTTTCAAAAAGGGCTAGTCGACTCTTAGCTGATGAAAATGGAAAGTGCTCTCGCTTTGTAGATTAATTCATTTATAAGAATAGCCACATGCATCAATCAACAAGTTTTACCACACACATGAGGTCACACTTTATGAAGTAGTATATATATATATCGTTTAACGTTGTTGTTTACGAAACTCCAGAAGATTCAACTATTTATAGATAAAAGTTACCTGTGTACCATAATCATGAATATGCATGATTAATGACCAGGCAAAATCTAATTACTAAAATAGAGAGGACAAATCCGATACTCTACAGGATTGAAGGACATTTACTAGGTTGGATTGTCCTAACCAATCAATAAACTTTGATTATTCACGTCTCGTAATATCTTCCAATCAGGTAGCAAGAAAAATTCATGCACTGACTGTCCATCGTTCAATTCTTAATATCAACTCCTAGGAGTCGATAATAATAAAGTGTATATGATATGGCTTTTTCAATATCACACACCATATCAACCCTCAACCAATATAATCCCTCGAGCAGAGCTCTTGGGATTATATTGGTGTCTCGGGTTGATATGGATGCGATATTGAAAAAGCCATATGATATTCTCTATATATTACCTGTTGATGATATAACTCCCTGATGGATTATCAATGCTTGTCTGTACCAAGTCAGACTAAACCATGTGTTGTTAGTTTTTGTATGTTTTTGTTTGTAGTCGTCTGTTGTTTTTTCTCCTTGAGGAGTGGCATGTTTATGTGATCTTTTTCATTATTCCTCTTATCCTTTTAATTATAATTACATATGGTGGTTCTCAAGTACATGTATTGGTAATTTCTTGGGATTGTGTATTTTAGTTATGTTGTGATATTACTATACTTATTATATAGCTATAACTACCTTGTATGGCGCCGTATAGCTTCTACAGTTGGAGTTGTTTGTTGTCCTTTACATCAGGATCACGTCCGTACAGCTAGGCCGATTTGTAACAACTCATTAGTCCGTAGCTTGCCATTCGGAACACTCGGGACTATTCATGTAGCTTGCTTTTGTACCAATGTTCTCCACATTCCTCCCCTTTTTATAAAATGGGCTCTGTAATTTCTTTGAATTCTATAATGTTCTGTTACTCCAAAATATTCTCTTAAATCCAGCAAACTTAGTTTTCTTCTGTTTAAGATGAAATGACTAATATAAATGGTATAGTTACTGAGGTGTATGCCACATTACGAGGCGTTGTGAAATATCATCATTACGGCCGTTAAACTGAATACACATTATACTTATATGCATATACACAAAAATATATAATATTTACAAATCTTATAAGCACATAAGCATTGCAGAAATAATATATGTACACATTTAATTATATGACATTGATAAGTTCAATCGAATGTCTATAGGAAGAACTAAGTATATATCAAATAACGTCGTCCTGGAATATATACATTACACATATAGTCAACTTAAAGATGTAAGGGAGGCAATTCCTTGAATCGTTCCCTTTTTCTCAACAATAGCTTGTCAACACATTTACTTTTATTTTTCAACAATTTCTGCGCATTGTTCATCATCTTAACATTTGGTTTTCTTATTTTTATCAAGGACTTCAGACACCTTTGCCACTTGCTGGAAATTCCTTCCTTACTTAAACCGTTCTTATGTTCTCTACAGACACTGCCTTGGTCTTTTGTTTCTTTGACTTTTATGTCACTCACATACTCATGTGCTGACTTCGTCTTCTTCTTCATCTCCTTCACCTTCTTATTCTGTATCATCTTCTTCACCTCCATATTCTTCTTCTCTCTTTTTGTTGTTAGTGCTTTGTAACTTTCAACTGGCTTCTCCGTTGTGTCAATATTTTGAGATTCTTGAATCGTCTGAGTGGATTTATCAATACATGTTTCAATTGTTTGAGTGGAGTTATATACACCTTTACCAATCTTTCTTTCTGTCGTGTGTTCTATAGTTTTCTGAAAAGGTACATATTCAAGTTCTGTTTCTATTGCAATCTCTACATTTTGACAACAAGGCCTAATTTTTTCATCAACCCTAGTTGGTGTTGCATCCAGTATCCATCGTGATTCTACGCATTTCTTTTGTGTTCCCGGTTGCTCTTTAGTAACGTTGCATCGTTTCTTATCGGTATCTTGAACTACTATCCAATAAAGATGCTTGCGGTTTTTCAGCCTTAAACTTACATCTTTGTTTGACTTGAAAATCCAATTTGGAGCAAGGCAGTCAATAGCATCTGTCAATTCTTCTAATTCAAAAAGTTCCACTTGATTCTTAATATTCTGATTGTTAACTAAATCATCTGATAACCCAATGTTTCCACTTGTTTCTTGTTCATTGTGTCTGTTGATAAATTGGTCGTTGTTGATTCGGTTCAAGCTGATTTTACTGCTTGCACATTCGTCAATCTGTTTACTTTGCATTGTTGTCTCTCTGTTCAATTTATCATTTTCTTTAACATTTGCTTTAACCAAGTCATGAAGTTTTTTCTTCGTCATAAACCCTGTCGTATTTCTACCTAAAGTGCTTTTCTTTACTTTCTTCTTCTCTCTATGTTTGATTTCAACAGCCAACTTTGTAATAGGTTCTTCATTTAATCCTGCTGTATTTTCATCTGTAAGTTTCGTATCCTTTTGCAAAACATCCATCATTGATCCATTTGTACGTGATTCTGTGACGTCTGGAATATCTGCATGGTGTCTATTCAGCTCAAGTTCTTCATACCTGTCCTTCAAATCAAATTCAAAACTTTCTCGCGTACCTGTATTGTTGTTGTCGATGTCAAACTCACAACTTGTATCTACATCTAGTACTGTTGTAGTTAGTCGCTCTTTTTCTACTGTACTTTTTCCAAAAGCATGCATGGACTGCTGAAGATGCGCATAATGCGTATCTGTAACGCTTACGCCAACTTTACTGCCATAACACTCATGGATAACAGCTGCATCTTTACACTTTGGGTTTTTAACCTTATCATCATCAACATCAATTTCATCATGATTTTTTTCTGTATCTCTTGTACTGTGTATGTGAAACTGCTTAGAATTTACTACTGTCAAATTCTGTTCATGTTGGAAACTGGTATGGCATAACACATCATTTTTCTGTCTTTCGATATTCTCTATATCTCGTTTTTCCTCCCACAAACTGTTGTGTTTTAAAAATCCTTCTGTTTTTTTAAATATGGTCATGAAACGTGTTGCTGCATCAACTGAACTTCCAGCAACTTTGTTAACTAGTTCTCGCTCTTCCTCATCACAACAAGCGTTTATAAAATTTTCTATAACAAGCTGTTCTTGGTCTTTCTTAGATTTATTTGGAAAAGTTCCCTCAACAAGTTCTTCAATTCTGTGCTTAAATTCTTCTATTAATTCGCCTGGATAAGGGGTAATATTCTCTAGATGTTTTAAACTTAAATATGAATAACCAACCCAATCAAACCGGTCTTCAAACAGTTTGCATAATGCTTCATAGTCCTTTTGTATAGTATTTGGCCTCCTTTCATAAAACTTTAGTGCTTTTCCGGATAATTTCGAAATAAGCATTTGTAATTTTTGTTCTTGATTCCACCCATTTGTAATAGCTGTAAAATCAAAAATGGTTTTGAACAGGGACCATCCTGGTGTTGATGTTCCATCAAAAATGTCAAAATTATTCATACTTTTTGGATACAATAACACTTTATATGTTGATAAAATTATATGAAGTTTGTGTCTAGAAAATAAAATCGACTACATGCATAACTGCAAAATATATGCGATAAACACACTCATATATACAGAACTGTAAAAATTTCACAGGAGAGTTTGTTTAACTATTTGCAACGCTAGCATCAGAACATCTGATGCGAAAACTCCTGTATAAATTTTACAAACAATCAAGTAAAGTGTACAAGCAATACATGTATCAAACTCAAAAAATATATATACAAAAATTCAGACAAACACAAAAAACTTGATTGAGTCAAATCGATGTGTTAAATCAATGTGCAGGTAAACAATCAAATTTATAGACATGCATAAATAAACATATAGATATCTATATTATTTACAAAGATTGATAGATGACAATTTAATTAATCAACACCTCTCCTACATTTAAAAAGTGAACTCTTATCATGTCATATATATTAACACAAGTATAAGCAAAAATTAAATAGTGTCTAGTTGACAAATATATAATTTGATCTACAGTGTGATAGAAGACAAATATAAGACTTTAATCAAAATAACAATGAATCAACGAATATTAAAGTTTAATAATCGTGGGAAAAAAGGGGGGGTCACATTGTGAAGTAAAAGTTTATCTAATCATATGATGTAAACGCATACATCAGAACATCTGATGTTCCCTTAAAATGCAGGTTATATCCCAGAAATATCAAAACGCAAACATCAGAACGTCTGATGTGATATTTTACGGAACTAAAAAAGGGGGGCTGAAATCTTAAATAAATGATCTTCTGTTCAGTAATAACAGCCAACCAATAATTAGTCTTCTAAAGCAAAATAAATAAAGTGAATCAATCTATCCACCTTATTCTTAATATGTTATACATCAAGGAAAAAAGTTTTTTTTTCCACTTTTCAAAACTTTAAATTCGGCGCCAACAAACGTCAAAACAAAGAACTTCTAGTGAACTCGTTGCCGACTTCTGACACCAATTGTTGTGATATTACTATACTTATTATATAGCTATAACTACCTTGTATGGCGCCGTATAGCTTCTACAGTTGGAGTTGTTTGTTGTCCTTTACATCAGGATCACGTCCGTACAGCTAGGCCGATTTGTAACAACTCATTAGTCCGTAGCTTGCCATTCGGAACACTCGGGACTATTCAGGTGTCATACCACCAATTACTCCCTCAAATTTAGAACGTATGTGAAAGTAGGCCTACTCGGACAAAAAATAGTGCATTTGATGTCATTGTTTACTTAAACTAACCAACAAATTAGCAGAAATGAAACTTTTGGTGAAAGAGAAATATGTTAAGACCATTTTGAGCTAAAATTTACTTATTTATGAGTTTGCATTCAAAATTGAGGATTAATGCACTCCATAGTATACTAATTTAAGATTTCCAGAAAACCAGGGGTTATTTTTAGCGGTACCTCTATTCGGAAGACCTTTTCTTTTTTATATGATTTTAAACACCTGTTGAAAATTGGCATGAAGAAAGCTGATACATGTGCGATTCAGATTATACCTGGTTTCTATGAAGTTAAACTTAAGGTAAAATATTTAGAAAGCTGTGAAAATTGTAAAATTTGGTTGAACAGATAGGGACTTTTAATTGGTGGTATGACACCTTTAAGCAAAATGCGGTGAAACATCAAAATCAGAAAATGTTTTTTTTTTTTTGTCTCAACTGATCATTTGAGATAATAGTAGCCACATTTCAATCTTTTTGGGGGCAAAATGTCACATATTGCACATTTAGAGCCTAAAACTTGAGTTTGTGCTATTTTTAGCTTTTCCCATCCTGACAATATGCTTTTGTATGAAAAATGTCCTAAATAATGTTATAAATGCACAGAAAGTCATTCTGTGGTGTTAAACATTGAAACATAGGTTGTTTACTACTCCCAAACAAATTTTTTCATGCAGATTTAATGAAATTATTTGATTTTTACCCCTTATATCATTGCGTCATACTATGTACTTGGCAGATAGCATAGCCTAATGTAAACACTGCAGAAACTCACAAAAGAATCATTTTTTATTCCAAATGAAATTTTTATATCTTAAATTTTATTATCTGATGTAAATAAACACAGTTAAATGACCATGACTGCACTTTTGATCAATTTGTAGTACTTTACTGACACCAGATGAAAAAAAAGGGGGGTCAATATTTCTAGATACTTCAATACCTTGTATTTTTTTACTCAATTCATTGCAAAAATTGTGGAAAGTCTTTAAAGAAGTAGTACAAACAAGGAAAAATCAGCAAAAATTGATCTTGAAATTGAAAGTTTATGTTCCTGTAGCCCAAAATGAAATTTTCAAGTATTTTCTATCAAAGTCATACATTACAGTCAGTTTAAATTGAGCTGTGAAATTTTTAATATAAGTCACATAATGCTCAGTTAGGCTGTTCTTAACTACAAATTGACTAAGGATTAAGAATAAAGCAAAAAAAAAGATTTCTAATCAACTTTTTTGTCTCTTTAGGTGTCATACCACCAATTACTCCCTCAAATTTAGAACGTATGTGAAAGTAGGCCTACTCGGACAAAAAATAGTGCATTTGATGTCATTGTTTACTTAAACTAACCAACAAATTAGCAGAAATGAAACTTTTGGTGAAAGAGAAATATGTTAAGACCATTTTGAGCTAAAATTTACTTATTTATGAGTTTGCATTCAAAATTGAGGATTAATGCACTCCATAGTATACTAATTTAAGATTTCCAGAAAACCAGGGGTTATTTTTAGCGGTACCTCTATTCGGAAGACCTTTTCTTTTTTATATGATTTTAAACACCTGTTGAAAATTGGCATGAAGAAAGCTGATACATGTGCGATTCAGGATATACCTGGTTTCTATGAAGTTAAACTTAAGGTAAAATATTTAGAAAGCTGTGAAAATTGTAAAATTTGGTTGAACAGATAGGGACTTTTAATTGGTGGTATGACACCTTCATGTAGCTTGCTTTTGTACCGATGTTCTCCACATTTACACCGTTTTCTGTGGATTGTTGTTTTGAAATACAATTAATCACTTGTCCAGTGCTGCACTTTTTTTAACATCAGATTTTAGAAAAAAGATTAATGACATGTTAACTATTTGGTTTAAATTATTAAAATTGTTTTAAAATAACAGTAAATTACAATCAATTATCAAAATTATAACAAAGTCCACATCTTAATCACAGCATTGAAAAAAATTCTTTCATTTGATAACACAAGGCAGGTACATTTTTTATAAACTTTTGAAATGAATCAATGTGAAAGAAATACATCATGTAACATCTTTTGAGGATTTATTAATTCAAAAGTTTAAATAATGAAACAATATAATTTCGCTTGTTCAATGATTAGTACAATTTTGATTCACTATTATCATCAGTAATTTGATGGTTTAAAATTACAATTTATATATTTAAAGGACAGATAGTTAAAATGATAGTATGATTTAAGACACACTTAAATTCTTATTATATTAAAGATAAGTATCAGTATCATATGAAGTTGAACTTTGGTACAATTGACATCATTTAGATATTATATTTCAACACAGTCAATGACCAGGAACTTATTACAAGGAAGGAATAGAAAAGTTCTACAATATCTGTCTGTCTATAATCATCTTCCTGTAACACATTATATTATCTGAAAAGGAGTCTTTAAAGTCCACAAATGAACCTTTATTCAAATCAGTGATGGGAGGTGGGAATTTCTTTGCAGGGGACAAATGTTTCCTTTTACAGTAGAAATTTGATAATTGTTTGCATATTTTATTGTAATTCAAGAAGCGAAAACCACATTTTATCAGTTTTGTAGAAACAGTGTATTCATATAGAATCTATATTGATAAAGTTATTTATTATGCCTTTCCACTTCATCAGTTGAAAAGTGACAAGGATGTTTATATTTACTGTTGCTTTATTCTATTGGTTAAGTTTTAATGCAATTCTTAGAATCATCTGAAAGTCAATCTGATATTTTAACTTTTGTAATCCTTAAATAAAAGGGGAACTACCATACATTTTATCAAAATTTAGTATTGGTTCTTTTCCAAAATAAACTGTAAGGATATAGCAATGATAGTTTGATATCCTTATAATTTATATCTCATATATGATCAATGCAATTTAACTGCACAATTGGCACACTTGCAGTACATGCATAAAGAATGATTACCAGGTGTACAAATTTGTCTCTAAGGCATTGATCTGACCCTGGCCTCATTTTCATGGTTTATTTATGAAATTATCAATGTTAGATTTTCATGATTTGATCTGATTCATATTCATTACAAAATACATATTTAGATATGTCAAATATTTGAATATAGAATATATTTTATTATATACTTATCAGTGAAGCAGGATTCATATGACCTTGACCTCATTTTGATTTAAAGTAAAGATGATCTGTGTAATTTAAAATATATGCATTAAAACTTTTCTTTTATAGTTCATATTTAGTAAAATGTCGCAGGAAAAATGGGACACCAATACTTTCGCCAACCTGGGTCACTAATACTGGGCGTGTTATAATAAGTAGGCCATTTTCTGCATTGATAGAGTCGTCCAGTTTAAATTCTTTATTATTATAATCTGCAAGTATACAAATTGTAAACTAAGTTTACAATTGTGTTCCAATAAATATGAACAATATATTTGACTGAAGTATTTGCATGCAAAGGAGCCTTATTCTGACATTAACTTACATACCAAAATGCTGCTTTCAAGCCATACAGAATTCTATATATTTGAAATACTAAAGAAACTTTACATGGCTAAAAGAATAAATAAAGTTACAAGTACCTGCAGCCCTCCTGAGTGTAATATTGACCAGTGACTAACTCGAATAGTGAAGTTATATTAGTATATATATGGTTAATATTGCCGCGCTTTGAGTTCATGCATAACTCATGCCATTTGAATATAAATATATATCATTTAAATAATAACAAAGAATCGCTTTAACTTTCAATTGTACTAATTTAAATATTCAGTATATAAAGCCAAACATAGCGTACAAGGCTAAAGTTTATTTCATAATAAGCAGCGCAAAACTATGTGTCGTCAATCGTCAAGAAACATGAATGCAGATATGACAAGGGATGCTTTGAAAATGAAAGAAAAACATATTTGCAAAAAAAAAGTGCAAAATATTATGCAGTTATTGTAATACAAAAAATGTAACATTGAACTACAATGTAGTACTTACTTGTATTTGGTATTTGGCATTTGGACTGGAGAATTCAACTTTAACAGTCACACTTCAAACAGAACTTTGACTTTTACAGTGCTTTTTATACGACCCCAAAATTTTTTTGGGATGGTATAATGGTATGATGTTGTCGTCTGCGTCGTCGTCGTCCGAAGACACATTGGTTTCCTGTTTTCAGAAGGTTCAATACCACAAAAGGAAGGTTGGGATTGATTTTGGGGATGATGGTCCCAACTGATTAGGAATAAGGGGCCCAAAAGAGGCCCAAAACAAGCATTTTACTAGTTTCAGGATAATAAATTGTGTAGAAGTATTTCAATTGCTCTGAAATCATACCGCAATGTTTAAAACCACAAGTAGAAGGTTTGGATTCATTTTAGGGGTTATGGGGCCAAAGTTTAGGAATTAAGGGCCAAAAAGGGGTCAAAACAAGCATTTTTCTAGTTTCAAGACAATAACTTATGTGTAATTGTATGGATCTCTCTGAAATTGTACCACAATGTACCATATAACAAACAAAGGGGAGGCTGGGATTAAGTTTTTGGTTAATTGCCTAAAATATGTAGGAATTAGGGGCCAAAAAAGGGCCAAAAAGAAGCATGTTTCTAGTTTCCAAACAATCATGACAATAACTTGTGTTTAAGTGTATGGATCTCTCTGAAATTGTACTACAAGGTTCAATACTGCAATGGAAAGCATGGGATTGAGTTTAAGGATTATTGCTCTAAGGGGGTTTCAAACAGTTGGAGGGGTGGGGGAGGGGGGGTTGTTTACAATTTTTTGAAGGGCTTCAAATTTCGAATTCTGAAAAGTTTCAAGAAGAAATCTTCAATTGCACAGTATTGTGCAATAGATTTGTTAGATCTTTGACCACATTAATTTTGTGACAAAAACCTATATTATGTCAAAAATTTGATCACAATCCAAATTCAGACAGAATCAAGCTTGAATATTGTGACCAAATTTGCCCCAACTGTTCAGGGTTCAACCACTGGGGTTGTATAAAGCTGCGCCCTGCGAAGCACCTGGTTTGTCTTCATGGGGTGGGAGGGGATCATATGAACCCCCTGGCTATGGGTCACCTTGATTCACACAATAAGTATATGGCACTGTTTCACCTGCTTGTAAAAACTCTAAAGGGACCTGGTTTTTGTCGAGCCTGCAACTTTTGTTGCAGAAAGCTCGACATAGGGATAGTGATCCGGCGGCGGTGTAAGCTAACTTCTTAAAAGCTTTATATTTTAGAAGGTGGAAGACCTGGATGCTTCATACTTTGTATATACTATAGATGCCTCATGTTACGAAGTTTCCGTCAGTCACATGTCCAATGTCCTTGACCTCATTTTCATGGTTCAGTGACCACTTGAAAAAAATGTTCAAATTTTTTGTAATGTTAAATTCTCTCTTATTATAAGTAAAAGGATAACTATATTTGATATGTGCGTACCTTGCAAGGTCCTCATGTCTGTCAGACAGTTTTCACTTGACCTCGACCTAATTTCATGGATCAGTGAACAAGGTTAAGTTTTGGTGGTCAAGTCCATATCTCAGATACTATAAGCAATAGGGCTAGTATATTCGGTGTATGGAAGGACTGTAAGGTGTACATGTCCAACTGGCAGGTGTCATCTGACCTTGACCTCATTTTCATGGTTCAGTGGTTATAGTTAAATTTTTGTGTTTTGGTCTGTTTTTTTCATACTATATGCAATAGGTCTACTATATTTGTTGTATGGAATGATTGTAAGTTGTACATGTCTAGCGGGCAGATGTCATGTGACCTTGACCTCATTTTCATGGTTCAGTGGTTATAGTTAAATTTTTTATACGACCGCAAAATTTGAAAAAATTTTCGTCGTATATTGCTATCACGTTGGCGTCGTCGTCTGCGTCGTCGTCGTCGTCCGAATACTTTTAGTTTTCGCACTCTAACTTTAGTAAAAGTGAATGGAAATCTATGAAATTTTAACACAAGGTTTATGACCACAAAAGGAAGGTTGGTATTGATTTTGGGAGTTTTGGTCCCAACATTTTAGGAATTAGGGGCCAAAAAGGGCCCAAATAAGCATTTTCTTGGTTTTCGCACTATAACTTTAGTTTAAGTTAATAGAAATCTATGAAATTTTGACACAAGGTTTATGACCACAAAAGAACGGTTGGGATTGATTTTGGGAGTTTTGGTTTCTACAGTTTAGGAATTAGGGGCCAAAAAAGGGCCCAAATAAGCATTATTCTTGGTTTTCGCACAATAACTTTAGTTTAAGTAAATAGAAATCTATGAAATTTAAACACAAGGTTTATGACCATAAAAGGAAGGTTGGTATTGATTTTGGGAGTTTTGGTCCCATCAGAATAAGGGGCCCAAAGGGTCCAAAATTAAACTTTGTTTGATTTCATCAAAATTGAATAATTGGGGTTCTTTGATATGCCGAATCTAACTGTCATGACTGTGTATGTAGATTCTTAACTTTTGGTCCCGTTTTCAAATTGGTCTACATTAAGGTCCAAAGGGTCCAAAATTAAACTTAGTTTGATTTTGACAAAAAATGAATCAGTTAGGTTCTTTGATATGCTGAATCTAAAAATGTACTTAGATTCTTGATTATTGGCCCAGTTTTCAAGTTGGTCCAAATCGGGGTCCAAAATTAAACTTTGTTTTATTTCATCAAAAATTGAATAAATGGGGTTCTTTGATATACCAAATCTAACTTTGTATGTAGATTCTTCATTTTTGGTCCTGTTTTCAAATTGGTCTACACTAAAGTCCAAAGGGTCCAAAATTAAACTTAGTCTGATTTTAACAAAAATTGAAATCTTGGGGTTCTTTGATATGCTGAATCCAAAAATGTACTTAGATTTTTTATTATGGGCCCAGTTTTCAAGTTGGTCCAAATCAGGATCTAAAATTATTATATTAAGTATTGTGCAATAGCAAGTCTTTTCAATTGCACAGTATTGCGCAATGGCAAGAAATATCTAATTGCACAATATTGTGAAATAGCAAATTTTTTTTAAATTAGAGTTATCTTTCTTTGTCCAGAATAGTAAGCAAGAAATATCTAATTGCAAAATATTGTGCAATAGCAAGATTTTTTTTTAATTGGAGTTATCTTTCTTTGTCCAGAATCAACTTAAATCTTTGTTATATACAATATACAATGTATATTCACTTTTTACTACCAACTGATAAATTAAAATAATCTTTACCATTCAGTGATAACAAGCAGTTTTTTTACATTTTGATATTTTATGATGTATTTAAAAGAGTAGTTATTGTTGCAAACTCCATTAGAAATTTGAATTGATATCAGTTTTGGAAAAAGGGAAACGGGGATGTGAAAAAAAGGGGGGGGGGGTTTAAATTTTTCTCATTTCAGATTTCATAAATAAAAAGAAAATTTCTTCAAACATTTTTTTTAGAGGATTAATATTCAACAGCATAGTGAATTGCTCAAAGGCAAAAAAAACACTTTTAAGTTCATTAGACCACATTCATTCTGTGTCAGAAACCTATGCTGTGTCAACTATTTAATTTTAGATTTAAAAAGTTTGAAGAAGAAATCTTTAATTGATTTGTAAAATCTTGACATTTGTTTTGTGTAAAAAAAAAACATGTAATGTCAAAAATTTGATCACAATCCAAATTCAGAGCTGTATCACGCTTGAATGTTTTGTCCATACTTGCCCCAACTGTTCAGGGTTCGACCTCTGCGGTCGTATAAAGCTGCGCCCTGCGGAGCACCTGGTGTGTTTTTGTCTGTTTTTTTCATACTATATGCAATAGGTCTACTGTATTTGTTGTATGGAATGATTGTAAGGTGTACATGTCTAGCGGGCAGATGTCATGTGACCTTGACCTCATTTTCATGTTCAGTGGTCAAAGTTAAGTTTTTATACGACCGCAAAATTTGAAAATTTTTTCGTCGTATATTGCTATTACGTTGGCGTCGTCGTCTGCGGCGTCGTCGTCGTCGTCGTCCGAATACTTTTAGTTTTCGCACTCTAACTTTAGTAAAAGTGAATGGAAATCTATGAAATTTTGACACAAGGTTTATGACCACAAAAGGAAGGTTGGGATTGATTTTGGGAGTTTTGGTCCCAACATTTTAGGAATTAGGGGCCAAAAAGGGCCCAAATAAGCATTTTCTTGGTTTTCGCACTATAACTTTAGTTTAAGTTAATAGAAATCTATGAAATATTGACACAAGGTTTATGACCACAAAAGAACGGTTGGGATTGATTTTGGGAGTTTTGGTTTCAACAGTTTAGGAATTAGGGGCCAAAAAAGGGCCCAAATAAGCATTATTCTTGGTTTTCGCACAATAACTTTAGTTTAAGTAAATAGAAATCAATGAAATTTAAACACAATGTTAATGACTACAAAAGGAAGGTTGGTATTGATTTTGGGAGTTTAGGTCCCAACAGTTTAGGAATTAGGGGCCAAAAAGGGACCCAAATAAGCATTTTTCTTGGTTTTCGCACCATAACGTTAGTATAAGTAAATAGAAATCTATGAAATTTAAACACAAGGTTTATGACCATAAAAGGAAGGTTGGTATTGATTTTGGGAGTTTTGGTCCCAACAGAATAAGGGGCCCAAAGGGTCCAAAATTAAACTTTGTTTGATTTCATCAAAATTGAATAATTGGGGTTCTTTGATATGCCGAATCTAACTGTCATGACTGTGTATGTAGATTCTTAACTTTTGGTCCCGTTTTCAAATTGGTCTACATTAAGGTACAAAGGGTCCAAAATTAAACTTAGTTTGATTTTGACAAAAAATGAATCAATTAGGTTCTTTGATATGCTGAATCTAAAAATGTACTTAGATTCTTGATTATTGGCCCAGTTTTCAAGTTGGTCCAAATCGGGGTCCAAAATTAAACTTTGTTTGATTTCATCAAAAATTGAATAAATGGGGTTCTTTGATATACCAAATCTAACTGTGTATGTAGATTCTTCATTTTTGGTCCTGTTTTCAAATTGGTCTACACTAAAGTCCAAAGGGTCCAAAATTAAACTTAGTCTAATTTTAACAAAAATTGAAATCTTGGGGTTCTTTGATATGCTGAATCCAAAAATGTACTTAGATTTTTTATTATGGGCCCAGTTTTCAAGTTGGTCCAAATCAGGATCTAAAATTATTATATTAAGTATTGTGCAATAGCAAGTCTTTTCAATTGCACAGTATTGCTCAATGGCAAGAAATATCTAATTGCACAATATTGTGAAATAGCAATTTTTTTTTTAATTGGAGTTATTTTTCTTTGTCCAGAATAGTAAGCAAGAAATATCTAATTGCAAAATATTGTGCAATAGCAAGATTTTTTTTTAATTGGAGTTATCTTTCTTTGTCCAGAATCAACTTAAATCTTTGTTATATACAATATACAATGTATATTCACTTTTTACTACCAACTGATAAATTAAAATAATCTTTACCATTCAGTGATAACATGCAGTTTTTTTACATCTTAATATTTTATGATGTATTTAAATGAGTAGTTATTGTTGCAAACTCCATTAGAAATTTTAATTGAGATTAGTTTTGGAATAAGGGAAAGGGGGATGTGATTAAAAAAATTGGGTTCAATTTTTCACATTTGAAATTTCATAAATAAAAAAGAAAATTTCTTCAAACATTTTTTTGAGAGGATTAATATTCAACAGCATAGTGAATTGCTCTAAGAGAAAACAAAAATTTTAAGTTCATTAGAACACATTCATTCTGTGTCAGAAACCTATGCTGTGTCAACTATTTAATCACAATCCAAATTTAGAGCTGAATCCAGCTTGAATGTTGTGTCCATACTTGCCCCAACCGTTTAGGGTTCAACCTCTGCGGTCGTATAAAGCTACGCCCTGCGGAGCATCTGGTTGAGTTTTGGTCTTTTTATCTAAAACTATATGCCATAGGTCAACTTTATTTGGTGTATGGAAATATTTTATGATCTTTATGTCAGTAGCGCAGGTTTCTTTTGACCGTGACCTCATTTTCACGGTTCATTGCACAGTGTTAAGTTTTTGTGTTTTGGTCTATTTTTCTTAAACTATAAGTAATAGGTCAACTATATATGTTGTATAGAAGCATTGTTAGCTGTACATGTCTTCCTGGCGTGGTTCATCTGACCTTGACCTCATTTTCATGGTTCATTGGTCTTTGTTTAGTTATCTTGGTTAATGTTAAGTTTATGAGACAGTTGTAATAAAGCTTTATACTTAGGACTATCAACATAATACCAATGATTAGTATAGAAGGCGAGACATTTCAGCGTGTGCACTCTTGTTGTAAAATGTTCAAAATTGAAAATCAGATCAGTTTGACTTCTATAGTTTGCTTAAAAGTCATTTGGTGACCTAAGAAAAATTGGAATGTGACCTTGTGACCTTACAGGGGGTACCCTAATAGAGCCCCATCTTGGGTGTCTATTCTTCTTCCTTTATCATATTATTTTTAGTCTCAATAAGGGTTGAAAAAAAGGCTGATGTTAATCTTTGCAACAATATGAATACTCTTACACCTTTTTTTAAGTGGAGGAAATGGCACTTTTAATGTGAACAATGATTCAGAATATTTCTCAATTTGTAAGGATGTATATGATAAACTAAATGTCATGGATTGAAATTGAGAATGGAAATGGGGAATGTGCCAAAGAGACAACAACCCGACCATAGAAAAAAACAACAGCAGAAGGTCACCAACAGGTCTTCAATGTAGCGAGAAATTCCCGCACCCGGAGGTGTCCTTCAACTGGCCCCTAAACAAATATATACTATTTCAGTGATAATGAACGCCATACTAATTTCCAAATTGTACACAAGAAACTAAAATTAAAATAATACAAGACTAACAAAGGCCAGAGGCTCCTGACTTGGGACAGGCGCAAAAATGTGGCGGGGTTGAAAATGTTTGTGAGATCTCAACCCTCCCCCTATACCTCTAGCCAATGTAGAAAAGTAAACGCATAACAATACGCACATTAAAATTCAGTTCAAGAGAAGTCCGAGTCTGATGTCAGAAGATGTAACCAAAGAAAATAAACAAAATGACAATAATACATAAATAACAACAGACTACTAGCAGTTAACTGTCATGCCAGCTTCAGACTTCAATTAAACTGACTGAAAGATTATGATTTCATCATATGAAATTGCCTTTATAAAGACGTGCTTTGCTCACAACACATTTCATTTTATTAATCATATATGGTTTATTTTATAAATGCCAGGGGAAAAAAATGAAAAATGAAAACAATAAAACACATTTACTAGGGAAAACTATTGAAAATTCTGTATTTCTTGTTCTTGCATAATTTCATCATTATAAAAATGAGTTCAGTTACATATTACTTTTAGGAAGTAAAATTTTACTTTAGAAGGAAACTAAATAACATTTTGTAGGAAATGTGTATGACATTGCTTCCTTCAATCAAATACATGACTAAGTACCTACTTTATCTACATTTTCTCTAACTATGTCAGTATTCAAACTTTATTTCATCTAATGATAAGTTAAAGAAAAAGCATTTGAACAGAATATCTATTGGATCATCTTCTTTGTATTTTAAAAGGAAGTAAACTGAATATTTAAGAGCTTACAAGAAAGGTTCTAGGAAAACGTAGGTGTTTCTTGGTCTTAAATGAACTAAAAACCTCAATATATTGGCAGGATGCACAAAATTTGGTTATTGCAGTTAATGTGTGACAGACAGGGAGAAGTCAGGGTACCTACACAAACTGGGTTATATTATGGTGATGTTACGTTTGTGGGAAAAAATTGGTATCAGCTTTGTGTAATCAACTCCTCATGTACTCAGTTTGAAACCGGATCTCTGAAACTTCATAAAAATATCACTCAGTTATAATATTGTGCAATTTTTATTATGAAAACGTTGAGGAATTTTGCATGTACCGCTGCAAAGGAGAGGACATTAAGGTGTTACCCTTGTCTGTCCTGACATCCTAAAATTCATTTCCTTGTCTAACTTTAGATTGCCGCAACCAAATGTTATGAAACGTAAACACAATGCTTATTACCACAAAACACAAATCAAGTTCAAATTTTGGTGACATCACTTTTAACTTTTTAAAGTTATGACCCTTTATATAAAACATTATATGCAAGTGGGCACATCATTAGTGTCACATGGACACATTCTCCATTTCTTTTATTTTTAAAGACTTAGTTATTTCTCAGCAATATTTTGTGTTATAAACTCCTCTTACAGTTTTCAAACTGAATCCTTTAAACTTCATAGAAGGATTCCATACAGATTGAAAAAGTGCATCTGCTATTATCGCAAACTTAGAGGAATCTTTTCTGTTTTGTCAGATCTAGGAACATAGAAAAAAAATCAAAAACATAGCTTATGTATGGAGGGATTGTGTATGTATTGAAGATTTGACCTTGCTATTACAGATTTTTTGACAATTTTTCTCTCTCAAAAAATCCAAACTTGGAAATTTAGTAAAGCGTTTTGCTCCTCTTCTTGCAATTTTCAACACAGATCCTTTAGTTTGACATATTCCACATATTAAACAATTTCTTACTTATGATATGAAAACAGATTTTCCCTGTTATTTGTGATGAAGTGAATGCACTTATCCATAAAGAAGTTAATCACTGATGTCAGTGTCCTTTTTATCAGCAGATATCTATCTATCAATTAATGGTTTCTTTTGACCAGGGCTGATGAAATGCCTATCTGTACTTGTATGTCAGATCTATAATTAAAACAAACATACAGAAGCTTATATCTACCAGTAGGTATACTTCAACTATCTGAAATGAACATCTGGTCGAGATAAATTTTTCAGGATTTTCCTGGAACCTTTAGGCTGCTGGGGATGTAGAAAGGTACAAATCTAAAAAGAAAATGACTGTAAAGAATAGAAAATAACAATTGGTTGAACAGAATTATAAAATAACATTTAATTATAACCAAACAAATAAAAAATATATTTTTTTCTCTTAGTTACCCCCCTTTTTTTCTCCCTGTATTGTAAGTTAAGTAGCAGTATGCAATGTCATGTTGGTATATTCAAACTTTTGTATTAATCCCACATAAATCAAAAGTAGATTCGAATTTTGAACTGTTTGCCGTAACAAGATGTTACTGGGAATTTATATTACCTGTCACAGGTGTGTTCTACTATAAATTGCTCTTTTACAATAGAAATAAGTGAAATTATACTATTATCCTTGTGTTAGGGTGCATAACATATAGGTACAAAATTAAATTTTCTTTCAGATAAAGAATACATTGTACTCTTCAAACTGATATAGTGCAAATTGTAAAAATAGATACGTTTTTAAAGATATATAGATAAATTTCAGAAAGTACCCATTTTCACAATCTGATAAATTACTTTTTTAATGAGGATACATTTTATATATGTATAGTTGTTTCCGGAATCTACACTATTTTTTTTTAACTCTGATTACTAAAATATGCAGAACTGATAAAATTGTAAAAGTCTGACAAATTTACATTTCTTAAAAATTAGTCATATTTTCCACACACCTTCAGAATTTAACCATATCTTTAAATGAATATGGAAGTCTCACAAAAAGTATTAAAGTGTTATGTTAATTATAAATTAACAATTAAATTTATTATAATTAAATCAACTAAATCAAGTTGAAATAGATAAGAATGCCGCCCACAATAAAAGTTGTAGTATTTAATTTATTTATTTATAGTTCAAAATCTACGTTTACAACTACTAATTACCTGGACATAGGTAAAGACATTGTATAATTGATGTTTGATGTTCCAATTGGATCATCATCTTATCAGTTTAATGAGATCAGACATTGAATCACTGATAGGAATTCCATTCATACATTACATGCATTCTTGTATGACTATTGCGTTGCTCATTTACCCTTACCTACCTCTAATTTATCTTAAATTTGTGGTTTTTGTCTTGCCTGCGATGAAGGTTGCAGTGTGGGAGATAAAGGTATTCCTATCTGGCAGTGGAGTAAACTATTTGTTAAAAGCTTTATATTTTAGAAGGTAGAAGACCTTAATGCTTCATACCTTATGTTATGAAATTTTCATGGTTTAGCAAGCTGCTTGAAAATTATCACATTTTTTTTGGTCATGTGAATTTCATTATGAGTAGTAGGATAACTACCAGTATATTTGGTATATGCGTATGTAAGGGTAACATTTTTTTATATAAGTAAGGCCGTTTTCACGTTTGAATTGTTTTACATTGTCATATCGGGGCCTTTTATAGCTGACTATGCGGTATGGGCTTTGCTCATTGTTGAAGGCCGTACGGTGACCTATAGTTGTTAATGTCTGTGTCATTTTGGTCTCTTGTGGACAGATGTCTCATTGGCAATCATACCACATCTTCTTTTTTATATGTCAGTTTGGGCAGGTTTCATCTGAACTTGACCTGATTTTCATGATTGGTCTATTTTAGGTTTTTATACGACCGCAAAATTCGTCCGAATACTTTTAGTTTTCGCACTCTAACTTTAGTAAAAGTGAATGGAAATCTATGAAATTTTAACACAAGGTTTATGACCACAAAAGAAAGGTTGGTATTGATTTTGGGAGTTTTGGTCCCAACATTTTAGGAATTAGGGGCCAAAAAGGGCCCAAATAAGCATTTTCTTGGTTTTCGCACTATAACTTTAGTTTAAGTTAATAGAAATCTATGAAATTTTGACACAAGGTTTATGACCACAAAAGAACGGTTGGGATTGATTTTGGGAGTTTTGGTTTCAACAGTTTAGGAATTAGGGGCCAAAAAAGGGCCCAAATAAGCATTATTCTTGGTTTTCGCACAATAACTTTAGTTTAAGTGAATAGAAATCAATGAAATTTAAACACAATGTTAATGACTACAAAAGGAAGGTTGGTATTGATTTTGGAAGTTTAGGTCCCAACAGTTTAGGAATTAGGGGCCAAAAAGGGACCCAAATAAGCATTTTTCTTGGTGTTCGCACCATAACGTTAGTATAAGTAAATAGAAATCTATGATATTTAAACACAAGGTTTATGACCATAAAAGGAAGGTTGGTTTGATTTTGGGAGTTTTGGTCCCAACAGAATAAGGGGCCCAAAGGGTCCAAAATTAAACTTTGTTTGATTTCATCAAAATTGAATAATTGGGGTTCTTTGATATGCCGAATCTAACTGTGTATGTAGATTCTTAACTTTTGGTCCCTTTTTCAAATTGGTCTACATTAAGGTCCAAAGGGTCCAAAATTAAACTTAGTTTGATTTTGACAAAAAATGAATCAGTTAGGTTCTTTGATATGCTGAATCTAAAAATGTACTTAGATTCTTGATTATTGGCCCAGTTTTCAAGTTGGTCCAAATCGGGGTCCAAAATTAAACTTTGTTTGATTTCATCAAAAATTGAATAAATGGGGTTCTTTGATATACCAAATCTAACTGTGTATGTAGATTCTTCATTTTTGGTCCTGTTTTCAAATTGGTCTACACTAAAGTCCAAAGGGTCCAAAATTAAACTTAGTCTGATTTTAATAAAAATTGAAATCTTGGGGTTCTTTGATATGCTGAATCCAAAAATGTACTTAGATTTTTTATTATGGGCCCAGTTTTCAAGTTGGTCCAAATCAGGATCTAAAATTATTATATTAAGTATTGTGCAATAGCAAGTCTTTTCAATTGCACAGTATTGCGCAATGGCAAGAAATATCTAATTGCACAATATTGTGAAATAGCAAATTTTTTTTTAATTAGAGTTATCTTTCTTTGTCCAGAATAGTAAGCAAGAAATATCTAATTGCAAAATATTGTGCAATAGCAAGATTTTTTTTTAATTGGAGTTATCTTTCTTTGTCCAGAATCAACTTAAATCTTTGTTATATACAATATACAATGTATATTCACTTTTTACTACCAACTGATAAATTAAAATAATCTTTACCATTCAGTGATAACAAGCAGTCTTTTTACATCTTAATATTTTATGATGTATTTAAATGAGTAGTTATTGTTGCAAACTCCATTAGAAATTTTAATTGAGATTATTTGGAATAAGGGAAAGGGGGATGTGATTAAAAAAATTGGGTTCAATTTTTCTCATTTGAAATTTCATAAATAAAAAAGAAGATTTCTTCAAATATTTTTTTGAGAGGATCAATATTCAACAGCATAGTGAATTGCTCTAAGAGAAAACAAAAAATTTAAGTTCATTAGAACACATTCATTCTGTGTCAGAAACCTATGCTGTGTCAACTATTTAATCACAATCCAAATTTAGAGCTGAATCCAGCTTGAATGTTGTGTCCATACTTGCCCCAACCGTTCAGGGTTCAACCTCTGCGGTCGAATAAAGCTACGCCTTGCGGAGCATCTGGTTGTGTTTTGTTTAGTTTTCAAAAACTTATAGCAAAAGGTCAGCAATGTTTGGTGTATGGGACAATTTCAAGGTGTAAATGTCTATCTGACAGTTATTATTAACTGACCTTGACCTCATTTTAGTAATTTTGTCAGTTTATTAAATACTAGAAGCAACAGGTCAACTTAATTTGGAGTACGGAATGATTTTAAGGTGTACATGTTTTGTTTTAGAAAATAATTAGTAGTTGATCTATTAATTGCATGAGCATTGTGTTGGATATATGAAAATATGATGTCTCCATTTCCATTCTGACCCAATACATTATTCTGAATTTATTCTTTACTTAGTCACAATCAGAAACATTTTCAACACAGTCGTACTAATGAAATTTAACATTTGTATTTTCAGACATACCTCAAAGAGATACTAAAAGAGATCTGTGTTTACAATATGAAAGCTCCTCATCGAAACATGTGGGAGCTGAAACCCGAGTACAGACATTACAAAGATGATGAGAAGACATGAATTTACACTTCTTTGTATTATTGTTTACAGTTTTTATGCAAAAATGATTTAATATGTGAAAAAATTCAAACACAATGCATAAAATAATGTCATCCATGTAAGATGCTTAGTATTTACTGTCTCTAAAACTTAAAGCATGTTGTTAAAAATTAAGCTGATCAAAAAATGTGTTCTTTTATACAAAAACTATAATGACTGAGCAATGGTCTTTTCACTATGTAAAAAAAATATACTTGTAAGCAATAGAATGTATTGCAGAGTTCCAGGGAAAGCAGACATAATATGATGGATGCTGTCTAGTTGTCAACATTCTATTTATAAAATTAAATCAACCAAAAGCAATATATTCATCAAACTGAGCTTTATAATGTCTCGTGGAAAGGAAGACTCATACTGATTGAAATTGCGCCAAACTTTGGTTTCTGGATGGTATTTTTTAGACTATAATGCATTGTTTGCACTTCTGAAATTTTTGGTTATTGGAACTCATGAAAGTAAAATAATGTTTTTTAAAAGTTATATGATCACTGAAGTATACCAATAGGATTAAAAAGAATTAAAAATATTTTGCAAATTTAAATGGACTATTTATTTCATCTATCATGTTACCATTTACAACCACTTCCATTGTCTTTATTGAACTCTCAAGATCACACAAACCGGTAATCATTGGTCTCCTGCTCATCTAGAAAAGGGGAGGCCTAAGGTTTGATCCCCATCTTGGAAAAAACAAAGTTTTAACATTATTTGCTGTTTCTCCACTAAGCATGTGGCATTTAAGAGTAAGAGCAAAGCTGGTCTGCTCTGAGTCAGAATAATGGGAAAAGATAGAAGTACATATCTTCCTACAAATTACAGTAGAATACAATTTGCACTATTTTTAAAATATGATTTGACCCTGAGAGGTGAACGTTGATGTTATTTCTTTTATTTGTTATTCGTTTATTACCTTGATGTAACAACAGCCCACCCACATTGACTGGAGGTGTATTGATGCCATTGTCTTCCTGGAAACATTTATCACAAACCCCCAAAATGTCTGATTTTTAAGATTTCTGACAAAAGAATGTTCTAGGTTTTAAAGAGCAAAATGGATCAGGCCATATAATGCTTCCTTTAATTCTGAACTACCTGTGGATTCATTTGAGATTACAGTTTATATCTATGGTCTATACCATTGATATTGTTGCAACTAAATAAGTCCCACCAACACTTTGTTTTGGCAATTATTCTCGTTTTTCTACCAAAAAAGACACTTTCATATAATTAGCACATCTAAAAAATGTATATTGACAATGAATTTTAGGATTAGACTACCAGCTCCAGCTATTACTTAAGTTTGGCTACAGCATTCTTTTTATAAAAGTGCTAAAGGGGTAAAATCTAATAGAAGTTTATATCATGCCAGGATTATATAGCTGCAAATAATTACTTGTAATTTTTTATAAAATTAACCTGCTGGGTTTCAGGAGTGTTTTCGTGGTATAAAACTGAAAAACAAAATCCTTTTTGATATTTAAAATCAGAGATTTTGATATTTTCCTTATTGAAATTCAACATTTAACAAAAGTAATACATGTAGTATTGGATTGGTAACCAATGAAAACAACTTATTAGATGCCTTACTTTTAAGACATCATGTGTGGAAAAATAAAGTAAAATATCTTCGCTCATTAATATTTAAAGACAAATAAATTTTGTTTCATGATGATATATGTGTTGTAATAATTACTTCAAATTGTAAATGCCCAGTTTCTTTTATATTATGTTGAAGAGAACTACAGAATTTTTCATTAAATGAATGTTCATAGAAATATTGTTTTGTATTTTATTCCTTGTTAACATGTTGATGAATGATATTCATATAGTCCTTGTATCTTCCATGAAAAAGTTCAATGTTTGTTCATTAAGGTAGATTATAGGTAAATGTTTTTAGCTCACCTGAAGGGCCAAGTGAGCTATTCTCATCACTTGGTGTCAGTCGTGGTCCTTCGTCGTCGTCGTTAACTTTTTACATTTTGAACTTCTTCTAGAGAATCACTGAATGGAATGAAACCAAATATGGCATGAATGTTCCTTATGAGGTGCTGACCAAGTGTTGTTACTTTGTAGCTGATCCATCATCCAAGCGGGGGATTTAGTTTAACATAGAACCCTATGGGAAATACATACAAATGTCTTCTTTTAGAGAACCACTGAATGGAATGGAACCAAACATGACATTAATGTTCCTTATGAGGCGCTGACCAAGTGTTGTTATGTTGAAGCTGATCCATCATCCAAGATGGCTGGTAGTGGGGGAATTAGTTTAACATAGGACCTAATGGGGAATTCGAAATACATTCAAATGTCTTCTTTTAGAGAACCATTGAATGGAATGAAACCAAACATGGCATAAATGTTCATTATGAAGTGCTGACCAAGTGTTGTTACTTTGGAGTCGATCCATCATCCAAGATGGCTGCCAGCAGGGGACTTAGTTTAACATAGGACCCTGTAAGAAATACATACAAATGTCTTCCTTTAGAGAACCACTGATTGGAATGAAACCAAACATAGCATAAAAGTTCCTTAAGAGGTGCTGAACAAGTGTTGTTACTTTGAAGTGGATCTATTATCCAAGATGGCTGCCAGCAGGGGACTTAGTTTAAGTGGGTCTCATTGGGATTTAAGCATGGCTGATTTTTATATGACCTCAAAAATTAAAAATTGCATAGTATTGTGCAAAAGCAAAAAATCTTCAATTGTAAAGTATTGTGCAATAGCAAGAAATTATCAATTGCACAGTTTTGCACAATAGCAAGAAATATTCAATTGCACAGTATTGTCCCGTTTTCAAATTGGTTAAGGTCCAAAGGGTCAAAAATTAAACTGTGTTTGATTTCAACAAAAATTGAATATATGGGGTTCTTCAATATGCTTAATCTAACCATGCATTTAGATTTTTAATATTTGGGCCTGGTTATCAAATTGGTCCACATTGGTCTAAAGGGTCTAAAATTAAACATTATTTGATTTCATCAAAAATTGAATTCTTGGGGTTCTATGATATGCTGAATCTAACCATGTATTTAGATTTCGGATATTGGACCATAATAGGTAAATGTCCAATTTAAAATTTGCAAGTTTTTAAGTTTGAGTTCTTAGACCACATTCATTCTGTGTCAGAAACCTATGTTGTGTCAACTATTTAATCACAATCCAAATTTAGAGCTGTATCAAGCTTAAATGTTGTGTCCATACTTACCCCAATGTTCAGGGCTCGACCTCTGCGGTCGTATAAGGCTGCGCCCTGCGGAGCATCTGGTTTTTAAGCGTGAAAACCGGAAACCAAGTCCAGCGGGAAACAGGAAATTACATGTTTTATTTTGGCAACGAGAAGCAGGATACGGGATTGTCACTAAACAATAAGTGGGATCCTGGATCAGAACCCCCCCAATGAGACCCCCCTTTAACATAGGACCCTAAGGGAAATACACATATAAATGTCTTCTTTTAGAGAACCACTGTATGAAATGAAACCAAACATGGCATGAATGTTGCTTTAATATGAGGTGCTGATCAAGTGTTGTTACTTTGCAGTCGATCCATCATCCAAGATGGCCGGCAGTGAGGGACTTAGTTTAACATAAGACCCTAAGGGAAAAACATACAAATGTCTTCTTTTAGAGAACCACTGAATGGAATGATTTACTGTTCAAGATGGCCACCAGGATATTTAATTTAATTACGGGACCAATATTAAACCAAATTTGGCCTCAATCATTATTTGGGTATCTGTTATGATTTTTATCTATTTTTACATGAAATGCAAAACCAAAGTAGAGTCAGGTGAGCAACACAGGCTCTTGAGAGCCTCTAGGTACTTTTTAGCTCACCTGGCCCAAAGGGCCAAGTGAGCTTTTATCATTACTTGGCGTCCGTCGTCGTTAACTTTTACAAAAATCTTCTTCTCTGAAACTGCGGGGCCAAATTTAACCAAACTTGGCCACAATCATCATTGGGGTATCTAGTTTAAAAAATGTGTCCAGTGACCTGGCCAACCAACCAAGATGGCCACCATGGCTAAAAATAGAACATAGGGGTAAAATGTAGATTTTGGCTTATAACTCTAAAACCAAAGCATTTATAGCAAATCTGACATGGGGGTAAAAATTGTTTATCAAGTCAAAATCTATCTGCCCTGAAATTTTTAGATGAATCTGACAACCGGTTGTTGGGTAGCTGCCCCTGAATTGGTAATTTTAAGGAAATTTTGTCCTTTTTGGTTATTAGCTTTATTATTATAATAGATAGAGATAAACTGTAAACAGCAATAATGTTCAGCAAAGTAAGATCTACAAATAAGTCAATATGACCAAAATGGTCAGTTGACCCCTTAAGGCATTGCCCTTTATAGTCAATTTTTAACAATTTTCATTAATTTGGTAAATTTTTGTAAATTTTTACAAAATATTTTCCTCTATAACTAAAGGGTCAAGTTCATTACAAATAGAGAAAATTGTAAGTAGCAAGAATGTTCAGAAAAGTAATAACGAAAGTAATGAGAACCAAAATATGAGTCCAGAGAAATTAAAGCACCAAATCCAATCATTATGGGTTTTACCAATTGCACATTTAAATACAAATATCTATGAAAACTTAGAATTCTACATCATTTTGTATTACAAAAAAGTCTCAAGTTAGTGAAAGTGTAGAAACTTACTATACAAATCCTTGGTTTTAGTAATAAAAAATCAAATATAGCTATAAAAACATTTCAGTGACTCTTTTATCATCTCTCTTTAAAAGACACTTTTTACTGAAAAGGGTCCTCATATTAAAAATCAATATGGACAGGACAGAATTTAATAGTATTTATCATGAAGTTATGTCCAATTGAAAGGACACATTTTTATAGCATTGGACATGTTAGTACAATTAATATACATTTTTTCACTGAACTCTTCTTTGGCTCACAATTTAAAAAAATTTAAGCATGTTTCCTTAATTTAGTGATTGCTTTAATTTATGTATAACTTATACCTTCTATTCATTTTTTTTTTTAAAAGTAATTGATAAACATAAGATTCGATACAATTTTGTTCCAAAACAAAATTCAGAAATATAACCATACTCTGTCCAGCCATATATATAATGGCTATTATATCTATGGTCCAGCTTATGATTCTTTTTTTAGGGCTATCACTGTAGGAGAGGTAAAGCAACATAACTTATACCTCTAATAAGAAACTAGAAATTAATTGCACTTTTTTCTAGTTATAAGAAAGAAGAAGAAAATTGTGTAAGATTTAACTGTGTGTAACAGTACAGGTGTAAAACAAGATCAAACAACCGAACTTCCTTATCCGAAATTGATATCCGCTACTGTTTCCTGATTTTACAATCAGTAAGCCGAACAACCGTTATTTCTATGGAAAGTAGTTCTGTAAAAATAAAACATTTTCGATTTCATGTTTTACATGATTTATTTCTTTTCGATAATCAAATGTCTAACGTACGGAAAATTGAAGGTTTTTGTTAGGTTCGTGTTTTAATGTATCAAACTTAAACCAAAAAAGAAACCACTTCCTTTTTGCGCATTAATTTGTCTCTTTAACACTGCACGAGAAGAAATCTTACCGGCATCACTTATCACTATGGCAGGTTGGGGAGACTGGGTGAAATATCTTTTAAACGATGGAAATTGTGTTTGTGGCAATGTCTGTGGAATATTTGGACCAGCACCAAATTACCAATACTATGCGTCAGATCCATCGGATTTTCATGTAAGTTTGCGCACTACTATCATGCTAACATGACAAAGTACCGACTACCGTGCTTAATTTTAAAACAGTAAAAAAATCGTATCTCATAGACTTCAATAAGAAACTGCTCTTATTGTATGCACAAGGCCCACTGACCATGTGTCAATTTCTCTTGCACTATTTTTGGAACGGTTTATGCAGATGCTGGCCTGTCATTGCATTTTTAATTTTAAAACAGTCCAACGAGGTGTGGTCCTCCACTCCACTTCTCCAGCATCACACTTATTACTTTTTATTTTTTTTGTCAATTTAATCACTATTGGAACTCTTGAGTCTGTAGAAGATCGCTTTCGATACATAATATTCCTGCAAATTATGTGAATCTCTGAGCTTTACAGATTCTTGGAATTTTAATTTTAATGTTAAGTTTTCTCATAAAATACATGTACAATAGGGCTCTTCACGGTTAGTTCGGCCATATTGGATAGGGGGCAGATTTTCATAATAGAGGTAAAAATGGTGTGAAAAATACGGGAAAACATCATTAAAACAGAGCTGTTGCTTGGAAACACACATAGGATTTCCCACACTTTCATACCATTTCCACCTCCTTCCAAAAAATCTGCCCCCTATCCAATATGGCCGAACTAACCGTGAAGAGCCCTATTATCAATTACAGTAGGTATAATATAACCTAAATATAATAACATAAAAATAATTCATTGAATTGAAAGAATGAATGAATGAAAAGGTACAGTAGGTTGATTCTCTATTGGTACTTACCTATAGCAGATGACTGAGCTCATCCAAACAAGACATGAAGACAACCCCAAATCTTTTCAAGTAAAAAATAACACATTTTTCCTATCAAATAAATGTTAAGAAATTAAGAAAATCTTTATGGACTGCAGTGTTTTCATCCTGAAAAAAGATCACTACCTGGAAAATATCTGGGGCCACTGATGCCTGTAAGTACATGTGCATTTGTCAGTTTACAAAACAGACGTTTCTTCTTTTGAGATTCTGAAGTATTATTTATAAGCCCTGACCTATGTCTAGGGACTCTATCTTACTACAAATTCACTAGGCATTGGTTTACTTCTGTTTGTAAAAATGTATATATGTATTATCCTTTATTATAATAATGCTGTCAATAATTTCTTTTTTTTACAGCCAGGAGTACCTTTTTTCCAGAGCATGGATAAAGTATTTCAGAGTGGTGTTGGGGCTTGTGGTTCAGTAAGAGTTTCACTACCAGTAGATGGTGCACAGAAAGAATTTAAATTTATGATTTTAAGAGAGGATGAAAAATGTATAACCGCCAAATGTGGGAGTGATGCTGGATTTAATGTATCAAAGACAAACAATTGTAAGATACAAATGTTCTATGAAAGATAACTCTTATCAACTCAGCTGTAAAAGATCTCACAAAAATATGTCAAAAGTAACATAAAAAATCTCCATCATTTTTAGCTCACCTGATGACCTGAAAGGTCAAGTGAGCTTTTCTCATCACTTGGCGTCTGTCGTCCTGCGTCCGTCTTCCGTAAACTTTTACAAAAATCTTCTCCTCTGAAACTACTGGGCCAAATTTAACCAAACTTGACCACAGTCATCCTTGGGGTATCTAGTTTAAAAAATGTGTCCAATGACCTGGCCATCCAATCAAGATGGCCGCCGTGGCTAAAAATAGAACACAGGGGTAAAATGTATATTTTTAGCTTATATCTTTGAAACCAAAGCATTTAGAGCAAATCTGATGTGGGGGTAAAATTGTTGATCAGGTCAAGATCTATCTGCCCTGAAATTTTCAGACGAATCGGACAACCTGTTGTTAGGTTGCTGCCCCTGAATTTGTTATTTTAAGGAAATTTTGCAGTTTTTGGTTATTATCTTGAATTCTATTATAGATAGAGATAAACTGTAAACAGCAATAATGTTCAGCAAGGTAAGACCTACAAATAAGTCAACATGACCAAAATTGTCGGTCAACCCCTTAAGGAGTTATTGCCGTTTATAGTAAATTTTTAACAACTTTTCGTCATTTTTTGCAACTTGTACAAAAATCTTCTTCTCTGAAACTACTGGGCCAAATTTAACCAAACTTGGCCACAATTATCATTGTGGTATATAGTTTAAAAAATGTGTCCCATGACCCCGCCTACCAACCAAATGGCCGACATGGCTAAAATTAGAACATAGTGGTAAAATGCAGTTTTTGCTTTATATCTTTGAAACTAAGACATTTAGGGCAAATCTTTCAAGATTTAAATGTCCATCATACTAATTTCTATCCCCTCTCAAAATTTCAGATGAATCTGACAACCGTTGTTGGGTTGCTGCCCTAAAATTGGTAATTTTAAGAAAATTTTGCAGTTTTTGGTTATTATCTTGAATACTATTATAGATAGAGATAAACTGTAAACAGCAATAATGTTCAGCAAAGTAAGATCTACAAATAAGTCAACATGATCAAAATTATTAGAGGACCCCTTAAGGAGTTATTGCCCTTTATAGTCAATATTGAACAACTTTTCGTCATTTTTGTTACTTGTACAAAAATCTTCTTTTCTATAACTATGGGCCAAATTTAACCAAACTTGGCCACAATCATTACTAGGGTATCTATTTAAAAAAAGTGTCTAATGATCCCGCCTACCACCCAAGATGGCCGACATCAGTAAATACAGTAACAGGTGAGCGACACAGGCTCTTGAGAGCCTCTGGTTTTCTTTTCAAAGTCTTTGTATAATGAAAATAGCCGTACAATGTAGGTATTATATTTTGGTAAGCTACAGTACCTATTAATTTACACTGAGAAATTCTAATTTCATGGATATTTGATTTTGTGATTTTGCCAAAATCTGCAAATAAACCTACAGAAAATGTTTACTTACATGTGTATTCCAAGGATTAATATAATGTATCTATGGTAGTTGTATTCAATGACAAGACATGCCAAATTGAAAAGAAGGGCAGTAAGGTGGTCAGTAGAATTGCATCTTATTAATTTTTATAAAACAGAAACTTTTTTCATGAATTCTATTCTAATCCACAAAAAAAAAAGCCTTCAGCTATATTTAGTTATAGAGAGACCTCTGATCAAATACATGTATAACAATGTACATGTATAATGAATCTTCTGTCTGTTTGCTTAAAAAAATGATTTCATCAGTATTCTGACCAGCCTGAATCCAATTACTATTTGAATTTTACTCATTTTGAAGAAGATCTCTAAAAATGCCACTTAGGTTTTTTTTCAGCACTAACAAAACAATCATGACAATAATGTTTATATATATGCAGCAATAAATTAAACATGATTCATATATATAATCAATAAGAAAATATGTTATTGAGTCAAACCATAAGAACTATTTTATTGAAAGCAACATCATGAACTAAAAACTTCACACAATGAATGACATGACATCTTCTTTCCCTGTCTCCTATCATTTTGTTTACATTCCTTGTGAATATGATCTCCTACAGCTCCACTGGCATAGATATGGAGGATAAATCCAGAGAAATGAAATTTCAGATTTATATACGCACTCCTGGGAGGAGTAAATGGCCATGAACTACAAAAGTTGTAATTTTAACATCACTAAAAATGTAAGGGTAAAATAAAGACAATTTGAAATGTAATAGTTTTAATTCTTGATATTGAAGCTCGGAATGCACAATCAAACATCTGGGGAAGAACACAGTTTTGTCAATGAATAGATTTATAAGAAAAAAGATGACTGTATACATGTATAAAGACCATGTGGTAGATCCCATTTATCAAACACAAACATATTTTAAGCAGACTATGTCATACTTTTCGTATTTATAGTAAGTGTATTAATAAACATCTGCATTATATGTAATTAATACTTTTTTTTCATTACAGTATATGTAGTTTCATTTTACACATCAAACAGTGTACAACCTGGAAATTGTGCAAAACGGAATAATTATGTACAACAACAATTACTAGCAGCAGGACAATAATCTTTACTTTGTTTTTAGAGTAAGTACTTATACACATGTAGATATAAGATGTGGCATAAGTGCCAATGAGACAACTTGGATCAACTATCCATCCATTTCTTGTATGTGTAAAAGAAAAACCATTATAGGTGTACATGTACAGTCTTCAACACAGAGCCTTGGCTCAAACAGAACAGTAAGCTATAAAGGGCCCCAAAAATGACTAGTGTTAAACCATTCAAACAGGAAAACAAACAGTCTAATCTATATAAAAAACAAGAAACAGTTATGAAGCTCATCAACAAACGAAACTACTAAACATCAGGTTCCTGACTTAGGACAGGTGCAAATAAATGCAGAGAGTTTAAACATTTTAATAGGTACCAACCTTCACCCTTACCCAAAACAATAGTGTAACATCACAACAATGAACATAGATAGACACACTATATAAAATATCAATTAAATTGGGTTAACCCAATGAAAAGACATATAAATGACAACTACTGAACATCAGGTTCCTAACTTAGGACAGGTGCAAACATATGCAGCGGGTTTAAACGTTTTAATAGGTATCAACCTTCTCCCTTACCCGAAACAATAGTGTAACATCACAACATAGAAAGACACACTAGGAAGGAAATATAATTTATTACAAAATCATATTTCAAGAAACAGGAGTGAAAATTTATGGTCATGCTAAACATCAATGCTGGTATATATTAAAAATAGAGAAACATTTAATAACAAAAAACATCACCATTGTATCAACAGATCAAATTAACATGAAAGTGCGATCTGAATAATAATTAAACAAAAAAAACAAATATTAGAAACTTATACACAAACAAGATTATTTTTCATGTTTTTTTTACTGAAGTTTACAGAAAATGATCTTATAAATAGCCAACACAGAATCATTGAGCATGTGAAAAGTAATAACTATAGATTCTTTATTATTCATTAGATATCAGTTTACATGGTTTTCGTGGTTACAGGTGAACCACAAATCTAAATGTTCAAAACAAATTACAAATTTTTTATTAGGTTGTATGCACTCTGCTGACAGGCAAAAACCATAAAATCGCATATCCACAATAAAGCATGTTTTCTGCAATCCACGAAAGTTTGTACCGAAAAAATAAATGAATCCACAGTAAGATGTTATATCATTGATAGATAATATAATGGTTAGGAGGTTTAACAATATCTTTTTCTTTTCAGAAGCATCATTACAGAACATCTCCAAGTTGAATATTTTTTAGGGTGCAATAACAGTTGACAGTTTATATGCCAGTGTAAATGTTATCATCCACAAAGACTTGCCTCATATAAATGTTTTCCGCTCATTGTATTATTGATAAACAAAATCTAGTCACTTAAAATTTTTACAGCATTCCAGGTTTTTTTTATATTTATTTGTTTCTCTTAAAATTTGTCATTTGCTTTTAGGAGTAATTACAATGTTAATTTGTCACACATCTTCATATATGGCATAATATTAAACAGGATGATACCAAGCTTTGTGCAATTATTTAAATGAAGATTGTACTTCATTTTACATATTATAAAAAAAATAAAGGTAGTATGCAATATATTTGTGACTGACACAATTATTTACAAAGTCACAGTAATTAGTGTACTTGGTTTAAAAAAAAACAGTATTGAAATTTGTGAATAGACAATTAAGTGCTCAAATATTATACATGCTATAATGTCTTGTTTTCTCATATACCAGTCTATATAATTTTTGTTTGAAATAACATTTCATAAAGATACCATTGTTGAATATCATTTTAAAATTTTGTTTAGTTTTGCGGGTTAATGTAGGATCAGTCCCTATGACTAATGTCATAATTAAAATAGAATTTCAGGCCAGAGCAAATTGAATATTTTTGCTGAATCATAAAGTGTATGTTTTAGATACACTATTGTCAAAAGCTTATTTGCTTTTTTCCTTGAAGATCCATAAGAATTTCAGCATATAAAATTTTCATGTATAATTGTATTAGTGCTTTATTATTGTTATTTTTTGCTAAACCCTGTAATGTATGATTTACTTAATGAACATTACGACGTCTCATTTACTACTTGACTATTGATCCAATTTCAATGATCAATCATAAAACACAATGTTGCCTAAAGTTGAATCATGCTTTATGGGGTTAATTGCATTGCTTAAAAGAGATTTTTCTGTTATGAGATTGTCTTTGTTTTATTTTTTTGTGTGTTTTATTATTGATGACTTTATCTGATGTTGTATGGTTACCTAAAGAGTTTGACAAGCCAAATCATCTTTTGTAGGTAAATCTTAGTTGTATTTAAGATGGTTTGTAGATGAAAGATCTTTTCTCAGTTGTACAAGTTATTTTATTTGTTATTGTAATCAATTTAATGGAAATTTGAAAAATAATGGATATGAAATTAAAAATAATCATCTTGGTAATTTAAATAAGTATTTTTACGTTAAAAATAGATTTTTTATGGTCTTAAGTAGATTTTCTCAGTTAGTTTATTCAATGTTATTCAACTTTGTGTTCAGATAAATTCAGACTATGGATCATGTTTTATTATATAATCTGACTAAAATTTGAACTAGTGTACAAGGGAATGTGAAGAAACCAAATTGGATAAAAGCATAGTGTGAATTAGTTATAACTTTGTTCATTACTTCTCATAATAAAGTACATTTATCATTGTTTAATGTCTTCACTTGCCAATGCCAGGACGTCTGACATTAATTAATGAGGTTATGATCACATAAGAAACTTTATTTGGAAGTCTTGCAATGTTTTCTTAAAGGACCTTATTAAAATTTTACATTTCTAGCTATAATCATTAACAGAGATAAATGTCAGCTTTTTATGCCCGGCTGTAGCAGAGGGTGCATTAAGTTTTACCATGGTACGCCCCTGACTGTCTGTCTCAAAATTTGTTTCCGTTCTCGAACTTTAGTTTGCCTCAACCAAATGTTATGGAACTTATACACAATGCTTATTACCACAAAAATCAGATCAAGATCATATTTAGGTAGTACTTGCCATATACTGTTTTATAGGTATGATGAAACATGCATGCAAGGACATCGTCCGTCTGGTGGAAACATTCCAAATTCTGTCGGTTGGAAATGCATCAATTATTAGAGACCACTTGACAGAGAGCTTGCAGACTATAGTAGGGTTATTTGTCATATTGTCTTAACCATACTCTTCCTTCATAACTCTGATTGATTTGACAATTTTAACAGGAGTTATGTGACTTGAGCCATATTTGGATTGCATGTTTTGTAACATAATGACAACTCTAATGATCGTATCTAATAATATTGTTTGCAATCATGTGTAGTAGTTGTGCGTATTGATTAGAATGTGGGTTTTCCTGCTGAAGGTCAGCAGGTCCAAATGATTCCTCCACTGATAAAAATTATACCGCCATGATCAAGCCAAAAATGCTGATAATGATGTTCAACACAAACAAGTAATCACTCATATTAATCTTTCATTTCAATTAAATCGTTTTATCTGGAGTTTCTGGACTACTATCCTATCAGATTGAAACCTTGTAAAAGCAAATTCTCGAAAAACCATTGCACAGAAAGCTTTCATGTTTGGTAGGATTATTTGCCATCATGTGAAGTTTACAATTCACTTGGCATCTGTTATCCATCAACTTTTACAAAATTCTCTGAAATTGGTTCCAAGTAGGGTCTTTGTCATCAATTCAGTATATTCTTTAACAAGAGAGCACACATTGAAATGTTTCGCCTTCTTTACTGACCATTGATTTTATGTTGATAGTTCTAATTTCTCGCTACATTGAAGACCTGTTGGTGACCTTCTGCTGTTGTTTTTTATTTGGTCGGGTTGTTGTCTCTTTGACACATTCCCCATTTCCATTCTCAATTTTACTAAATATAAAACTACTTCAAGAGTCACATTAACTTACCTACATCCAAGAAAATGAGGTCAAGGTCAAATAAACTTAACCAGAAATACATGTACACTTAACAATCATACCCAGAGAAAATATTGTCAACCATATAGTATAATAATTATAGTTGACCTATTGCTTAGTTTAAGAATCAGGAAAACAAAAATTTGACAAATGAACCATTAAAATGAGGTCAAGGTCAGATGAACCATGCCAGACAGACATGTACTCCTTGCAATCAATCTGTATTAAATATAGTTGACTTATTGCTTATAGTATTTAAGAAACAAACTTTACCATGAAATCATATTGACCAATGAACCATGAAAATTTAGTCAGTTAGATGATACCTGCCAGACAGACATATACACCTTACAATCATTCCTGGCAACAAATATAGTTGAACTATTAGTTATAATTTTATAGAAAAACCGACCTAAACACTAAAACTTTACACAGAGCAATGAACCTTGAAAATGAAATCAAGGTCAAATAAAACCTGCCAGACTGACATGCACATCATAAAATATTTCCTTACCCCAGAAATACTTGGATCTATTGCATAAAGTATTAGAAAAACAAGACCAAAACACATAAACATAACATCTGAACAAATAATAAAGAGGTCAAGGTCAGTTGGACATGTACACCTTACAATCATTCCATACACCAAATATAGAAAAACTATTGCTAATAGTATCTGATAATAAGACTTGACCACAAAAACTAAACCTTGTTCTCTGATCGATCATAAGAGGTCAAGGTCAGATGAAAACTCTGAGTGATGGGCATGGGGACCATATTAGGTACACACAAACTAAATATAGTTATCCTATTACTCATAATGAGAGAGATATTAACACTACAAAAAATCTTTCAGGTATTCACTGAACCATGAAAATAAGGTCAATGATAATGGACATATTATAAACTGAAAGGCATTTAAATTCAAAGTATAAAGCATCTTGGTCTTTCACCTTCTCAGATATAAAACATTTAAGTACTTAACTAATGTCGCAGTATCACTATCTCTAAGTCCAGCTTTCTGTGGCAGGCCCTGAACCTTGAAAATAAGGTCTTGGACATTAGACAAGGAAACTTCATTCGTCACATCAGGCTTTTGTATACAAGGTATGAAGCACCAAGGTTGTCTTCCCTCTAAATTTCATGCCATGCTTTTTTTTACTAGTCAGGGGAAACAAAAAGCATGTCAGTTTGGAATTAAAAAGGCCTTTAAAATACAGAAAATCATCGAATCATAATCAAGAATAAATTTGAGAATGAGATTCAAATATCAAGGAAAGATTTCATGAGTCAACTGTCAAGTTTTTAACAGAAAGACAACACCATGCCATAAGGAAACCAGATGGCCTCACCTACTCTGTTTTAGTCATTTTAAGGCTGTGGTATGATGATGAAAAGGAAAATAGCTGCAAACTTTAGTGAGGGGTGAAAGGACCTTTTTAAGGGACATCGGGTTGGGCCTTTATTTTTGAGGTAAATAAGAATATATACTCAATGAGACTGGAAATATGATTAATTTTATTTAGAACCAGGAAAGTGGGATTCCTCTTCCTCCTACCACCACTTATTTGTGTATACTATCTGTTTTTGTGTAAATTCTACCTTGATTTGATTGGTCTTGTTTGTGAATTTTAACAGTGTATCCCTGTGAGAAAGTTCATCCAGTATTTTCTGACTGTCATTTGTTGTATTGTTAATGTTTGCAGAAACACTTGTTGTATGCATAGAAATTAATAAAATTTGTGCACGCTTAATACACCTGGTATGCAGTGTGCACCATATTTCTGATGATATTTCTTCATAAACAGAAAATTTAGTACAGTCTATCCTTTAAATATAAAAATTCAAATAAACTACTTTTTCTGAGCACAGCTTGATACGACTGCACAAGTTCAACCCTAAACATGGAATTTATTAAAGATTTTAAGCACAAGAAATTATGCAAATTCCATAATTAAAATTATTTCAAGTTGAAATAATAGCCTGTTTATTATAACTGCAATAAGGAGTCATCTGACAATAACCATTTCAGCATAAAAACACAGGAATTATAAACTGGCAATATAGCATTAAATAAATCATTTATTGGAAATGTTTTATATTTTTAATCAAGGCTTTGTTAAGTCCTGCATAATGATACATATATCCATAGACAATGATAATTAATGTAAGAGCTTACAAAATTACAAAACAATTATTTTGTCTCAGTCAGATACAACAGAAAAAGACAATGAAATACATTTGTATAACAAATACAGAGAAAGTAAAAGTAATTGGTATACATCTTAATATCTTGTGTTTATACATACACTGCAGCTATTAAAGTTCTGAAATCTCTGCCTCCTTCATTCAAATTTAAATTTGAAAAAATAAAAAAAATTATGAAGAAGAAACGTCTTAACTTCTTTACTATGCGATGTTAGATAATATGTATGCTATTTTAGACATGGTATCAGAATCAGGAGAAAGAAAAATTCTGGAAGACAAAAATGCTTGTCCAAAATTATTGGTAGATACCATGAAAAAAAAGACAAATATAAAATTTGTCAGATAAAACGAAACTAAGTATCAAATTTTTATCAATGACCATACAAGAAACAAATCATATAAGCTTATGACAGTGTTATATTTCAAAATGGTTTAGTTACAAAAATAGTTTATGGAAAAATTTAAAGCAAAATCAAGTTTCTCATCCACTTCAATTTTTCACTTTGTAAAAATTCAAAGAACAAATAATCTTATTTGTGTTGTCTTAACATTCAAGTAAAAAAAAAATCCCATTTAAGGTAATTCCTTAATACTGATAATATTAGTACTAACAAAATTTACCATTTACAATATTTAAAGACCCATGGAAGCTATTACTTTTTTTTTGTAACCTTTCACACACATTGAAAACAAATGTATAGTATAAGCAAAATTAGAAGTAATTAAAGCTTAAATTACCAATAAAACTTGCATTTTTAAAGCATCGAATTTGTTGAACCTCATACTCAATTCCATAAGTAGTTAAATCTAACAAAGATATAAATACTGGTAAAATTCTTTTTATGGATGCACAATTTTCTGCTTAAAGCCTTTTTCTTCCAATAATGACCCCTGACAAATACTGTTTTCAACACATATGACCGTGTTCAAATTTTTGAAATTTGTATGATAATTCAAGAATAATAGTATTCACCAATACATTTGTATTATTATTTACCTGTAATTAAAACTTTAAAAGCAGCGAAAATTCAAAAACGAAAATTCAAAAACATATGAGATTCAACTAACATTTATGTATATTGCACTTGAAAGATTTAGACTACATCACTAATAAATGTAAACAAATAATAAAATACATAAAAAAAATACATAAATTACTAGGATTTCTGATTTTATCTGTATATAATATAAAGTAAAATCTGCCTTGCTATGTAAACCATTGCATAAACTTCATTCCTTAAAAATTCTATAAATAGATGTAAAGCAATTTTTAAAAATCAGGGAACCTTTTTAAGTGTTCAGATCTTAATATATATTCAATACCATGAAACTAGTGGAGATATAGACCAAGACAAATCTGTCATAATTATTGTAAATCTAACTAAGAATGAAAATATTTTCTAAATGATAGAAATATGTAGCCACCTTCACTAGTTATCCAAACTAGGAAGAAGTTTGAGAAATTAGAAGATTTTACTTGTAAAATATAGGCAAAAAGTCAAAAAATCATTTGGTTCCAAAAATTTCAGCCATTTTGAATTGCTTTAAATATTACACCACCTTTGGCTATTTGACAGATGTGGATTTTGACTTTTTATAGAACTACATCAGTATTAACTGTTGAATAAATAATGGATTATAATGACATGCATGCTAAATTGTATCCTAATTAAAGCCATTTAAATCGCTATTTATACAACTATCGACAAAATATAAATTAAATCTAATAATGTTTTAATAAATTTTCTGAAAGAGAAACGACACAATAAATTAATGTTCCGTTATATGGCACCCTTCCAAGAAACTTCTTGGCTAGCAGATGTTGAACTTCTCACACATATATATATATATATAACAATCTTCAGAAAGCCTACAACATAGTTCTAAATAACAATGTAAGAATATAAAGATCATTGCAATTATTATCTATAAAACTGCCATTTTTATGTTGTATAATGCTGCATTATTGGCCTTATAAATGCATTTGAAAAGAATATATTCAAGCTAGACAAGTTATCAATTCTGTTTGCAAATCACAAGCAGCTGGCTGAGTGACATTTAATTTTTTTTAAATTTGACGATTTTTTAAAATAGATTTATGATATAGTACTAGATTTTATGTCATATAAAGTGCTTTTATCTGCAGATTAAAACATTTCCAAATGTTGATAAATAAAATCAATCTTATAAATAATCAACATGAAAATAAAGTCATGCAAACATGATTTATAATGCATATATGTGCATTAGCATATAATATACTGCAGAAATGCATGCTATTTCTCAGCAAAAAATTGAAAAGAGCAAAATGCATGAAAATAAAATTAATTAATTTTCATAATTTTGTGACACTCTCAAAAAAACCTTGTAACAGCTTATATATATTTTAAGCATGAAATTGAGTATCAATGTTTTAATAATGTAAACTTATATTCACACATTATAATATCACCCAAAATTATAAATATCACTCAAAACAAAAATATCATTCTTTGAGATATACTTATTTTTTCTTTAAGGATACTTTTCGAACATTTTTGCCTGTAAACAGAAGTTATTTAATATCCATTAGTACATCCTCAAAAATCAATATGTTTGTGAACATCCAATGAAATTCTTTTTAATTTTCACTTCTGATATCCAAATGAACAAGAAATGTTGCATTAATTTCTTAAAATTAAAAAAAATCTTCTCATTTAATTTGGAAATAGAAACTTTATTTTCATGTTATCAAATATTAAACTTCATTCAATTAAAAGAGATACCTTCAAATTAAACAAGCCAGTCAGTACTGTAAAAGCTTGAATCTTTTCATTCAGAATAATGGTCATTCTCTTAGAACTGAACATAACATCAAACGCCTGTATTCTCAAGTTAAGACTTAACTAAATATCACACATAGCCCACATACTTGATCACCCTTCCAACGTGTAAGGACTGAACCTTTAATAATATATGCTTCAGGAGTTGCTGACATTTTGTTTAGACCTATTTACCTTAGATCCATACCTTATACATGGTATTTGAAATACTGCTTACAAAACCTTCATAGAATGGCCGTAGTTGTATCTACTCCTTGCTGATATCATCATTATATTTAGGTTAGTAAATGGCAAAATTGCATTAATTAGCACCATATTTGTTTGGTTTTTGTATAAACTGAACCTATTATATGGAAAATAAAAAAGATTTCTTTTCAAAACATTTGTGCAGAAAATCATTCATACACTTATCTAAATATTGTTCTGTAAAATTACCCTGCTAAAATTTGAGTACTATGATTTTTCTGCCACATAGATCAGTAACTTTCTTCATTTCTAAGATATTTAACACATAAAACAAAATCTACTGCACAAAAATAGACATATTGACAACAATACATTTAAATAAATATTCACATCAATTTTGATAAAATGTAAGTTTCTGATCCTTTGGAATATACATAGCTCATTTAATGAACATGCAGCTCTCTCAACCACATTTATATAACTTTCATACTCATTTCAAATGTGATATTAGTCATCTTGCAATTGTAAAATTTAGATAAAATTCAATCATCAAAATACTGAAATCATTATGGTAAGTTATTCAATATTTTGCATAAATTCTTCTGTGTTTTTGTTTAAAAATTATACTCCATTACTAGTCCTTTTAAACACTACCTGATGGAATCATTTACAAATTTATTTTTTAGCATTCCAAAATTAAACAATTGAAAATGAAAAATCCACATTTGAACAAAATCAAAATAACCTATTCAATTTCGTTTATATCTTCTCTTTCATCCCCCCAGTTCTTTATAGCCCCTCCTCGTTTCATCATAATTTCTTTCTTCCATGCTGGAATTTCACCTGAATCTTCTTCTTGATCCATTTGAGCTTCTATTTCCCTTCTCCTTTCTTCTCTTCTTCTTCTTTCATCCTCTCTCTCCTAAAAAAAATCAATAAAATCTATTGAAAGAAAGAGATATACATTTGTACACTGACTGAATACAGCAGGTTATATTGTATGATTAAATTTCACAGACAAAACAATTTCTTCTTGAAAAAAAGGAATACTTCTTAAAGACTTGAATAATACCCAAACTAGAAGTTAGATTCAAGTTTAAGAGGAATTGTTTAAAACTTTATAGGAGGGATATGAAACAATACTACAGGAAAAACTTATTGCTTATGCAAGGCTTACCAATTTCGAAATACACATTACGTTTTTGTGTGTGGGAGGATTCAATTTGTTCTTCTTTGTATTTGCATGTATTTATTTTCAGACGTAACAGATAAAATATATAGAAGGTCCATGGTATATGTGTGGAAAATTGGAAACTTTGAAAAACAAACATAATTGAAATAAAAAGTACAGGCAGTTTCCGCTCAATTACCCAGAAAAATGGGAAAGGGCAACTGATTTAAGCTTCAAGATTGAATCATTGTAAATATGCCAAAACCCTTCGTCATCAACAATTTATCAACACCATTCAATAAAAGATGTCACAATTGTCTATGTTTATACATATCTTTTCAAAGTGCCCTTTATATCCATGTTTGAATGATTTATTATCTAGTGTAAGTACATTGTAACAGTAGTTGGTTCAATTAATTTTAGGATTACTCAATCCTTCAAAACATGATGATCACTGGAAGAAAATTGATTCAGAAAACAAATATTACACATATACAAAAAGTTCACTAGCATGACTTTGCACTTGTAAAACAATATCAACGTGGTTCACAGGAAGAAATGAATGATAACAGGAAGAACAGTTTCAAATACCATGATTACATGAAAAAGGGCTACATATCGGCTCTTTGGCTGGGAAATATGAAACAAAATATGTAAAGTTATCAGACACAAAATTTGTGTCACACTGACCTTCCTGCTTTGAAAGATAATCTTTATTTTCAGGAAATATTTGTGCACCTGGCAGAAACTTGATTCTATGTTGAATGATAGGTCATTTAAAACATGATTCAATGACATAGCTTTATCTCTATGACCTTACACTTCGACTTCTTTCATGTTAGTAACAAAACATTTGTGCTTCCAAAATAAGAATACTAGCTGTGTTTTTTAACATGCATGATAAATTTTCCAAATTTTTTCTGTTGGTTTTACAGTGATAAACTAAAGTCAAAAAGATATCAACTGTGTGCAATGTATGATACCAGAGTTTTTACTAACAGACATCCTATTATTTTGAAAGGGTGTACACAAATGTAATTTGATTTTTAAACATTGAAATTTGATTTCATTGTGAATCATTTATATGAATTCTAACACCATGGTAATACTCATAGCATTTCATGTAAGTAATTATCTTACTCCTTCATCCATGACATCTGGGGGAGGAGGAGGTGGGGGAAGATCAGGGTCAGGTACAGGTACACTCTTCTTAGGTTTCTCCACAACAGCTGGAGGGGGTGGTGGTGGTAATTTGTTAGTTTCAACCAGCACTATTTTTTTAGTCTGAATCGTTCTGAGTACTTCAGGCTTTTTTGTTTCAAAAGCTGGAATGTTTTGTTTGATTTCTTGTAGAGGTTTTGTGTCCATTGGTCCTTCAATGGGTGTTTCTTGTAATGTTTCTTTCAGTTGAGATTCAGATTTTGGTTTAACTGGTTTTAACTTGACTTGGTCTGGTGATTCAAATTTCTACAAACAATCAAAATGATCACACACAAAATGCAAACACATGCATGAGTTCAACACACAATGTAAATACATCAACATGAAAACATTTATTGGAAAAGAGTTTGTATCAATAAGAGTTACATAAAATGATCAGACTTGTCTCCCTTTGCATTACTTAGATTTAACAATTAGAGATTTTTTTCTACTGCATGTAGTTAAAAGGTTTGGTTGGCTTGCTTGCTTTGTTTATATCTATTGATTGCAATTGTTAAACTTAATTACAATGCTTGAGCAAACAGTAACACAAACAAAGCAAGCAAGTCAACCAAACTTTAAAATACACTCATTAGGAAAATAGCTCTAAATCATTTTATCATTTGCTTTTGATAAATCTTGTTGATACAAATATGGATTCAATAATGACTGAATAATATCAATGATGAAAAAACAAAAATGCAGGAAATGGAAGACAAATGGAATAAAGATTCAATCATTAGTATCAGTATTAACAAAATATTAAGGGTGGGAAAAGTCTACATCATTCCAGCTCAAATCTTCAATCTTCTGTAGTCAGGATACCGTTAAAATAATGTCCTACAAGTTATCAAGGATAGCGCAAAATCTTATGCTAACTATAATTCAAATTTAGAAGGGCAAAACTGCATTGAAAAAGAGATCTTATGAATTCTTGTATGGTAATTATATTTTTTTTTTAAAAAGAAATGGTACATGTTTAAACTGTACATTTAAATAATACTGCTTTAAAGAGAATACAAATGTTTTTAATATCAATGGCTTACTTTTTTCTCCTTTTGTTTCCTGGCCTACAAAACATAAATTAGTTATTTGTTAGTTCGTGCACACAAATTCATGCAACTATTTTTAGTAATGACACAAATAGACTTTTTTGCATTTCATATCCCACTCAACCAAAGTTTCATGTTGTTAATTAAACCCTGTTTGAAAGTGGTGAATTTACAACTCTTTAAATGTGGCCGTAATATGATGGGTTTACCCAAACTACAGTTATTCAGCTCCAATAGCTCTGCATACTTTTAGAGGTCAACTGTATGACATTACTATTAAAGTTGATGCATGTTCCCTCAACCTGAGGCAGTCATGTGTCTCATGTTTAACATCTTGAGCTCAAATGCGAACTTGAAATTTTGAAATTGGATAAAACTGTTTTTTCTGCTTGGGTCATGGCTTCCCTAGGTGTTCGAAGAAATATAACTACTAATCATGTCTATAATTGAAATCCACTTAATGAACAACTACTTCTGGTTGCAGGCTCAGTTCAAGCCAAAATCAGGAAAAATCGAGGAAACAATTCAGCATGATAAAATTTAATGAAAAATAGCATTCAATCTAACCTCAAACACACCATGCAAAAAACAAACATCCCTTCATTATGTGACAACAGTTGTATATTTTCTTGGAATTAAACAACTTGTCTTAATATGATAACACCAACAGTTGGCAATGACTTTTTAGTTACCTCATCCACCTCAAAATCCTCATTTTGTTTAAGCTGTGCTTTCTCCATTAAAATTTTTCGCTTCCACTCAGGTACATCCTTCCATTTTTCTTGTTCTTCTTTTTGTCGTCTAAGTTGCACCTAGAAGTTTAAATGGATCTCAAATAAATCCGATATATCTTTTTATTACATAAATTCTAAAATTAAAGGATCATAATTTGATTATACGAATTTATAAGATTTAATATATAAAGATGATTTATGAAGACAAAAACAATGCATGCTAGTGTTGCTCTTAAAGCAAAGCATTGTTGTACAACATTTTGTGGTTTATTTAAAGACAATATTTTGATACATTGAAGCAAGCTGTAATATTTTCCACTGATAAAATAAAACCTGAAATACAAAACAATAAAGCAAACTAATAATATTCGTAATCAAACAACTGTCACACACTGTTAGTAGAAAAATAATTTCAGCCTCTTTTACATTTAACATTATGTATGCATTGGCATGTAGTGTTCACAATAAGTATATATTCAAACTTAAAATTAAGATCAACTATAAAATTTTCAAAAAGACATTTTATAGATATTTTATGTTTTCCTCAAGATTTTAAAAGTGCTTTTTAATGGAGAAAGTGTCCTTTTTGCTGATTTAGCAATTAAGAATGACATAGAATACATTTTGACAAACACAATGACATGAGATCGAGACAGAAACATATATAGGACACCTTTATTTAGCTCAACACTAATTTTATAAACTCATTTTGAACACTTGATCTGCCAAACTTACCTCTTTTCTTTTAAGAAATTCCTGTAAGAATCAGGAAATATTTAGTGGATGAGATGTCTGAGGAGTGATAGATGTCTGAGGAGTGATAAATGTCTGAGGAGTGATAGATGATTTGATGCCAGCATTCAAATTGGATATTTTTTAGATTTGCAGAAATGGTAAACTTTTCCATGTTTGCCAAACCATGTAACCAGCACAGTGTAATGATTAACTATCAATAATTTTGTCTGGTTTGAAATTTTCTGCCAGACACTAGGTCATAAAATGTATTAAGACTATAATTAAATTCCAGTGTATCCAATTGTCCCTGAACATTAGTTTAAAGTGAAACTTTCTGAACAATCAACAGGAGTAAAAGCAGGTTTGGCCAATTTCCACTATATCAGTTTCCAACTCAAAGTCAAAATCAGAAAGTTGGTGCAACCTACTAGATTTTTTTTTTTTTTTATTTCAGAGCCTAACTGTTCACCTCAAAGATTTTTCAACAATTTTTACATATCTATAACATTAACATATTTGTCTGAGCTTGTTGTAAGGAACAATTCAGATACCAAATACAATATACATGTCTTTCATAAAATTTGGATCAAAAGACATCACTGACCAAATTGAAACTGAAAAGGTGGCACTGCCAACTGATGGTCACACAGATTTTGTCCCAAAATCAACAGGGTTCTTTTCCATCCTTTTATCTTCCATCTTCATAAGTTTCATTCCAATCAAACAGACTTAAGCTATTTATAAGTAACAATGACCTTGACCTTGATCCTAAAATCATTCCCTTGCCTACATCTATCTAAGCTAAATTCAAACAAGCAAGGAATACTGAAGTTAATATCTGTAAACCATATTGTCAAATCACCTTAAACTGCATTTTTCAGCCATCCTTAGACTTTTGCAATTTGGTCACATATTAAAAATAGATGTCAAATATGTTATAAAGCTGGTATGAACTGAATAGACACAAAGCGTTATGGTGTGAATCAACACGGCTTTTCCAATAATTTTTTTAACCTGTTTAAAACTTATTTGCAAATTTCATAATGGCAGATATATGAACTACAGAATGAAGATGAGCTATAATTTTTCAAACTATTAACTTATTATGCAACATACGACTTTTAAAAGTTTTCAAAAAGAGAAACTGTTTATTACAAAATGTAGTAAAATTAGCAAAATAACTTGAAATTAACTCAATAAACTTCCATTTATGTATTTTCTTAACAGTTCACACATTATATAAATGCAAGTATGACAACATTTTGTCTTTAATCAAGAGTTTTAGATTTAAATTTTGATAAAAAGATATGTAGGACAGACTATGTTCCCCTTATAACTGATCATAAGTAGTTGTGTTGTACAAGAAAATCTTTCATTGCCTAGCAAATAACAGATATTGTATAAGCGTTGTCTAATTGACACCTAATAGTCTATTAATGGAAGATGTTACTGTAAAATGGACCATTTTGGATTGAAGTTGCTTAAAATCTTGCTTTCCAGTGTCTTAATTTGGATTCTTCTTGAAAAATTCTTGAAAAATGAAAAACCTTTTCAGAGGAACAGCTTCTGAACAATTCAAAACAGGTCAAGACTGTGGGTCCTCACTAGGAAAAGCAGGCCATTCATAGTGATGTAGCTTGGTATCCTTCTTTGTCATATCTTCCTATCATTCTAAAGCAGACAATTCTAGATGGGTTAAAGCAGTTTATCTATCAAGGTGAAACAATATTACAAATTAGAAGGCAAATATAAATTGAGTTTTACAAACTTACAATATATTCTTCTACTTTTTCTTGGTTCTTCTTTTCAATCATGTCCCTTTTCCAGTTTGGTACAGCAGCTGTAATGGGCGTATAGCCTGGAATCTGGTTGTAATCTGAAAAATACATTGTTCTTATGTTGTACACACCACTGTGCCAGGTAAAGGGGGAAATTTTGCAGTCACGTAAAATTTATTACTTTATCCCAATGATTTTGGTTTTTTTTGTTGTTGCTTAATCTTCAGTTTTCTGTGAAATATTTTGTATTTGGGGTGTTTTATGGATGTACGGCAGTGTTTGTTTTTCTTAAACTGCAATTTCTTCCTTGACCCAGTGGTATCTTCTTCCCCCCTTTTTTTTACATCGAAATTTCTTTCACAAATGTTTACTAGGCAAACAATTTTAATCTAAACCTTTATACTATAAAATTACTAATGCATGAAACCTGTTTATAAATTGAGAAGTTGATTCTAAATTGGGATGAGTGAAGTTAATTGATGTATGAGTAAGCATTTCAGATACTTTCTAAATATACCAGATGTTTGTTACAGCAGTAAGAATTTTAAGAAGGCATTCTAATTTAACTGTTAAATATAGACTAACTTATCCTGTGAGAAAGCTGTTTTAACTCTATTTTAAGATCAATATGCATGGAATTTAGATGAAGTTACTTGTAAAGAAACTCATACTCAGAATCAACATTTATTGTATCGTTGTCATTTTGTTTAATTTCTTTTGTTACCTATTCTGACATCAGACTCAGACTTTTTAAACTGAGTTTTACTGTGCATATTGTTGTGCGTTTGTTTTTTCTACATCGGCTAGAGGTATATGGGGAGGGTCGAGGTCTCAAAAAAACATGTTTAACCCCGTATTTGTTATTAACCTATTATGTACAAGTTAAAAATTAGATCAACATTGATCAAGGACATATGTCAAGAATAAATATTTTTTTATAAATTTTGTGCACCCATCCTGAACACTAAAACCTACACCTTTGAAAGTCAGGGAGGAAAAATATGTAGCAACCTTAGGAGCTATATCATGAAAAGAGACCTAAAACGAATAGCCAAATTCATCTTAGATCTGTTTTGCCTGAGGTAGTTGAAACCTTCTTTTTCAAATAATTTCTTAATATATAACAGGGAATTTTTAAAGATGACAAATTGCACTCCTTCAAAATTCAAACCAATCTAATTATCAAACATTCCTAAAAACACAACATGTTTAACCCAGCCAAATTCTGTATGTATGTGCCTGTCCCAATTTGACTGTAATTTAGTGGTTGTCGTTTGTGGATGTGTTCCATATTTGTTTTACGTTAATTTCTGTACATAAATTAGGACGTTAGTTTTATCATTTGAATTGTTTTACATTTGTCATTTAGGGGCCTTTTATAGCCGATTATGCGGTATGGGCTTTGCTCATTGTTGAAGACCGTACAGTGACCTATAGTTGTTAATTTCTGTGTCATTTAGTCTCTTGTGGAGAGTTGTCTCATTGTATTTGACCATTTTGAAATTAAGGTAAAGTCATATGATAATATACATGATATACCACATGACAAATTTTGTCATCCTTAGTGAAAGTATTAATAAAATATTGAGGTTATTTGCAAATTTTATGGCTGCAGTTGCTAGGAAAAAAATCATACCTTAGTCCAGCTGCCATAGTCTCATTATGGACGAGACAAACATGTATGTAAAAATAAATACTTGCTGCAATATTCACACTTTATTGCTCTTTTGAAAGTAAAAGTTTTAGTAAGTATGAAATTGCTCATTAAACAACCTTTATTTGATTTTTATTATGTTAATTTTTCCTGTATTTTTACATATGAACAAAATACCCATTTTATTTATTTTTTTACAATCATAAACTATCTGTTAAATATGCTTATATACACAAGTTTATAAACAATAGTTTTTATCAATTATCTTTGTATAAGCAGAGAGTTTCTCCATGTTGTTCCTATCAGAACTGCATCTAAGTAGCATTTACAAGTAAATATAGACAAAGACGACCTGGAATTTCTCCAGCTTTTTTACTTTCTAGTAGTTTCTACTACCTTTAACATTACAGAGTTAATTAACCTCTACGGATGATACAATATTATTTACATATCTTATTTTTGGCAGCTATTTTTCATCAACAGATTCTGAATACATGTGCACTTACAATTTATCAAAAATAAGACACTCTCTACAAAAATTTATTCTAGTCAAATAACCCCATCAATCCAAAACAACATCATAATTTTGATATTCTTTTCACAACTGTTATATAATTGTTAAGCTTTAACCTTGATTATTATGTAGGCAATAGATGATGAAAAATTGGAACAGAAACAATAATTGAAAGAAACAGAGTGATTGTTAGTTGTGATAATTATATTTTTGCTAGAGTTATTAAATGCAGGGATTCCTAAATCTGTGTTTTGATTTCTGTTTAAGTAATTCTTAACTTTACTCTTAAAGCCTCAGTCACACCTTAACGGATAGCTCGAACGGATGCGGAACCGATAACTTTTTTTCAATCCGTTCATGTCTGTTCTTATCTGTAAGATATTCGTCCATATCCGTTTCATGTATGTTTAACGTACCTTTTTTCCATTGACGTCCGTTCAGTTCATTGGAAAATTTTGAGCATGTTCAAAACTTTGAACATAGGATAAGGTGTCTGTTGAAAGTCCAGTAGGTGTCCGTTTTATGCAGTACTCGTCCGTTGGATGTACGTTCGACATCCATTCTGTCCGGTAGGTTTCTCTTTCTTGTACGTTGCATATCCAGTGTGTGTCCGTTATGCATTTGTTACCCGTCTGTTTTATTTGGTCAGTATATCAACCGACTCCCAACAGATAATAATTTTGTCAATCGATTTTATTTTCATCCGTTAGGCGTCCCTTCATGCTATCCAGTAAGGTGTGACCACAGCTTTAAAAAACAAAACCTCCAAAAAGAGTTTTTGCATTTTGAAATTTATTGTGCTTGAAAATGTAAGTCTTCCTAAACGGTAAAATAAAAAGTTTCTTGTAACACCTGAAAATTTTACCAATCATAAACACAAAAGTTGTTTCCCTTATTTCTTCTTGTAAAAATCTGTGTCACCAAATTAATATTCTGTATAAAATTTGTATCAACAGTCCACCTTGCATTTCTTTCATTATTTATTACAAAAACTCACCATTCCTACATCTTGTAATAACTTGTTGAAATATTACCTTTTGTTACAACTTTTAATAACATGACAGTGCTTTTTGAACACATCTTCTGATATCTCAAGTGTATTTTCTCATAACTTACCTATGTTATTTAGGTCTATTTCAATATTAGCCATTTTTGAAAGACTTGGTGCACCACCTCCTGAAAAAATAAAAAAATAATTTTTTTTTTTAAAAAGATTCTCAATGTTTTCAAAGATTCTTACTATTTAAAACAAATATGACATTAGAAATTGCCAGACTGAAGCCTGCAAGCTATTTACCACATGGAGAAGCAGCAAACTCTTGTGTTTAGTATAGAAGAGTAAATTTACATGACAAACTGAATAGTATCATTTTATACAGTTTTCAGTATTTTAATTATAGCTTCTTAGTAATTGTAGAAAAACTGTTGCTATATAAGTCGGAGTCTAAAATCATAATAAGATAATCAGCCCAATATCTGACAGTATATAGGAAAAAAATCTGTATAACTGGGATTTTCAAAAATCCAAAGGCCATAATTTCTGCAATATAAGCATCATGGTTAACTGACATACCAAAAATCAGCCCTATATCTGAAGGCATTTTTAAAAAAATTGTGTTTAAAGGTTTGTTGTGGAATGACGGAATGACAGAATGAGACAAGGGTGAAACTATATGGCCCAACAGCTATATTGCGGTGCCATAAAATACTGTAACAATGAGAAAGTAGAAAAGTGTATCCTTATATCTGTTTTATCACAATGTTGTGTATGAATACATGATACATGAACAATGTTACAATGTATGACATAACTATTGGTAACTCAGGTTATTGTTATCTGTTGGCATCTACATAACAACAACATAACTATTGGTAACTCAGGTTATTGTTATCTGTTGGCATCTACATAAAAACAACATAACTATTGGTAACTCAGGTTATTGTTATCTGTTGGCATCTACATAACAACAACATAACTATTGGTAACTCAGGTTATTGTTATCTGTTGGCATCTACATAAAAACAACATAACTATTGGTAACTCAGGTTATTGTTATCTGTTGGCATCTACATAAAACAACATAACTATTGGTAACTCAGGTTATTGTTATCTGTTGGCATCTACATAAAAACAACATAACTATTGGTAACTCAGGTTATTGTTATCTGTTGGCATCTACATAAAAACAACATAACTATTGGTAACTCAGGTTATTGTTATCTGTTGGCATCTACATAAAAACAACATAACTATTGGTAACTCAGGTTATTGTTATCTGTTGGCATCTACATAAAAACAACATAACTATTGGTAACTCAGGTTATTGTTATCTGTTGGCATCTACATAAAAACAACATAACTATTGGTAACTCAGGTTATTGTTATCTGTTGGCATCTACATAAAAACAACATAACTATTGGTAACTCAGGTTATTGTTATCTGTTGGCATCTACATAAAACAACATAACTATTGGTAACTCAGGTTATTGTTATCTGTTGGCATCTACATAAAACAACATAACTATTGGTAACTCAGGTTATTGTTATCTGTTGGCATCTACATAAAAACAACATAACTATTGGTAACTCAGGTTATTGTTATCTGTTGGCATCTACATAAAACAACATAACTATTGGTAACTCAGGTTATTGTTATCTGTTGGCATCTACATAAAAACAACATAACTATTGGTAACTCAGGTTATTGTTATCTGTTGGCATCTACATAAAAACAACATAACTATTGGTAACTCAGGTTATTGTTATCTGTTGGCATCTACATAAAACAACATAACTATTGGTAACTCAGGTTATTGTTATCTGTTGGCATCTACATAAAACAACATAACTATTGGTAACTCAGGTTATTGTTATCTGTTGGCATCTACATAAAACAACATAACTATTGGTAACTCAGGTTATTGTTATCTGTTGGCATCTACATAAAAACAACATAACTATTGGTAACTCAGGTCATTGTTATCTGTTGGCATCTACATAAAAACAACATAACTATTGGTAACTCAGGTTATTGTTATCTGTTGGCATCTACATAAAAACAACATAACTATTGGTAACTCAGGTCATTGTTATCTGTTGGCATCTACATAAAACAACATAACTATTGGTAACTCAGGTCATTGTTATCTGTTGGCATCTACATAACAACAACATAACTATTGGTAACTCAGGTTATTGTTATCTGTTGGCATCTACATAAAACAACATAACTATTGGTAACTCAGGTTATTGTTATCTGTTGGCATCTACATAAAAACAACATAACTATTGGTAACTCAGGTTATTGTTATCTGTTGGCATCTACATAAAAACAACATAACTATTGGTAACTCAGGTTATTGTTATCTGTTGGCATCTACATAAAAACAACATAACTATTGGTAACTCAGGTTATTGTTATCTGTTGGCATCTACATAAAAACAACATAACTATTGGTAACTCAGGTTATTGTTATCTGTTGGCATCTACATAAAAACAACATAACTATTGGTAACTCAGGTTATTGTTATCTGTTGGCATCTACATAAAAACAACATAACTATTGGTAACTCAGGTTATTGTTATCTGTTGGCATCTACATAAAAACAACATAACTATTGGTAACTCAGGTTATTGTTATCTGTTGGCATCTACATAACAACAACATAACTATTGGTAACTCAGGTTATTGTTATCTGTTGGCATCTACATAAAACAACATAACTATTGGTAACTCAGGTTATTGTTATCTGTTGGCATCTACATAAAAACAACATAACTATTGGTAACTCAGGTTATTGTTATCTGTTGGCATCTACATAAAAACAACATAACTATTGGTAACTCAGGTTATTGTTATCTGTTGGCATCTACATAAAACAACATAACTATTGGTAACTCAGGTTATTGTTATCTGTTGGCATCTACATAAAACAACATAACTATTGGTAACTCAGGTTATTGTTATCTGTTGGCATCTACATAAAAACAACATAACTATTGGTAACTCAGGTTTTTGTTATCTGTTGGCATCTACATAAAAACAACATAACTATTGGTAACTCAGGTTATTGTTATCTGTTGGCATCTACATAAAACAACATAACTATTGGTAACTCAGGTTATTGTTATCTGTTGGCATCTACATAAAACAACATAACTATTGGTAACTCAGGTTATTGTTATCTGTTGGCATCTACATAAAACAACATAACTATTGGTAACTCAGGTTATTGTTATCTGTTGGCATCTACATAAAAACAACATAACTATTGGTAACTCAGGTTATTGTTATCTGTTGGCATCTACATAAAAACAACATAACTATTGGTAACTCAGGTTATTGTTATCTGTTGGCATCTACATAAAAACAACATAACTATTGGTAACTCAGGTTATTGTTATCTGTTGGCATCTACATAAAAACAACATAACTATTGGTAACTCAGGTTATTGTTATCTGTTGGCATCTACATAACAACAACATAACACTGTGGCTTAATTGTTCCCTGCTGGAGATAAATAATATTATCACATATTTTGTACTGATATGTACGTTTTTGCATGGCCAATAATAGCCGGAAGTCAAGGTTGGTTATCAGCCCTCAGGGCCGATATCGATATCAGCCCTCGAAATCCATATCAAGCCCCCGAGTTTAACTTCCGGTAACCTGTCAATCAAAGGCTATTTGTAAACAAGTTGAACACAATGAAAAGAAATTTAAAAAGTTACAAATGTGCTGTAGAAGAAAAAAGTAGAAATCAACAGTGAAAATCACAAAAGTTCCCGTAAAATTTTGACGTCATGAGGAATTTAGAAAATATATGACGCCACATTGGAATGAGTAGCGATATAGGATTCTTCCTAAGCATTTTTTAACATTTGTAATGTAACACTTTAAAGTCGTTTAATATTTGCAATTCTTAGAATTAGTATATTTATTGTTAATTATTTCTGAAACTTTTCACAAAACGTTGTTAACCTACTGTGATACGAACTTTTTTTTAACTCACAGTGATACATTTTTTTTTTTTTTTTGTTAAATATCTTTTTGATTTTTGATGAAATATCAAACATAATTAGGTGTAAGCTATTTGTTTTCTCCTGCTTGAAAATATGTGATAAATAGATTATGACATGTCATTTTCCATATGGTCCATGGTATCAGCCCACGACCCATATCAAGCCCTCGGGCTAAAGCCCTCTGGCTTGATATGGGAGTCTAGGGCTGATACCAGGGCCATATGGAAAATGCCATGTAATAATCTATAAGTACAGGAAAGTCAAGTTAGGCCATAGTACTTTCCACATAATGTCTTTAACAACTGAAAAATGGGCCAATATACAAGAAACAGGCATAAAAAAAGATTGGCGAGAATAAAACAATAAGACAGGTAGTGTGTTAGAAGTGTTTAATTACTCTACAAGACAGAATCAGACTGACATTTATAGTGCCATTGCTTCCTCTGTACAAATTCTTCTGTTAGAGAAAGAAGCTGTTGTTCTCAGTCACCAGGTTATAATGTGTGGAATGGAACTGTGATACAACTACATAGAACTAAAAATACACTTTGAATCATAAATACAAGGGTATGCTGTATGAATGTCAATAAGACAACTATACATAGAAGCAAAGGGATAAAGATAAAACAATTAAGTAACTTTTATCTTGTAACTTCATCTTGTTCCAAATTATAAATCTTCCTACTTAAAGTGCATTTGAAGTGTTTCACTGAAGAAAAATCTAACACCAGACAACTATTTTTTTTCTCCAAAGTCATGAAATTGATCAGTCTCAAAGCCTACTGAAAAGTGCAAAGATAATTTCTGAATTGCTTTTTGATGAAATGCATTCCAGCACTCCTTTAGTTACAGGAACTTCTTGATGCCAATATCATACATCAATTCTGTCAGGAAGTCCTCCCACAATTATGAACTTTGCTATGTAGACATCTTGTTTGTTAATATTATAGATAATAACTATTGAATGAAGATTCACCAGAATTTGTAAATGAATAGAATAAATTCAGACAAAAAAGCTTCAGATCGCTTTGTTTTTATCAATCCCCTGAAGTGTCTGCCATTAGTCTGATTAAAAATTGGTCCAATAGTTTCACATCAGTTGATGAAAAAAGATTTTCAGTATGATTTCAATTTTCAAAGGGAACTACATGGATGTGCCACAAATATCACATAATTGGCAACCTGATCAACAATAAACAAGAAGAATCTTTGAGGAAGGTCTTCTGTTCACCAATCCCTTTGTATATAAAAAATACCCTCAAAGTTTCAGAAGAGAATAAATTTTATAAAAAGACCAAAGATTGCCTTTAGTTGCCATGTTTTTCATCTGATCCAAAGGAAAGAAGATTGCTTGTAGAAGACCTCACATCTACATGTATTATTTGTGCAAAATGCTTGAAGAAATTGGAAAAAGAAGGGGGGAAAATTTACAAACAATAACCACAAGTATTGACGACCTCTCACATGGATTTTTGAATATGCATTTTTATAGTAGCATAATATATATTCATCAAATGTTACAGAACATTTATACTAAAAATAGACACATTCTGAATATACAAAGTTATAAGAAGATATAATATAAACATGATAAAAGTAATCAGAAGTGAAGAACTAACTAAGAAGCTCTGTGCTGACTTTTTTGTCTATTAATTCTCAAGATAGATAAGTATGAATCAAGATAATATTTATTAATAAAGCCATTATTAACAGTAAATTATTTGTGATCTGGTTTTTGTTAACAATAAAAATCTTATCAACATCACATTCCAATGATTTTCTTTGCATGATTACATAGAGATAAACTGTAAACATTCAAAAAAATATTTGTACTTATTTAACCTCATCAAAGCTTTTATCATGTTTGCTATTTTGGGAATTTTGAGATGATATAAGATGTTTAATACTTAAAATTTAATTCTATTTGCATGTATTTTTAGACTCTGAACTATTTATAGCTTGATACATTGTATAGACACTTGTCTACCTTTAAAGGTCATGTTTACCTTTAAGTGTGTTTTGGTTATATGTGTTGTTGTGTTGCTGTCTAACTGACTTGTAACTCATATTCATTTTTCAAGTTCATATGATTGATAACAAATGTCTCTATCTAAAATTAACATTCATATAAGAATTATTTCCACAACTAAAATTTAACAAATTGACAATATACATGTATCTACTTGTTTTCAGAGGTAAAATTTGGTATCTGAAGATAGCTTGTCAAAATATTTTTTCATATAAAAATGACCAAGCTTGTGTAAAGATGTATATATCCTGCATGTGAATACATTATTTATCAAGCATAGGACAGGTGCTACAATAATCAGACAGTCATGCCATGTCAATAAACCTCTAACCAGTTAGTGGTCTTAATTATTACAAAACCATGCACTGTTTAACCACCATCATGACCATTATCTGTATTAGTACCAATTAATGAGCCATGTTACTTAGATAGAGATCTAATTCACTCAGATGATAAGAAATCCCTTACTTTTCAAAGAAGGCTGCCAGTGGGGGCAAAGAAACAATCTCAAACCATCTACAATTTAGTTCTTTTAAATCAAAATAAAATAATTTAATAATCTATCCTCTTTCTTTATTTCGAGGGCATATTTTCTACAAATGATACGAAGGACCTTTCATACTTAGGCTAAATAATAAACAAACGATTTTCCCATTTTGGACCTCAACAGTGTGTACTTCATCACAAGGAGAGAAGACAAGAAAGAAAACATCCAGTCATCCCAGTAGGAAGCTTGTTTACACTGTATCATCTTTTATTTACATACTGGGCTTTCTTGGATGTAAATATTGACCAGAAAGTATATAGAAACATTATTCTAAATATCATCAAATAAGATAGAGGAGATCATAAAAGAAACATCTTACAGCATAATCTGTATCACTGTAAATAAAGCAACTTAAAAATGTATCTCAACTAAAAGAAGTTCATATATACTATAAAATTTGAGGATAATTTTTCAAATAATTCACTGTTGAACAATTGTTAATTCACTGTCCGAATTCTGACCAATAATAGGTATTGGTGAGTTAATAAAACACACAATTAAGTAATTACATTAGAGGTATGGTTAGAAAGTTAAAAGAGGGGGTATATACATTGCCAGTTGACAGGCTAATATCTATAACCTTATCATATACCTGATGGTTTTATGGGGCGAAAATTGAACATTTTCATTATTTTGTGAGTCCAATTTCTGGTTATGAATTTTACCCAAACCACTCAGAATGTCAGATGAGATCTATACCAATCAACAAATTATATTTATTTCCACTTTTTATGAAGTGATAGATGCAATCCGTTTTTACTGAATTCTTTGGTGTAATTCTGAACTAAGAGTATTTCTATTTCATATCCAAACTAACTTTTTATCATTTTTAATAAATCACATTCTGAATTCATAGATATAGGAAGATGTGGTGTGAGTGCCAATGAGACAACTCTCCATACAAATAACAATTTAAAAAGTAAACCATTATAGGTTAAAGTACGGCCTTCAACACGGAGCCTTAGCTCACACCGAACAACAAGCTATAAAGGGCCCCAAAATTACTAGTGTAAAACTATTCAAACGGGAAAACCAACGGTCTAATCTATATAAACAAAACGAGAAACGAGAAACACGTATATATTACATAAACAAACGACAACTACTGTACATCAGATTCCTGACTTAGGACAGGTGCAAACATTTGCAGCGGGATTAAACGTTTTAATGGATCCAAACCTTCTCCCTTTTTCTGAAACAATAGCATAACATCACAACAAAGAAAAACATACGATAAAATATCAATTGGCAGACTTAACTCAATCAAAAAACGTATGATTAAACAATGAACGAATAAATTTGATCTGCGATATCTGAATACAAATGCACAGTTAATTAAATATTAGAGACAAACATTCATGACCAAAAAGCTAACAAACAAATTCAAAAACAGGACATGACTGAGAAATATTTAACCAATCAATGTTCACTTTAGAAAAAAACCGGTTTTTTCTTTCAATATATTTAAAAATGAATAATTGAGGTTGATAATGATGGAGAGAAACAGGTTTTTGCAATTCTCTAAATTTTTCTATCTATTATTTTCTCTGGCAATTTGCCATACTCATGTTCTCTACATAAAGTTACAACCGAAGAAAACAAATCAGATCAGATATGCCCATAAAACAGATTTGATATAAGGGTGTGGCAATTGTATACCAAAGAACTTTATCAAACAATTAAGAATCCATCAATTTGTAAAATATTAAAAATCTCTTGAAAAAATGGTTCACGAAATTCAAATAAGATGTAGATAATATTTCTCACCTCAGGTTAGTTCCAAATTAATTGTTGTTTTCTTGTGAATTTGATGCTTAGAATACCTGTGATTTACCTGATCTAATAATCCGAAATGATAATCCAAGATAACCATGGAAACATCATGGTATTTAATACAAAAAACCTAATGAAAGTAGATATTACATAGATATTGATTTTGCAATATATCTACCAAATTTTGTTTGCTTTTTATAGCTTAATTAATCCAAAGATCAGTTGTTTAATGAATTATAATAGGGAGATTTGTTTAAATATGGAATGTGGTAAAGTTTATTATATGTGTGCAATCCAAGGTCTAGCGCCCAAAAAGCAAGTAAAAAAACATACCAATATATATTTGAAAAACATAAAAATTGGGAATATAAAATTTCTCTATCTATAAATTACAAATATTCATTTTCAATTTTATTGTGATATAACAGCCAGTTGGACAAGGAAAGCACTATATCATGTGGTCACATCATAGTAGAGACATATCAATTCAACTATTTTATTTTCCTACACATGATGTTTACCTATCAATTTATCCAATTTTGAATAAGGGGATATTTCAAGGTCACACATTGGGGAAAAAATTCAAATCTAGTTCTTGGCATTTATAACATGATGTTTGTGGTGTTAAAAATCACAAGGAAACAACAAAACCTCATCAACAACAGCAGTGAAATAGAAGATATTATACACATAGCAACCATGATATCTACACCTGGAAATTAACATAGAATAGTTACTGATTAACAGATCTACTTACCTGATTTGTGATAATCTTACAATTCCAAAAAGTATTTCTTATGTATTCACACCAAGAATGATTATAATTCAGTTAAATTCATCAAAAAAACTTGAAAAAATGTGGAGGTTTCCAAATAAGTCAGGAGGAAGTGGAAAACTCTAGAATCTCAAGACACTGATCTTGTCTGTTGCTGCAATCCCAAATTGCAAGTGAGAGTGAGGCATGCCATGGGGGCAAACACGCTTAAATCAAATGTTGATAAATTTGTAAACATCTGTATCAAAATAAGTTTTCCTTCATGTGATAGACTGATCTTTCAAACACCAGGTGTAAAATTTATCAAATTCACTGCCAAAAAATAAATAATTTGATATCCCCAAACTTGATGTGTACCCTTATGAACCTCATTCTTCATTAATTAAGTTATTACATGTATTACATACATCATATGGAAGGAGTGATGTTCAGTAGAGGATAATAGCTTCCACTCCTTCCTATCAAACTTTATCTTAGCTATTTAAACATAATGTTTGTGGAATCTGTTTGGAGTAAAGATAACACTGGTTCCTACTGGGCCCTCAGACTGGGTCTGCCACTGTAGAAAATGTTATATAACAAAGAGTCAAATTTCAATCCTTTATCTTTATATGACCTTTCTGACATTAACACAAAGAGTTTTATATTTTTTCGTGATTAAACAATATATTTTTTTTTACTTTTTCCTTTTACTTTCACACACTTTATTTCAGTAAAAGATATTAATTTGTAATGTTTAAACAAGAGGCTGAACAGGTTACCTGACAGGATAAATTTCACTGATTAATGCAAAAATACAGAAATATCAGATAAATATGCCTTTGAAAATTCAAGACCTGAAAATAACATAGCTGCATAAATGAGTAATCATTAGTTGAAACAACTTAAGATTTAAATGATCCATGAAAAGTAGGCTACGCTAAACACATTTTTTTGTGTATGTTTATCTGAACCTGATCTGCAGGTCTTCTGATAAAATTTATGGCAATGTGATGTGAAAAGATATTACCAAATCTGAAGATATGAGATAATCCAAGATTAAAAAACAACATCACGTTCTTTGACCTAATGATAATAATAATAATTGAGTTGAACGGAGTATATTACTAACATCATGATGTTTCTTATTCAAAATGATCTTTGGAGTCTTCATTGAAAAATGTGCTTGAAAGTTATCAATTTTTTTATTCCTGTTCTATTGAAAGATTCAATATGTAAATAATATGTCAGGATTGGGGTATATGTATTCCTTTAGACTGACTCTGTTACTCTGTAAACTAGAACATTTAAAAATTTTACAGATCATATAACTTATAAGTAAAGTTTAAAGAAGGATGTATCCATAAAGTTAAATTTTGCTTCTCACAAGAATGCATGTAACTTTTAACATGATTAAATAGGTCTTTTATCATTACTTTTTTGTCATGGTGGACATATTTGATTTAAGGAAACATCAAGTATATAAGTCAGAAACTAAAACATTAAGGATGTTAGATGTTTGATTCTAACTGGCTAAGTGGTAAAGCAGATAATTATTCAAGAAATCAAGAAATCTAGATAAAAGCTTAACCTATGTATGCCCTCTCAGCCAGATAAGCTTATCTTTAATTTGGAAATCATCAGTTTTTCAGAACTTTATCATTTTAAATGTTTAAAACGGTAAAAACATTTCTGTGTTATGGTAAAAAAAGGTTTCTTTTAATCTCATGTGAAAGTTCTGTGTCATATTAAAATAACTTACACTAAAGTGTCATGCTTTTCTATTGTGCACACACTGTACTTACAAAACTTAAAATCCAAGTAAATGAATTTATAAAATTTTCATATAAATATGTTTTTTATAGTGTATGTTATAAAGATTTGATATGAATAAAAGATATGGGCTAAAAATCAATGAGCAGTGGCGGATCCAGAACTTTTCCTAAGGGGGGGGGGGGGGCCCTCTGACTGACCTATAAAGGGGAGCCCGCTCCAGTCATGCTTCAATGATTCCCTATATAATCAACCAAATTTTTCCCACAAAAGGGGGGCTCAGGCCCCCAAGGGCCCCCCTGGATCCGCCTATGATGAGGTAGCAACCAAACATTAACACTGAAAACCATGATAAAATCAATTACTATTTCATGTGCAAAGAATATTCAAACTTCAACTTGGTGGAAGGGAGGTAATACAAAAAAACAACTTTCAAGAACTCTCTTGACTGTTGAACACGTTAAAATGGATGTAATATGTATTTATTCTGGTTCTCTATTCTAATTCATGTGTTTATCCAGGTGTACATTCACATGTATTTGTTTATTTATTTTAATAAACACTGACCATTGGTCTGAATTGGACCTTATTCTAAAATTTTGAGTTAAAAGTTGCAACCTTATGATGTTACACGAATTTCTAAAGCAGAAAAATTATTTGGAGAATGTATATAATTTTCATTTATATGAATTTTGACAGCTTCTGTTTTGTCTTAATAGATATGTCACCATGGCAGCAGCCAGTGCAGATGACATATCTTAAAGACACTTGATATGTTTGTTAAATAATTTAATAAATTGTATATGCAAACTGGTGAGCTGATCCCATATTGATATGGTGTTTTTGTTTTATGTAGTAGCCTAGTGTTGTGGTAATAAATAATGAATAGTAAATATAAAGTTTTTCTTATTTTTTAACAAGAATGTGTCCTCAGTACACGAATGCCCCACTCGCACTATCATTTTCTATGTTCAGTGGACCGTGAAATTGGGGTAAAATCTCTAATTTGGCATTAAAATTGGAAAGATCATATCATTGGGAACATGTGTACCAAGTTTGAAGTCGATTGGACTTCAACTTCATCAAAAACTACCTCGACCAAAAACTTTAACCTGAAGCGGGACAGACGGACGAACGGACGAACGGACGAACAGACGAACGAACGGACGGACGGACGAACGGACGCATAGACCAGAAAACATAATGCCCCTCTACTATCGTAGGTGGGGCATAAAAATTTACTAAGAATGAAAAGTAAAGATTGTAGTGTTTTTGAGACTGGCTATTGTCACTTTCCTAAAACAGGCAAGGAACAAAATATAAATTAAAACAAACTCTGCCACAATTCACAAGAAGATTTTGTGAAGGGTTTTGTCAGTAAAAATTATAAAAGTGTAATGTTGACTGACTAAAACCTTAGTCCATTTATCAGTAAAATACAGAGGTTTTTCTAATCAAACTCTTTTCTTTAGATACTATTTCTTGACCTTGAAGAAGCTTATATATTTTTCCAAGTTTCAAAACATTCCATGCATTTTCAACAAAGTTAGTGATGTCTATAAAGTGTCATCCCGGACTATGTAATTGTCAACTACAAAAAGTCAAATACTTATGAATTGAAAAATCCTTTTTGTAATTTAATTGGGGTTTAAAAGTACAAAATCATATTCAAGTTTCCATGAATTCCATGAAGATTTGACAAAGTAATTGATGTCTAAAACAACTTTAACCACAGACTGAACATAAATATTGATGCCACTTTATGCCAACAGAATAAAGGTAGCTGTGCTTCACTTCTGAAGTTCTGAGACAAATGGTCACAGGTTCAACTAACCTTGTTGTTCAACATGGTTTATTTGTTAGAATTTATCTTAACAATTTTACTGTGTTGGGTAAATTCTATTGCAAGCACTTAAAGAAAAGGAATCAAAAGGGTCACTTTTTGGACCAACAGAAAAGCTAACAATATGATGTTTTTGGCTGGCTGTTTTCATGTGTGCATGCATGAAAATATATGTTTTTTGTCCAATGTTGTGTTGTAAATTAAAATACATGTATTGTACTTGTTTTGCACATTTGTCTTATTTTTCATGAGGAGAACCACAAGTAGTCCTCAGCTAGTTGCATTCCTTGGTAAATAAATCAATCATTAAATTTAAACAATGAACTCTGGGCTATTTATCACTATTTATGTCCCCAATCAACATATAAGTTTACCAGAGGACCTGAAATCATATCATACTGTAAAGCATAGTTAGATAAAGCTTGGTGCTTATATCAAGAAGCAATGAGTTGTATTTGCTGAGAAAAATGCCACAGCAATGTGTTACAGTTTGATGGACAGATAGAAAGATGAATGGATAGAAGGACACAGGTAAACCAGTTATTCACTACTAAAAAGTCATAAACATTGAAATCTGTAGCATACATTTTTTTTCCAATTTTCAATATTACATGTATTACAAAGAAACAGTACCAGTATATGTTTACACAATATAACTGCATATCTTTTTAATTTATCAATAAATTAATCTCTTTTCAAACAAGTATGGCACTGAGCTTGTTTTTTAAACTACAGGTTTTATCAAGAATATTTTGGTGAAAAGAAAATGGTCCCATTTTCATAAAATAGTCCTAATAAGTAAAACTGTAAGCTACAGCTCACTGATGAAACCCCGCCGAAATATTTCATCAAGGACATTGATGAGTGATGAATCTGAAAACTCATCACACAGTATCGCTGACTTATATTAAACCTGAACCCAAATTTCAGAAATCTTTGTATAGTAGTTCCTGAGGAAAATGTTATGAAAGTTTTTCAACTGGGATATCATGTGTAAAATGATACAAGTGTTCAGTAAACAGGAAGTTATTGAGTGACGAATCTGAAAACGCATCACACGGTATAACTGACTTATATAAACCCTGAAACCAAATTTCAGAAATTCTTGTATTGTTGTTCCTGAGAAAAATGTGACAAAAATTTTCAAGTTGGCTATCATGTGTAAAATGATACAAGTGTTAGGGTAACAGGAAAATGTTGAGTGATGACTCTGAAAATACATCACACGGTATAACTGACTTATATAAACCCTAAAACCAAATTTAAATAATCCTTGTCAAGTTCTGAGAAAAAAGCGACAAAAATATTCATGGGACGGACAGACTGACAGACTGACAGAGGTAAAACTGTATACCCGTCCTTTTTTTTTAAAGCGGGGTACACAAATTATAAAATGGTCCAATGTATTTCTAGTATAAAATAGTTATAAGCATCAACAATTTTTTTTTGTTATCTCCCTTTATTCATAAAATTCTATAAATTCTTGAATAAAATCATAAGTATTTCAGTATTTGCAAGAAAAAGCTTTTACCCTAATATAAAATGAACAAAATTCTGTAATTAAGCGAAAGGTCATGCTGATAAACTACATGTATGTAATTTGCTCTCTATTAAGTAAATCCTATATACCATAATACACACAAGGTCTAAGATGCTCATTATATCTATCACTACTTTACAAGATTTGCAAACTATGTAAAAGTTTCAAAGTGAATGAGCCACAACTGAGGAGCTAAAACATAAGATGAAGAACAGCAATAAAAGTGTTGTTCCTTTGCTTTTTTTTGCCTTTTTTTTGCTGTGCATATATTGATTTTGAGTCATAGATCAAATCCATGAGCAGGTGAGTTTTACTCCAATCTGAATTGACTATGAATGACAGCTTTCCTGTCAAAGGTTGCTGGTATTCTCCAAACACTCTGACTTCCTACACCAATAAGACCTTGATGTCATGATGTAGCCATGATTACTAAAGGTGGGTTTAAGACACAAACAATCAAGCAATCCCTAACATTTTATCTCTATGGCTTTGACATTTTTTTCCTTTACGGATAGCAGTAATGTCACAATACATATTCAATTTGTATTTCATATTGTTATAGGTGTAAAGGTCATTGAAGATTATAAATGTATTAATAACCTAAGTTTAGTTATAAATAACTTTATCATTTGATCCAAATATAAACCAATATAAATGGTATAAGTATGTGCTTAAATATGATTTTCTGAAATTTTTCCTTTTTTGTTGTTAAAATTTCTATAATTTTAGATCACAGGTCAAGTTTGAAGTGAACTTTGTTATCAACCTTCAAGAGGATTCCAAATGTAATATGAGGGTGATAAAGGGTTGTTTTTTGTGCAATGTTTTCTGCCTTTTTGTTTCCCATATTTTCGTGCTTTGACGTTTTATTTCTCGTTTTCTTGTGTTTGGCTCGATTTGCGTGCTTCATGTTTCCCCTTATTTATTTTCTGTGTTTCGTGTCTTTGTTCTTAATTTCTTGTGCATGTCCCCCATTAGTTTAAAAAGTCAGTGTGTTATAATACTTTCTGAAATTTGTGTAATCTATTAGTAATTGATGTATGTGGTTACCAATCTACTTTTGCAATATGTCTGGTATCAATGAAGTCCATCAAATAACTATGATTTTTCAGAATATTTTTTATTAAATTTTTTGTTAAGTTTTCTAATTCTATTGGAACTTCTGGAACCATATTTGGTCACACATGTACAGTAACTTTCAAAAATTATTGTGAGTGCATTATTTAAACAAAAAATTTGGAACCAGCTTAACCTTCAATCAGCAAATATACTTATTTCAAGTTTTACTGCCCTTTTACAGTTCTCTAGTTATGTCCCTTTATAACATTATATGCAAGCGTGGGCATGATCTCTATTTCTATTTTGTTAAATATCATAAGTCAGTCCATGCTTGATTTAAAAGACTAACCTTAGATCACCTTAGTGTTTTCAGGTAAGATTAGGTTTACAACTACCATGTTGATAGATGCCTAAAAATGACAACAGCTCACATAAAATTTGAGGCTATAAAGGAGTATTGACACTTGGTGTGGTACATATGAAAGTTCCAAAAAGGTCCACATTTACATATATTGTAACTATTCTACTTAATTGGATTGAATAATATAAAATACCTTTCTTTTGTTGTGGCTTCAAACTTGTTGGTGCTGTTCGAAATCCATTGACTGGCTCAGGAGGAGGCAACTCTTCCAAGTCAGGTGGTGGGGGAGGAAAATAATCTTCATCAAATTGATCCTCAACCTCTAACTCTTGTTGGGGAATTTGTTCAGGAGAGGTATCTGAAACAAAAAAAATCATCCAATCATTAAACACATGCATCTGTTTGTAGTCATTATTGTGAACAACATAGGACTAACCCTTTTATTCCTTTTGGCAGTAAAAATGTAGTCTACTGTATCATTTGTACTGCACATGAAGTTCATGTAACCAATGCTTAGAATAGTTTCTAACTAATGATAAAGTGACCATTTCAAAGGTGAAATCTACTTCAGTGGATTGAATTCTTAATCGACGCAAGAAAACTATCTTTGCGAAACACAGGTTACAATCAAGTCCCCTCATCTCCTGAAGCAACCCCAGCATTACAATCCAGTCCGTTCCTTTCATGGAGCTAGCCTAGCATTAATATCCAGTCCCCTCCTATCCAGACTTGAGGAAAGGACATGATTTTACCCCTATTGAAGACAAATAAAACAAATAGTCTATAAGGTGAGATCCGACAAAAACATGTTTGGGCTTTCCCAAGCCAGGAGCCTCTTGCCTTTGTTTATCTTGTATATTTTTTTAATTTTAGTTCATTTATAATGTTTTAAAGTTAGTATGATGTCCATTTTCAATGACCTAGTACACATTTTTGCTTAGGGTCCATCTCACCCCCCTCCCCACCCCACCCCCTTTTAGGTGTGCAATTTTCTTGCTGTGTTGAAGACCCATAGGTGGTCTTTGGCTTTTTTTCTGCTCTTTGGTTGTGTTGTTGTCTCTTTTACACATTCCCCATTTCCATTCTTAATTTTACTATAACACATTTTGATCAATAATTAATGACAGATATGAAAGTGATAGCTTAATATTAGCTTAAAAGCTTGCTTTGTCATTGTAAGTTTGTTACTGACACTTTTGGAAGTAGTGAGAGATCACCTACATCTTTTATTTTAGTACATTTTTGTATATGAATCAAATTGTTAATGAGAAAACAATGAGAAAACAACCAAGCAAAACCAATAATGATCATAAAGTCCATAAAGTCAATATAAAACTTGATAACTGCCTTTTATTGGTAATGAGAAAACAATGAGAAAACAACCAAGCAAAACCAATAATGATCATAAAGTCCATAAAGTCAATATAAAACTTGATAACTGCCTTTTATTGGTAATGTGAGAACTGCAGTCTATCAGCAAAAGGAATAGTACTTGCTCTTAAGAGTCTGCCAAATAAATATATAATTCAATGCACTAAACCTTAGCATTCATTGTGTGACCATCAGGGCAGTAATGCTCTTTTCCTCATTTCTTGACACTGTTTTTCTGTGTTTTCTTTCATCAAAAAGAAAATAGAAGGATTTATTATAGTTCTATGCAAGTAAAACTTTATATTACATTAAAATCACTAATAAAAATTTTCAGTACTAATAAATAGTCTTACCTTTCTCCCAGGGTTTAGCACCAGTAGGTTTTAACTTTGTTAGAAAGCCAGCAGGCGACTCCTCAGTTTTCTCTGGAGGTGGAGACATGTTTTCTGCAAGTTAAATGTTTATTTATAAATAATTCTTCTAAACTTCAGGAAGTAAGGGCTATGTACATGTTGTGCCAGTTTAAGTACCTACTTTTATTTTATTATTAATTATTTCCATATTTCTACATCCATATGTTCTGACTATGTCTATAGTACAGATAGGTCATAAAGGTGGATTATTAGTATTTTCTAATAAGGTAACTAGGCTGTTCTTTACAAATTCTTTTAATTTTGTAAACACTGCATGATAAAAGACTGCAAAGCAATTTTGTTGTATAAAGATAGCGGAAAAAGTAAACAGTTATCATACAAAGTCATATAAGTTTATAAATATTATAATGAAATGAATCCTGTTTTAATACTTTGTATGAAGGTTCTGGGTCGGTGTTAGAAAGTTGGATAATTTTAAAAATGCTTTCATTACCTCTATTAGAAAAAAGTGGTTTAATTCTTTTCAGTGTCTGAAACAAGTGCCACCAATTGAATTAGAGACACAATAGCTGAATTTAAGTTGACTGCACATACTATATAATTATCAACAAAACGAATAAAATGTATAATTTTATCCTTTTTATAGTATAGTAATACTAGATTTCCTCATTTGATTTGTAGTTCTGAGGTTAAATAACAGCAGTATGAGCTTTTCTTGGACCAATAAGTGGTTAAAGTGTCCTTTCTTATTCAATTAGCCACCATATTAAGATGAAATATAGTTAAAATTAGGGTTTCTTTACACACATTTTTTCATGATTACCATTGATAACTAGTAAATAGTTTATTTATGTGCTATGAAAATGGCATGAAGTATTTTTACTTTTCTGGTTCTGAAAAGCACCAAATAGTAAATTTATTACATAAGGGGGCATATTTTGTTTAATGCATTCATCAGAAAGTGACAACAACTTAGAGATACAAGGTATATTCTAGTATCTATCGCACGGCTGGTAAAATAAACATTGTGATTGGTTTAGCGCCGTCACATGGTGACCCCCTATGGATCTGTAGGGGTTAGTAAATTTCATAGGGGGTTCATGACATCACATCTATTGTTAATGGTGACGTCAGATATTGATGTTGTTGTATTTCATTGTTTATTTTTCTACAAAATGCAGCAGGAAAAGTCTGGTGTGCGATAAATTTGTTATACGGTTCACTAATGACCATATAACTTATAATATTTTGTTCCTTAGGCCCAGGAAATAATACTGTTCCATCTGAAACAGGTATATAAAAGGGTTGGAAAAGAACACTTGCAAAGAGACAAAATTTTACTTGAAATTTATAAATCATCAAAATGTTTGCCTACCTTGAAAAAATGTAATAGCTAATGTTTAAAACTGCTAAACATTTAAAAAGTTGTTTAGCAAAAAAAATAACAATACAAATATAGTTTTTAGTAACAAAATCAAACAACAAACTAGTAAATATTTCCCATTATCATGATTATATATCAATCATATTGAGAATATCATTATTTAATTAATAAAACATAGGCATAACCTAAGAAATAGAACATTCTTATAGAACTTTAGATAAATTGTTTTCAAGAAATAATAAGATAAATTGATTTATCTCCCCTTTTAAAAAACAAGTTTGAGCAAAAGTTATCTCCCATTTCAAATCTCAGATTTTCTCTCATTGTATTATATTTTTAAACAGAGCTGTCAAAATATAATGCAATCTTACTAACAAATTTATTTCTATAAAATAATAATTTATAACTTTGAACTTATAGATTGACATATAATTTTTTTTTTAGTTTTGTATCATTAGGAGAAATAGCATTGGTATTAGGATTTATAAATTTTGCACCTGAATTCTCTTGTCTTTCATGAAGTTTCTATTTGTCCCATTACAATTTGCATTCATCTATCTTTTTGATAAAACAATTTGGATATCTTGAGAATGTTGTAATCTACTCTCACTGAAATGTGGCTTTTTGCATGACAAAGAGAAATTTGTTGGCGTTTAGAATCACATTTATAGCTATACATATATCAATGATACCCAATTCCAAACTATTGCTATATTGTTGATATTTATGTTCTTTGCTGGTCATAGTATGTATTCAATGTTAATTTCTAATAAGGTAAGCTATCTTTACTAAACTTAGTTAATGATTAAACAGTAAAACTACAGATTCTTTAACTCAATAACCAAAATTAAGTTCTAAGTCAAAAAAAATTCCCGGAGTATTAGAATAAAGATTATAATCAATAAATGTCATGCTCTTTGTTTCCTTTCCTGTCCATTTTTATATCAATTGAGCATACTGAAGTACATATACAATTAATACAACCTTACATACTAATTTTAGTAATAAAGAAATGCAGAATCAACGCCTATGAAGTTTCCTATAGATAGAGATCCCTTAAGTGGATACCAATGGTACAAAGCATTTTCCAAAAAAATATAAAATTCAATACCACTACATTGACAGCAACACATCAACTGCAAAGTTGCCATTCACTTAACTGTTGTTAACAATGTAGTGGTAATTTTAGTACTGTACAATATTTGATTGACTGGAACACTGCTGATGTTTCTACTGCAGTTACCTAACTCACCTTTAGGTTTTGCTGGTTTCAGTTTAACTTTTCCCAGCTCAGCAGCCAGTTCTCCTGCCTTCTTTTCCTCACTTCCTTCAACACTAACAGATTTAGATTTGAGTTTTACTTTTGTTAATTGATCAGCAAGCCCACCACCAGAAACTGGATGAACAGGGGGAGCGTATGGTACATGGGAAGACATTTGTTGTTGTGTATATTGTTGCTGTTGAGTATACTGCTGTTGTTGCTGTTGGATATACTGTTGGTGTTGCTGTTGAGTATATTGCTGTTGTTGTTGTTGATTATATTGCTGTTGAGTATATTGTTGTTGTTGTAGGTTATAGTATTGTTGTTGATCTGGTGATTCAGCACCATATGGCTGTTGTTGTTGTTGCTGATAAACTAAGCCAGTATTCTGATGTTGATGGGGGAGGCTATATGGATCTTTTTGATGTCCTGGATAATAACCTTGTTGAGGGTGTAAAGGACTGTATCCCTCGGTTGATTGCTGACGTGGATACTGTAAGTGAGGATCCTGAACTTGGTTACGATTTATGTCTGTTTCACCAGATTGTCTTTTCTTTCTACCAAGTTCAAATGACGTCACAGATTGATGCCCTGGAATTTTTTCAATAGGAGGTGGGGGTGGTGGTTGATCATACCCTACTGGGTGTGGAGGAAGAGGTGGGGAGACAGGTCTGACATAGCCTGGTGTTGTGGGGGCAGGGAATGACGGAGGACCACGTTGACCAGAACTTCTCTGATTACTGGTTCTTGGAGATTCATGTCTTCTGGTCATCACAGGAGATAAAGATGCTTTCCTTGTCAATGATGATTGTCGTTGTAAAACTGGACTACCAGAAGGATGTCCAATACCTCCCATTTGTGGTTCTCTATAATTAGGAGGACTCATATTTTCATAACCAGTTCTTGTTTGTCCATTATGGTAATTGTTCACTTGTTCGTAATTTGAATCACTTGGAGAACGATCTGTTCTGTATGGTATTTGACCTTCTGAATGCCTATGAACTAGTGGTGCTGGACCACCAGTTCCAAAATAAGAGAATGGTTTTGATTGGCTAGGATCAGGATGTGACATATGCTTTTGTTTCATCTTTGGTGATGCTGGTTGTTGGCGAAGAATTTGTTGTTGATGGGCAATATTACTTTGTTGTTGATGATGGGTAAATTGCTGTGGTGATGTGTGTTGTCTTGGAGAATGTGGATGATCTGTAAATACATCATCTTGAACAGACTGAAATAAAAATTGAACTCAATTAATCTGAGAACTATGACTGTTGAAAATCGACATGAATAGAAAACCATTATCCTTTTTCAAGTCACTGTGTATATAAAATGTACTATATTATAATATAAAGACAAAATTCCACTTATGATATTTTCTGTGTCAGTAATAGGATACAGATTAATGTTTGGTGTATAATACAACTTTCAACACATTTGGCAAGGGTTGTGTATTTGCAGGTCTTATTCCATTATTTGATTGTAAAATCTATGTATTCATTTGAGTAACACACTTATAAATTTCTTTCCTAATGGTTTTTTGTATTGCATCCAAAACTACCTGCTTTGAGATTTGCATTATTAAATGGAAATGCATAAAGAAATCACAAATTTAAAAGTGTAAATTTTAGTGCTAAGGTGCTTGTCAGAAATCTTTCTAAACTTGAGGTAAATTGAAGCATGACAAATAGTATATAAAACACATCATCTATTGTTGAAAACCAACTATTGATCTTTAGTTGTTTTTCTTTGTTTTTGTGCTGTTGGGTTGTTGTCACATTGATACATATGTGTCATCTTCTATTCTCATAATATGTTTCTCTAATAAATATAAAGTTAAAATAAACTAGAGGCTCTCAAGAGCCTGTGTCGCTCACCTGACTCTACTTGGGTTTTTGAAAGAAAAAAAAATCCCAACAGATACTTAAATAATGATTGAAATTTGGTTTAGCATTGCATTCCATTTTGTGGTTCTCTAAAAGAAGACATTTTGTATGTATTTCTCATAGGGTCCTATGTTAAACTAAGTCCTTGCTGGCGGCCATCTTGGATGATGGATCGGCTACAAAGTAATAACACTTGGTCAGCACCTCATAAGGAACATTCATGCTATGTTTGGTTTCATTCCATTCAGTGGTTCTCTAAAAGAAAACATTTGTATGTTTTTCCCATAGGGTCCTATGTTAAACTAAGTCCCCCACTGGCAGTGGCGGATCCAGAAATTTTCATAAGTGGGGGCCCACTGACTGAACTAAGAGGGGGCCCGCTCCAGTCACGCTTCAGTGATTCCCTATATAAGCAACGAATTTTTTTCCCAAAAAGGGGGGGCCCGGGCCCCCTGGGCCCCCCCCTAAATCCGCCTCTGACTGGTGGTCATCTTGGATGATGGATCGGCTACAAAATAACAACACTTGGTCAGCACCTCATAAGGAACATTCATGCTATGTTTGGTTTAATTCCATTCAGCAGTTCTCTAAAAAGAAGACATTTGTATGTATTTCCCATAGGGTCCTATGTTAAACTAAGTCCCCCGCTGGCGGCCATCTTGTATGATGGATATGCTACAAAATAATAACACTTGATCAGCACCTCATAAGGGACATTCATGCTATGTTTGGTTTCATTCCATTAAGTGGTTCTCTAGAAGAAATTCAAAATTTAAATAATGAATGATGACGACAGATGGAGGACGACAGAAGACGCTGGACGCCGGGCCAGGAGAGCTAAAAATTGATAGTGGTAAAATGCAGTTTTGTTGTAATTCATGTACAATTGTTTCAGTTATATTTTTGTCATTGTCAGCCCTTTACATGTTAAGGTACTTATACAATATACATTTTCGGTTTTCACAATATCTAATTTTGACTGTTCAGATAATGGTACATGTATATCCAGAAAAGTGCTACAGACACATAAAATTTCTATGGTTTTATTTTCATTTGCAATTGATATCTTAGTAACAATTCTTGTGACTGTGGCTTTAGGAGAAAGTCAATAAAAATTGATTTTTAATCAATCAAGACCTATCAAATAAATGCATGTGAATTACCCTATTATTATAACAATCCTAGGAGGTGTATCTATCAAATACATTTGTACAATCTGTTAATCAAGTTTATTGGTTAAAGGGAAATTCCGCGATTTTTTACTTATCATCTAATTATGTTCATCTTAACATAAAAAACACATTTGCAAAGTTTTAAATTTATATTCCTTCTAATAACGGAGAAAATCAAGTATTTGTAACTTTTTTGGTTGAATTCTCGAGTGGGTCGTGACGTATTAGCCCGATTTATTGAATTCTGGGAAAAAATAAAATCTGTTTAACTCTTATAGCTTATCGACAATATACGTAATTAAAAGCGCACAGCTGACGAATGGTCGAAGTTATAAACCACAATATAAGAATGAACGAAAGTGAATATGCATATATATACCGTTTTGTATTGATTGAATTAAACTCCTATAAAATTATCTCTAGTAAATGTTTTTGAATAAATTTAATTAATTATTGTTGAGATTTTTTTCATAAAATATTTATTGAACATTTTTACTGATATTGAACTGAAAATTTCAGTTCTATTTACCGTTATTGTTTTGATAATCATTTCAATGCAACTAATGTGTGAGCAGAGTGTGTATATTATTTTGTAAAGGTCACTGTATATTTCTCGGCTTGAGGTCAATTCGTTTACCTTGTAGCTATTTAGGTGTGAGTTCAAGCGTACACAGGTATAAATGTTGTTATTTGGAAAGGATAAATAGAAAGGATTAGAGTATATGCTGTCATGATGTTAATACACTAAGATTAAATACACGATGAGAATAAAGATACAATAATTAAATTGTGTAAATTAATTGAAAATAAAATTCAGATTCGTAATTCCGAAAGTGTATAAAAATAAAAGGAAACAATTTTTGATTACTTTCTTAGCGGCAATTGGCGTAAAGATTCAAATATGAAGCAAAAAATAGTAGTTTTAATCTTTAATAAAAACTAAATGCAATATTACCCAATTTGATATACCATTGTACATCTGTTTGATATCATTGACTTTACCGGAATTTCTTAACTTGTATTCAAATCTGGCTGTGTTTAAATGCTAATAAAACTATTGCAATTTTAAAGTTTTTAATTGACAAAAAAATACAACATACAACATGCATAATTTTTTTTTAGTTTCTTTTAACATTTTATTCTTACATAATTAAATTCATTTGACAATCATTTACACGAACTTTTTGTGAAAAGAATACTAATTATCTAAGCTAAGGCATTATATCTTTTGAGGATTTTTGAGGATTTTTTTTTAAATTCTATGATAATAGTTGTGCAATGTTGAACATGATAGCCGTCATTAATCCAAATAAGTAGTACAGTAGTTGTAATAAAAGTTATACTTTAGTCATGCATTACAGATATTGACGAATTTATAATAGTTCGTTCATACATCGTTGTTCATGAAACAATCATTATTAGTATACATGTAAGTTTCCTGACGTATAAGAGCCATTGAGGATGAGCTCCAGAGAAATCAGACTAGTTGAGTTTCGTTCGTTTGTTTGTTGGGAAAGGAGAGGAAATGCAACCGCTTGTACAGATAAACGACATAATTACCATACAAGCATTTATAGTCAACACAATCAGAAAGAGTTCCCATCGTTAGACGGGGAATATGAAGGCTTCCAAGAATGAACAAGTGACATGTCTAACTCTGAACAGTTAGAGAACAGACTATCGACATCGAACGCTTGTTCTTGATATTTGAAACTGTATGCATATATATACGTATACGTTTATGATATAGTGATGAGTTCTGACAAAAACTAAATTCCTTCATGGTTATATCTTGCCATACGTTTATATTGGTTTGTAAGGTGATTACTCAAAATCGTTATTTGAAAATCCTGTTTGTGAGATGTAGATTCATTTCAATACAGAAATTTCGTCTATATATTTCACAAGTGTATAACACGGAGAAGCTCTGAAGGTTCATTACTCCCATTTTGTTTGGGTGTGAACCATCGATGTTTACAGCAATATCAAGGAATAAGGTGATGATGGTAGAAAGAACTATGGGCGTCATGTGGCAAATATTACATGCATATCGGACAATGAGTTGTCAATCTGTATGAAAAGTTTTCCAATACAACCATATTATTGAGAAGGAATGTTTACATGCTATACTCTCGTACTAGTATTACAGGGTTCTTGTGGCGTTCACCTTAGACACACATCGTTTTAACGATGTTTAAAAAAAGACAGAACCAATTTAATGTCATATTTCCCTATTTTTTAAATATAACTAAAATTCTTTTATCTGACAAGAATATCCCTATTTAGCGAACAAGTAATTTATTCTTTTTTCGGTTATTGAATACCAAGAAAGAAAATAAATCCCGAAATTAATTTGAAACTTTGATACTCAAAAGTTTCCCAGCAAAATATTCACATCCCCTGGGGATAATTAGTGTTCGTCCAGTGGCATATATAACAATTGTGATGACGAATTCCTTCCTTTGTTTGAGAACAATCTTATTGAAATATAAATCTGTGATTTTCCTAGGTCCACAGCTTCAATGAACCAAAGCAAAAGTTATACATCGACCTGTATTTAAATCAAATTGGTTCTCTTCTTCTTTTGGTATACAACTGTAGTCTATCGACATTCGATGATTACATACTGTTGGCATACGTTGGCTAGTCTATTTACAACACTTTTACCCCTATTTATTCAAAATATAGGTTTTTTTCTTATGTTCAATGTATACACGTATATATTTTAAATTGCGCTATAGTTCCGTAACTTTATATCCAGTCGTATAAACGAATCGTCGGCAAGTGCGTACATTTTTTTAAATCAATATTTCTGGTCTGTTCCAATCTGTCCTTCACTATTGACAATGACTATATATTACATTTTCCCAAATTCACCCTTGGAAAAAATATTTAAATAGATTTTAATTTCATCAAATCTTATTTTTTGGGTATTATTTATATATTATGAATTATATTCTTTACACCAGAAATGTTATTTATAAACAAGCGTATGAGTTTAGTAATGACAAGTAAGACAGAGTTGTATATTATACATCTGATAGTTCAAAATGGAAAGTTATAAGTTATAAGTTATCAGCCGTGTACACTGATCAATACCTGCAGAAGTGAAACGATGCATGAACTTGCAAGCCCGACAGGAAATCGCTTGAATACCTGGACGTGTCACCTCACACCCCTCACAATACCTTTGGAAGTAATACCTTTAGCCATGCTGGTGATCAGATAAGGGAAGATCAAAATATATTTGAAAAAAGTTTATTACTTTAAAGAATTATGAACAAATTAGATTTTCGAAAACAATTTTCACGGAACACTTATTTATGATTTCAACTTTGACTTTTCACCTAATTCCAATATCAACAGTTTAAAAACAACAGACCATGGTAATTTAAAAAAAGTAAGAATATTTTCCGTATCAAGTTAGTTAGTCGTATTAAACAACCGTACGATTGACAAGATATCGACACGCAATTACGACTACATCGGTTACTGTAGTTTTGTTTCTTTGTGGTTTATAGACATATCGTTTTTATTCATCGGGAAAGAAGACAAGATGGCGGATCTCGGAGAATTGATACTCTAAATTTAAAATCGATGGTGATCGCTTATCTAGCGGAATAAAACTTTAATATCTATGAATTTGAACATTTTTATACAGAATGAACATAATATCAATTTTTGATTTTTTTGCGAAGTTTCCCTTTAAGGATAACAGCTGACTGAAACTTTTATTTTTAAGATATTGATTCCACACTGTTCTTCAACTCAAACTTTATTTGACCTTTACTTTGATTAGAGTTTTTATAGATAAAATGTGTATCTTGCATACAAAACTTTAATAAGGTTTCTATAATGAGTTAATTTTTTTTTACAACTGTTTTAAAAGTACATAATGAAATCTTTTAGATTTACATAGGTCACAGTCATCTAATTTTGGAATGTAATGATGAAGTAATTCCTTTATATCCCTCAAAATTTGTAAACTGAATAATTTCACTTCTCCTGAAGTTGTTACCTGACTACTCAATCTTGTACTGGGACTTCTTTGAGGGGTGGCTGGCTTCTTCTGTCTCCTTTGGTTGTGCTGTAAAACAAAAGAATTCTTATTTCTAAATTCCTACTGTTTCACCAGCAAGCTTCAGGTGTCTTCAGGAGATGCCATGCTTTCTGGCAAAATATGTCGACCAATAAAACTATTGCAATGAAGTAAAAACATTAGATAAATAAAATTGAGAATGGAAATGGGGAATGTGCCAAAGAGACAACAACCTGACCATAGAACATAGACGACAGCAGAAGGTCACCAAAAGGTATTCAATGCAGGGAGAAATTCCCGAACCCGGAAAATGAAAAAAATTATAAAGCCATTATTTAACAAATTACTCTTGAGGAACTATTTTGAAATTACTGAAATTAAAAAAAATACATATTTCCTTATCATGCTTATGATGGTTAACAGTTATATAGAATTTCCTTCCATTCTCAAGTATACTGTAGGAGAATGGATTTTCTCAAATCAAATAAATTCTGTATAATTAAAATACAATATCTTTGGAAAGAGTAATCTGAAAATTACAAGAGTGCTGACAATAAAATGTCTCACCTGCTTTATTGAGCATTGATTTCATGTTGAAAGTCTTAGATAAAGACTTTACTAAAAGCATCACATAAACTTAACATTTTCAAAGATCTATGACAATGAAGTTAAGGTCAGATAAATCTTGTCGGACAGACAAACACACCTTACAATTTTTTTATACCCCAAATAAAGTGTGGGGCTTTGCTCATTGATGAAGTCCGAACGGTGACCTACTGTTGTTAATTTTTGTGTCATTTAGTCTCTTGTGAAGAGTTGTCTCATTGGCAATCACACCAAAACTTCTTTTTTATATTGACCTATTGCCCAACTATTATTCTTCAATCTGCTGTATCTGGAGATTGATCTTACATCGTACATAAACCAATCTGTTTCAATGATGAATCTTCCTTTGATTTTAAAACTTATCAAAATAATAAGAATTTCATAGAAAACTGAGGGAATACTTACAGGGTCACCAGGAATGACATCATAAACTCCTGCCTGGGAATACATTTCTCTAGGGCAAGGAGGTGGCATCCCATCACCTTCGAATATAACAGCCTCATGGGGTGGGGCAGGTAGCCCTCGATATTGTACTTGACCATTCATTTCAGCATCATCGTGTGGAAAATCAGGAAGAGGACCTAAAGAAACAAAAATAATCAATAATATAAGTAAAAACATTCACTTAATTCATTAATTTCCCCATATTTTTAATATAGAAGATAATGGAACTATTTAAATAACAACCTTTCATATATATGAATGATTAAAACCTCAGTTACATTTCATATCTGTTGTTCCTTATTATGCCAATAAAATTATTTTTTTTTCTAAATTACATCATAAATACACAAGAGGCTGCAAGTTTGACAGCAACCAGATTTTCCTGGACGAAAATTATATTTGCAAATCTGAACCCTCAAACAGGATCAATTAAAAAAAAATAACATCTAAGCCTTTTCAAGTTATCAAATGGACAAAACTTAAAGTCTGAGCTTAAAGTATCACTTTACACTACTTAAAGAGTCTATAACTCATAAACTACAAAAGCCAAAATCTTGAAGTTAGGACTTGACCTTCTTCTAGCATGTCTAGTCACAGGAAACAACATATCCAAATGTGAAAAGATTTGGTCAAAGTGTTTCAAGATATTGCAGGAACAACATATTAAGAAGCATATATGCCAATGAGACAACAACATAAAAAGAATTGTATACATATGACAAAAACAATATTTTGTCTACTTAGAAAGGGACATTATTTAAGAAGATGAACGTGATGCAACCCAAATTGAACTTGATCTACATTTTTGGTAATAAGCATTGTATATCAGTTTCATAACATTTGGGTGAAGTCAGAGTGCGAAAATGGCAACTCTAGTAATTTTTCCATAAATCGACACAACTCAAGAGCTGTGAAAGTTACACCAACCAAAAGTATAAGTTTCATATTTTTTGTTTGAGGCAAATTTAGTTAGAGAACAGAAACCATTATCAAGACCTATTGCTTTTAATACAAAGCTACAGACGAACAAGGATAAAACATAATCCCTAAGTTAGCAATTGGGGCATAAAAAAATACATCTAGGAGTCAACCAATACTATCTTGAAAAACGCTTACAGATAAGTGCATTTACATCATTTGAAGCACTAAAACTGCATTGAGTCTAGGTCAGATGTGGATAAATTAAACTAATGCTACAAAAAATCTTTAAATAACAAAAAAACTAACTTTTAGAAAGACAATCACAGATTTGAACTGGTGAGTTTTGATGTGGCTTAAGGTTTATCTAGTAAATGCATACTCAATTTCGTACCTTTTTTATATCTCAAAGGTACTTAGAAGAATGTATGATAAAATCAGTTTTTGAGAAAACTCTTTGCTTTACACAGTTCAGTGTCCCTGTAATCCTTTACAATAGATTACTTGTAATATTAGGCATATTTATTCAATCATTCAGGCAATCTTCCAATACATCCAATATAATTATATAGGAGAATAAGAAGTGTTTGGAATCTGGAAACTAGTGTGTAATATTTGGATCATGTTGTTTTAGGATATCTGAAATATATATAACAGACATAAAATCTGTGTATATGTTTTACATGTTATATAATGTAGTGTATAAGTGTGATGATTCATGTACCAGAAGTGTTACTTTCCTGTCTCTCGTCATGAATTAAAAATCTTAATTTTATGACAAGGTGCCCATAATCATATCAGATTTATCTCTTACGACAAACAAGAACCTTCCTGGATTCTTCAAATATCAGGATGCATTTAAGTCAGTCTCCATGGGAGATTCCTCAGGATCTAAAGTCATGTCATGTAAAACAGAATCTCAGGGAGATTTTTTAGCATCTTATGTCTTGTCACATAATGTAATGAAGTTGTTACAGATCAACTAAGTACAGTGCTAATTATTTGAATTATTTTCTGATTTTATCATATCTATTTCCCTCAGATTATAATCCTCTATGTTTTTTATGAAGCATCGATATCAAGATCTTTCATATCAATATGACTATGTCTTTTATACATTGATCTTATTTTTTATAATAAGGAAATATCATATCTTGTGTCTGCAAAAATTACTAGTTAAACTCTGAAGTGAACCATGTATTTATTTCTACAAATCAATAAAACAATTATTGGATAAAAAAAGAAAACCTTTACCAAGAACATGCATCCTTATATATCATATATCATGTATATCCTCAATAATTAATTAAATGATGTCCAATATATATATAAAATGTTGGTGCCTGAACCAAACTTTATATCACATTTGACATTCAGAATCAAATTCCTTTTATTTATCTCAAAATTGACTAAATAATAATGAATGTTTACAAATAAAATGACAAATTAATGACAAAAGCCACTTAAAATAAACTTCTGATATCAGACTTTGTCACCTTAACAAATAATCAATACCATGTATCAGAAAAAATAACAAAGAAGCTGGTGACCCCTTACCTTGACATCAATGACAACCGAGACAAGATGCTACCATTAAATATCATCATTCCAAATCATCCATATTTATGCAAATATTAATTTTTAAATATCTTTAAAAGCATATAATTTGATCCCATGTGTTAAAATAATACAGTGTGGAGTAGTCCACTTGTCATCTGGGGTTGACAGGATTCACTCACACTTCTGCTTCAGCAGCAGATGGGTTGTTCAATTTTATGTGGGGAACATACAGGAAATGCACTAGTGATGTGCAATCAATAAAATAGTTGTAATTTGTAAAAAGCCGCAATAAAAAATGTCTTAAATTCAATAGAAATGTTAAACATCATTCTTTTATGAGAAACTGGTTACACCTAATCTTAAAAAGAGACTTTTTATTGCTTAATCACATATTTTCTTCAATTATTATTGCAACAATGCAAATAAAATATTAAACCATTTTCAATAAGTTATTTTTCATTAATCAATTATACCTACAATAATAAACAAATATTTTCCAAACCTTTTATATGAATTTGCTGTTTTCACAAATTTATATTTGTAAACATTGCACAATGGATTGGATTGGTAATGGTATTGATTTCCCTTTAGGGGCTTCATGGGCATTCAACCATATTATAATAATCAAAATAACAAAAAATACATTTTTTCTTTAAAAACCATATTGCAAATCTGTGTTTATAATCCTTTCATAATGTTTTTACCTGTAACATCTGTATTTAAATGATATTGAAATTATTTGGTGACAGAATAGAATATTTTATTATTCCAATCAAGGGCCCTTGATGGGCAGCATAACATGTACACATAACACCATACATCATGATTTGTAACAGAAAAACTTTGTACACGTACACTGTCAAATAAAGACAGATTAATAATGTCCTCTTTCCACAATTCTATGTGATCAATTGATTGGCAAATTACGTTATAATTTTTTTTTTGTAAAAAACTGAACAAAATACAGGAAATGTTTCTAAATAAAATGCTGCTTTAACAGGACAAAATTAAATTCTGCATGAACATTTATGCTGTTCTACGTCAAAAAAGGCTTCATATTTTTCTAATTTGGACAATAATAACTACTTAAGAGGAAATGTTAATAATCAGTAACTACTTTTATTCACAACATTGTATTTAAAACTGGCCAGATGAATGGAATACAAAGCTATTCAACTGAAATTAGATTTTAAATTCGGTTAGAAAAGTGGATCTACATAAAGATTTGGGAAATATACAACATACTAAACAATTACTTTTTGAATACCTATATTTCTTAAGGCAAAATGTGACTGGTTAAGCTAATATAAAGCTGTCTTGTTGAACTTCAACTTCACAACTGTACAAACTGAGGGTGTGTGGAAAGGACTTCAGCATTAATGGAAATAGATAATTTTTTTACAAAATAAAAAAAAACCAAACGTGGCATTAGTATTAGGGAGTGGATCTGATTTATAAAGAAAAACTTCAGGTTAAATGAGTAAGAATTGCTGAACAATTAAATTTATGAAAAACTATAAACAATAAGAATTTTTCATTTTTCCATAATTTGTAAATTATTGAATAACACAATGTATTTATTGAAATAAACATTTTTTTTGAAATTTTTGGTTTATATTTACCAACAAAATATATGTAATGCCTCAGTTTTCACATAATTTTCTAACGCAGCATTGTTAGTATTAAAACTTGTGGTTGATTAAGAGTTAAAAAAAAAAACCAGCTGAATGTCAAATATAGGTTGTTCAATTAAATTTATCCATGCTGTAGATCTTTAAAATGATATATCTATATGCTTTATCATAATATGCAGGAGAAAATTAGTCCAACATAATTGGCAATGAAACTGTCCATAATTATCATATTTAAAAATGGATCCATCTGCATCCTCAAAATATTTCCTGCAAATTAACATCTATCTTTCATCAAATCAAAAATATTTTCTATCTGTCGGTAAGAGAATCAGTTATCTTAGCTTTAATTAACAGACAAAACCTGACAGTAGATTGTGTTTAGTCCAACATGACAGATGGTTTGTTAATGACTTTTCACTTCAGCCAATGGGAGATAACTCTATATAATATCATCATGAAATTTACAAATATTTTCATATTTTAATTTCATAAAATAAAAAATTAAAAGAAGGAAATATTTTTCATTGTAAAAATATACTGATAAGGCCAACTAAAATTAATTAGTAGATTTTCATCCAATTTTTGAAAAAAATGGGGCGGGTGGGAGGATTTTATTTTTTAAATTTTATTTCGTATGAAACCTTCTTGCCACGTGTTATTCATATATGCAAGTGTAATAATAAGCTTATATCATGTAAATACATCCATAAGGTATCGTGTATAAGACAATAACAATCAAAACCAAGGAGTAACCAAAGACTCATAAAACCAAAAGACATTTACATCAACAGTTACAAAAAATAAGTAGGAAACAACACGAACTCCACTAAAAACCAGGAGTGAAATCAGGTGCTCCGGAAGGGTAAGCATTTCCTGCATGTTATGTTCAGTTCGGTAATGATGGAAGGTTGTTATGATTGAGGAAGAATATCACTGAGATATGATTTCTGACACTCTTTTGTCATAATGGCCAATCAGCTCATGATGGCGACCATAAAATTGCTTGAGTAATGACCTTAATTTGATTGATTCATAGCCCTGTCTTAGCAACTTTTGTGAAAGCAGTATTCCTTGTTCAACAAAATTAAGGTACTTTTAGCTAGCTCTAGAGTAACGTATCAATTGAGACACATATACTCCATACGCTGATGCCGCTTTTTCAAATTCGTAAATATATATATCTGATTGGCAACCACTGTTCTACATGTAATTGCCACTTTAGAAACCTATTTTATAGTAAACAACAGAAATGTGGAGAAATGCTCTCTTAAGTTGGACTATCTATATCAAATGTATTTTGCTTTCTAAGCAATGTTTTTTTTTGTCCTAATAAAATGAAACAAAGGCATTGGTATGCAACACGAGTACGATAAGTACGGAATAAAATGAATACTCAAACAGTGTTGAAATAATAGGGTTGGTCCTTAATATGCAAGATGCAAATATAATTAAAATGTAGAACATAAATTAATACTTAAGTTGTTTAATGACTCTATCATGGGTATTGGGACAGAGGATGTTTGCTGTTTTTCTACAAAAAACGAAAGGCATGGATAAATTTATTAAAATCTAAGTCTTAAGTCTTAATGTAAGTGACCGCATTTTGAGTTCAGAAAATCGACAAACATACGCATTTTTAATTTATTAATTTATAGCAAGCTCTTTGACTAAGAAAAATGCGTATGTTTGTCGATTTTCTGAACTCAAAATGCGGTCACCAATTTATAAAGTTCATGCTTGTGTCAATTTCTGTATTCCAGTCAAAAGTGTTCCACGATTCTTACGCTTTTGGGTTTCATTCACAGTCCAAATTTCTTGACACAAAGTCATTATATAAATATAAGAAATCCAAGGTGTTTTTCTCACAAACGTTTGTGTCATTTGTGACATACCATCTGCGATTTGCGTTCTTGGACACAGCGTATTACTCGTAACCCGAATATTTCACGCCCTTCTCGTAATCAATCTTTATTCTCGGTAAATGATGTTGTCATCATATATCAGCAGAATATATCGACTTAATCATTCAGTAAGAATTCTCTAAGAAATACGAAAACCAAATTAGAAACAGGAAGTTTCACATGAAACGAAATTATCGACGGTTACCGGTATGACGGAATGAACAAAATCCGGAAATCGTAATTTTTTCAAAAATAAAAAAAATCGGGGCGGGCGCGGATGAAAATCTATCAATTAATTTTAATTGGCCTAATGTCTTACAACCTTTTTAAAAATATTTTGATGTTGTAAACAAAAATAAATTAGTTTTGATTTGGCGCAATACTTTTGGACTTTAATACTTATTGATCGACAATTCACTGATAATAAATTATGTAACTTTCTATACAAAAATAATAACATAAATTAACTCTACTTGGTTAAAGGTGAAAAAGCAATCTTTAACCTGTATCCTCAAGATGTCCATAAGGTTACTTGAGAGCTGACATCTGTAAAAGTGAGGATAGTATTGATTCCTCCATAATAACATTCCTTTGTTCCTTGTATAAACCTGGCACAACACTGATAAAGCTGACTATTGATTGTTATTCCAAATAATTCTCCTAAATTAACTCAAATTATTCCAATTAATGATGGAATAAATATGAGCTTGCAGTATGAAAAATGTGGACATAGGCACCTATAGCACTTGCTGACTGACCTATTATAACCTTTCAATTTCTTTTTAAAATAAGCATTTTTAAATTGAGCCAAAAATTATTTGAATTTTAAAAGAAAAGAAATTCTTCTTTAATATTTCTAAAAGTAATGTGATTAATACTTACCTATATTTACCTCTGTAAATTACGTTTAACGTACATTATTTGACAAATCGTTTATTAAAATTGAGAATTTTTTTCAAGTTGTAATTTTTTTGATTATTTTTATTCAGTTATCATACAGCATGACCACAGGATAATATCAAAAGTACATAAAAGACAATTTTTAATAACGAGACTGTGTACAAAGTCTCTAGACAGTGAGACCTTCCAGGTGGTGCAAGTTATTGAGAACGTTGTAAGGGAGATAATTCTAATGTATAGTCCTTGAATGGCAAGACTTAGTAAAAATATCTATGATATAAAATGTAATTATCAAGAAATAAAAAAACTCTTATATAAAATGTTACAGACCAGACAATATAATTAAGTAGTATAATGGATGGAGATGTGAGGTTCACATCACCATATCAGTTTAAGCTACTTTAAGGACATGTTGAACTACTAAAGCTTGATTTAATTTACTTTTCCAAATGTCAAATGCATATACGCATTTTGTAATTCTTTTATAAGTATTTAAGTATCTAACCATGTTCAAATTGTATGATTACTAATCATTAAAGTATCGGAAACTAGGAAGTAGGTGTCTGGCAGTTTTAAAAAGAAGTCACATGCTACAACTCATCATTGCCAAGATGCTGATGCAATATGAAGTCATTCTGTTCAAACAAACTTGAAGTAAATTGGACGAAATTTTTAAAAGTTTATTAAAAATATGGAAAAATTATAAAGTATGGCAAACAGGAAGAAGATGTCTGATGTCGATAGGTTTGATGTTTAAAAGAATTTGACCACTGACTGAACTTGATGCTGATGATACTGTTGACAGAATTTAGGATCGTTATTAGTCCAAATAATTATGACGTCTGGCAAGGCTATTTTATTTTTTTTCTGGGACGCCTTCGTCGTAGGAAGGCGTCCCAGAAAAAAATTAAAATAGCCTTGCCAGACGTCATAATTATTTGGACTAGATCTTTATCCTTTAGGAGTTTTCATTGTCTAATATATTGTTTGGCCTGACAAAAAGCAAATGACAGTATAAAAGGGCTGAAAAGCATTCAAAATACAGTGTTACCCAGGATTATCATTTGGATCAGCACAAGAAGAGAAGAACTTAATGTAAAACTTGCGTCTCACCTGATTTTTTAGTTTCTGAATATCATCAAAATATGTTTAAACTATCAGCACACAAATATTTATATACATATATAAGAACAACGAAATTTGTTTTACATGCACACGTATAAAAATTGCGGTTTTTATCCAACACAATCATAGGTTTGAACGTAGTTTTCAATTTAGACTTGTTTATATTTTTTCGTTTGGGCCTGTATCATATTTTCCCTCCGGTTTGTATGATCCGCTCAACCTATTTTGACTCTTTAAAATTCAAGCTGGTGTACAATTTTTTGCACTTCAAGTTTGTGGTATAACATCTGTGCCACAAGTTTATTGTTTTCTGTTTAGTATTAAATTAATATAAAGATCCATTTTGTTACATCTACAACGAAATTTGTCTTACATGCACACGTATAAAAATTGCAGTTTTTATCCAATGCAATCATAGGTTTGAACATAGTTTTCAATTTAGACTTGTTTATATATATAAGAATATAGATTTTATCATACAGTTCTCACTTTATACAAACAACCTTTCACTTCAGCAATAAGTTAACATGCTTTAAGAGTTTGTAAAGATGAACTCAAACTGCAATTGTCAAGTTTCATAAAATTCTAAGAAAGTTTGACACAGTCACTTGTATTTCATAAACCCAAGCTCATCAAGTTTTCTTATTTTTAAACGAAAGCACCAGAGTTTAGATATATATACTAAGCATCATCAATAAACTATAACTGACCTTGATAAGGCCTATAACTAACTATAACAGACCTTGATAAGGCCTATAACTAACTATAACTGACCTTGATAAGGACTATAACTAACTATAACTGACCTTGATAAGGCCTATAACTAACTATAACTGACCTTGATAAGGACTATAACTTACTATAACTGACCTTGATAAGGCCTATAACTAACTATAACTGACCTTGATAAGACCTATAACTAACTATACCTGACCTTGATAAGGACTATAACTAACTATAACTGACCTTGATAAGGCCTATAACTAACTATAACTGACCTTGATAAGGACTATAACTAACTATAACTGACCTTGATAAGGCCTATAACTAACTATAACTGACCTTGATAAGGACTATAACTTACTATAACTGATCTTGTTAAGGACTATAACTAACTATAACTGACCTTGATAAGGCCTATAACTAACTATAACTGACCTTGATAAGGACTATAACTAACTATAACTGACCTTGATAAGGCCTATAACTAACTATAACTGACCTTGATAAGGACTATAACTTACTATAACTGACCTTGATAAGGCCTATTACTAACTATAACTGACCTTGATAAGGCCTATAAATAACTATAACTGACCTTGATAAGGCCTATAAATAACTATAACTGACCTCGATAAGGACTATAACTTACTATAACTGCCCCTCATAAGGCCTATAACTAACTATAACTGACCTTGATAAGGCCTATAACTAACTATAACTGACCTTGAAAAGGACTATAACTAACTATAACTGACCTTGATAAGGCCTATAACTAACTATAACTGCCCCTCATAAGGCCTATAACTAACTATAACTGACCTTGATAAGGCCTATAACTAACTATAACTGACCTTGAAAAGGACTATAACTAACTATAACTGACCTTGATAAGGCCTATAACTTATGGCATCAGTATAAGGATTGTCTATCATGTCTTCTAAATCATCAAAGGTATGCAGTATTTCTTCTATTACCCTGAAAATATAATTCAACCTCTAAAATAAATTAAACCGGTTTCATCTGATACTCTGAAATAATAAAACTTTTAAATTAAAATAAACCATTGTATCTTCTGTTACTCTGAAATAATCCAACCTCTAAATTAGAATAATCCTATGTTTCTTTAATGCTTAAACTTTAAAGAGACAAAACAACCAAGGTTAAAGTTCTGCAAGTCAAATTTTGCAAATTGCTCAATACACTACAGTATAAAAATCTAAGTTATATTTAAATACTTGTCTCAAACCTAGATCTCACATTACAAAGGAAATTAAGAGGAAATTCACTTTCAAGAAGTTTGTCAACTGAAGATAATTGATTTTAACAAAAACTTCCTCAATTTTCATAATTTGGTTTAGTAATAAAAGGCATTTAAAAACTGCTATCTTCTAAATTTTAACACTAAACATAAAACAATAAAACAATGCTCTTTCCTCCTTCATTGATACATCTTATGTAAAACAAGAATGTGTCCTCAGTACACGAATGCCCCACTCGCACTATCATTTTCTATGTTCAGTGGACCGTGAAATTGGGGTAAAATCTCTAATTTGGCATTAAAATTAGAAAGATCATATCATAGGGAACAAGTGTACCAAGTTTGAAGTCGATTGGACTTCAACTTCATCAAAAACTACCTCGACCAAAAACTTTAACCTGAAGCGGGACAGACGGACGAACGGACGCACAGACCAGAAAACATAATGCCCCTCTACTATCGTAAAAAAGTTTTGACTGCTTGGTTTACAAAATATTTCAACCAGATGCTCCGCAGGGCGCATCTTTATACGACCGCAGAGGTTGAACCCTGAACGATTGGGGCAAGTATGGACACAACATTCAAGCTGGATTCAGCTCTAAATTTGGATTGTGATTAAATAGTTGACACAGCATAGGGTTCTGACACAGAATGAATGTGGTCTAATGAGACTTAAAATATTTTTTTTGCCTTTGAGCAATTCACTATGCTGTTGAATATTAATCCTCTCTAAAAAAATGTTTGAAGAAATTTTCTTTTTATTTATGAAATCTGAAATGAGAAAATTTAATCCCCCCCCCCCCCCATTATTTTTTTCACATCCCCCTTTCCCTATTTCTAAAACTGATCTCAATTCAAATTTCGAATGGAGTTTGCAACAATAACTACTCATTTAAATACATTTAAGTTGATTCAACTACTATTCTGGACAAAGAAAGATAACTCCAATTGAAAATTTCTTGCTATTGCACAATATTGTGCAATTAGATATTTCTTGCTATTGCGCAATACTGTGCAATTGAAAATATTTGCTATTGCACAATACTGTGCAATTGAAGATTTCTTGCTATTGCGCAATACTGTGCAATCAAAAATTTCTTGCTATTGCACAATACTGTGCAATTGAAGATTTCTTGCTATTGCTGAATACTGTGCAATTGAAAATTTCTTGCTATTGCACAATACTTAGGGACGACATCAAAAGATCGATGTAGGATAAAAAACTTAAATCGTATAGTTTGGGGATGGGGGTCAACATTGCTGCAAGTTTTGTTAATCTAAAATCGATTTTACATATATCCCTATTGGTCAATCAATTTTTCCCAGTTTAAGTTAAGAGGGGGGTGTGGGGGTCAGTGAAAAAACTATGTGAATTAAGTTTTTGATCCTTCATTGAACTTTTGATGTCGTCCCTTAATATAATAATTTTGGATCCTGATTTAAACCAATTTGAAAACTGGGCCCATAATCAAAAATCTAAGTACATGTTTAGATTCAGCATATCAAAAAAGCCCAAGAATTCAATTTTTGTTAAAATCAAACTTAGTTTAATTTTGGACCCTTTGGACTTTAATGTAGACCAATTTGAAAACGGGACCAAAAATTAAGAATCTACATACACAGTTAGATTCGGCATATCAAAGAACCCCAATTATTCATTTTTTAATGAAATCAAACAAAGTCCAATTTTGGACCCTTTGGGCCCCTTATTCCTTAACTGTTGGGACCAAAACTCCCAAAATCAAACCCAAGCTTCCTTTTATGGTCATAAACCTTGTGATTAAATTTCATAGATTTCTACTTGCTTATACTAAAGTTATAGTGCGAAAACCAAGAAAATGCTTATTTGGGCCCTTTTTGGCCCCTAATTCCTAAAATGTTGGGACCAAAACTCCCAAAATCAATCCCAACCTGCCTTTTGTGGTCATAAATCTGGTTTTAAATTTCATAGATTTATATTCACTTTTACTAAAGTAAGAGTGCGAAAACTAAAAGTATTCGGACGACGATGACGACGACGAAGAAGACGACAATGACGACGACGCAGACGAAGACACCAACGTGATACTAATGTACGACCAAAAATTTTTCAATTTTTGCGGTCGTATAAAAATGATAAACTCTAGTACATATTACATTGTATTTTCAAACCATGTAGCTTTAGGGGAGATATATAATATTCATGGATTATTTGATTTGTTGACATACAGGTTCCCAGGTATGATCTCTATGTTTAATCTCATAGAGAAATAACTTGGGACTGTTACCAATACATAAACGGCTCAAGTAGGATATACGGTACTATAGTTCCGGCTTTTTTGCTGTAAATTCCTACGCGTATGTATTCATGGGTAATAAAGGTAAAACTGTTTGAATTTTTCATTCTAGTAAAATTAATGAGTGGTTGACAGGTTGACAGGTTGACAACTTTGAAAATGTTATCGTTGAAATAAGTGGTTGACAGGTTGACAAGTCGACAGGTTGACAATTTTAAAAATGTTATGGTTGAAATAAGTGGTTGACAGGTTGACAAGTCGACAGGTTGACAGGTTGACAAGTAGACAAGTCGACAGGTTGACAATGTTAAAAATGTTATCGTTCAAATAATTGGTTGACAGGTTGACAAGTCGACAGATTGACAATGTTAAAAATGTAAAAACAAATTATAGTTAACAGGTTGACAGGTCGACAGGTTAATAAGACGTTGACCTGATTTGGGACAGGCGCAAAAATGCGATGTTTCAACCTGTTAACTTGTTGACCTGTCGGCCTGTCAACTTGTTGACCTGTCAACTTGTCGATCTGTCAACTTGTCGATCTGTCAACTTGTCGACCTGTTATCCGGTCGATCTTAACACTTATAAACTTGTCGTTTGTCAACCTTTTCATTGTCAACCTGTCGACCTGTCGACCTGTTAATATGTCAAAATATATATATATACATGTAACCTATTTACTTCTAATTTAAACCAATTTACTCCTATTTTCTTCCGATGGAACTACAGTACCGTATATCCTACTTGACCCTACATAAACATACTATCCTGGTAAAAAACAAATTCAGAATAAGGCAAAAAGTAAAGGGTGGGGTAGTACACAATTTAAAAATAATTTAAACTCTAACAAGTTCAGGGAATATAAATGTTGAAAATTTGCTGCACAGCCCTATGTTTTGACTTTTGAATAAAATAGTAGTGCATATCAACTATCTATTCTAGGATATATTTTTTCACAGATTTTCATAGAAAAGGTGCCAGCTCCTACGGGAAATTGCATTGTCTATATTTACAGAAATGCAACCTTAAGGATTAAGCTTTGGGTGTTGATGTTAGATCTACAATTGTTTCTGTTTAATTTATATAATTATTCACAACTTTAATAGACTAAGGATGAAGAACTTGGCATAATATAAATTATATTGTAATAGTTGAACCTTTACTGCAAAAGCCAGAACCATTCAACAAATTCCAATGCTGTATAAGTAAAAGAATAGAGTTACAATGTCCCCTGTCTTGCACATATTTTATCTATCCAAGGAACAATGACAGCAACTAACACATTTTTTGTTCTTTAAAACTTTTTTTGAATAACTTAGAGAAAAGAAGGCTTCAGAGCAAAAACAATGCAATTTTACAATATAATTAATTATTCCAAGGGGAATAACTCATGAACAAAATGTTAGTTTGACATACATGTTATAAAGTTCATTCTATAAGGAACATGTGTGCTAAGTATAAGGTTGATGTAACGACAGACTACCTTAAACCAAATCTTTAACCTGATATTGGGCAGATAGATTGACATGCTAAGTATAAGGTTGATGTAACCACAGACTACCTTAAACCAAATCTTTAACCTGATATTGGGCAGATAGATTGACATGCTAAGTATAAGGTTGATGTAACCACAGACTACCTTAATCACCTGATATTTAACCTGATATTGGGCAGATAGATTGACATGCTAAGTATAAGGTTGATGTAACCACAGACTACCTTAAACCAAATCTTTAACCTGATATTGGGTAGATAGATTGACATGCTAAGTATAAGGTTGATGTAACCACAGACTACCTTAAACCAAATCTTTAACTTGATATTGGGCAGATAGATTGACATGCTAAGTATAAGGTTGATGTAACCACAGACTACCTTAAACCAAATCTTTAACCTGATATTGGGCAGATAGATTGACATGCTAAGTATAAGGTTGATGTAACCACAGACTACCTTAAACCAAATAATTAACCTGATATTGGGCAGATAGATTGACATGCTAAGTATAAGGTTGATGTAACCACAGACTACCTTAAACCAAATCTTTAACCTGATATTGGGCAGATAGATTGACATGCTAAGTATAAGGTTGATGTAACCACAGACTACCTTAAACCAAATCTTTAACCTGATATTGGGCAGATAGATTGACATGCTAAGTATAAGGTTGATGTAACCACAGACTACCTTAAACCAAATCTTTAACTTGATATTGGGCAGATAGATTGACATGCTAAGTATAAGGTTGATGTAACCACAGACTACCTTAAACCAAATCTTTAACCTGATATTGGGCAGATAGATTGACATGCTAAGTATAAGGTTGATGTAACCACAGACTACCTTAAACCAAATCTTTAACCTGATATTGGGCAGATAGATTGACATGCTAAGTATAAGGTTGATGTAACCACAGACTACCTTAAACCAAATCTTTAACCTGATATTGGGCAGATAGATTGACATGCTAAGTATAAGGTTGATGTAACCACAGACTACCTTAAACCAAATCTTTAACCTGATATTGGGCAGATAGATTGACATGCTAAGTATAAGGTTGATGTAACCACAGACTAACTTAAACAAAATCTTTAACCTGATATTGGGCAGATAGATTGACAAACAGTCAGTAAAACATAATGCTTCTCTACCATTGAGGAGGGGTATAAAAACTTCACACATATTCAATTTTCATGATAGAAAAACAAAGGATACAGGTATCCATTCATAACTCAAATCATAGTACATGAATAGAAAAAAACACACAAAAAGGATAGAAACTTAGGAGTCATCCATAATTGGCAACCATTTTCCAAAGTGAACAATACGTACACTTGGGGGGAGGGGGTTAAAAAATCAACATTTTTACCGTATGCTTTTAAAAATTTTAAAATTCAAACAGTCAAACAGTTTCAGTTTATTTTCAATGCAAGTTTTTATATTAAACTAAACTATAATAGACAGGATCTTCCTTTTATCAAGAATGATTTATTCCTGTCTTGAAATCTGAAAATGGTTGATGTACACTTTTTGAGGGAGGGTGGGGGTTTGGAAAAAGTATGTTTTGTACAGAAAATGGTTGACAATTATGGATGACCCCTTAGCTTTTATTGCTGTTCTTCATCTTAAATTTAAAAAGAGGCCTTCAACAGAGAGCAAAAATGCTCTCATCTCACAGCCAGTTTAAGACAGCCCCATGCACATTTTAAAGCCCATGGTCTGAGGCTCTCCTAAAAGTCAGTAAATAGCAAACAAAACCTGTACTCACTATTCAGTTAACCATTTTACACTTAAATGTATCAAAAATCATATCAATATTTACAGGTTTTACAAAGAGTAAGGTCGGCTTCAGAATGAAGGAAGGACAGAATAATGAAATGGCAGACATAGGGAGCAATATATGTTGAGTTGCCTTGGCTACCTCGTGGTGTGGTTGTGAGAACGGAATAAATATAAATAATTCCATTTAGAATTGAAAATCTTGAAAACCTGCCACTTTATTCACAAAATATATAACTACTAAATTTGATCACAGGTTATACGGATATGTTCATGAATGGCAAGTATTTTTATCAGTAAATTTTTCGGGGAAAAGAGCCACTGTCGAAAAAATCAGTAAAAATATTTTTATTTTCCTAATGAATTTTCTGATTTATTGTTACAAAACCTTTGCTGTATAAATCAATTCCATTAATCATTCAAGTGTCGTATCATCATTTTATGGAGACCTTTTTCAAACCAAAACAAGGATGGGTGGACAAACACACACATACTGTAAAACACAATGCCCTAACTTTAAAAAGTTAAAAATTTCAATAAACCACAACTCAAAAACAACCAATTGTCAATTAAACATAAGACAGCTTGGGCGTTGTGTTGTGGAGATCCACAGTGAAAATACAGTGAAAATACAGAAATATTTGATGATATTTATTTTCAATCTTTACAATTATGCTTTTATTTGTTGAGAATTGTATCTTCTATATCCCTGGAAATTCAAATACAAAAGTTACAAATACAGTTTTTTCCTTCTTCAGGTCAGTTCCATATTTTCTAGCTGAATAAAAAATTGAGGTCTCTGTAGTTTTGGCTCAATTTGCATTTCCACTAATTGATAAACTTTGAGACAAACTTACTTTTAACTCTTGGGTTCTTCAATAAGTTGAACCTCAGTTCTAATTATTTTTAATAACAACATGGAGTACAACTTACTGATTACTTGGCTCAGCTAACTTTCTAGCTTTATCTTCTGCTTTCTTCTTGTCAATTTCTGCTTTCTTCTTGTCAAACTCTGCTTTTTTCTCTTTGTAAATTTGTATAGCTTTATGTCTTCTGACAGCTGAAATAAGTGTGTATGATTTTATGACTTTAACATAAAATTCGATGAGAGCTGAAAAGAATTTTGAAGATGCCAAAGGAGAATACAACATAATAAATCCTACCATAGTAATCCATAGGTAAAATTGAGAATGGAAATGGGGAATGTGTCAAAGAGACAACAACCCAACCATAGGACAAAAACAGTAGAAGGTCACCAACAGGTCTTCAATGCAGTGAGAAATTTACGCACCCGTATTTACTTCTGGATACTATCTATTGATCATAAACTTGCTTCTGTCCAAGTTTGGTAGAAATCCAGGATAGTTTCAGAAAGTTAATAAAATTCAAAAAACTTAAACCACAAAGTGAATATTTCTTGTCACCGCAAACAACAACAACAGAATGTAGGATAGCAACGTTCCGCTTTTGCAACAAATGTCGCAGGCTCCACAAAAACTTTCACGTTTTATTTTTTGCATAGATTTGTATATTGATTTTCTTGCTGATATACAATGTACCGGTGATTCATATACGCTTACCTGACTGGGATTTGACAATTTTCTTTATTATTTCATCATTGGCCTTATCAACATTACATACAACATCATCTGTCATGAATACTTTGGTTTTACCAATCTGAAATACAAGTGTGGGTTATTAGAATATAACTCATGATGGTACAGGCAAATATGAGATAAATGAACAATAACATTTCCACAGTGATCAAGATTAATTTGGACATTTAGATCTATGACTTCAAAACTAATATCAACCAATAAAAAATGTCTTTATGGTACCTGTTTTATGTACATAATAGAAAAGTCAAAGGGAACCCAATCCATGAAGGTACCAGTATCTAAGGATTTGTTATAAATTTGCAATTGCACAAATGTTCAATAGGTCATGTCATTGTGATACTATAGTTGATACAAATGTTCAATAGGTCATGTCATTGTGATACTACAGTTGATAAATTGTCATAGTCTCATAACTTCCTTTAGAAATTTTGAAGCAAAATGACAATATTATATGGCAAAAACTTTTAAAAAAATTGTGAGAGCTTTTTAAACAGGTCTCAGAGTAGTTGCATTCACAATGAAAAATTGTGGTAGGATAGTCCAAGAAAAATTGTGGTAGGATAGTCCAAAAAAAATCAAAGTCCTATCAATTCAGTAAACATTGTTGAATTAAAATTATAAGGATACAACATTATGAACTAAACCAGGGCTTTCCATTGAAGCCGGTAGCCGGCGGAAATCCGACGCTTACGGTGGCTTCAGGTGCAGGCTACCTCACTGCCAAAAATATAAATTCAAATAGAAAAAATATCTTTTTCAAATGTTTACAGGCAGCCGAGAGACGTATATTGTCGCAAAGTCGCGGTCACGATAAACAAGAATGAAAAGTCAATGTTTACCTTGGGCTAAATATAGTTCACATGAATTCAGGTCACTGATTGGTTGTCTATTTAAAGTCAGAATGCATCGTTTCTTTTCAAAGATAACAAGAGAGACGTTCCGGTGGTCAATGAACGATAACAATAGAGACGTTCCGATGGTCATTAACTCGTTGGCTTTTTTTGGCTTTTAAAACGTGAAGACAATCAGATAGGATGACAATCTTATGTTATGGAATAATATTAGTCAAATTAAAGAAAGTGTAGTAGATGATATTGTTCAGAATCTGGAAAACAGTATCTTTTGAAGTTCATTTTTCAAAGCCCACGTGGTGTTCAGAGAATCAAGGTCAAAAACGAAAGTAGAATATTGTCGACTCGACATCAAATAAATAACATTTCCAAATGATTTATGTATCCGACTTATTGAACATTTTCCCCAAAAAATAGAAAATCAGAGGATATATCAATTTTCTATCAATGCTTAAGAAATAATTGTATGATTTAAATACGCGTAACAGTCTTTAGAGAGAAAAGGGGGGTCATTTGTTTACAAATGCACGTAGTTATGCAAAATAAATCGATCAAGATTTCTAACAAACCGGAGGATTATTTAAATACAAGAGGCTGTCACAACGACAGCAAACCGGATTTATTAATATTTATTTGTGTCCTGGCAATATCACAAGAACCATTACTGATGAATGGTGAAAGTGAAAATCGTCAATATCAAATTTGACCTCCATTTTGTCATCAGTATCAACATATTAAAATTTGAAAAGCTTAGATTGAATGGTTCGTGAGTAAATGCAACAACGTGAATGGAAACGCCATTTTACAATCTTTCAAGAACTATAACGCCTGAACGGTAAAAGTCAAAATCGTCATTATTGAACTTGACCTCTATTTTGTCATCAGTAACAACATATAAAAATTTCAAAAGCTTTGGTTGAATGGTTCATGAGAAAATGCACGGACACGACTGGAAACACCATTTTTCAATCTTTCAAGAACCATAACTCCTGAACGGTAAAAGTCAAAATCGCCATTATTGAACTTGACCTCTATTTTGTCATCAGTAACAACATATTAAAATTTGGGAAGCTTTGGTAGAACAGTTCATGCGTAAATGCACGGACACAACTGGAAACTCCATTTTTCAATCTTTCAAGAACCATATCTCCTGAACGGTAAAAGTGAAAATCGTCATTATTGACCTTGACCTCCATTTTGTCATCAGTAACAACATATTAAAATTTGGGAAGCTTTGGTAGAACAGTTCATGCTTAAATGCACTGACACGAATGGAAACTCCATTTTTCAATCTTTCAAGAACCATAACTCCTGAACGGTAAAAGTCAAAATCGCCATTATTGAACTTGACCTTCATTTAGTTGTCAGTAACAACATATAAAAATTTTAAAAGCTTTGGTTGAACGGTTCATGAGTTAATGCACGGACAACATTTGATTGCCGCCCGCCCGGCCGCCCGACCGCCCGGCCGCCCGCCGTACATTCCCAAATCAATAACCGACATTTTTGTCACAAAAATCCGGTTAAAAACTCCTTTAAAAGTAAATGAATTTTAAGCACAAGGTAATGAAAATAAAAAACTGACATAAAAAAAAAATGAAATTTCTTTGAGTTTTTTTTTTTTTTTCTTTCTTTAATTTCATACATAAACAAGAATGTGTCCTCAGTACACGAATGCCCCACCAGGGGCGTAGCTAGGCCAAAATGATGTGTACGCAATGCCGGGGAAAGAAGTCATACGGCGCAGAGGGGTATGGGGACGCTCAAGGCCCCCAGAAGCTCTAGAGTAAATTGTGCAAAATCCTGCATTCTCGCGATTTCCTAGGACTGAAAATGACCTCACAGAAATCTTATTTTCATGAGTAACAATTCAACTTTTGAAAATAATTAAATTTGAAAAAAAAAATAGAGAAAAAAAAATTCTAATGTGTAGTGGGAGAGCTTATTTATATATTAGGTAACAATTAAAATATATAGTGCCACCACCATATATTTTAATTGCTACCTAATTAGTCTCAACCCACTATACATTCACTGAGAAAATCTAAATTACATAAATAAATTGAATCACATTTCTCTGTTTTATTTTATAAGAGAACAAGCAGTCTTTCTTTTAGGTTTTAATTCTCAAAGTTAGTTCTGAAAGTCAATGACCATTTCCTTTCCAGTTATCCAAAACCGTGTCTGTTTAAATTTGTTTTTTTGTGGTATATGTTCAATAGAACAAGCCCAGATAAACAATGATAAACGAATTGATTTCATTGTATTTCTTTAGTCGTCTCATGGTACTGAAAGTGTTCTATCGTTGTCGTCCAGACCGACATACATGCATATTAAATGTTAAGTATTTTAAGGATTCCCGTGTATAAATCCTTGTTTATATCATCATAGTTTGGAAACCTTTAACTATATATTTGAATATAAATACAATGTACTTTTGAAGTCCCATAATCTACAAGGAAAAGCTTCAAAACTAAATCTGAGTTCTTTTTATCAACTTCCAAAAACGAGTCTTTTATTTTTACAAAGCAAGGAAAACAAGCACTTTAAATTTTGCACATGGAGAATAAGCACTTTTAATCTCGAGACACGTGAAATTAAATGAACGAGGCACCCATCTTGCACGACCGAACATAAAATAAAAAAGTAAAAAACATGTTGATCGTAAAAAAAACGACGAATAGGTTGCAAAAATATTACCCTTATATTAGAACATCACGTTTTATTTCATCAGTCATTTTGAAATCTTCAGAAAAGATGTCAGGGTAAGAAGGCATAGTAGACGCACTTATTGTATTCTGAAACCCCGAGGAATCAGCTATTTTAATTGTTGCATCAGCAGCACAATCACGATGCTGGTCCCGAAAATGTAAATCCCGAAAATGTAAAGAGAAAACTAATTTCCGGAACGGAATATAGTTACAAAGTGACTATTAACATATTTTTATAACACTTTATAATTAATTCTATTGCTTAAGTTTTATTCTAACTAGATTTACCATATTTTTATTTTTGTCAAATTTTTGATGTGTACGCAAATGCGTTTTTGCGTACGGGTTGCTACGCGCCTGCCCACTCACACTATCATTTTCATGTTCAGTGGACCGTGAAATTGGGGTAAAAACTCTAATTTGGCATTAAAATTAGAAAGATCATATCATAGGGGACATGTGTACTAAGTTTGAAGTCAATTGGACTTAAACTTCATCAAAAACTACCTTGACCAAAAACTTTAACCTGAAGCGGGACAGACGGACGGACGAACGAAAGAACGGACGGACGGACGGACGGACGGACGCACAGACCAGAAAACATAATGCCCCTCTACTATCGTAGGTGGGGCATAAAAATGGTAATTTGAAAGATTAAATTAGGTGCCAGGAGATTGCGAGAATGCAGGATTTTGCTCTATTTATGCCAGAGCTTCTGGGGGCCTTCAGCGGCCCCCAGACCCCCTGCCGTAAGGCACCAAGCTTACAGCTTGGTGGGCGTCCGGCTTCGCCGAACGCATATGTTATAGCCGCCTATAATTTTAATTCAGCCTTCTACTTCCATTTCAATGGAAAGCCCTGCTAAACAAGATGGCAAAAATATTACCACACCTGAAAGCTTTTTGTCAGTCTCAGAAAGTATGCATACATCAAAAAGTCATACTTTATTTTGGTTAAAGATATTTAAGGAAGCCACTTATTAAATTATGACCTATGATTTTTCCATCTGTGCTAAAACATTTACTTAACAATATTGATAACATTATGCGAAGATCTTAAGTTAATCCAATTAATATATATTCTATTGTTGTCTCATATCTCAGTCATACGTATGATAAACAAATTCATATTACCTGATATCCATCTTTTTCACTGATCACACAGAATTTGAAAATTTCTTTACATTTTTCAACGTCAGGTATCATAGAGTGGGAAGGTAGACAAGACAACATCAATGCTTTATATCTGAAAATACAACTTGAATGAATGGTCAAAACAAAAACCTAATGATTTATGAGAGGGGGGGGGGGGGGTCAGAGGGTGCTGATCCAGAAATCCAGGACTTAAAAACATGAAATCCTGAGGTCCCGAATTTAGTAAATAAAGGGCTGCGCTTTAGCGCATGATACGTCTGTTGCTCTTTTAACTTGTCTTTTATGCTTTAAATGAATTTATATGATCAACTAGAAATATATATTCAAATCAAAAGGGATGTTACATTAATATATTCACCAAAGTTTCATAAAATCCCCCTTTTTGAAGTATAAAAATTCATTACTTAAGAAAACGTAAAATCTAAAATTTATAAAAATGGAAAGGGAGCTTATGTCAATAGATATAAACAATTTATCAAAGTTGCATAAAATTTTGTGAAAGTGTTGGTTATTGTCCCAAAATTGGAAAATCCCCCCTTTTTTAAGCATAAAAATTCATAACACGGAAATGTAAAATCTGAAGTTTCATGGACATTGGTGAATAGATATAAACAATTCACTTAAGTTTCATGGAAATTGGTGAAAGTGTTTTTGAGTTATTGTCCGAAGTGTGGACGACGGACAACGGTATACCATAATACGTCCCGTCTAAAAGACGACGGGCGTATAAAAATGAATCCAGACATCCAGAAATTCGAAGAAAAAAAATCCCGGATCTCGAAAGGGTCAATAGCGAAAGGGTCTGTCAATCCCGAAATCCCAAGCTTAAAAACACCTGATCCTGACGTCCCGAAAAAGGTCCTGCCCCCCCCCCCTTCCCCCCCCCCCCCCATTTATATCTATCAAATAAAGCTGATAACAGATGTGTTGAATGTCATTAATCCAAAATTTTCTTTCCTTATAGTCTTGTAGTTTTATAATAAAAGCCATTAAAAATAAAGACAAAGCAGAATGAAGATATGTATCTTTCAGCCTTGCTTTTTCTTGAAAATGGTTTCTTGTGTATGCTTTTATCTCACATGTTGTTAACTTATCTTTAAAAGACATTTCTACATACCTGCTGACAAGGTCATGAAACTTGATCCTGTACGGATATCCAAACTTCTTTATTTTGATTGTCTCACTGATACCCGTATATCTGAGTTGTGCTAGAACATATTCTGGTATAAATGTCATAGCTGACTTTGTAGTATTTGGTTTCAAACATCTGATTATATGTGGTGTAGAGGACTGGACCTTGATCATCAATTCTGATAAGGAACACTGAAATGGATACATTAATTTACATAGCTAGTTGGGTTGATGTCTAACTGACTTTTCACAGCAAAATTGCAAAGTTCCTGTATTGAAATACCAAATAAATAATAAAACAAACAAAATGCTCTTAAGTGCCTGTTGCTCACTTGGATCTATGTACATTTTCAACAATAGCCACTCTCTGACATGTTTCCAATTATTATAGTTTTCATGACAAAAGTCAATAAAAATGCTTTGCTGAGCGTAGCCTGATACGACCCCTGAGGTTGAACCCTGAACAGTTTGGGCAAATTTGGACACAATATTCAAGCTTGAAACTGACTGAATTAGGATTGTGATCAAATTTTTGACATAGTATAGGTTTCTGACACAAAATAAATGTCAAATCTTACAAATCTATTTCAGAGCAATTGAAATACTTATACACAAGTTATTATCCTGAAAGTAGAAAAATGCTTGTTTGGGCCCCTTTTTGGCCCTAATTCCAAAACGGTTGGGACCATCATCCCCAAAATCAATCCCAATAGTCCAGTCGAATTGTGAAACAATTGCTCAGATTGTGGTAAAAGCATCAAACTTTGCAGAGTGTTAGTTGAGGTCATAACTAACATTTTTAGCTATGGACCCAATTCAGAAAATCAAAATGGCGGCTCTGGGCGGCCATTTTGAAATCATGTTAAAAAAAATAATAAAAATAATTAGAAAAAATATGAAAAATATATTTCTTTACCAATTTTGATAAACTTTCGTATTTCTTATGACAAAGAATATCAACTGAGAACTATTGAAGTATTTAGTGGCCATCTTGAATGGTGGCCATTTTGGAAACGTAAATTTCCAATATATCATTATTCGCTATCCTAAATTGTTTTTTGAATTAATACTAAGTTTTATTTGCATTTATAACTAGTTTTGCTAATCATTTATTTATGACTGTTAATATAGGATATATTCTCAAATAAGCCATGCGCATGTAAACATAGTAAACACATAAATGTAAGTAAAGATATACGTAAATTGGCAGTTAAGCATATAGGGCTTAGTTACTTTTTTACCACCAAAAAGTGTGTATATACAATATGAGTTATGATTACTATATGTTGAAAAGGAAAACTGCATAGCTATTAAAATCACAGGAGCTGAAAAAAATAATTAAAAAAATAGAATGGAAAGAATTCTGTAACGCGAAGAGAGGACACGTGTGGATTTACAATGCCAGGCTAATACAAAAAGAGCAGACATAGACATTTGAGCTGGTAATCAGTCATTTGTTGTAAGCATACAACTGTTCCAAGTTGATGAAGGTCATGTAATGGGAGAATCACAAGGCAAAAGGTATTAATCCTTTCAAGCCAAATCTTAAGATCAAAATATATTTTGTCAGGAAAAACGAAAAAAGTCTAAGATGAGTCACGGATTGAAAAAAACAGTAAAATAACCAGCCACAGTTGTGATGAATCAACAAGAACAATGACTGTAGGGTGTTTTGTTTTTCTTTCTTTTAGATGAGGTATCTGACTATCATTCAACATGAAGCATCAACAATTATGTTCGACAATAGTGTACGTTACTGTCACTTGAACTACTAACCATTGTTCTTTTAGCCAGACTCAGTGCTGGAGATTAATATTTCAGGAGCAGATAACATGCTAAATGTTTGTTAAAACTGCACGACAAGACAATTAGAGAGAATTCGAGACACAGAAAGAAAGTCAAGAATCTGTTATCCATTAAATGGGTCTCGTCAAAATGATATGACGGCTCACAGTCTGGAATTGTTTTAATATTTGAAATTGATGATATCTGTAAATTGTACAGTAAATGTTCTAAGTAATATGAGTTGTCATGAAAATAATGATTAATACAACACTTCTAAAAATTGAAATCTAGCTGCCATAGATGATATGCAAGCACACATGAATGGTTGCATCTTCTCCGGATTCTCAACGAATATGTTGGGGAAGTTCTGAAACAGGTCATGTCTTTTAGTTGTGATGGTGAAGGCCTCTTCATAGTCAAAGTTACTAGAATAGTTTGAAGAGTTATGCTTGCTACTATAAAAAGGTTTTCAGGGACATTCAATGTAGGCTTTCAAAATGAATCAGTTCCACAATCTTTGAGACATCTTACTCTCTATCTGAGGACTGATAAGTTGCAGTTGTATCCTTTCGAATACGAGTTGCACAATTGAACTATTATAGCTGAGAAATGGTATGTTTGTCTGCCACTCAACGATATAACTGGACTGTTTCGTGATGTTTAGCCATCATGTATCATTCTTACTGAGAAAACTTATGTCTGTTGAACTGATTCGTGTCAACAGCGTTTACTGAGTGTCCCTGTAAAGTTATTTTTAGTATCAAGCATATATATTTTGCCTGCTATGGCTATGGTGATTCCTTTATTTTTACTCTTTTATTATGAGGTCTGTTTTAGACCGTCACGAATACCTTTGTTGAAAATCAAGAGAACTAATTTATATTGCTTGCATGCTTGCTATGGCAGCTACATTCCAATTTTGTTAACAGCGTTATATCAGTTCTTCCTTCCATGATAACTCCAAGTTGTTCCAGGCGTTAACTGTACAATTTAGCGTGATCTGCAAGCTTGGAGATTAGTAATATACCTCTTCCAGACCGTGTGCCATCAATGTATTTTATTATTTTGGAAAGTACAGCTCCAAGGATAAAAGATTCCTGGCTTTCTGTCTGTGTCTTGTACTCTCTGATTTGCTATAATGTCAAGTTTTATCAATCATCAAGCAGGATATTAGTGAGTTGACATCTTCAGCTCTTACTTTGGCTAGGGGAATATGTCTTGTAGTACAAGGGCACAGTCGTGCCCTATTTTTGTCGATTTGAAAATGTCGATGTATCATTGAAATCTTCAGATACATCACCACAGAAAAAATACACTGCAGTCATTGATTTTATTGATCCAGTATCACCTTACAGTGTCTGGTTACTTATTGTTTTCTTTCCATTGGCAACTTATGTAGCATGTTTTCCCTTTTACTGATGAAATATTTTGAGATCTGAACATTTGTTTGACATGATTTGTGCCATTATGCCTTGTGATTCTGGAATGCTTCTGCAGTTCCATAGCCCTCATTCAACTGTTTCGAATTGAGCGAAAGGAAAATCATTTCAAAACTCAACATCTTCACATGTTTGCATCAAAAGAGTGATTGCCAGCTCAAATGTCTATGCATATGTCTGTTCCATTTGTATCTGCTTGGCATTGCAAACTCTCACATGTCTTCTCTTGCCGTTTCACACATTCCTTCCAGTCTAATGGCCCATAATGTTCTTCTGATATCTAGCCCCAGGGTTTTCGAACACTACAATTTTAATCTTTTACAAAAAAAACTTTCGGTCATAAATTATTTTAAAAAGTTACTTAGGCAAACATGTAAGTAACAAAAATTCTGATACTGATATCTTTATTTTGTAAACATGTGCATGCCTTATCTGACTTCTTTGTGAATATCAAGTAAAGCTTAGTAAAAAATGTATGAATGCAAACAGTGATTTTATAAGATTAGCGAATAATGATATATTGGAAAATCATGTTTTCAAAATGGCCATCATTCAAGACGTCTACCCCAAAAAAATCAATATATATGAAATTCTGAGATGACAGGCCTTGTCATCTGTGATGAATATACCATATGACTATATAATAACTTCCTGCAGTAAGCGCTCAACTTATACATGTTATAAGTCAAAGTGAACACGGTTACTAAGGAACTGCAAATGTGTAAAGGCAGTATTAAGTAGTACATGATATGTAAATGTCAATGACAATGTGATCGATTTGATAGACAGAGTGTGGTTTGGCAAAACATGTACATATCATTTATTGTTAGATATTTTTAACGTCAATTGAAAACATTTGAGTAATTGATGTTCTTTTAACATTACTTGCATGATATGAAATTTATTATGTCTGCAAATAAGGTTTTTGAAAGTTGTTTCAAATGAACAATATCAACAAAACGAATTATCCTGTAATCAGACGATTGTTATAAACGACAGGTATACACATATTTTCTTCCTTTATTTGTACTTGTAAAATAAAATTCTCCTTTTATTCTATATTGAACAAGCAGTGGAACGAATATTGCTTTTAGAGTAATAGTTCATTTTATGATCCTCTTCGTGGTCCGCGTTTTAATGCTGATATACCCGATACAAAACAGAAGAATAACTCGGGGAGGGGGGTATGCTCACTTTTTCTCCTGTTTATATAGCTCAAACAAATACATTTGAATATCTTCGACAATGCATTTTTTTTTTTTATTCTTATCGAAAAATGACTACATATTTTGGCTTAAAAAATCAAGATTTTTCAAGATGGCCGCCATTCAATATGGGTAATATTTCCAAAACTTTTGTTCAACAAGACAATTGAAATCAGCACTGTTGTTCTATTAACTAGGTTTCATGTCAATATCTTCTCTAATATCATTTTCATGATTTTTTTTATTAATTTGCAGAGATCAAATGGCCGCCATTTTAAAATGGCCGCCTCGTCCACAAATTTCGACTTTCAGAGTGGGTCCATAGCTTAAAATGTTGTCCATGACATATACTACTTCTATGCCAAATTTCATGCTTTTACCACAATCTGAGCAATTTTGTCAAATATCTGCACAAATCGACTGGACTACAACCTTCTTTTTGTGGTATTGAACCTTCTTATTAAATTTTCTTAGAGATCCATTCACTTAAACTAAAGTGATTGTCCAGAAACCAAATGTGTCTTTGGACGACAACAACAACGGCACAGACAACATGATACCATTACTCGATCCCAAAATTTTTTTTGCAGTCGTATAAAAACACAAAACATGGTGATAATCATCATTTAAGGGCAATAACTTATAAGGAGTTGACTGACTTATTTACTGATTATTTTTGATATTCAAATTTTAAACTATCAAGTATAATATTCATGATAAAAGGCTCTAATCATTGGGGGAAATTAAAATTTCAGGACAAGAGTAGATTGATCTCAACATTCTCAACATTAATGCTGAAGATAGCTTTTCTCTTATCTATAGTGTTTTTCAAGTTAATTGACATTGTCCTCCTGTTTGTAATTTCAGCCATGTTAGCCATGGTTTATTTTATGGTTGTAAGTTCTCATTAATATGATTTCAATATGTTAAGTTTAATGTAATACCCAAATGCTATATGATAATGACACTTGAAACATACCCTAAAATGGTAAGCCATTGTAGCTGGTCCTTTCCTTTCTGAAGCAGTCATTGGTTTAGCAGGTTGTTTTGTCTAAAAAAAAAAAATATGACAAAACTGGCATGAGGGTTGTAGAGAATTGCCTCATTGGCAATCATGCCACATCTTCCTTTTTTATATAATATACTAATAAGTTTACAGTTAATAATAGTTTAACTTGTAAAACCTCCCTCGTAATTTATTTTGTATATTGCAGCTTTCTTGATTCTAGAGATCTATTCATTGCTGTTTATCTTAATATAAAGTATTAAAATATACAATGTAGGTCATAGTTACTACTTTTTGTTAAATACTGAAATACTCCCTAGACATTTCTGTACAATAAGTTATATGATTGCAGGTCACCTAGCAACTGATATATAAACTAAGATAAAGTTGCAATATCGCTAATAAAGTTTAAAAAGAATTAGAGGTAATATAGGTTATGTGGCCATCTTGATCTTTTGGAAGTCTCTCAACACAAACTAGTATAGAAGTATGTAGTATATAGTTTCTGATTGTAGGGATGTTATGAATATCCACATAATCCCTTCTATTAACTAAATAATTTATCAATATCTTGCCTACCTTGTCTGCCTTTCCACCTCTCAGTTTCTTAAAGAACTCAAATGGAGATTTAGAGGTATTTTTCCTAGATCTCTGTTGTCTGGCACTGGGCGCTAATGAACCTGTCCTTGTTATTTTTGACTGAAACAAATCCTTAATCAACAGACTGTTACTCGCTGAAATATATGGTAAAAAATTAAACTTTACAATTATAAACTTTACAATTATATAGTAACCCAAAATTGTTATTAACTAGTAAAGACATCTTAAGGACAACATACAATCTTCCCTTTTCAATGAACTAGTACACATTTTTTTATTCAAGGGTCAGCTGAAGCCCACCTCTGGGTGCTGGATTTTCTCGCTGGGTTCAAGATCCATAGGTGGCCTTCAGACATTTTCTGCTCTTTGGAAGTATTGTTGTCTCTTTGAAATCTTCCCCATCCCTTACCAAAAAGTGCTAACATGTTGCACATAAGTTGCACATAAGATGCTCACATTAGAAACTAACATGATTGCACACGAGTTTTTTAACATGCAAATTAGGTGAGCATTTTGTGAGAAAAAAAATTGCACATATGAAACTAACCAAATTTTCATGTTAAAAACCTCACGTGCAACTGCTCATATGAGCTTTTGTTTCACATGTGCATTTTATTAGATGGTCATATGAGCAGTTGCTCACATGTTGCACACGTGAATATTATAGTTGACCAAAACAAAATGGCTGCTTTAGAAAAGGAATATTTTTCAAATTTAAATGAAAATCTTAAATAATTCAGTTGAAAATAAAATAACTGATACATCATGTTAAAAGAGTTATTCTTTAATTATTGTCAGTTAATTATGATTTTCATATGATTTTTTTTTTTTTTATTTAAACAATAATCATGATCATGACTTAAAAACATAACATATTACATTATAAAACTAATAGAGGGACTTGCAAGTTTAGTACACAATGAATGTCTTTGATTAATAAGTACTGTATTTCAAAAAGTTTTAAAAGGAAAAATCTTTATACATGTAGTACTTATTTTGAAGCAACCTGTTCCCATAAAGGACTTAAAGTTGTAATATATTTCAAAATCTGACACAAAAATGAAAATAATGAAATAGAAATGATAACTTACAAATAATTAACCACAGCCACACTGGTTTTATCAGATTTCAACAATGCCTTTCTTCAAATAGCACAATATAGGACTTAACATTTTCCATATCCATCTACCTTCATTTATTGCATGCTTTTCATGAATTTGAATTTACAGGAAGTACATGACTGGGCATGTCATTTTGAAAAAGCTCATATGAGCAATGATGTAGGTTAGTTTTGAATGGTTAGAAGAATGGAAAAACTTTTCAAAGTACAAAACTAACATAAAACTAACATGGATGATAAAAGCTCACCTGAGGTTTGAATTGCACATGTGAGCATTATGTTAGATTTTTGTGGGCACATATGAACTACCAAACTGCACATATGAGCAACCTGATTTGCATACAATTCTTACTTGCATCTCATGTGCTTCACATGTGAAACTTGAGTGCTTTTGTTAGCAATTTCTGTACGGGATTCCGATCTCAATTTTATTCAACAATATTCCAAGCATCAACGCATATGGAGTCAAAACAAAATGTGAATGTATTCAACAGTGATTTACCATAATCAACAACTTTTTCGATACCTTATACAACACTAGAACATTCTCATAGTATGTTAGATTTTATTTTTTTTCATTCATTTTAAGTTGTACATGTATAGGGAATAGTATCAATAATTAATTGATAAAACACATCACCCTTCCACTTATTCTTTTAGCTAACAAAGTAGCTTTAATATCTAAATGCTTACAATCTAATTTCATAGTTACTTACTTTTCATAGTATACATGATGGAATTAGGCAGCGTATCTCTATTTTTATCCAGCGTTCCAAGTAGATTATAAGTCACTGCACCAGCAAAATGGACAACTGTAAATGTTGAACCGCCATCTTTTGGTGCCTTGTATACATGTGAGAATTTCTTTCCTGGAAAATTAAATATTAGAATTTGTGAATTGTTTCAGTTGGCTTCATAGCTTGTGGTATAATAACATTCTATACTAAGGAAATATCATTATAAATCATCAGCAAGAATGAAAATCATGAGTTGGAAGATTTAGGACTTTCTGTATTGTTCACTGAAGGCTTTCAATACTAAGGTGAGAGTTTAGGACTCAATGTGAGATTTTTAAACTAGAGGCTCATGTCACTCACTTTGGACTATGTGCATATTAAACAAAGGACACAGATGGATTCATGACAAAATAGTGTTTTGGTGATGGTAATGTGTTTGTAGATCTTACTTTACTGAACATTCTTGCTGCTTACAATTATCTCTATCTATAATGAACTTGGCCAAGTAGTTACAGTGGAAAATTTTTAGTAAAGATTTACAAAATTAATGATAAACAATTTTATACCTTGTCAGATTTGCTCTAAATTCTTTGGCTTCAGAGATGTAAGCCAAAATCTACATTTTACCCCTATGTGATATTTTTAGCCATGGTGGCCATCTTAGTTGGTTGGCCGGGTCACCGGACACATTTTTTTAAAAACTAGATGCCCCAACGATGATTGTGGCCAATTTGGTTAAATTTGGGCCAGTAGTTTCAGAGAAGAAGATTTTTGTAAAAGTCAACGTCAACGTCAACGGACAACAGACGCCAAGTGATGAGAAAAGCTCACTTGGCCAAAGGGAAAGGTGAGCAAAAAAAGGGTGAAAAATGCCTAATGAAAAATAAAGATAACTGATACCTGGTCCTTGATGTAATTTAGCAGCTAATGACAGATCTGTTGCTTTGGGAAATCTACTTTCTTCATCTAGTATCGCAAACACTCCAGTGTGTTTCTAAAATAAACATCATTCAAATAGCAAAAATAACATGAACTTTGGAGAGTCTTCCACTTGTCATTCCTATAAAGCAATAAAATTTGGTCTTGCATCTTCTAAGATGGCACTTACAGACAAACAGACGTACAGATGGACAAGGGTAACACTTAAAGCCCCCCGCAACTGTGGCACACATTTGTTTAAAGAGTGGAACCTTTTGAATATTTGCTGAAGATGTTTATCTCAAAATCTAATATGACATGCCTTTTTCGCTTTGTGAATAAACCCATGCTCTAAATCCAATAACTTTTTTTGCACATGCATATATTGACTACTGCAGAATAATGAATTTTATCAAATTGGCATGCATTTGGCTGTTGTCTGCTCTGTGGTCGGGTTGTTGTCGCTTTGACACATTCCCCATTTCCTTTCTCAATTTTATTTAATATATTTCATTAACTTAAAACACTTCCACACTCTTAAATGATGCAATGTTGTTACTAATTCATTTATTTTGACTGTAATGTGTTGCATTCCGAAATTGACATATTTGACCTAGATACGACAACCATTCATGCTGGCTGTTCAAAAAATCCTCCCTCTGAAAAATCACGGTGCCAGCCGTTTGCTTCTTTACAAACAAAATAGAGAGGTTCATGGGAGAGCCTACACAATCGCTTTACCCTTATACGCATCGGACATAGAAATAACCTTAATTGTCCTAATCAGATTCAAAATAATTGATGCCTGCTATACTTTATTGTAGTTTTAACATAGGTAGGCATTATATTTGTGTTATTTTAGCCCTCACTATCGCTCAGGCAAAAATAATCAGGAATATAATGCCTACACATAATAAAACTACAATAAAGTATAGCTTGCATCAATTATTTCTTAATTAAACATCAAAGTTATTTTTTCAACTGAAGGGACTTAAAAATTTTGAAACCGCAACAATATCTACTATTCGAGAAAATCCTTGAAAATTTACCATTATACTTAAATCTTGAAAATAATTTCTATAATCCTTAAGTTTTTGCAAGTTACCTCCATAAAGGTATCCAGTATAGACTGATTATTTTTGTAAGTCAAATCCACCAATTGAATGCCTTCTAACATACAGTCCTGTTGTTCTTTGTTAAACAGATGCTCATTGGTAAAATTCTGCATCTGCTCATTAGCCAAGTTGATACAAATCTTAAAATAAAATAAACTTTGAAAAGATGTACATATATTGTATAATTAAAGATAGCAGACAATCAAACGCTTTTAAATTGTGTTACATTTTGTCATCACTTAGCTCGTTATAGCTTACAATATAATACAGTTTCAGGGATCTCCATGGATGAAAATTAAACGATGGAGGAACTTTCACCATTACAAACCGTGTCTACGTTGTACAGTGTAGCGCGATCAGAAGTATTTTATCCCTCCATACAAGGAATGGTGAACATGCTAATTCATTGCTTATTTAAATTATATTCATTTGAATTTTCATTATAGAATAAGAAGTATCAATATTTTCATTTATAGCCGTTTTTAACCATTCAAATGCCAAGTCTTCATAGTCCCCCCTTAGTCGAGAATGACCAAAAACTGTCATGAAGGTCTCCATGCAGATTTCTTGTATTTTTGGTAATTGTTATGGGGGTTAAAAATCATATGATGTGGAGCTTATTTTTCATGGACACTGTCAAATTCAGAACCCATTACCGGTATGGCTGATTTGCAGCAACAACAAAACGATTCGTACGGGTTATGTAAAAGGTTAAAGAGATTTGTAAAGCAAACGTTGACAAATGAAATGGTTTTTAACGACTTTATCTGGCAAATTGATGCTGTGCAACATGCATCTTTCGAGTCTGAATAGAAACCAGAAACGCGGATGTATCAATTTGATTGTAATATACGAAATGAATTCGGAATTATGATAGGATATTTCTTTACAGGAAATATTGAAGTTTTTACTTTTAAACTTTTAAAGTAATTCTAAATTATCGTTACAGCAGTACTCGAGTTATTTGCAATGAAATAATATTTTCTGTTTTGCGTCTTATTTTGTACTTCTTAAAAAAGGGGGATGCTGATTGCGTAAATCAAAATAAAGCACATGTTCGACTTGTTAAACTGTTTTCTTTGTAACTGGATTATTAATTTATTTATTTAATTTAAATTATCATAATCATTTGCTGAAACTTAGTTGATTAATTCGACAAATGGATCGTCTATCCTCAGATAGTATTCTCCTGTCTGGATCTACCTGTACAAGCTCAGGTACAAGTGATTAGCGATCTTAATCTGGATATCCCTCAGATGTTAGAACTGTATTGGATTATAACATAAAAGGCCTAAGGGTTATGCAATCACATGCATTTGATTATAATTGATAAAAAAAATGGCGTCGGGCTACAAAAAACCATGAAGTTTTGAACGATGGCGGAAGACAATTTAACGATGGCGCGAGTCATTTGACGATGGCGCAAGACATTTGAATGATGGCAGGGCGCCATCGTTAAACAGGCCATGGAGATCACTGCAGTTTTGATCATTGCTGAGGGCCATATGGTACCTTGTACAATTGTTCACATCTTTGTCTTTTGGGTTTTGATGTGTAGTTGTCTCATTGGTGATATATACCGTGTCTCTTTATTTTTTTATCATTTACACAAAATAAAACATAATTATGTGTGTCAATTTTGAGTGAACTGGCATATCATGTTATTTCATCCTATACTTAGTCTATCATCAAGCTGGAATATCATTCAATACCATTGAAATATGATATAAGACAACGCAAAGTCAGCAGATTTAAATAATCAGGTAAAATTGTATCCTTTCTTTGCTAAAAAATTCAAGCCACAGGGCAAGTAAAATCTGTCTTTTATCTACATGTGTTTCTCCAACTATTATCAACTAGCCATGGGTGATTATATGAAACCAAAATTTTCCCTTTGATGTCAAGTGTGAATTTCACACATAGACTTTTGTAGAGTCAAATGTAAAATTGTAAATCTTTCTCATTAATTCTTAAGGAAACTATTTACCTGCTCAAAGCTATTCACTTTGAAATTTTCAAAGCCAAATATATCCAATATACCAACATTACACTGTTCAATGCTAGAAAAAAATAATATCATTTTGTGTTTTAATGTACAAAATACTTAATCATTGGGGTATCTTGCAAGTTTTAAAACCTTCCCATTAGATACCTTAGTAAAATTCTACAGCAACTTACATATTTAATGGGGGTGTTCCAACCCCCTTAACCCTCCCCTGGATCCACCTCTGGAAAGTTGTCTTCATGAATTTATGAAATTCAACAGATCATATTTATCAAATGCTAAACAAAATAATAAGCATACTTTTCAAAACACAGTTATGCATTAATAAAGGTTGGACTGCCTTGAATTCTGACATATTTCATCCAATAACTGTGTTCTTTACCTGAATTTTTTTAATTTAATTTCAGGGCCAAATTGATAATTGCATAATTTCTTGGCCAGATTTCCTCAATTTTCTAACATTCATGCACAAATTAAAAAAAAAAATTTTTTGCGGTTGTATAAAAAAACGGTGATTCTTTAAAACTTCTCATGTTAAAAATTGTAATATGTGTACTGTTAATTCAGAAATTATTGCGATATTTTTATTATTGCAAAAACTGCTACAGGTTTATAATCACAATAATTAAAACTTGCATTTAAAAAAAATATTGCAAACATTAAATCCCATTTTAGTCTTACTCATGTACATATTTTTATGAACTCTAAACTATCTTATTATTTTATGTTGTTGTAAACAATAATCCCTCATTTTCTCATTCAGATTGGAAATTGAGCTCCTCTTTCATTTTCCAATGCTAAAGAATAAAGGTCAAGTGATAAAATATTCATTACTTGTACCTGTAATATGTTGGTTCAACTAGTTGATTTATGCCGTTAACAATCCAACTAAACAATCGGCTATAAATAGCTTTGGCGAGAGCATCACGACAATCAGAAGCTTGTTGTACAGTGCGGTCTTTTTTAATCTGTTCACCTACAACATGCAAACCACATGCACACATGCAAACAAAATAAATATAAACAGAATTAGTAAGCCTCTGTTAATTGCTACTTTTTTCAGATGAAAACGAAATTTAATAATTCAAACAAATAAAAAATATTTATAAAGTCTATAATATTTACTTCAAAAGTTAAAACCAAATAATCCCAAACCAGCAATTATAAATGATAGAAGTAATATTCTGATAACAACTGAAAAAAGCATGCATATAAAATAAAATCTCAAACCAAGGACAAACAACAACAACAAAACAAGCTATTTTTTAGGATTAAGCACACTTTTTGTAAGTTTAAATTCTTGGTGGCAATGGAAAATTGTCATACACTATTAAGGTCAAGTTTTTTCTGTGACTGTTAATGACATTTTTATACTAAATTCATGAGAAGTTGGATTTGTACTGATTGATATTTAGTCTTAGATAATATAATATATATAATTTTTGTTCTTAGTTGTTATTGGTTTTGAACTAGATTTCAGTACTCTCAGATGTGTACTTTGTGTATTTTGTGTATTTGTCAGTTGTTTTTGGTGCCTTGTATCCAACAGATTTTTTTATTTGTTACCTCAATGTACCAGGTTAGGGTTGGCTTGCCTGCAAACATGTTTAACCCCACCACTTCTATATGTGCCTGTCCTGCAAACATGTTTAACCCCACCACTTCTATACGTGCCTGTCCTAAGTCAAGAGCCTGTAATTCGTTGGTTGCTTTGTTGATGCATAGCATATTCGTTTTTACATTTATTGTTTTGGACATAAATTAGGACATTAGTTTTGTTGTGTAAATTGTTTTACACATCATTTCTAGCCTTTTATAGCTTGATATGCAGTATGGGTTTGCTCATTGTTCAAGGCCTTACAGTGACATATAGTTGCTAATCTTATACATTATCAATGATTCATGAAACTGTTGTTGTTGCTGCTAGATTATTTTTTATTGGTATTCTATTCTCAGAGATTCTTAACAGGAGTGTAAAATGAAGGCACTATCCCAGCTAAAGGATAAAACCCTTCAAACTCTCCCCTATTTCAGTTTCTGTTTGATCGTCGTATTTGTCCATGGTTTTGATGACAACAGCTTTATTTGATCACTCAGACAGATGAAGGGTAATATTTGTATAAATTTGCAGGATGTCTGATAAAAATGAAGGCACTATATCCATGCAGCAAGAATTAATATTGGATATTTCAAGAAACCCCCCTCCTAGAAACAATTGTTCACCCATTTTATTTTTTTCTGATTATCAACTCCTTCTTAATTCTCATGAGTGAGCATTCACAATGACATACCTCTTGTTGTTGTGTACTCTGCTACTAGGACAGAACTGAGTTCCTCTGGTGATACATCAAGCATGGAGGAAACTATAATTATAAAAAAATTATGACATATCCCTAAAAATCAAAGACAACTGTTTACTAAAAACAAAAGTATAAAGTTAAACAAGCTAAACAAAGGTTCGAAGCATGTTGACAATAGATATAAGAAATTAAAAAATATATAGGGATACACCACAAGCACGGGGGCACATTCTACTGCATCCACATAGCATGAGCAACAAACCATGCAGTAAATACCGGTAGATATAAAAAATCAAAACAAGAATGTGTCCAAAGTACACGGATGCCCCACTCGCACTATCCTTTTCCATGTTCCATGGACCGTGAAATTGGGTAATTATCTAATTTGGCATTAAAATTAGAAAGATCATATCATAAGCAACAAGTGTACTAAGTTTCAAGTTGATTGGACTTCAGCTTCATCAAAAACTACCTTGACAAAAAACTTTAACCTGAAACTCCCACTTTCATTTTCTATGTTCAGTGGACCGTGAAATTGGGGTCAAAAGTCTAATTTGGCTTAAAAATTAGAAAGATCATCTCATAAGCAACAAGTGTACTAAGTTTCAAGTTGATTGGACTTCAGCTTCATCAAAAACAACCTTGACCAAAAACTTTAACCTGGACGGACGAACGGATAGACGGATGAACGGAGCCACAGACCAGAAAACATAATGCCCCTCTACTATCGTAGGTGGGGCATAAAAATTAAGCATAACTCCCTATAAATATATATAAATGTATAAATCCTTGAAATTCCAATCACATATAAATGCTGGATAGCAATTTTCTTAAAACTTGAGTTTTATGAGTATGTCACAAATTTATAAAATAAAACAATGTGCAAAATTATCAAAACTCAATGGACAGTAAATGCAGGAGTTTGTTCAATATTTATCAATCCATATGGAAATGGTGTACAATCAATTGTGTAAATGAAAACTTATATTATGCACTCATCACTAGAAATTAGCATGTCTGCAAAGGTCTCTCTTGTGGGTCTCATTGGGATTTAAGCGTGACGCGGGTTTGCCGATTTTTTGTAAGCGTGACACGTGAAAGTCAAATTATTGTGTCGGGGAAAAAGGGAAATGAGGTCTAGCGGGACCAGGGAAATGACAAAAAAATGAGAATTGCTTACGTACATAGTGTAAGCGGGATATGGGAATCTGACAAAACAGTAAGCGGGATCCGGGATAGGAACCCCCCAATGAGACCCCCTCTCTTTCTACATAATCAAACAGTAGACCAATTAAATAACTCTATTAAGAATGCAAAACTAGCTTTAGAATAGCTGAAGTAGATACATGCTTTTATGATCCATTTCATTTCATACCAAGAAAATTATTATGCAAAAAAAATACTTCTCAAAATTAAGATTTTGTCGTTTATATAAAACAAAACACAGTCTTAACTGATTTATTTGCAAGATGAAAGTAAACTAAAACTGTGTAAATTATAATTAATTAATTCATAATTTTCACTAAATTAACATTACCTTCTTCAATTTTGTTTTCATTTGCAATAGTAGCAGCATCTGTTTTACTATGTGTAAAAAAGGTAATATCACCAATATGGATTACTGCAGCCAAGGTCAGCAGTAAATTCTGAATATCCTATATAAAGAAATAAGAAAATGTGGTCAGAATTCAAATGTATTGTCGCAAAACAAAAAAAGCACAAAATATATAATTATTTGAATGTAATTAAGACACATAGGCTTTTGTCTCTGATATCTCTTAAAACCTTAACCTCAGATAAACAGACATATAAATGGTAAAACAGGTAAACTAATATTCAAAAGGTACTATAAGAGGTGAGCAAACTTCTAAATGGCAGCTAAATGGAAATAATTTTAAAGGGTACTACAACAGTTGAACATTGATCAAAATGATAGACAAACAAACATTAAAATGGTACAAGAACATTAACAGATAAATTAATTTTTAATCCATGAATTAATAAGTAAACAAACAAGGGTACTCCAACCAGTAAACAAACATTTTATTAGTTCTTCAATGAATGAAGCACATCTAAATTAAAACAAACAGGGACAATAAACTTGAAGAGGTTACAACACATCCAAAATATGATTTACTAGAACCATGAGTGATTACTTTTAAAATATTCATACATTAATGAATCAAGTTGATTGGACTTCAACTTCATCAAAAACTAACTATACTAAAAACTTTAACCTGAAGCGGGACCGAATGACAAACCGATGAAGGGACGAAAGGGACAGCGGACAGACAGACCATCGAACAAATGGACGCACAGACCAGAAAACATAATTACCCTCTACTATCGTAGGTGGGGCATAAAAAATCTTGCAGGTATCTGCAACATCAGACTTATAATTGTAATTTAACTTTTTCTAAAAATGCTACAAAAATAAACAATGCTTTTTTTGACTACAAACTTACATCAGCAGAAAATCCAATAAAGCCAAGACATTTTTTAAGGTCCCAGAATTTCTCTTTGTTTTCTTTATTTTGTAGTTGTGTCATTTCAACTCTACTTCTTACATATCTGTAAAATAAAACTTTGTTCATAATCATGTTTAATCAATAATTATAAAACTTTGCAAAAGTCAAGTTTGGTTGCTTGTTACCATAGGAATACTATGGGCGTCTGTTTTTCAATGTATAGAGTCATTAATTTAAAGACATAAGTGTATATGAACATGTTTTTATTACATCCCTATATGCATATATAAAACATTTCCTTAAAACTAAAAAAGAAAAGTCAAATTGTTTATTAATTAAAATATTTATATTTGTTATTAAATTGACATCAATCTAAAAATGAGAGCTTTTGCACCACATACAATAAAGGTTATACAGATACTACTCTGACCTTCACATCTAAGGTAAGCAAATTTTACCTATGAGCATTAACAGACTGCAGATGAAATAAATTAAATTCTTCTGGTGTTAGTCCAGAAAACATCCAATAAAATATATGAAAATTTCTTTCTCCTTCATTCTGGTAGACAACACGAGACTTTTCCAACAAAAACTCTGTCAATTTTGCTGCAGAATAGAGATATCATAAACATACAAGTCATTCATAGGTATGTATTTTTGTAACAATGTCCTGTTTGATCTCACCTCATTTATACAGATACCAAACACATAACTTTTATTCATTTTGTGGAATTTTGTGTAAATTAAATTTTTTTAATTAAAAATTAGAAATGCCTTACCTCTGCGAGATGAAATTCATGAACTGATGAACCACCATGAACTGTTCATGAATGTTCATGAACAATGCATGACTGTTCATAATGAGTTCATTAAGTTTCGTTCATGAATTTAGTTCATGAATAGTTCATAAAATGCAGTTCATGAATATTTTCTGAACTTTAATGAACTGTAAGTCAGTTCATAATGTTCATAAATTGTTCATAACACATGTTCATGAACATTTTATGAACTTTAATGAATTAATGAATACATAAAGTTTATAAAAAAATTCATAAATTTGACTGTCATACAAGTTCTCATAAAATTTGACATCCATTACATTGTATCATGACATCACAATTAAAGTGCTTTTAGCATGACCTCTAGTTTATTCATTTACAGATCTTGAGATCATTTTGAGACAAAATTCAGTTGAATAGCAAAAGTGTAAATACATGTATGAGGGGGAGGACAGGGGTAAGGGAGACAGGGAGGAAGGGTGTAGGAGAAAGGAGAAAGGGTGTAGGAGAAAGGAGAAAGGAGAGGAAGGCTGGGAGAAAGAGAAAAAGTTGGAGAAAAAAAATAAAATATGAAAAAATAAAATATCTCTCTTTTTTGTGGTAAATTAAAGAAAATAAAATAATCATTAAAAAAAAATCATTTAACAACAGATATTAGCTCAGCACCTTTTTCTTTTTTTCATACTATGCCAGAAGAGTGTTACATTTTTAGAGTCATACAAAATTTGGGACTCACTTTGAAGTTTTGTAACTTACTTTGAGCTGGAGATGTTTCTCATGTTTCGTTTTTACAATCATGACAAATTTGGTAAACTTAATTTCTTTCTTCTAAAGATGTAATTTCTGATTGTCTCTCAAAGTTCAAACATGTGCCTTTCTTAACCATCATACGGCACATAGAGGAACTTGGAAAATAAGGACAGATTAATGACAATTCATTCTTTCCCAAACATTGCAGACTGGTGTCAATAATTATCATTATTAATGAATTACGTTTACCTATTGTAAAACGCTTCAATGACTTTGACAAAAGATTACAATGTAGACAAATGATTACAAGTGACTGGGAAAATAGAAAAACGTCATAATGACGTCAGCAAAATGATGTTTTTGACGCTTACAATACAAATGAAGATGTTTGATGAGGAGTGAAGTAATATAGCTGTCAAAACAAAGCAGATTTGTTATCAGATAAGTAAATTATATATATTTTGATTATATTTTTTTGCTGAATAACTATTTGTTGAAGCATTTTATAATAATTATTGATTAATTAAAATAAATATAAAACACCAGAAAGTAGCCTTTACATTTTACAGTGTTAGTTTAATGATTTCCATTCAGGAATAACTGATAGATTTGTACAATATATTGTATTTCAAGGTAAAAATAATTCATGCTTCAGCCACTCTTATGATTGTGTGTGGGTAAATTAAAAGGGGAAAAAGGGGGGTAGGTACATTATTTGAAATGTCATGAAAAGGCTGAAGTGATATTCATGTTATTAATCTTACTCTATTGATATTTTAATAAAAACAACATTTATTAAATTAAATTATTACATTGTATTATACCTGTTAGAAACTGTTTAATCTTGAGTGCTTATTTATAAAAACAAATATCAAGGACTTTTGATTCTTTGTGGAGTGATTTTTGATTTTGCAGGGGGAAACTCAGATGCATTTATTGATTAAAAGATCTGTTCAACTGTGAAGAATTTCAAGCAGAACAACTGCACCAAGATGTTATTTAGCATTTCTAGTTGGAAGTCCTGATACAGCAATTTTAATTACAGACAGGAAGAGAAGTTTACTTATGATAATAACACAAAAAATGAAAATTCAAAAAAATCCTTTTAAATTATTTCATGAACTTTAGATGAACAGTTCATGAACTACAAGTGGACAGACAATGTTCATGAATTAAATTACTAATGAACAGTTCATAAACACAGTAGTTCATGTGTTCATGAATGATTCATGGACTGGTATGGTTCATGAACAAATTCATGAACAAATTCATGAATCATTCATAAAAAAATTCATGAACTATACATGAACAGGACATGAACTACAAATGGACAAGTGTGTTCATGAACTATAAAATCATGAACAATTCATGAATAATAAAAGTTCAAGAACTATTTTTGTTCATGAACTTTAATGAACCAAAGAGTTCATGAACACTTTCTGTTCATGAATAGTTCATTATTCACTGGTTCATGAACGTGCTTGTCCATTTGTAGTTCATGTCTAGTTCATTAACTGTTCATGAATCTTTTATGAACAATTCATGAATTATGTTCATGAATCATTCATGAATCATCCATGAACATTCATGAACTATTCATAATCATTTCGCAGGGGTATTCTTATTTTACACTATTGCAAATCATTTAAAAATTACAATACAATATAGTCCACAATATATACAATATAAACTAGTCCTCAACTGTAAATACATGTAAGCATAAAGGAACCAGATGCTCCGCAGGGCGTAGCTTTATACGACCGCAGAGGTTGAACCCTGAACGGTTGGGGCAAGTATGGACACAACATTCAAGCTGGATTCAGCTCTAAATTTGGATAGTGATTAAATAGTTGACACAGCATAGGTTTCTGACACAGAATGAATGTGTTCTAATGAACTTAAAATTTTTGTTTTCTCTTAGAGCAATTCACTATGCTGTTGAATATTAATCCTCTCAAAAAAATGTTTGAAGAAATTTTCTTTTTTATTTATGAAATTTCAAATGAGAAAAATTGAACCCAATTTTTTTAATCACATCCCCCTTTCCCTTATTCCAAAACTAATCTCAATTAAAATTTCTAATGGAGTTTGCAACAATAACTACTCATTTAAATACATCATAAAATATTAAGATGTAAAAAAACTGCTTGTTATCACTGAATGGTAAAGATTATTTTAATTTATCAGTTGGTAGTAAAAAGTGAATATACATTGTATATTGTATATAACAAAGATTTAAGTTGATTCTGGACAAAGAAAGATAACTCCAATTAAAAAAAAATCTTACTATTGCACAATATTTTGCAATTAGATATTTCTTGCTTACTATTCTGGACAAAGAAAGATAACTCTAATTAAAAAAAAATTTGCTATTTCACAATATTGTGCAATTAGATATTTCTTGCCATTGCGCAATACTGTTCAATTGAAAAGACTTGCTATTGCACAATACTTAATATAATAATTTTAGATCCTGATTTGGACCAACTTGAAAACTGGGCCCATATTAAAAAATCTAAGTACATTTTTGGATTCAGCATATCAAAGAACCCCAAGATTTCAATTTTTGTTAAAATCAGACTAAGTTTAATTTTGGACCCTTTGGACTTTAGTGTAGACCAATTTGAAAACAGGACCAAAAATGAAGAATCTACATACACAGTTAGATTTGGTATATCAAAGAACCCCATTTATTCAATTTTTGATGAAATCAAACAAAGTTTAATTTTGGACCCCGATTTGGACCAACTTGAAAACTGGGCCAATAATCAAGAATCTAAGTACATTTTTAGATTCAGCATATCAAAGAACCTAACTGATTCATTTTTTGTCAAAATCAAACTAAGTTTAATTTTGGACCCTTTGGACCTTAATGTAGACCAATTTGAAAACAGGACCAAAAATGAAGAATCTACATACACAGTTAGATTTGGTATATCAAAGAACCCCATTTATTCAATTTTTGATGAAATCAAACAAAGTTTAATTTTGGACCCCGATTTGGACCAACTTGAAAACTGGGCCAATAATCAAGAATCTAAGTACATTTTTAGATTCAGCATATCAAAGAACCTAACTGATTCATTTTTTGTCAAAATCAAACTAAGTTTAATTTTGGACCCTTTGGACCTTAATGTAGACCAATTTGAAAACGGGACCAAAAGTTAAGAATCTACATACACAGTCATGACAGTTAGATTCGGCATATCAAAGAACCCCAATTATTCAATTTTGATGAAATCAAACAAAGTTTAATTTTGGACCCTTTGGGCCCCCTTATTCTGTTGGGACCAAAACTCCCAAAATCAATACCAACCTTCCTTTTATGGTCATAAACCTTGTGTTTAAATTTCATAGATTTCTATTTACTTATACTAACGTTATGGTGCGAAAACCAAGAAAAATGCTTATTTGGGTCCCTTTTTGGCCCCTAATTCCTAAACTGTTGGGACCTAAACTCCCAAAATCAATACCAACCTTCCTTTTGTAGTCATTAACATTGTGTTTAAATTTCATTGATTTCTATTTACTTAAACTAAAGTTATTGTGCGAAAACCAAGAATAATGCTTATTTGGGCCCATTTTTGGCCCCTAATTCCTAAACTGTTGAAACCAAAACTCCCAAAATCAATCCCAACCGTTCTTTTGTGGTCATAAACCTTGTGTCAAAATTTCATAGATTTCTATTAACTTAAACTAAAGTTATAGTGCGAAAACCAAGAAAATGCTTATTTGGGCCCTTTTTGGCCCCTAATTCCTAAAATGTTGGGACCAAAACTCCCAAAATCAATACCAACCTTCCTTTTGTGGTCATAAACCTTGTTTTAAAATTTCATAGATTTCCATTCACTTTTACTAAAGTTAGAGTGCGAAAACTAAATGTATTCGGACGACGACGACGACGACGACGACGACGACGACGACGCCGACGCCAACGTGATAGCAATATACGACGAAAATTTTTTCAAATTTTGCGGTCGTATAAAAACAAAACCTGAGCATATTTTAACTACTGGTTAAGTCACTGGTATATGAGCATGGAAAATGTATATAATATATAACTGTCAAATTAGCCATCACACATAATTGTTTACAGCATATTTTACCTCCAACCAATTTCCCCTGCTGACTAAACATCAATTCAATAAATTTAGCAAAGCGACTAGAATTATCATTTATCATTGTCTGTGCATTCCCAAAAGCTTCTAACAAAGGATTCACCTAAAACATCAAGATCATATTTAAATTGTGCTACTAGCAGTTATTCATGATAAATTTTCAATCAACAAACTGTATTATTCCTGTGATTAATAATATTACTATTTAAATTCAGAAACATTTGTGTGCATTAATTATTGCAATTGTTGAACAATAGACACAAATGTGAAATTAATGATTGCAAATTCCAGAAATATTGTAGATTCATTATTATTCGTTGGATACCAATTTTCATGGATTTTTTTGTATGTATAGAGGAACCAAAAAATTCAATGTTTGACGAATTAAATTTTCTATGGGAATGTATGTAGACATTGTTAAAACCAAAAAATCAAATATCCACTTAATTGGAAGTTTTCGTCAAGCAATGAAATTTGGTTACCAACGAAAAATAAATAAATCCACAGTACCGCATAGAAATAGTTCTATCAATAAGTTTTCATTTTGCAGAAACAGGTTCCTCATTGCCAAACTATAGATTGTACAATTACCTGGTTAATTTTGTTATTCAAGTTTGCCTCTTCACTGCCAGTAACCCTAGCTAGATGTTGGACCAATAATTTACATGTTTCAGACTTCCCTGCTCCACTTTCACCACTGATGACACAGCACTGGGAGGTTTTATTCTTCCTCATCAAAACATATGCCTCCTCAGCTGTACAATAAAGATGAGGAGGTAGAGAGGTTAAATCTCCTGTCATGTGATACTGAGTAGAAACCTACAATAAAGATAAGGAGGTAGGGAGGTTAAATCTCCTGTCATGTGATACTGAGTAGAAACCTACAATAAAGATACGGAGGTAGGGAGGTTAAATCTCCTGTCATGTGATACTGAGTAGAAACCTACAATAAAGATAAGGAGGTAGGGAGGTTAAATCTCCTGTCATGTGATATTGAGTAGAAACCTACAATAAAGATGAGGAGTTAGGGAGGTTAAATCTCCTGTCACATGATACTGAGTATAAACCTACAATATATCCAGATGCTCCGCAGGGCGCAGCTTTATACGACCGCAGAGGATGAACCCTGAACAGTTGTTCAGAATACTTGCAAGTATGGACACAACATTCAAGCTGGATTCAGCTCTAAATTTGGATTGTGATTAAATAGTTGACACAGCATAGGTTTCTGACACAGAATGAATGTGGTCTAATGAACTTAAAATATTTTTTTTGCCTTTGAGCTATTCACTATGCTGTTGAATATTAATCCTCTCAAAAAAATGTTTGAAGAATTTTTCTTTTTATTTACGAAATCTGAAATGAGAAAAATTTACCCCCCCCCCTTTTTTTTTCTCATCCCCCTTTCCCTTTTTCCAAAACTGATCTCAATTCAAATTTCTAATAGAGTTTGCAACAATAACTACTCATTTAAATACATCATAAAATATTGAAATGTAAAATAAAGTGCTTGTTATCACTGAATGGTAAAGATTGTTTTAATTTATCAGTTGGTAGTAAAAGTGAATATCCATTGTATATTGTATAAAACAATGATTTAAGTTGATTCAACTACTATTCTGGACAAAGAAAGATAACTCCAACCAATTGAAAATTTCTTGCAATTGCACAATATTGTGCAATAAGATATTTCTTGCTATTGCGCAATACTGTGCAATTGAAAATATTTGCTATTGCACAATACTGTGCAATTGAAGATTTCTTGCTATTGCACAATACTGTGCAATTGAAGATTTCTTGCTATTGCTGAATACTGTGCAATTGAAAATTTCTTGCTAATGCACAATACTTAATATAATAATTTTGGATTTTGATTTGAACCAACTTGAAAACTGGGCCCATAATCAAAAATCTAAGTACATGTTTAGATTCAGCATATCAAAAAAGCCCAAGAATTCAATTTTTGTTAAAATCAAACTTAGTTTCATTTTGGACCCTTTGGACTTTAATGTAAACCAATTTGAAAACGGGACCAAAAATTAAGAATCTACATACACAGTTAGATTCAGCATATCAAAGAACCCCAATTATTCAACTTTTGATGAAATCAAACAAAGTTCAATTTTGGGACCCTTTGGGCCCCTTTTTCCTAAACTGTTGGGACCAAAACTCCCAAAATCAAACCCAACCTTCCTTTTATAGTCATAAACCTTGTGTTTAAATTTTATCGATTTCTATTTACTTATACTAAAGTTATAGTGCGAAAACCAAGAATAATGCTTATTTGGGCCCCTTTTTGGCCCCTAATTCCTAAACTATTCGGACTTCAACTCCCAAAATCAATCCCAACCTTCCTTTTGTGGTCATAAACCTTGTGTTTAAATTTCATTGATTTCTATTTACTTGTACTAAAGTTATTGTGCGAAAACCAAGAATAATGCTTATTTGGGCCCTTTTTTGGCCCCTAATTCCTAAACTGTTGGAACCGAAACTCCCAAAATCAATCCCAACCTTCATTTTGTGGTCATAAACCTTGTGTCAAAATTTCATAGATTTCTATTTACTTAAACTAAAGTTATAGTGCAAAAACCAAGAAAATGCTTATTTGGGCCCTTTTTGGTCCCTAATTCCTAAACTGTTGGGACCAAAACTCCCAAAATCAATCCCAACCTTCCTTTTGTGGTCATAAACCTTGTGTTAAAATTTCATAGATTTCTATTAACTTTTACTAAAGTTAAGAGTGCGAAAACTAAAAGTATTCGGACGACGACGACGACGACCCAGACGACGATGCCAACGTGATACCAATATACGCCCAAAAAATTTTAATTTTTTGCTGTCGTATAAAAAGGATTGAATGTTCAATTGTTGTTGCATTACAACCAGCAGCAAACATCCCATGTATATTAAGGACAATCATATATAAATGAGAATTGAATATATATCTTTCTTTGTACGTGACAAACATTCTTAATCAGATGTTCAATGTTGGAGTTCAGTCCACATGAGGACATGTGATTCTACTCAGACATAACGATATCACTCTGATTCCATCAGTCTTTGTTCTTGTCATTAAAGTCTTTGGTTTGATTCTTGCTGTGATTAAACACATTGACCTAAAATAATTCTTTTTTAAAGTGAAAATGAGTGGTGGTCTGCTAGTCTTCCCATTAAAGGAATCAATGCAATACTGGGTCCAGACACAGATATTGTTATAGTTTATGTTTTTTTACCTTGACATTGCCTGTTTTTATTAAACATGTGCTTTTTGATTGCTCCCTTGGTAACTTCTTTTTTCCTAGAAAACTGTTGTTCTAAAATTTCCTGATTATTTGTATCAAAATTTACAAAATTGTCCCCACTGAGAGGAACATATAAAATGTTGAATGAAGTTTTCATTCAAAATACAAAACAGTATAAAAAAAATTTATCAATTAGACATATTTAGTTAAAATATATTTCTAAAAGAAACTGTGTGTTCATATTACTGGTACCTGTTTGGCATATACTGACAATTCTTTGAATGGATTAACAGCAAGCAGTACATCTCCAATCTTTGTCTAAAATAAAAGGACATAAGACATTTGAGCAAAAATAAAAGTTACAAAATGTACATACGGTCATTTAAGCGACAACATCACAGGACATTTTAGTACTGGAATATTACCCTTATTACCTGTATTTTCAAATAAGTATACAAGATAAAAAAATGTTTTAAAAAATAAGAGAAAAAAAGTAAGTATTTAAGATGAATTTATTTAATCTAATTTTACACCTGAGTAGTTCGACCAGTTCTAGAAAGTTAATGGTAGTGAAGTCCTGAGTTGATCCTGAATCAATTCTATTACCATTCACTATTTAATTTTTCTTTGATCTAAATTTCTTATATCTTTAGCGAAATTTTCCTTGGAACTTGAGATATTAATACTAAGACATGTACAAATTAAAATTGATATAATTTTGACCTAGACTAATAAAGGAAAATAGAGCATTATTTGCTACTCTTTCCAATATAGAGTGATATTTTATTTAATTTTACACCTGAGTAGATCAACCAGTTTTAGAAAGTTAATGGTAGTGAAGTCCTGAGTTGATCCTGAATCAATTCTATTACCATTCACTATTTAATTTTTCTTTGATCTAAATTTCTTATATCTTTATAGCGAAATTTTCCTTGGAACTTGAGATATTAATACTAAGACATGTACAAATTAAAATTGATATAATTTTGACCTAGACTAATAAAGGAAAAAAGAGCATTATTTGCTACCCTTTTCAATATAGAGTGATACAAAACACAAAAAGGATCGGTTAAAATGTACAAACAATAGATCAGATCATCAGAATCACATGGACTTGCACTCCCAGTACTGCCAGCAGGAAATAACGAGGAATCTTAAAATGTCAGCAGACTAGGATATAAATTTCAAGCCCAAACTGACTTGTAAATAATTTCATTGCTGAGTTTGAAGTTTTATGGCAGTGCTATTGTGATTTGATTTTTTTTTGTACCTCTGTCGTTTTGAACCTTTTAGAGCTGTTTATAATCAATTAAGTTTGAAATATACATGTAGTACAGAAAAAAGAAAAATCACTGAACTCAGAGGAAAATCAAATCGGAAAGTCCCTAATCACATGGCAAAATCAAATGACAAAACACATCAAAAACGAATGGACAAGAACTGTCATATTCCTGACTTGGTACAGGCATTTTCAAATGTAGAAAATGGTGGATTAAACCTGGTTTTATAGCGCTAAACCTCTCACTTTGTTGACAGTCTCATCAAATTCTGTTATATTTACAATGAACTAAACAGACATCATAAATAAAATTGTCAAAATATGGTTACAGCAGTCATCATTGTGTAACAATTATAAAAGCAACAATTTAACAGAACACAAAAACATCTATCTACAAACACATTCATTACTTCGCATGTCTGACGTCAGAAAATTTTATACGTCACATAGTTTTGATGTTCAATGTTTATACAAACAATTTTAAAATTTCACATCGGCAATGTTAGCATACAGGGTTAAAAAATCAAAAGTATGTAAGAATTAAAATAGTCTAAAAGTTCTATAGAATTTATAAGAATCCACAAATAGTTCATTCCACTAGCGATTGAATAATTTTGACGTAAAGACTTGTTTTTTTTGTGGAAGGCTGCTAGAGTCTCTTTTTTCATCCTTTATGTGACTTTTATCTTTTAGTTCTCAAAAGAATCCATCCTAAATATATCTACTGGAACTTAAGTAGCATTTTCCACCTCTTATTAAACTTACATATATCTGGTCATCTTTATATCTCTTTTCAATGTGTGACAGTACACTTTCTTCAGATATATCACTCAAATTCTTTAAATTATCTGTTTCTCTTACTTGTGGTAACTGAACCTTAAACATTTAATTTACATTTCTATTAGTTTCATAATGTGAAAGTGGACAGCAAATACATTTCAATTTTTTTTATATATATATATGTGTGTTTATGCATACAAGATCATACACAAAGTTGTCTTGTTACAATTGTACTGTAAATAGATCAGAGCACAAAATGAAATTAAACATTGTTATCATTCATTACATTTGATAGAGAATATAAGATAGACAGACAAGAAGTAGTTATGCTTAAAAAGAGAGAAAATACAATGGGGACAATTAAAACACAATTGTCAACACTACTGTGCTATTTCATGGTGGTCAGCACTTATTGGTTGTGGAAGCTGGAGTACTACCTGAAGATGTCCATCAGCCTTTGATAGGAGGTCACCTCCAAATATCAAAATCTTATCATGTGTCATTGTTGAGAAACATTTGACATTTTGTTTTATTCACAACAAATCATATAATCTTCAAACAGAAAGTATGTTTTCCATATGTATGAACACTGAAATACATAGTAGCTATCAGATCTATACGATACTATGAAATATATTTACAGAGAGAAATGTCACTGAAAGTATGGTCCATTTTTTTTTGGTGGAAACGAAGGGAATGTAAATGCATTTACCATAATATCATACTTGTCTAGCATCCCACAGAAACTATGATCTCTAAGTGTTCAGTGAGATGAAATGATGGAATAAAAAAAGTTACCAATTATTAAAGGTAACCGATTGCAATTAATAACCCCCCATCCCCCCTATAAATTATAATTCATAAAGTATGCCAGTAGGTGTCTAATTTGCAAATTGTATATAGACGCTGTATACAGAAAGATTTATAATTTATAAGTATTCTAAAGGTGAAAAGTAAGATAGAAGGTGACAGAGTTAACCTTTTTTACCTTGGTAATGTCAGCAGTCTTCCAGATTTTAGAAACATAAACTTCTTCTTCATCACTGTCATCATGCTTTACATCCCTTTCTTCATAGAAACCTTTTTCTTCAATGTTTATTCTTCCAACAGTTTGTTCTGTTTTATTTTTTTTCCCACCAAAATCACTGCCATTCATTAACATATACTGCCTTCCTTCAAGAAGACTATCCATTTTTCCTACACTTGAATGGCGGGGTTTCCTAAAAATTATCATTTTCAAGTGGATAAGAACAAGTTTTACTCTTCCTTTTTATTTTTAAAAACAATAAAGTTTGTGATGATCTTCCACAGGAAATAAGACAAAATATCAACTACTAAGTAAATAAATTGTTTATTTATATTTTTTCTTCTCTTTTACTGTTGTGTGTTTGCTAATCATTCATATTGAAAATAAACAAGAGTAAATAAACAGAAAGTGTGCACATGCTAAATTGTATCACCTGTTTTACTTATGATTTAATTCATGTTGAAAGTCTGTGTTACTACAAGTATCAATGATCCATGAAAATTAAGTCATGTTCAGATGCCAAACAGACATTTACACTCAATAATAATCCCATAATTATATTGATTTTAGTATCAGAGAAACAGATCAAACCACAAAATCATAATATTGACCAATGAACCATGAAAATGAGGTCAAGGTAATATGAATCATGCCAGTGGGACACCTACACCTGACAATCCTTCCATACAATAAATAAAGTGACCTTATAGCTTTAGTACCTGAGTAGTAGACAAACCACAAATACTAAACATTGTTTTAAACCATAGAAATAGAGGTCAAGATCAGATGAAACCTGTAAGTCGAACATGAACACCATTCCATAAACCAAATATAGTTGACCTACTTCTAATTGTATTTGAAAAATAAACCAGAATACAAATGCTTAATATTGATCATTAAACAATGAATGAGGTCAATGTCAAATGAAACCAGGTAAACAGACATGGGAATCTTACAGTCATTCAATATTTGTAATTCTTTTAACATTTGAATTCATATTTCACCTCCGCACACGAAACCCATGAAAATTGGTATCTAACAAATAATAATAAATCTACAGTATATTTGCCTTTTCTTGTTTTACTTATTCTTATTTACAATAATTCAAAGTTTTTCACATAACACATATGTTCTATTTTTTGCCATGGTGGCCATATTGGTTTGCAGACAGGATAATTGTACAAAAAAAAACTAGAAATGCTTAGGGGGATCTTCGCTAAATTTTGATGCGATTGGCCAAGTAGATTCAAAGGAGAACAATAATTCCAAATTGAGTTCTTTATAGAAAATATATCATTTATATTATTAAATGAATGTATATAAAGAATACTATAATATTTCAATTGCAAACTTTTGATATATGAAAGAGGAAAATTAAATCTATTCTCACATCTACAACATTCAAAAGATACAAAATCATATGAAAAATACTTACACTGTTTTACTGTTAATTCTAATTATACCCCCTCCTTGTAGACCATCATCCTCATCTTCTGCATCATCATCATCATCTTTAACATCTAGTTCTGATGATTCAGAATCTCTGTTAGTCTTTCTTTCCCTCTTTAACAGGAGAGCTTTAATCTCATTACTTCCAGTTAAAGCTGATGGTTTATTTCCTTCGTTGTCTAAAGCATTTAAATCTGCTTTTTGCTTGATCAAAGTTTTAACTGTTTCCAACTGCAAATGAAAGCTATATCTTATTCATGATGTTAAAACAACCGACTCATTTTCAACTATACTTTCTGTGTATAATTTCATATGGACATTATTCCTTTACCTCTATAACAACAGTACAAGCCATGGTTCACATTGATTAATAATCATGCATGCTAGACGTACACTTAACTTCAATAAATTGAAAGACCATGATAACAAAGTTTGCCTTGTTAACTAGTTTAACACCACTACAATTCATATGCATGTCTTAACTCTCTTTTGTCATATCTAAATGATTTTGTTTATTTTGAGAATTGAGTTTTATTGGCAAATCCTTGATTGTTTTATGGTCATTTTATTCACAGCTTTTCACAGACTACTTTAAGAGTAGGACTTATCATGTCTTCACTAGTCTATTGCTGAAGACTGTATTTTGGCCTCTAGAAATATTTAAGATATTTTTTATTCTTGGGTTGCTGCCACCTTGGCGTAAACCCAAACATCTCCTTTGTTCATATTTGACTGTATTGTTGAATACTGTATGTTATCCTATAAAGGAGTTTGGGTTAATTTTATTGTTGGTATAAATATTAATTTTTTTATTAGTAAATCAAAACCATACTAAATAGTACACAAATGTTCTTGCACAGTACTTCATTCAGATCATGTCTTTATGTCTATTTTTTGTTGTTACGGAGGAGGGAATAAGAGGGATGGTAATATATCCCCCCTTCTGTGTTTTGAATGTTATGTTTTTCTTTGTATTGATATGATGAGTTCAGCCTTATTCAACTGATTTTTATAGTTTGTTCTTATGTTGTACTGTTACACAACTGTTCTGGTTGAGGGAGAGTTGAGTGCTTACATACATGTTTAACCCCACCAAATTCTTTAAGTGCCTGTCCCAAGTCAGGAGCCCTTCAGTCAAAATGTTCGTTGTTATCATTTTTATTTACAAATTGTTTTGTTATAAATTAGGCCATAAATTTTCTAAATTGATTTGTTTTGAATTTTTTATGTCTTTGCCTTTTATCGCTGACTTTAAAGTGTGTGTTTTTCTCATTGTTGAAGGCTGTATATATGGTTGCCTATAATTTCTTACATCCACTTAATTCGATCTTTGTCGGATAGCTGTCTCATTGGCAATCATACCACATCTACTTATATCTATATTTAGATATATGAAATGTCAGAGCAATGGTCTTTGAGGGTATTTTCATCCTATCTGCATCTTTACTCCAAGATATCAGACTGTAGGTCATTTCAGTATTTGAAACTGGCTCAAATACAAACTAATTATGAGTAAGCAAGTCATCAACAATTAGCAAAACACAAAACTCAAGTTACAAAGTAATCAATTTCAAGAAATGTTTTACAATAAATAAACTGACCTGATTAAATCTAGAAGCTACATGCAATGGGGTCCAGTACAGGTTATCTTTAATATTTATGTCTGCTCCATGTTTCATAAGTAGCTTTATGACTTTTTTGTACCCATTAGCACAGGCTATGTGTAACTGAAAAGAAATACATGTAAACAAAAAGTACCAGTAAACAAAATAATCTTCAATCAAGCCAGGAACAAAAAAAATATCTGAATGAAAATTTTTACTTCCTTCCCCGTTACGAGTCTAACTCTATATTAAAGTATAATTGACTCAGGCACATCTCAAACAGACAGGAGGCCACTCCTTTGACCAAAAGTAAATGTCCAGGAAAAACTGGATGGTATTTACAATAAAATATTAAGCTTAACTACAACTATATACACTGGATATCCTGCTGTCTATTTCAGATGTTGTTGGGTCCAGGAGATGGTATTCACTCTGGCCCTGAAGTCCTCTAGTGATCCAGACTCCACTGCTGATTCAGTAAGTTTATTCCACTCTCTAGTTGTTTTTGGGAAGAATGAGTCCTTCTTCACTCTAGTCTGTCTAAATTTGTTTGCCCCTGGTCCTACTGTCACCTGATGCATTGCATTTGGCTGGATCAATGGCAATCAACTAGTGTTGAGTCTTGTAACACAGCACTAGACTCTGTTTCTATCATGTGTGTTGCAGTGATTCCTATTGAAGTTGGTCCAGAAGCTTTGTAACGCATCCAGGAGAGTTTAATTGGTGAGGATCCCATACCGAGGAAGTATATTCCAGGGTTGTTCTTTCTAACATGGAGTAAGCTGTAGCTTTTGTTGCTGGAGTACACCTACCCAGATTTCTCCGTAAGAAACCTGAGTGTCTTGGCTTTCCCTATGGTCTGGTTCATGTGATTTGACCAGGTGAGGTCTTTAATAATAGTGAGCCAAAGATATTTCCCAGTCTATTGTTTATAATCTTGGTCCATGGAGTGGACATTACTATAGATAACATATCTGCTCATAAAAACAGCAAGATAAATTTTATGATGACATTTGTCATTGTCCCTATTCAAATTAACTAATCATTAAAACTAAGACTTACAAGTGACACTTTATTCTCCCAGTTATACATGATTCTCTTTTCTGAACAATTATTTAAGACTTACAAATGACACTTTATTCCATTGTTAATTAAAGCTAAGACTTGCAAGTTTCACTTTATTCCATTATTAATTAAGCTAAGACTTACTAGTGACACTTTATTCCATTGTTAATTAAGCTTAGACTTACTGGTGACACTTTATTCCATTGTTAGTTAAGCTAAGACTTACAAGTGACACTTTATTCCATTGTTAGTTAAGCTAAGACTTACAAGTGACACTTTTTTCCATTGTTAATTAAGCTTAGACTTACAAGTGACACTTTTTTCCATTGTTAATTAAGCTTAGACTTACAAGTGACACTTTTTTCCATTGTTAATTAAGCTTAGACTTACTAGTGACACTGTATTCTCATTGATTTTGTTCGGGGATCCACCATTACTTAACTGATCATGAACATCCTTGTACATCTGACGAGGTGTTGATAACTGAATTTCTTTTTTCTTACTAGCATCCAGTCCTATATAAATTATTAAGATAACAGATATATGGAAAGTAAACAGAAAGTGACTTCATGTAACATTCTTTATCAATCAGGTCACACCTATTTATGATCTATTTTTGTTAATAAAGTTTTTTCCATTATTATATGTATGTCATAATTCTCATATTATTATGACAATTTTCTTTTAAATAGATATTTTCATTGATAATTTTTTTTTTATTCCTGAGTTCATTCATCTTCTTTTGTTAAGTGATGGTAACAATATATTTCTATGGTATTATAAAAAAAATGTTGGTTTTCTTTTCATTTATACTACATGTACTACTGAGGTTATCAGGAAATTACAAGCCTGAAATATCTATCAGGTTTAAGTTTTGTGAACGTGCATGAATGATGCATTCAAACGAAATAATCATATTGAAGTCATGTAAATGAAAAAATACCCATTTAAAAATAGTATGCATATCAACATTATAACATAAATTAAAAGGAATAAATGGAAAGAAATACAATGAAGTTATGGAGATTAAAAGGAAGTATCATTATGCATGCCGCCATCTGGTTTTCACTCAATACTAATATAGAAAGTCAATTTATTTTCTGTTCAAAACAGGAAGTTTTAGTTTTGAACTTTATAAAATATAGGAACATCTAAGTTTTCACTCATTTCACCAACATTATATAGTATATAATATCATTTTGTAAATCCCAGTTATGCATGATTCTCTTATCTGAACAATTGTGGCAAATTATACTTGTTTGTTGATACTGTGCTGTTTGTGAACAAAATGCATCTACCATCAATAAACGTTACAAAATTTCTTCTTACTTAATATATTCTGCACATATTTAGTTTTTTTCCTACACATCATTAAAAACATATTGGACAAAAACCAATAATAACAACTAGTTTTATATTAAATCAAAAGTTGTACATTAGTATATATTAAAACAAGAGTGTACAGGCTGAAATGTCATGCTACTTTATGATTGAACATATGTTGATAGTGTGTAATTTGAAGGTTTAACTATAACTTTCTAATATTAAGGTTAACATTATCAAGGTTTTACTATAACTTTCTAATATTAAGGTTAACATTATCAAGGTTTAACTATAACTTTCTAATATTAAGGTTAACATTATCAATGACAATGATCATTCAAAATGACCTCAAAATCAGATGAACCCTGCTAGACACACTTGTACACCTTATGATCATACCATACACCAAATATAACCTATTGTCATGTATCAGAGAGACAGGCCAAATTACAAATATGGAAATTTGACCATTGACCCTTAAAAAAGAGGCACAATGCATATAATCATTCCATACACCAAATATAGTTGACACATTCCAACAGTATCTGAAAAACAAACATTACCATGAAAGCTTTACATTGACTTCTGAACCATGAAAATAAGATAAAGGTCAAATGAACCCTGCAAGACAGACATATACACTTTACAATAATTATATCATATACACCAAATAAAGCTGACCTATTGCTTATAATATTTCTGACAAGTAGAAACTAGAGGCTCTAAAGAGCCTGTGTCGCTCACCTTGGTCTATGTTCATATTAAACAAAAAACACAGATGGATTCATCACAAAATTGTGTTTTGGTGATGGTGATGTGTTTGTAGATCTTACTTTACTGAACATTCTTGCTGCTTACAATTATCTCTATTTATAAAGAACTTGGCTCAGTAGTTACAGTGGAAAATATTTTTTTTACAAAAATTTACAAAATTTATGAAAACTGTTAAAAATTGACTGTAAAGGGTAATAACTCCTTAAGGGGTCAATGGACCATTTTTGATCATGTTGACTTATTAATAGGTCTTATTTTGCTGTACATTATTGCTGTTTACAGTTTATCTCCATCTATAATAAAATTCAAGATAATAACCAAAAGCTGCAATTTTTTCTTAAAATTATCAATTCAGGGGCAGCAACCCAACAACGGGTTGCCTGATTGGTGTGAAAATTTCAGGGCAGATAGATTTTGACCCAATGAACAATTTTATCCCATCAGATGTGCTCTAAATGTTTTGGTTTCAGAGATATGAGCCAAAAACTGCATTTTACCCTATGTACTATTTTTAGCCAAGTTGGCCATCTTGGTTAGCGGGCACGGTCATCTGACACATTTTTTAAACAAGAAAACCTAATGATGATTGTGGACTAGTTTGGTTAAATTTGTCTAAGCAGTTTCAGGGGAGAAAATTTTTGTAAAAGATTTTCAAAATTAATGAAAAATTGTTAAAAATTTACTATAAAGGGCAATAACTCCTTAAAGGGTCAACTGACCATCTAGGTCATGTTGACTGATTTGTAGATCTTACTTTGCTGAACATTATTGCTGTTTACAGTTTATCTCTATCTATTATAATATTCAAGATAATAACAAAATCGGCAAAATTTACCCCTATGTTCCATTTTTAGCCATGGCTGCCATCTTAATTGGTTGGCCGGGTCACATTTTTTAAAACTAGATACCCCAATGATGATTGTGGCAAAGTTTGGTTTAATTTGGCCCAGTAATTTCAGAGGAGAAGATTTTTAACAGGCTATTATTTGAACTTGGAATTATTTTTAATTATGGAATTTGCTTGATTTCTTGTTATTGAAATTTTTAATAAATTCCATGTTTATTCTGTACTGAAATGTTCTGTGCTGTGCACAACACTTTTTATTACAAAGAAAATATTCTATTTTCAATAGAATGTACTGTGCCGCGCACAACACTATCTAACCAAAATACATCGTATGGAAAGTGTTATTAACCACTCATAAGATTATATTACCAAATAAACATGGAATTTATTAAAAATATTAAACACAAGAAATTATGCAAATTCCATAATTAAAAATAATTCCAAGCTCAAATAATAGCCTGTTTTTTGTAAAAGTTAACGACGACAGACGCCAAGTGATGAGAAAAGCTCACTTGGCCCTGCAGGCCAGGTGAGCTAAAAATCAGAAAAAAATAATAATTTCCAATCTAAATCTTTAAACAAAAAGTTTATGTCATTGTACAGCTGCTGCCAATATCGCTGCAAATTTTTTATCTCTATTTCTGGCATTCTGAGACTTGTCACCGGAGAAACAAAACATACAGATACACCTGGTATGATGATGGATGATATTTAACACCACTTTTTCTATTTTCTATATTCTATATCTACTGAAATTCATCTGTATATAAACTTCAGATAAAAGATTTGGAATTGTTAGCCATTTTTTTTTATTTCATTGAGAAAAATAATACAAGGTTATTATTTCATTAAAAAGAACTAAAAGTTAAATTCTGATAGCATTATTTGCATGCAGAATATTCACTGATGAACAATCACGTTCATAAAATTCAAAATGCAGTTATTTTTTTTACATTCATTGATCAACGATCACATTCATAAATGCATTTATCATTTTTTTTCAAATCTTAGCAAATAGGTTATGCTTCTCAAAATTTCAAGGCTTATATATATGTCTATCAAAAACACTGCTTTTACCATAAAATTCCACAAACATAATTACAAGGGACCTTCCTCATAAAGGTGTTAAGACTATGCACAAAAATTATTTAAATCAGTTGAGGCTATCTTGATTTATTATATCACATAGAAATGCTGACAGGCAGACAGAGAAAGTAATTAATATAGAGCACTTTTAACTAAATGATGAGGCTCTAATAATTTCAAAACTTAAAGTAACAGTGAGAGTATTATGTGTAAAATTTGTAAATGAGATATACAAACTAAAAAAATCAATTTGTTTTGCCTGCATATTAAATTGCTAATAAATGGATGATTTACTGAAAGTAAAAAACAATCTAGGTTTAGCATATCATATCAAACTTATGTGACCAATTTATCATTAACAAGAAATGATTAACCAAAACTAAAGACTCTTAAGAGCCTGTGTCGCTCACCTTGGTCTATATGCATATCAAACAAAGAAAACAGATGGTCAGATGGATTCATGACAAAATTGTGTTTTGGTGATGGTGATGTGTTTGGATATCTTGCTTTACTGAACATTCTTGCTACTTACAATTTTGCCTATCTATAATGAACTTGGTCCTTTAGTTCCAGAGGAAAATATTTTGTAAAAACTAATGAAAACTGTTAAAAATTGACTATAAAGGGCAATAACTCCTTAAGAGGTCAACTGACCATTTTGGTCATTTTGACTTATTTGTAGATCTTACTTTGCTGAACATTATTGCAGTTTACAGTTTATCTCTATCTATAATAGTATTCAAGATAAAAACCAACCAGGTGCTCCGCAGGGCGCAGCTTTATACGACCGCAAACCCTGAACAGTTGGGGCAAGTATGGACAAAACATTCAAGCGTGATACAGCTCTGAATTTGGATTGTGATCAAATTTTTGACGTTACATGGTTTTTTTTACACAAAACAAATGTCAAGATTTTACAAATTAATTAAAGATTTCTTCTTCAAACTTATTTAAATCTAAAATTAAATAGTTGACACAGCATAGGTTTCTGACACAGAATGAATGTGGTCTAATGAACTTAAAAATTTTTTTTTGCCTTTGAGCAATTCACTATGCTGTTGAATATTAATCCTCTAAAAAAAATGTTTGAAGAAATTTTCTTTTTATTTATGAAATCTGAAATGAGAAAAATTTAACACCCCCCCCCCCCCCCCCCCCCCCCCCCCCCCCCATTTTTTTTCTTCACATCCCCGTTTCCCTTTTTCCAAAACTGATATCAATTCAAATTTCTAATGGAGTTTGCAACAATAACTACTCTTTTAAATACATCATAAAATATTAAAATGTAAAATAAAGTGCTTGTTATCACTGAATGGTAAAGATTGGTTGGTAGTAAAAGTGAATATACATTGTTTATTGTATAAAACAATAAAAAAAACTTCATCAGCAACATATTGGCAAATTTCCAATGAAGTTATTTACATAAAGTTATTGGCAAATAAAAATAGAAAATGACATCATAGTTATGTCTGGCAAATGTCCAACATACATTATCTAAAAACATTTTAGATAAGATAAGGAAAAAAAGCTTCATCAGCAACATTTTATATTGGCAAATTTCCAATGAAGTTATTTACATAAAGTTATTGGCAAATAAAAATAGAAAATGACATCATTCATGTCTGGCAAATTTCCAACATATATTATCAACTACTATTCTATACAAAGAAAGATAACTCCAATTGAAAATTAATTGCTATTGCACAATATTGTGCAATTAGATATTTCTTGCTATTGTGCAATACTGTGCAATTGAAAATTTCTTGCTATTGCACAATACTTGATATGGAATCCTGGTTTGGACCAACTTGAAAACTGGGCCCATAATCAAAAATCAAAGTACATGTTTAGATAAAGCATATCAAATAAGCCCGAGAATTTAATTTTTGTTAAAATCAAACTTAGTTTAATTTTGGACCCTTTGGACCTTAATGTAGACCAATTTGAAAACTGGACCAAAAATTAAGAATCTACATACACAGTTAGATTTGGCATATCAAAGAACCCATTTATTCAATTTTTGATGAAATCAAACAAAGTTTAATTTTGGACCCCCATTTGGACCAACTTGAAAACTAGGCCAATAATTAAAAATCTAAGTACATTTTTAAATTCAGCATATCAAAGAACCCCAAAGATTCAATTTTTATTAAAATCAAACTAAGTTTAATTTTGGACCCTTTGGACCTTAATGTAGACCAATTTGAAAACGGGACCAAAAATTAAGAATATACATACATAGTTAGATTCGGCATATCAAAGAACCCCAATTATTCATTTTTTGATGAAATCACACAAAGTTCAATTTTGGACCCTTATTCCTAAACTGTTGGGACCAAAACTCCAAAAATCAATCCTAACCTTCCTTTTGTGGTCATAAACCTTGTGTTTAAATTTCATTGATTTCTATTTACTTATACTAAAGTTATTGTGCGAAAACCAAGAATAATGCTTATTTTGGGCCCTTTTTTGGCCCTTAATTCCTAAACGGTTGGAACCAAAACTCCCAAAATCAATCCCAACCGTCCTTTTGTGGTCATAAACCTTGTGTCAAAATTTCATAGATTTCTATTCACTTAAACTAAAGTTATAGTGCGAAAACCAAGAAAATGCTTATTTGGGCCCTTTTTGGCCCCTAATTCCTAAAATATTGGGACAAAAACTCCCAAAATCAATCCCAACCTTCCTTTTGTGGTAATAAACCTTGTGTTAAAATTTCATTGATTTCTATTCACTTTTACTAAAGTTAGAGTGCGAAAACTAAAAGTATTCGGACGACGACGACGACGCGGACGACGACGCCAACGTGATAGCAATATACGACCAAAAAATTAAAATTTTTGCGGTCGTATAAAAACCGAAAAATTTCCTTAAAAATTACCAATTGGGGGGCAGCAACACAACAGTCAGTTGTCAAATTCATCTGAAAATTTCAGGGCAGATAGATATTGACTTGATAAACAATTTAACACCTTGTCAGATTTGCTCTAAATGCTACTGTTTCAAAGTTATAAGCCAAAATCTACATTTTACCCCGATTTTTATAGCCATGGTTACCATCTTGGTTGGTTGGCCGGGTCACCATACACATTTTTTTAAACAAAATACCCTAATAATGATTGTGGCTAAGTATGGTTAAGTTTGCCCAGTAGTTTCAGAGGAGAAGATTTTTGTAAAAGATAACAAAAATTTATGAAAAAATTGATAAAAAATGACTATAAAGGGCAATAACTCCTTCAGGGGTCAAATGACCATTTTGACCATGTAAAACTTACTTGTAGATCTTACTTTGCTGAACATTATTGCTGTTTACAGTTTATCTCTATCTATAATAATATTCAAGGTAATAACCAAAAACAGCAAAATTTCCTTAAAATTACCAATTCAGGGGCAGCAACCCAACAACCGGTTGTCCAATTCATTTGAAAATTTCAGGGCAGATAGATTAATTCTTAATAAACAATTTTACCCCATGTCAGATTTGCTCTAAATGCTTTGGTTTCAGAGTTATAAGCCAAAATTATTTTACCCCTATGTTCTATTATAAGCAATGGCGGCCAACTTGGTTGGCTGGCCGGGTCACGCCACACATTTTTAAACTAGATACCCCAATGATGATTGTGGCCAAGTTTGGTTTAATTTGGCCCAGTAGTTTCAGAGGAGAAGATTTTTGTAAAAGTTAATGACGCCAGACGACTCCAGGTGCTGGAGTTTCTCGCTGCATTGAAGACCCATTGGTGGCTTTCGGCTGTTGTCTGCTCTACGGTCGGGGTGTGGTCTCTTTGACACATTCCCCATTTCCATTCTCAATTTTATTTCCAAATTTTTACTCTGGATACTGTGTTTTGTTCATAAACAAGTTTTTGTCCAAATTCCATAAAATTCTATGAAGGTTTGACAGAGTTATTGATGTATAATTTGTTTTACCACAGACTGAACCTCGATGTAAACTCATCAGGCGACAGAATTTTGGATACATGTGTCCCGCTTTGGCGACACATATCAAAAACAATGTCAAGGTCAGATTGGCACTTTTAGAAAATATTTACAAATAATAATAATTGTAAGGACCAAACTTAGTGCAAACTTACTTTTATAGTAACCAGCTGAGAAGATCATCTTTTTAAAACAAACTCAGCTTCTATCTTACAATTATCTTATCAATCAAATATAGTAGACCTATAATTTACTACAAAATAATCCATGTCAGGAAAGCTGAATAATGATCACTGAATCATGAAAATGAGGTCAAAGTCAGGTTAACACTTTTAGTTGCACATATACACCTGGACAGTGTTCTCCCCAGATATTTCATTAAGCATCCTGGTAAACAGGAGAATTGAAATACCATCTTTTTCTATAACTATAGCATCACATCTATAACATAATCTATAAGACAAGAGTGCACACACTGAAATGTCTCGCCTTCTTTACTAATCATTGATATTATGTTGATAGTCCTAAGTATAAAGCTTTATTACAACTGTGACTGAACTTAACATTAACCAAGATAGCTAAACAAAGACCAATGAACCATAAAAATGAGGTCAAGGTCAGAAGAACCATGCCAGGCAGACATGTACAGCTAACAATGCTTCCATACAACAAATATAGTTGACCTATTACTTATAGTTTAAGAAAAATAGACCAAAACACAAAAACGTAACACTGTGCAATGAACCATGCAATTGAGGTTATGGTCAAATAAAACCTGCGGGACTGACATATAGATCATAATATATTTCCATACACCAAATATAGTTGACCTTTGGCATATAATATTAGATAAAAAGACCAAAACTTAAAAACTTAACTTTGACCACTGAACAATGAAAATGAGGTCAAGGTCAGATGACATCTGCCCGCTAGACAAGTACACCTTACAATCATTCCATACAACAAATATAGTAGACCTATTGCATAAAGTATGAGAAAAACAGACCAAAACACAAAAACGTATCTATAACCATTGAACCATGAAAATGAGGTCAAGGTCAGATGACACCTGCCAGTTGGACATGTACACCTTCAAGTCCTTCCATACACCAAATTTACTAGCCCTATTGCTTACAGTATCTGAGATATGGACTTGACCATCAAAACTTAACCTTGTTCACTGATCCATGAAATGAGGTCGAGGTCAAGTGAAAACTGTCTGACGGGCAGGAGGACCTTGCAAGGTACGCACATACCAAATATAGTTATCCTATTACTTATAATAAGAGAGAATTCAACATTACAAAAATTCTGAACTTTTTTTTCAAGTGGTCACTCACTGTCACTGAACCATGAAAATGAGGTCAAGGACATTGAACATGTGACTGACGGAAACTTCGTAACATGAGGCATCTATATACAAAGTATGAAGCATCCAGGTCTTTCACCTTCTAAAATATAAACCTTTTAAGAACTTAGCTAACGCCGCTGCCGCCGTAGCCGCCACCGCCGGATCACTATCCCTATGTCGAGCTTTCTGCAACAAAAGTTGCAGGCTTGACAAAAACCACTTCAGGTAGCATCACATCTATAACATAATCTATAAGAAAACCAATTCAGACAGTATCACAATACCATGGTGCTAAAATGCCCTGGGGAGAACACTATACAGTGACTATATACTCAATCTATAGACCATTGTAGTATAGTGCAGAGAAATAAAAGAAGTGCATTGTAAATATACATACCATGTGTCTCCATGTAATTATTGATAACTTGTTGACATTCTGATCCGTCCTGACAATGGTCTCCAGCAAAAAATCCATCAACATCAACCAGGTTAATATCAGCACCATTCTTATGAAATCAAAGTCGCACATAAGTCATTTTAGTAGACCAAGAAAGGATATTAAAGCCATTAGTTTATTTCTTGATAATAGTCATGGTTTTTTTTAGAGATATATAGATATAAGAAGATGTGGTATGTGTGCCAATGAGACAACTTTCCAAAGTATACATTTGAGTGATTGGTATTAAATATCCTATTTGGAAACTGTATCACTTTTATCTTTACTATTATGACTCAGTTTTTTGTTGAAATTAAAAAGATCCAAATTCTCCTTGTAACAAGCAAAAATGTAAATGAATAGTCCATTATTCTATTTTTTTTAAGGGAAAGGAGAGCTTTAATAATAAGACTTATTAATAAACATTATGAATTAAACATTTATGATAATAAAAAGTACAATAATCTGGAAAAAATAAACAATATATATCTGGTTGAAACACCTAGCAACTTACATTGAGTAATAACTGTACCATATCCACAGAGTCACATGAACAAGCAGTGTGTAAAGGTGTCCACCAATCATCATCCTGTATATTGATGTCTGCTCCATGGCTGATTAAAATGGCTGCTGTTACTGCATTATCATCTGATGCACACTATAAGAAATGTTAAGGTACTGTATATATGATACTGAGCTGAATGACTTCATGCACAGATCCAGGATTGGATGTTAAGGGAGGGGGTTCCAGATAATCAAAAGTTGAAGAACCATATTTCAACATAAATTGGTTGTTATTTTAACTACTGTATTTATTTGTTTTCTTAGAGGGGGGTTCTGGATGCACCCATGTCTGAATCCGTCAGGGAATCAGTGACCAGACATGCAACAGATTATCAACTTACTTCCACCAACATTATTCTTTTGGCACTTATGTAACATGATTAATTTACACTCTCTTAGTTCTATAACAACCCTATTCTTTGCGCCTTCTGTATCCCTATCTTACTGAATTGAGTGATTTAGCAGCATGAAATATTCATTAATTTTATCCAGTAGTTAATAAATTAAAAACTTTATTTTTGAATAGTTGATAAGTTTGTCCAAGTTGATGCACTGGTCATATATTATGAAAGAAATATTTGGAAAGTTATGGAACAAAACAAATTAAGAGTTCAAACAATTATTGAAATTGCACTTTAAATTATTTTTTTTATTAAATGATATGTTGTGCTTCTTACATGAATATTGAAGCTCTATCCTAATGAAGAGACGGTTGAAGTTTGTGAATAGTAAATATCAGCTCTTTCTAACTCACCTTATGTAACAAGGATGTCCCATTTCCTGTTCTAAAATTTTGGTTAGAACCATGTTGTAATGATCTTGTTACTAAAAATAAAACAATAAAGTATTTTAAAGCAGTTATATGGGTATGGATAAAAACCAGGTACATGTAATACATATGTTACTGTATAGATAAATATGGCAATAATTCTTAATACAATGTCTTGAAATGAAAAACTTTTAATTCCAAAGCCTCGGTCACAACTTAACAGATAGCTCAAATGGATGTCTAACGGATAACTTTTTTTCAATCTATTCATGTCTGTTCCATCCATATCCCTTGTGTGTCCGTTAAGTGTGCGTTTTATACTTCTACATTCGTTCTGTCAGGTGGAAAATTTTGAGCATGTTAAAAACTTTGAACGAACATTCAACGGATGAAATGTCCGTTGAACGTCCGGTAGGCGTCCGTTTTGTACGGTACTCGTCCATTTCGTTTCCGTTTTGTATCCGTTACATTCCGTTATTCATCCGTTGGAGGTCTGGCAGATAAATTCACCAACAGACTTCTAACAGACGTCTAACAGATAAAACAGATGTTGAACGAATGTGAAACGGACTTCTACCGGACATATAACAGATAAAACAGATGATGAACAGATCTGAAACGGATAAATGCCAATGGAAAATTTCGCATCAGAAATGCCAATTAGTTTTATTAAGGTTCATGAAATCTTATTATTTATAATCAATCTTAAGAGTAAGGGCACGTCTTCACAATCAAGCAGCTCTTATTCAGGCCAGACACTGCCCTTTGGCGGTATTTTGAAGAACAAATCAAAACCAGTTACACAAAAACATTTTGAATATCTATGCGATTTACATGTATTATTGTTGTCACCTTTAATTTTTCCGTACATCTTGTTTATCTGTTTTATCCTGTACGCTTCCATTAGGTGTCTGTTTTATGCGGTACTCGTCTGTTGGATGTACATTCGACATCAGTTCTTTCCGTTTCTCGTACGTTGCATATCCGTTGCATGTCCGTTATGCATTCGTTAAGCGTCCGTTTTATTTAGTCAGTACATCAACAGACTCCCAATGGACAACAATTTTGTCAACGGACAACTTTTATTTTCATCCATTAGGTGTCCGTTCGTCTTATCCGGCAAGGTGTGACCGAGGCTTAACATTTTCTATCTCAAATTCTCAATGATAAAGAAAGGATATAATATAAAATTCTACCATAAAACAGTGTCTACTTATAATTACAGCACATATCAATCTTTACAATATGTGACAACATAGATTGTTTTAGAAAAGTTAAATTGTTTTAATTTGCTATGTATAGTATCTTTATATATATATATATATCACATGTACATTAGCAACAAACTTATTGTACATGTAATCTTAATTTACCTTCTTTATCATCAAAATTTTCAACAGCATCCTGGAGCAGTATATCTTCAGGAAAAAAAGGTCTAGTATTTTTTCTGTTAGGTTTGCATGGCTTTTTGACAGAACCACTACCTCTTTCTTTGAGGTCTCTAACAAACCTCAGGTAACTTTCAATCTGTTTTTGTCGTAACTGTCGATTAATTTTCAGTCTTTCATGTGCTGATAATTTTTCCAGGACTGATTTGTCAAACTCCATTTCCTTTAGCTTCAAATGACTTTATATTCTACCATTCACTGAAAAAGAAAGAAAAAACACTGGTTCAAACATAAATACTAAAATAACAAAAGAACAGAGTTACAGGGTATCCTGTTTTGACACATATTATATCTGTCCAACATGTCTAAGGTCAATAAAACTTTTTGTACGTTTCTTAAATAAAGGTAGACTTGGGAGGACTTACAGTGCAAACTTTCCATAAAATTGATATTTCCAAGTGGCTAACTCTTTAGTTTAAACATATTTATTTATAGTGGATTGGGAAACAAGTTTTGCAACTTGAATTAATCCATTTCCACTTTGCTGGTGCGAGTGCTGCCTTGTAGCGCCATTAGCCTGCTCTTTTTCGAAATCTATAAGGGTGTCTTTAACATGCAAGAGATATGGCTCTCTCTTAACACGGGTCAGCCATTTCCCTTACAAAAAAAAAAGGCCCTGCAGCAAACATTTGCAGCAAGTTTGCAGCAAACATTGCCGCAAGCTTGCAGCAAACGTTTGCTGCAAACTTGCCGCAACCATTTTAACATGCAAATGAAGTTTGCGGCAAGATGCTGTAAACATAATTATGTAAATTAGATTTGCTGCAAGATTGCAGAAATTGTTTGCTGCAAGCTTGTGGCAAATGTTTGTTGCAAACTTGCAGGAACTACACATATACTAATGTCATGTGTGAAGACACATTCAATTTATCTCTTTCAAATTACACAGCAACATTTTAACGAAGTCTATTCCTGTCTTTATACAAACAGTCATTGAAAGAATTCTTACAAACTCATGAGATTTAAGGAAATACATACATGCATTTGAGTTTTGAAAAATGGGCAGGAGTCATTCTCAAATGACATAATATACCTGTATTAAAAAATGAACAAGGTAAAATCTCAAATGTGTATTGAGACTATGAAGCTAGGTAATAATTGCATTACAGAATTTAACTTAATCTTAATAAACATGATCATGATGGTGCAGTACATCAGTTACAAATTAAAACTTATAATAGATTATAATAAGTTTTTAATCACACATACATGTATATATAGTTGCTTACTAAATTATGTTTGATGATAACATTAATTATTTCATTAAAGCATGAAGTTCTATTAATCATTTGTACTTACGTATACAAAATTACATACTGATTATCCCATATTATTGAACCAAAATTCCTCCTTGATCTCTTAAATGTGAAATGCATTTCCAAACACAACCAACATTGACCTAGCCACAATTTCAAATTGTTAGCATCCAGGAAGTACCAACTAGGCATGCCCAGTCAATATTGTGTAATTCCTGCAATGTTCTGGCAAACATATAGAATGGCCAAAGTTTTCTGCAATCTTGCGGCAAACATATAAAATGGTCAATGTTTTCTGCAATCTTGCGGCAAAAATTCTTTATTATTTCAAACTTTCTGGCAATCTTACGGCAAACATTGATGTTTCTGCAAACTTGCTGCAAGCACTATTTTCTGTGTTCCTGCAAACTTTTTGTTTGCCACTAGCTTGCAGCAAACGATTCAGTTTCATAAGGGTTATCGTCCCCTTCCAAAGGACTATCATCGTTTCCTCAAGACCATACTCATAAATGGTGTAAAGGGAGAGCCGAAAATTCAGTCCCTGAAATTTTCATCCCAAACAGGAATCTAACCAGGAACCTTTGTGATAGTAGTGCGATGCACTAACCACTACACCACGGCTCTCTTGGCTATATAACTCTTTGAAAATAGTTGATAATTTTTAAGAAATGTAGGCTTGGGAGAACATTGTATTCAGTTTGAGTTTCTAAGTTGTTCGAGACAATGCTGATAATTATAAATTCATATACAAATATTGCACACAGGAGAACACTTCCGTTACAATGCAATTTCAAAAGAAATAATATTTCCATGGGGTATTAATTTATTGTTTAAGTTTTAACTTGTGGTCAAGATGTCCCTGCTTTTCTTATACTTGTTTACAGTTTAAATGTGGTCAGGATATCCTTGCTTTTCCTTGAATGTTTAAGAAGTCGTCATGATGTCTCAATTTTCTTTGACTTGTTTACAATTCAATTCAGGTGGTCAGGGCCTTCTAGTTTTTCCTAGACTTTTTTACTGTTTAACCGATGGTAAGAACAAGAACATCCTTGTTTTTCATTACTTTGTTTACAGTTAAACATGTGGTTTTTCCTAGACTTGTTTACAGTTAAGTCACCACAGTTTAAATGTGGTCAAGATATCCTGGTTTTTCCTTGAATGTTTACAGTTGAGCTGGTGGTCAGAACATTCTTGTTTTCCTAGACTAAGTTGACTTGTTTACAGTTTAACTGTGGTCAGGATATCATTGTTTTCCTCGACTTGTTTACAGTTTAACTGGTCCTCATGTCCCTATTTTTGTTTACAGTTTTTTTCAGGTGGTCAGAATGTCCATGTTTTACAAAGATGTGTTTAATTACAATTTAATTATAAATTCATACAAATCTGGCAAATACTGTACACAGGAGAACACTTACAATAAAATTTTCAAAGAATAATATTTTCAAGGGGTATTATATTTACTCTATACAAAAATAGGATTTAAGTTTTCCCTAGACTTGTTTACAGGTTTACTGTGGTCAGGAAGTCCTTGTTTTACCTAGACTTGTTTACAGCCTAACTGGTGGTAGGACATCCTTGTTTTCCTAGATTTGTTTACAGTTTAACTGTGGTAAGGACATCCTTGTTTTCCTTGACTTTGTTAAGTTAAACTGGCCATGGTGGTCAGGATGTCCCTGCTTTTCTTAGACTTGTTTACAGTTTAAATGTGATCAAATGTGGTCAGGGCACCCAAGGCCGTAACTGGGCATCTTATTTTAGTGAGGCAAAACAATCGAGCCGAGCGAAGCGAGGCGAAATTTTTTTTGGAGGGTATGAAATGAATGGTGCAAAATCCTGAATTCTAGGCATTTTTAGAGAGTTTGATAATGATTTGAATTTGGACACTTTTTATATAAATTTCTCATATTTTAAGACTTTTACTTACACCAAATTTTTAACAACTTTATTTAATTTATGTGTAAGATAATTATCCAAATATCACTGATTTGAATCTGCTGCCAGAACATAGAACAAACATCGATTCAGTCAGAGTTTGCCAAATTTTTCTATGGCCGGTTCAGTCAAATCGTTTCAGAATCATAATTTGATCTGCTGATATCCTTATCGCGATGAAGGGAGCATGGCAAGACCGCACAATCTCTCGCCACTCGTGCATGCTCTTTTCCAAGTTTTCAGTCGTTTCAGGGCAGTCTGTGTTTCTAAAGGTAGCACGTTATCATCACCATCATCAACACAATGATCAATGTCTTCTTCCAATTCCTTCTCCGTCAGAAATTTGGGAGCAGCATCGGTAGTAACAGTCATGTTTGTTTGCAAAAGGGAATTAAGCTTTCCTGTAAGCACCACCATACAGTCGCAGTTACAAAATATTAAACTCGCTTTTACGCTGACAAAGAGTAGACAAACTAGGGATATATCTAGAGTAAGTATATATGATATGGGTACAGGAGAATTGGAATGGAGTTTTTGACGTTTACATGTAGGTCAGTAATTTCAAATTATTTCTGGAAATAGTTGGTGGTATTTTAGTTCCAGAATCTATAAATTTAAGGTTAGGGGTTGAGGTATTCGATTCCGAAACCCCGAATGTAACGAAACGAAATTCCGTAGTCCCGAATAAGTAAAGACAAAATCCTGTGTAAAAGGTTCTACCATTCCTCAATAATATCAAACTGGAATATGGGATATTCTTTCAATTTTTAAGGTTAAAGAAACATAGATAAAAACTATCCATCCTTGTTTCATATTATTTATATTTTATTTATCTGTAAAGAGAAAGATTAAAGTTCATGAAATGAATACGCAGACAGGACTACCCCCTTGTGATGCCCAGTACTTGATTTGTCTAAAGTTGGTGAAACGGAGAAATGAATACGCAGACAGGACTGCACCCTTCCGAAGACCAGTACTTGCTTTGTCAGTCTACTTATCGTTTTTGGATTGTTCTAATGAAGTTATATATGCAATACTCAGACTCTGTTCACAAAAAAACTAGTTTACTAGAATTATTCCTTCTTTACCTTCAGTGTCACTTTTCCTTTTTCTGAAAGAGCCTGTTTTTAACTAGAGATCCATGATGATTATCGCTACTAGGTTAATGTATTTGAAAAACATCAGTGGTTGAGATGCTGAGTTATATCCAGGAAGAATAGTTTAAAAGGAGTGATGACGTCACAAGCTATAGAACAGAAAAGCAAACGATTATTATATTTATATATATGTTTAAAAAAAATAATCAGTGTCGAAATTTTAGTGAGGCAATTGCCTCACTTGCCTCAAGGGTAGTTACGGCCTTGGCACCCTTGTTTTTCCTTGAAAGTTTTGTTTAGCAAGTTGTCGTGATGTCCAAATTTTCCTTGATTTGTTTACAATTCAACTCAGGTGGTCAGGACCTTAATTCTTGTTTTACATAGACTTTTCTACAGTTTAACTTTGATCAGGAGATCCCTGCTTTTCTTAGACTTGTTTAACTCAGGTGTCAGAACATTCTTGTTTTTCCTTAACTTGTTCACAGTTAAACTGTTGTCAGGATGTCCCTGCTTTTTCTAGACTTGTTAACAGTTTAAGTGGTTGTCATGATGTCCCTGTGAGGGCTTTATATGTTCTGTTCATACATTTTAAACAAGATGTTTACCCCAATACAATGTGCTATCCTTGTCAAGTTTAGACATTTTAAACAAGATGTTTACCCCAATACAATGTGCTATCCTTGTCAAGTTTAGACATTTTAAACAAGATGTTTACCCCAATACAATGTGCTATCCTTGTCAAGTTTAGACATTTTAAACGAGATGTTTACCCCAATACAATGTGCTATCCTTGTCAAGTTTAGACATTTTAAACGAGATGTTTACCCCAATACAATGTGCTATCCTTGTCAAGTTTAGACATTTTAAACGAGATGTTTACCCCAATACAATGTGCTATCCTTGTCAAGTTTAGACATTTTAAACGAGATGTTTACCCCAATACAATGTGCTATCCTTGTCAAGTTTAGACATTTTAAACGAGATGTTTACCCCAATACAATGTGCTATCCTTGTCAAGTTTAGACATTTTAAACGAGATGTTTACCCCAATACAATGTGCTATCCTTGTCAAGTTTAGACATTTTAAACGAGATGTTTACCCCAATACAATGTGCTATCCTTGTCAAGTTTAGACATTTTAAACGAGATGTTTACCCCAATACAATGTGCTATCCTTGTCAAGTTTAGACATTTTAAACGAGATGTTTACCCCAATACAATGTGCTATCCTTGTCAAGTTTAGACATTTTAAACGAGATGTTTACCCCAATACAATGTGCTATCCTTGTCAAGTTTAGACATTTTAAACGAGATGTTTACCCCAATACAATGTGCTATCCTTGTCAAGTTTAGACATTTTAAACGAGATGTTTACCCCAATACAATGTGCTATCCTTGTCAAGTTTAGACATTTTAAACGAGATGTTTACCCCAATACAATGTGCTATCCTTGTCAAGTTTAGACATTTTAAACGAGATGTTTACCCTAATACAATGTGCTATCCTTGTCAAGTTTAGACATTTTAAACAAGATGTTTACCCCAATACAATGTGCTATCCTTGTCAAGTTTAGACATTTTAAACGAGATGTTTACCCTAATACAATGTGCTATCCTTGTCAAGTTTAGACATTTTAAACGAGATGTTTACCCCAATACAATGTGCTATCCTTGTCAAGTTTAGACATTCCAATTAAATCATCCTCTTCATTTATTTTAAGGCACTATTTGGTTCATTAGCTACTAAGGTCGGTATTTCAGTTCATATTCTAGTTGGTTTGTGATTAAATATATAGTTGACACAGCATAGGTTTCTGACACAGAATGAATCTGGTCTAATGAACTTAAAATGAGCAATTCACTATGCTGTTGAATATTAATCCTTTGATATTTGAAGAAATTTTCTTTTTCATTTCAGAAATCTGATATAAGAAAAATAGAACCCCACCAATTTGTTTTCACCTCCCCATTTCCCTTATTCCAAAAATGATCTCAATTCAAATTTCTAATGGAGTTTTCAACAATAACTACTCATTTAATACATCATAAAATATAAAATGTCATACAGTCATGATTTAAGTTGATTTGACTACTATTCTGAACAAAGAAAGATAACTCCAATGCAACATTTTATATTGGCAAATTTCCAATGAAGTTCATTAAACTAAGGTTTTTGGCAAATTTCCAATGGAATTTATTAATAACAAAGTTTTTGGCAAATTTCCAATATATACATAATTTAAGAGCAGTTTAGGTGAGCTAATGAAATGAGTTTCAATTACCAACCTTACACTGCTTTTAAATTAAGTTTTGTACTTAAGTAATTGTCCATTAACCTGGAAACCCTTTTCCCCTCCTTTTTTGCACCTTATTCCTTAATGGTTTGAGCCATAACTCCCACAGACAATTCTTACCATCCACCTTTTTTGGTATTCCAATATCCAAAATCTAAATACATGGTTAGATTCGTCATATCAAAGAACCCCCAAAAATCAATTTTTGATGAAATCAAATAAAGTTCAATTTTGGGCCCTTTAGACCTCAATGTACATGTGGACCAATTTGATAACCGGTCCTAAATATTAAAAATCTAAATACATGGTTAGATTCAGCATATTGAAGAACTCAAACAAAGTTTTATTTTGGACCCTGATTTGGACCAATTTGAAAACTGGGCCCATAATAAAAAAAACTAAGTACATGTTTAGATTCAGCATATCAAAGAACCCCATGAATTCAATTTTTGTTAAAAAATCAAACTAAGTTTAATTTTGGACCCTTTGGACCTTAATGTAGAACGATTTGAAAACGGGGCCAAAAATTAAGACTCTAAATACATGGTTAGATTCAGTACATGTATATCAAAGAACCCCAATAGTTCAATTTTTGATGAAATCAAACAAAGTTTAATTTTGGACCCTTTTGGCCCCTAATTCGTTTGGGACCAAAACTCTAAAAATCAATCCCAACTTTCTTTGGTGGTCATAAACCTTGTGTTAAAATTTCGTAGATTTCTATTAACTTACATGTATACTAAAGTTATTGTGCAAAAAACAAGAAAAATGCTTATTTTTGGGACCTGTTTTTGGCCCCTAATTCCTAAACAGTTGGGACTTAAACTCCTAAAATCAATCGCAACTTTCCTGTTGTGGTCATAGACCTTATGTTAAAATTTCATAGATTTCTGTTTACTTATTCTAAAGTTATTGAGCGAAAACCAAGAAAAATGCTTATTTTGGCCTGTTTTGGCCCCTAACTCGAAAACCCTTGGGACCAAAACACCCAAAATCAATCCCAACCTTCCTTTTATGGTTTAAATTTTATAGATTTCTATTTACTTTTACTAAAGTTAGAATGCGAAAACAAAATGTCTTCGGAGGACTACGACGGACAACAACGACGAGGCCAACGTGATACCAATATACTACCAAAAAATTTCAATTTTTGCGGTCATATAAAAATTTTCACCACCTCAATAATTTATGTTACACACACAAATAAAGCAATCAAATCTTTGATAGAAATAAATTAAATGTTCTTTCCATGCAAAAACAACGCATTCTGGGACCATGTGTGCCCGTTATGTAATTTCAAGGCCAAGCTTCCTATACTACACTATTAAGCATTTAGAAGTTAGATTTTCTACTGCCTTGCTTATCTATATTAGCTAATAAAGCATAGCACTTGTTATGCAAATTATAAAGCAACTGTCTACACAGGGGTTCCAAAATGGTACTGGTTTCCTCAACAACAGTTCTGTTTGCATTGATGTCAGAACGGGTTGATAATTAGTTGGATAAGATCAATTGGAAACGAAGTTGTAACTCTAGATAGGATCAGACTTCCATTATCTAGGATTTTTTACAAAAGTGGTATTCTTGCCTCTTCTAACTTTTCACACAATAGGATAAAGTGTTCCACCGTTTCATCAGCTTTACTACAGAGTTTACAAGTTGAGCTTATATGATTCTTTGAAAATGATGCCTTGTGGGTTTGTAGGATATAGTTCCCAGTTGAAATTTTAAGACGTACAGGAATTTTTCTGACGTCCTTTACATTTGCACTAACTGAAATTGCTAAAGGATATACCTATAGATCCAATATTATATTTATGGTCCATGAATTTAAGAGTTGAATAACCGTTTGATTCATCAATAATTTTTGATGTCCAATAGTCATGAATTTTGGATTTAACTAGCTTTTTCCATTGAAATTTTGATAACGGGTTGTTTAAATAAGCATACAAGTCATTAATTTCATATTTTAAACATAATTCCTTGACTTCGATAAACCAGCTGCGACTATTATGGGGTTTAATCCGTAGCTGCCTTTCGGTTTCAATTAAATCAGTACATTTAGCTCTAGATATGTTTCCAAAAAGATTGATAGCTTTGACATGGATTTTAGCTTCTATATTGAGTAAACCAGATAAGGTATAAACTGCAGAATCAGCTACATTGGAATTTAAAGACAAAATTTGTTTGAAATTGGTCCATTTTTTATACTGAATAGAGATATTATTTAGTATTTTTCCTTTTGGTAATAAAATTTCCAACCCATAAGTTAATATTGGCAGAATATATGTTCTTATCAATGAAATTGAAGTTTTACTATCTAAACCATTCTCTCCATGGAGGCCTGTACCCATTAAACTGTACATCGCTCTATGTGCTTTCTGTATATTTTCATTTACTGTTGTGTCAGCAGAATCTTTGTCAGATTTTTGAATTCCTATATGTGAGGCGTTCAAAACAATTGGCATGTTTTTTCCATTTAATTATCCAAATCCATCTTCAATTTCATAAGATTTGTGGCATGTTTTTACTGGTATAATAATTGCTTTTTGTAGGCTGTAATAAATATATATCCTTCCTTTAGCTAAAATCCAAAGCAATTAATGTTAATCATGTTTTGTAGTTCTAGAGGGTTGTTGAAGACAAGTGCTACGTACATTGTGCTACAGAACCAAAATCGGAAATGTTACGGTATTTCCGTTTCTTTTTTTTTAACAAATAGGCCTATTTAAGTTACATAAAAATCATTCATACAGACTTCGGCCCCATTCACAGGCAATGCCTGCCTCATATTAATGTACCAATATAAGTAATGAACTGACAGTCACTTATTTTGTAAATATATACACAGGCCATTGCCGTAGGAAAAAAAATCCTATATATACATGTACACTTTTTGTTACCTGCTCTTACAGAAATCAGTGGCGGATCAAGAACTTTGCCTAAGGAGGGGCCCGCTGACTGATCTAAGGGGGGGCCCGGGCCCCCCAGGATCCGCCTATGGGAATACATGTTGATAACTTCCCCTTTCATGACACAAAATTCCATGACAATCTGTATATGAAATATTGTCTCAATACTCACAAAATATAACCAAAATAACACCTCCCTTGAACAGGACAAAATTTCATAGTATTCATCTGTGAAATATTGTCTCAATTCACACAAAATATAACCTCCCTTTAACAAGACAAAATTCCATACTCATAGTATTCATCTGTGAAATATTGTCTGTATACCATGTAACAAGGGCAATATTTCATGATACATAGTTATAAAATATTGTCTTGTGGTACAATATTCTATAGGCCAAGTTTTGCCTTACATAAACTTCAAATAATTCTATATTTTATTGTACAATCAAGGATTTGTATATTCTCACTATACAAATCCTTGGTACATGCACAGGGGCTTGTTACAATTGCCGGGTTTACTATCCATACGAACCCCTAAAAAACAGGGGTTCGTATGGACAGTAAACCCGGCAATTGTAACAAGCCCCTGTGGTACATGTACAATCATTTTTCGGCATTATGGACTCTATCAATAAAAAAAAATGCATATCTACCTATATAGAATCTATATTCTTTTCAACTGGTGAAAGTGATACGCTTCCTACAAATGTAACTTTTTTTTCAATGAAATTTGACACCGACTGTTGCATGTTAACTTTAAATTGTTTGTAAACAATTATGTTGGAGAGATGGAAAAAGTCCAAAAAGTTCCGAACTGTTTGTGCAGTCACCCGTGGCATATTCACATACCTACACAAGTTTTATCTACAATGTAGGTAAAAGTGAGTCAGCTGTATTGTCGTCACGATCACGGTTTCCCAACATTTTTGAAAGATATAACTCACGTTTATCAAACAATCGTCAAGCATTGTTATTAATCAGAAAGGTATACCAGGGACTTTCCGCTATAGTTAGTAGAGGAAGTCCCTTGGTATACTTACAGCTGGTTCACAGACACAAAACTACCTACCTAACATATATTCTATTAAAGAATCATTAAAGTATACCGGTGAACAAGTGACAGAGGCTGGGACATTCTATAATTGACTTAAAGTATCAGCTTACAGTGACCGTTTTAGCCTCTAATAAATTCAGAAAAATCAATCTCTCTCCAGTAACATTGAGGTGGCATGAGCACCAAAATCGCTGTCAACCGATTCAAGTGGATTTTATAACTATTGAGTACTGATGTGTTACATATTATTTAGAGTAAACTTCTGACTAAAACCTGTGACTATCATTATGATTTTAACGTTCTTTTGATTTTAGCTTTTAATGGGACAACTCACGTTGAGATTTCAATCAAATAAACCTTCATCGTTTTAAAAAGAATTAAACAAAAATATGTATCTGGCACGGTGCTTTGCTTCTGCGTCAAAAAAATCTTTCATTTGCGTCACAAACCATGATTTTATTTGCTCCAATTCTGAAACCTTTCATTTGCGCCAATATTACCGCTAAAAAAAAAGACTTAATATTAAAGGCAGTTAATATTCAAAATCGGTTATCTAAAAATACTACCATCGCTAACATTTTTAACAATAAAAATCGTGGTTACCTTTCTATCGATAAGTGTCATGCCAAAAAATGACTTACATGTCCCCGTCTTTCCACCAACAATACGGTATACAAGGTCCACGTTTAATGGTCGCACATTTTCGTTGAATTTTGAAACTGATATAACTTGAAAAACAAATAGTATTATTTATTTACTCACATGAAACAAACCGGGATGTGGTATTCAGTACGTAGGAGAAACTGGACGATATTTATCTAAACGCACTCAAGAACATCTGTATCGTTTTAAAAGACCCAATAAATTCAAAAGTATCATTTACCAACACCTTAAGAAGCACAGCCATCCTTTTAAATATTTAGCCGTTCAACCTTTAGAAGTAGTAAATAAGCAGCCCTGTGAATCTCATTCAAAGTTTATACGATCACGGAAAACAATTGAAATAAATTGGATTAAAAAATTACAAACAGTCTTAATGATAATATCATTGGAATTGGTAATATATCTAGAACCGATTCCGTTAACATTTTGGATATAGTTTCTAAAACTGTTCGTAAAAACCGTTCTCACGGCCGTAGAACAAATCGCAATCAAAGAAAATTTCGGATTAATCATACTAATATTTCGGACCTAATTTCTATTTCAAAAAACAACGGAAGACATTATCTGTTAACGAAACTCTGTTCATTAATAAGTTAAATAAAATTTTGGAGGATTGCAACACAATTTCATATAGCAGTCCTAAGTATGAAATTGTTCAAATTATTATGGCATATTGTTATTCTAAACTATTTCCCAAAATTGATCGCCCTGAAGATCATAAAAGACATTTTATTAAAATAAAGTATGTCAATAAAGGTTTTGATTTTGTAAATATTGCCGGTATATTTAACGACCATTCTGTTAAAGAACAAATTCCTGGATATTTTGACAATACTGAGATACCTCTTATTTGTTATATTTACAAGAAATCTACCCGGAAATTTGTGTTTAATTATAGTCAACGGTGTAAAGATGTTAATATCAGTGAAAATACACCTACTTCATGTAATTGTAGTACCTCCGAATATATTTATGGACCCATTTCCCATGTTATAACAGGAGATCTTAACATCGTTCAAGACCGAGAGTTAAAATCATTCCTCAGTAAAGGACCTAAATATCGTCCCCGTCAATTATTAATTGGAATGAGTGTCGTAATATCATCCACGACTCACTCCATACTTACTGTATGAAATGGATAAAACGGGAAAAAGCTGACAAAAAATCTTTGGACTCTTTTTTTAATTCAGTAATGAAGATAGTTGATATACGTATTCAACATTTTAAAGAACATTTTGCTATTAACAATAACCACAAAAAACCTATTTCTCGTATCAAACATAAACTAAAAGAACTAGCCAAGAAATTTGTTTTTGTCCCGGCCGATAAAGCTGCTAATAATATTATTATTGTTTGACGTAAATTTTACATTGAGGTTCTGAAAAAAGAAATCACCAATTCACCAACATTCCAACTGACTCCATTTTCAGAAAACGACATCTGTAACAAACATAAACTTTTAGCTACCGCTTTACAAGCAGAGCCAAATACAATGAAAGTCCCAACTATGTACTGGCTTCCGAAGCTACACAAAACACCTTACAAATATAAATTTATTTCGTTTTCAAGCCATTGTTCCACTACTAAATTGTTTATTCTTCTTACCAGCACACTTAAATTGGTACAATTAAAAACCTGATAATAAATTGTTCAAATAAGGCCTTCGAAAATAGTGGAATTAATTACTTAGTATATTAAGTAATTACAGCTTTAATAAATTTTTATACAAAACAATTCTGTATCAGTATACTATGAGGATCAGTGAGATTCCAAATGCACAACTGTTCTGATGGAAAGCTCTGTAGCCATTGCTCTTTCAAGACTTAAAAATATCTTATTTTGTTGCGATCCCCTAAGCGGAGGAGGAATTATACTCGATTACGTACTTCCTTCTATATAAAAGTTATATTTGAACAAGGTAGATATCATGGTAGTTCTCGATAAAACATAGAAAGTCTCAGGTGCACTTCAAATAAAATTTATGATGAAAAATGTTTGTTATTTTTTTTATTTTTTTTTCATGCACATCTTCTTAGGAGAAACTGCATTTACTCAATGATTAACTCACTTTGTCCTACCTCTAATTACTTAATTGATTCATAACTAAAAACTAATTTGTCTAATATGTCTACTTAAAATGTCTAGAATGTTCATATTTTAATATCTGATTGATGAAGGCAACATATAGATCCAGCTTCTCTGCATCAAGCACGATGATGGGATAGGTGACATAGACTCACTAATATTAATAATGTACCCTCTTGTATTTATTTCCTTGTTGAACATCAGAATTAATCCACAATAAATACATTTTCTCTACAGACTAGTCATTATAATTTGAGATTTAGCACTTCCCCGTCTTTCAATCTAATAAGATCGGAACCTTTACATGATCCTCTGCTCCATTTTTAGACTTAAACCTAGAATTTGACATAAGTACTAGTAGTCATCTCATTAAGCCTTTGATTGCCTTCCTCATAATTTATTAATTTTAAAACTTAAGGCATATGGACTATCTGAAACAGCTATAAGCTTGATAGACAGCTATTTTAGTAAAAGGAAACAATGTGTAAAACGTAAAAGTTGGTATAGATATAAGTACCTGGAAAGATATATATAAAGGTGTGCTGCAAGACTCTATATTAGGACCTGTACTTTTTAATCATGATTTTCTTGAATGACATTTTTTCATTTTGTATCAAGCAGTTCATTGTTACATATAATTATGCAGATGACAATACTTTGTCATATTCACACTCTGATATAGACACTGTGGTAAATATTTTAGAAAAAGAAAGCTTAAGCTAATAAATTGGTTCAGTCTAAATCATATGAAGGGCAACCCTGACAAGTTTCAGGCAATAGCCATAGGCAAGAAAAATTAAAATAAAAAAATTTCATTTAATTTAGATGGTAATATTATATATTGTGAAAAAGAAGTGAAATTACTTGGTGTAACAATTGACTATCAACTTAAGTTTGATGCCCATATTTTTAACATACAAGTCACTCGTTTCATATGACTTTTAACATACAAACATAAAAAAGGCACATTTTCTTAACCGTATTGTTAAACATTTAACAAATTTAGGTAGACTTACTATATTATACTATTCATGTATCATGTCAAATTTTAATTATTGTCCTGTAATATGGCACTTCTGTGGTGATTGTAATACCAGAAAAATAGAGGAAATACAGGAGCGTGCCCTAAGATTTATATATGAAGACTATTGTAGTACTTATCAACAACTGTTAATTAAATCAAAATTACCAAGTTTAGAAATCAGAAGAATTAGAATGATAGAGGTATATAAAATTATTAATAAACAATGACCATTATATCTACATGAACGTATGACATTTGCGCCGATTTTTAAAATTTTCATTCTTTCATTTGCGCCGATTTCTTTTTTTCATTTGCGCCGATTTTATATTTGCTCCTAATTGGATTTACAGGTAAGTTAATACTTGTACATGTTCTATACCGTGCAGGTGTATTGGTAAAATCTGTTTATAAACAAAGGTTTTAGTTAATTTTGATTCATATTGTTCTGAACTTTGCTGTAATTGATGGACATATTGCACACTGCAACGAGCCGAGGAGTCAATTTTTTTAACCATCGACGGCCATACACATATTACGTCGCTGTTATGCAAAAACCTCGTATCTAAGGTTTTCATAATTTTACACCAGGCAATAAAAACTGATTTTTTTTATCGATTATTTAGAATTAAATGTTTATGTTCCAATGTATGCAAAAATATCGTATCTTCTAACCAATCAATTACCAAGGCGAGCAAAAATTTCTGCACCTATATTGTATTTTCAAAGCTTTTCATTATTTCTAAGCTATACATAATATATTAGACAAAAAATTGACAAAACTGTACCTGTTATAATCTCAGCTGCTAGTGCCATCTTTTTTTTCTTTTGAGATATGATATTTTCGCACAACAAAATGTCTCACCAATCCGACTACACTTTTTCGTCACTTGTCAGAATTCGGGTTAATGATTGGTTAGAAGATCAGATATTTTCGCATTCAGTGGAACATACATATTTAATTCTTAATAATCGATAAAAAGATTTCCGCAAAAAATTGAGATACGAGGTTTTTGCATAACAGCGACGATAAGTACGTTAATAGCAAGACAAAGAAAAGATGGATTTCGTTATTGACAATTAGGCCTACAACAAATATAGAAGAGACGAAATCACAAGAAAGGAATATATTAGATATATATTGCCTATAAATACTCAGCAAGAACAGATTTATGATTTTAATGTATTCCGTTTTTATGGATTTGAATGCTGTAAATAGATTTTCAATTCGTCATTTTAGTATAAACCAGAGTGCTTTTATCTAACGTTTTTACTTCTTGATTTTAAAGTATGTGAATATAGTGTGCAACTGGATGACAGAAGAGGTCTATAATGATAAATTAAAAATAACATGACTTGGATGGTGAGTTGTCTCATTTGCACTCATACCACATCTTCTTATATCTATTCACCTGTAATTTACCTGTAAAAAATCGGCGCAAATGAAAACAAAAATCGGCGCAAATGAAAGAAAAAATCGGCGCAAATGATATGCAGATCGGCGCAAATGCAAAACGCCGACATGAACTTAATATTGAAATTAAAAAAAAGTAATTACTCTTTAACAAATACTGAACAACATAGCAGATGTTCCCAGGACGGTAAATCAAGGTCAACTACCCATGGGTTACACTTTTCAAATATGCAGGAGCCAAACTCTGTAACGAACTGCCAAATAAAATGAGGGAAGAAATGTCATAATTTGGGTCAGTTTAAAAGTTTGGTTGGTAATTGGAAGGGCACTATTTTCGTGTCAGTGTTCCTCCTGCAGATCTCAGTGTGCTGTAGATCAGTTTATTTATTTATATTGTATACTCAGTGGCTTTTAATTTTTTAGGCATATTTTTTTATTTTGTGATCTAGATGCTTGAATTACTTTTAGTGCTTTTATAATAGCTATTGCATGAATGTTAGTTTATCTGCATTTTATGTTTATTTTATGCTTATTAATTATTAATTATTCAGCACATGGCACTGTCGTGTGGGTACAAGGACAAATCCTTGGTGGGTATGATATTCAATTTGAACTTTAGTTTGGTTTTCATTAGTGAGGGGGGATAGGAGGGGTCTTGATCCCGAAATCCCGGACTTGAAAAAACGAAATCCCGAGGTCCCGAATTTAAAGCAAATCCCGACATCCCGAAATCCGAAAAAAAGGATTCCCGAATCCCGAAAGGGTCAATCCCGAAATCCCGAGCTTAAAAACACCCGATCCCGGAGTCCCGATAAAGGTCCTATTCCCCCTCATTAGTGTTTATATGTAGTTATTGTGTATAAAGTTGGGTAGTATATGGGCGTTAGTAGAAGAAAAGAGAAGAAAACACACACACACACAACACACATCTGAAGTATTAAAAAGTGACTAGCCCTCTTTCCAACCCCCAAATGTCCCCTTAATCCCTACATCACATTTTTTCAGTCCATTAGGACTATTTAAATGGAAGGCTATAAATAACCCTGTCGACAATCCTCGACATATTTCACGAGAGATACCGAAAGTTCATTCGGAAATCTTTTGATATTTGTAAAGTGAAACTGAAAGTAAAACATAACTCAATCGATACAAACAGACAGAGGCAAGCATGTCCAAAATAAAGATACTTGATGGTGGAACGTCTATGGAACTTGCAAGATTGGGAAACCAATTAATTGAGGTTAAATTTCCATATATTTTTACGATAGGTTGTTGCTATTTACATTTAGTAATTCCGCAATGCTTATAGGAATCTTAGCAATAATGATAGATTTTTGATTATTCATGTATAACTGTATTTACAAACGTTGTTGCATTAGAATATTGATTATATAGCAGTATTTAGGGCAAAGTTATCACTTCATCAGGCAGTGTTTTTAAGTAATGTCAAAATTATATATGTACAAAAATGTACTTGGCTTCCCAAGTTTGGGGGAAAAGTTTAAATGAGGAGGAATATTCCTGAAAAGAGCTGTGTATTTAAATCATCTTTCAATAAGGGTATATATTATATATCACAATAAGAACAAAAAACGTGACAGGGTTTGATTCATATGGTTTCATGTTTGCTTCATTCTACAGTGTTTATAATGTCTATTTAAAACTTCATTAAAGGGTACTTCACTTTACAGAAAGATCCACTTTGGTCAGCCAGACTTCTTCAAACTAACCCAGCATCATTTGTACAGTGCCATAAAAAGTAAGAATAAATAAATCTATTTTAAATAGGCAGCTGTTGTCTCTTGACCTACTCTTACAAAGTTCATTTGTCAAACTGTTTGTCCTTTTTTTTCTTCTATCAACTCAAGAAATCTATTTGAAAAAGTTTTTGATATTGAATTCTGGAGTACCTGTTGGAAAAATCATTTAGTTCTAAGAAATTGACAATATATCAAAGGAAGAAATTTTAATTGAAGTTCATCCTATAAAGTTGCTCAAAGTCTTTCAGCATGTTAACAAGATCAAGACCACATTAATACACTCACCTTTTCTTTAGATACTCTTTGCAAGGTATTAGATAGCTTAAAACCATAGGATTACTGTAGCAAAACATTTAAATGATAAACTCAGCATTTCAAAACACAGCTTACCAAAAATCAGATTATATTTGACATGAAGGCAACAAAAAGAATTGTAAAAAAAACATTACAGTTTTACTGAGGTTTTGTGTGGTACAATTTATATGAAGAAAAAAGAAATTGTTAAGTATATCAATTTTGTTGTAGTAGCTGATTCTAGGGCTTCATACTTTTCGTATTATTTCAGCTTTATAGAAGCTGGTTCAGAGATAATACTGACTGGGTCTTATCAAGCATCAATAGAAGGGTTTGTAAAACATGCAGGGGTAACAGAAGAACAGGCATACAGTTTGATTAAGAAGAGTGTTCAACTTGCACAACAAGCAGTTGAAGAAGTTAGCAAAGTTCCTGGTGAGGTTTGGAAATTTGAAAATATTTGTAAATTACATACAAGTATCAAAATAATCTGAAAGGCATAGCAACATTTATAATTTTCAAGTAAATTTGCTGTGTATGATTTGCTAAATGTATTATTTTTGGAGGTATAATAAAAAAAAAAAATGTATATCTGCTTCATATATTATAAGAGCCTATAAATAGCTGCACATGACATACAAATCTATGGGAGTGTGGATTAATCAGTACAGAGATTAATTCAACTACACAAATAAAATTATAGATTGCCTAACAATGTAATTTTAACACACTATTAAGTATGTAAATATAAGAATGTTTAAAATATTTACAAAATGATGAAAATAAATGCAATATTTCGCTAGACCAACTAGCTTTATCAAGCGTGCATCTTTCCAAGTGAAATCAGATGTAGAAAATAAGAAAATTTTGCAGCTCAAGTTATATGTTGCACTTTGGTTTAGCTGCCTTGAAAATACATAATTGGTAGTTGAAGTTAGCAACGTCCATTGGCCAATATTACGGGATAAAAAGGACGATGCTTTTTATTAAATTATTCTTTATCTTTCCTGTATCTTTTCTCGTCTTTTCCGTTAAGACCATCAGGTTCTAAAGTGTGGAGTTGGTGGATCATATATTATAAGTATATAAGTCTGAAATATGTATAGATTTCATTTAAGTTCTATTTTTTACAGAAATTCATTATCTTTTTTTACCTTATAACATGATTTCACATGCAGGGTTTCCAATGCCGATCAATTTGAATCATATATGGCACCACCCATCGCCCATTGAAATTTTTTATTGAATAGTAAAGAGTATGGTATATTTAAAATATTTCAGCAAAAATATTTGTGGGTGAGGTGTGGCGCCACTAGAAAACTACCATAAACGTAATGTTTTTAAGTTATCTTCTGGTTTGCTGGTGAAACATAGTAACACTTATTTCTATCATGCAAAAACCAAACAAATACAATCTGATAAACCTATGGTCAGATTGTCATCATATTTGTATTAAAAAATATTGTTACTTATCTGTATCTGTTCCACATGTACATTCCCTTATGTTATAAAAGTTTTAAACAAAAGTGCACCTTAGTATACAACAATAAAGTGGAATAGAACTAAACCAGCACGATATTATAAATACAACCTATAAAAGCATACAAGAAAAATTGAGTTTGATTCAAAAGCAACAATAGCTTCCACACAAAAATGCATATCTAAATGAAATGAAATTGGTACATATAATATTTATCATGTACACAACAATGCACAATGATCACAAATTGACTAAAAATGCATTGGCTAATGTTGCCATATTTTAATTTTTTTATTTGTATTATGGTGATCTTTCACTTAATAGCTAAATACAGTATTATTAATTTAAGGTTACACAGCAAAGGTAGCTGGATCAGTTGGAGCTTATGGTGCTATACTACATGATGGATCAGAATATACAGGGACTTATATTGACAAAATGTCAGTTCAGGTACATTGCAGATTGATTTAAGATATTGTGCACCAACTTATCTGCAAGTCACCTATTTCAATATAATTGGAAGTTGGCAAAATAAACTTGCATTTATGCATTCTTTATATTCCTGTCCCAAATCAGCTGCCAGCAGTTCTGTAGTTTTCATTGGTTCATGTCTGTCATGTCTGTCATATTTGTTTATGGTTAATTGTTTTGATATAAATTAGGCTGTAAGTTTTCTTGTTTAAATTGTTTCACATTTTTCATGATGAAGTCTTTTTTCTTATGCTGTTCCAGAATTACCGGTATAGTCCTTTGGAAAATGTTACTTCATGTGGTTACCTATCAATAACTGATGATCTGTTCAATCACTTCTTTTTAAATTTTTGATATATTGCTGTTAATAAAATTAATGAATTGGGGACATAATGATTAATTTTTGCAGAAGTTAGACTTGTAAAAATATATTGTATAAATCATGTGGATTACTTTAGGTAGGTGAGCTTGTTCAAAAAGGGTTCTTGTATTTATTTATTACTTTATAGTTATACTGGCTGGTCATTTTGATGTTACAATCAATTGGTTACAATATACTAATTATTTAAAGCGTGCCCAAATAGTCTTTCCATATACTATGGTCTACAAAAACATTAGTTACTTTATCCAAAAAGAGTTGTCTCCCATTGTATGAAATGAAATTTCTTATTTAACTTTTTTCAAGGCATATAAATTGACATAACAATAATCTAATGAAAAAAATATTTGATTGTATATGTAATTTGTATGAAAATTTTAAACAAAATTATTTTATAAAAAAGAATGTACAATTTTAGGCTGAATTTATCATAAAAATTAAGTATATCTGAAAATGCTAAGATTGCATAATTGCATAATAAATCTGTATAGGTCAAGAACGCAAAGCATTTTAATTTGATATGTTTTTATTTATTACTATTTTTAATCAGGAAATTAAAGACTGCCACAGACAAAGAATAAAAGCATTAGTTGAGGCCAACCCGGATTATATTGCAATAGAAACAATTCCTTCATCTATTGAGGGAAAAGCAGTCGTAGATTTATTAGCAGAAGAATTTCCAGGAATAAAGTGTTGGGTATCATATACATGTAAAGTAAGTGAAGATAAATATTTTATTATACCCCCGCTTTGAAAAAAAGGGGGTATACTGTTTTACCTCTGTCTGTCCTTCTGTCAGTCCATCAATCCATCAGTCCGTCAGTCTGTCAGTCAGTCCGTCCGTCCCATGAATATTTTTGTCGCATTTATCTCAGGAACTACTTGACAAGAAATTCTGAAATTTGGTTTAAGGGTTTATATAAGTCAGTTATACTGTGTAATGCATTTTCAGATTCATCACACGACAACTTCCTGTTTACCAAACACTTGTATCATTTTACACATAATAGCCAAGTTGAAAATTTCGCATTTTTCTCAGGAACTACTTGACAAGGAATTCTGAAATTTGGTTTCAGGGTTTATATAAGTCAGTTATACCGTGTGATGCGTTTTCAGATTCATCACTCGACAACTTCTGGTTTACCGAAATATTTCGGCGTGGGTATCATCAGTGAGCAGTAGCTCACAGTTTTACTTGTTTTATCAGTTTTGGTCACATGTATTAGTCCTATTATACTTAATATGTTAAAGAAATGATAATGACATGGGGGAAAAATTATATTAAAGAGAAAAAGCCAAAGATCTAACGGTTTTAAGGGAAATGATTATTAGTACTTATTTGATGTTTTAAGGAGGTATTTATAAGGTAACAGTTTTATTGCAAGCAGAGTTCACAGTGAAAGCAATAAAAATTATTGGAAACATAAATGTAAAGCTGAATTGTTAAAAATATTGCCTCCATCATGAGGAATTTTTACAGATGTATCTAGCCTGTATGCATTTGATTACTATCTTACTGTTCTTACATATTGTTTTATGTATTTTCTTTTTCTTTTTTTCATAAAATTATTAGGATGAAAATCATACAGGGTGTGGCGAAGTTTTCTCAGATGCAGTAAAGAAAGTAGTATCCTGCAACAATGTTGTGGCTGTTGGTATTAACTGTACTCATCCAAGACTTATCTCCCCCTTATTGAAAAGTCTACAGCATTTAAACTTAACTAAACCTGTGATGATTAAACCTAACAGTGGAGAAGATTGGTCTACAGAAAAAGGGTATAATTTTTTAACAACTGATTCTTATTGATGAAACATATTTAATCATATTTATTTCTTTGAATTGTTTCAGAGCCAAGTTTTTTGGTATTATACACTGGAAAATACTTATGTTTTAGTTTTATAACCTTTTTTATGCCTCACCTAGGGGCATTAGGTTTTTAAGTCTGTGCGTCCGTCTGGCCCCCTTCAGGTTAACACTTTTGGTCAAGGTAGTTTTTGATGAAGTTGAAGTCCAATCCACTTGAAACTAAGTACACACTTGTTTCTGAAAATTATTGCATCACATTCATAACAAAACTTATAAGTCAGATAGCATCACATTCAAGAAATATAGCATCACATTACCATGATGCTAAAGGTCCTGAGGAGAACACTGTGTGACATGTTTGCTATGATATGATCTTTCAAATGGCAATGCCAAATAAAGAGTTTTTACCCCAATGTCGCCATCTACTGAACATAGAAAATGATATTGCAAGTGGGGCATCCCTGTACTATGGACACATTCTTGTTATACACTTATCTTAAGCATGTCTTTTGTTTTTTCCCAGGGTATTTAAAATCATTTAATTCCTTCTTTGTTCAATTTCTCTTTTGTCTTACCATAGATGAATGTTGAAGAATGTGAGACATTCATGATGAAATCCTGGCTTTCTCTATAGAGCTTTGTATTTTAGAAGGTAGTAGAGCTGAATAATCTATATCTAGTATACCGATGCCTCACGGCCTGATATTTTTGTAAGTCATTTGACGAGTACCTTTCCTAATTTTTATGGTTCAATGACAGCTTTAAAATTTGCGTACTCATTGCTCTTTATAACTTGATGATTTCAGTTATTTTATATTAAAAGGACAATTTATTTAGTATAAAGAATCATTGCAAGGTATACATGTCTGTTAAACAGGGTTCAATTGACCTTGACACACCATTTAATATGGCCTTGATTCTACTTATTAACTTTATTTCAAACAATATTTAGTTTTTATCTTACCTAAGTTATTTCTACATATCTTTATATCTTTATTAAAGCCCACGCAAACTAGTTTGCACTGGGTTATAGTTTTTTAATCACTCTGTCTGTCAGTTAATTCAAACCTCTTATTTTGTATGATAAATCAAGATTGCCTCAACCAATTTCAATAGTTTATGCACAGTGTTTATATCTATAAAAGGAAGGTATCCATCCAGTTTGTGAAAATGTGTGAAAATGTTGAAAACTAATTGCTGTAAAAAAAAAATGTGATTTTTGTTCTAGGATTTTTAAAGAATTTTGTTGTTTTGGTGACAAATTTAATTCCTTGTGTCAAAAATCGCTATTCTTGAATTTAGAGGGAGAAAATTGTTTTTGTGAAAATATCACAAATTTTGAAAAAAAACATCTATTTCTACCTGGGATTTTAATGAAATTTGTTACGTAACATTATTGTGCTGTTCCAAATTGAATCTCTGTATTGAAAAGAATGAAATGAATTTTTAAAATGATTGTCAAAATACATTACAAATTCATATAAAAAAAAACATAAATATCCTGAATCAATTCCTTTTATCAAAATTTATCAAATTGGATATCCAATGAACATGCATTGCTTTGTTTGCATGAGTATTGGTTATTTCTTTCTGTTCCAAACACAAAAATGATGAAGCGGGTCCCTTGCTGGCTTGATATTTTCTAGTTTCTATATTATTTTCCCTTTGATCTACATTTATACTTTTTTATTTATTAAAGGTGGCATGGAAGAGCAGAGTCGTCTCCACTTAGACCAGAACAGATCGAAGAGTGGATCGGTTTAGGAGCTACATGGATAGGAGGATGTTGTCAGATCTTTTCTCCTGATATAGCTAATATGGCTAAAGTGATAAAAGCTTATGTAAAAGAAAAGGACTGAAAGAGAAAAGGAAAAGAGCAAAGACGGGCTTTTAAAGCATATTTGGTTCATGCTCGGGGTTATTTTTTAACACCATGGGAAATACTTGATTCATGCTTGGGGTTTATTTGTTTTATAGAGATGAAGATATAGGGTTCATGCAGTGGGTAAAGCATGTTTTTTTTAATCGGACCATCAAGCTTATATGTGGCTTCAATAAGATGTGTGATTATTAAATGATGTCATTGCGAAAATATTCAAACCTCTTGGACAGCATTTCACTCAGACTTTATATTGCTCTGATTAGTAGATTATTAAAGAGCTTCCAACAACACCAAGTTCATAGAATGAACAAGAAAGTGAATCCACAACAATCACTTATACCTATGTGGAATTTCCAGGTGTTTTTTTTCCTGCTGTTGTGTAGATATGTTGTTGTCTTCAGGTACTGCTATCATTAAAACCTGCCACCATGATTTAGTCAAGTGTGCTGAAAGAAGTGCTAATCACAAACACATGATCAATCAATCTAGCCATGCTCTGATGAATAACATCATTGTTAGAAAGAGAATGTTCATAGTAAATGTTGCTTTTCATTCGGTAGTGGATCAAAGTGATATGATTGCTATAATCAATTCCAAGTTTTCATACGTTTATGCTTTTAAATATTACATTCAAAATAAAATATAAGATTTTTAGTTTTTAAAAAAGAAAATTTTAAAACACATATTGTGACAAAATGTGACTTTGAAGCAACACAATGAATTTTTCCATATTCTTCACACAAATGCAGTTTTTTTCTGAATATTTATATAGATTTTTTTCAAAATATAAAAAGCTATAATACTGAATTTCCCAAAGGTTTCTACAATTTATATTAAGCATTAAGTACTGGAACTCCTCACCATGATATTAATGTGCTATGTGTTGCTGGACATAATACAGACAATACAATAAATAAACCTAATTAATGATTTGATATTTTGTCATGTTAATTTATTACCCTATTTGTTTGTGAAAAAGTATTATGGTGCATATTGTTTGTTAGAATTATTATGTTTTATCTATGATATTCTTTTGTATGTTGTTTTTAGTGGTTTTCAAAATTGATTTAAATTACATTTTATAACAATCAGCTTGCTATGCTTGGGGAATGAATGTCAGTGTTAAAACATATATTTAAAACACAAATTAAAATGTTTAATGTTTAAGGTATTGCATAATTTTTTAAATGAGAAGCCAATGTTGTATTAAATATGAGAAACTGACGTTTGTGCCTTATTTGAATTATATTATAGTGGATTCTTTCAGTTTTTGTTGGTTATGTTATAAAATTATTGCCTTGGTATCTGGAGGTTTTAGTTATGACACAATCTAAATACTGTAAAATTAGTTTTACTGTTTCTCCTCTTAGTCCATGGCAATAAGAAGAAGCAGCAGAACCCGATCAACTCATAATAACATGTAAGGATAGGGTTATATGTCATCCATTGGAAACTAGTATGTTAAATTAACTTAGTATACAAATCTGGCACTAAATAATTTGCACATAGCATTAACATGAATCTGAATACAGATGTTAAAGGGCCATCCATTCATTGATCAAGAAAGTCAATGTCAGTGCAAATAGCCTGACTTGAAAATTAATATTTCTAGTTTGTAAAGGACAATGTAAAAATTCATGTGGTATATTGAAAATAAGATTGAATAGATAACATTAAACATTGAGTTCAAGTGTAGATTTTAAATAGCTTCCATTATTTCAGTTCATCTTTTTTTGCAGGTTTTGTCAATCACATTTTTAGTTATTTTCTCTAGACTTTTTTTCAAATTAAGTAGGATTTCATGTGCTGAATATGTAATTCATAGGACCTGGAATCACTTAGTTATCAATAATTACATTGCATTGAAGACTCATGATATGATATTCATACACCAGCCTTGAACAGTGTGCAGCATATATTTTTGTTAAAATTGTTGAAAAGTACTATTAAAATTTGTAAACATTGGTTGACATTGATGACGGATTAATATCACTGAATGATATAATAATTTAAATCCTCCATAGTAATTTGTTCTACCACACAGGCATGAATTACTTTACAAGTCTTTGTATAACACATTTTAGCCAAATGTATAGATATATATATTCAGTTTACGCACTTATGAAAAATATTTCATAAAGAATAATAATCCGTTAGTCCTATGCGCAATGCATTGCAGGGGAACATAGAAATATGAGGCATCTGTCCATCTGTCCAGTATTCTTAGCGCTCTCTTGAACAATTCTTGTAGGTTTGTATAAAACTTATATCATAGGTTTCTTTCAGCAATGTCTCCGAAAAGTTCTAAAACCAGTGCCAATCAATTTCTTTTTAAGAGTTATGTTTGTGAAATTTCATTGTTAGTGCTCTCATGTGAACAGTTCTTGCTAGATTTTTTATAAAACTAATAAAGGTTTATATCAACTATGTCTCGTACAAGTTTGAAAATCAGTGCAGATCAATTATTTTTAAAAGAGTCATGCCCAATGATCAATTGAATTATATTGTATTGTTAGCACTCTCATGTGTACAATTCTTGTTCAGCTTTTTATCAAATCTTCATTGAAGATTTGTAATAGAAATATCTTGGACAACTTTGAGAACCAGTGACTTTTAAATATTTCTTAAAGAGTTATGCCCCTAGGAAACACTTTTTATTTATGTTGGAAATTTCATTGTATTTGCTCTCAAGCCTCCATTTATCTATAAGGTAATTGTAAAAAGTCTTAAACGACAAGGTTTTTTAGTTAATGCCCTTGGATAGATAAAATATATAAAGTTTAAGTGGTTAAATATTACAGAGATAATCTAATTGTAGGAAAGGAATATGTAATTTCTGATCAACTGATATGGACCTATTTATACCTTGATGTCATTATATTTAATTTGGTATTCTGCAATTTTCATGCTTTATCATAAAATAAAATCAAACTCCTGCCCTTTTCTAAACTATTGAAACTTGTGATTTTGCATACACCAAAATATAATGATGTAAATAGATATACACAATGAGGATAATGTCCTATTACATATGTACATGAATTCACTTTACATGTTGAAAATTCCAATTTAGAAGTAGGTAAAATCTATATATTGAAGTTGGATGTTGACTTGGAAAGTTAAATCCCATTAATAACTGAGATGCAGCAACTGTTTAAAAAAATATGTGAAAATATGCAAAATCTTGAATATCAAGAAAATGTTTCAAAAAACTTACTTTGTGGGTGGCATTACAAAAAAAAAAAAGAAATACTAGCTTAAGAAAATCTACTTATGAGGAAGTTAGGAGACCTTATTCACACAAAATATGATTTAAGTTAAGCTGTGATTTTCATAAAAGAGAAAAGATTCAACAACATTAACATTACCTATGAGTTTGAATATGAACTTGAACTAAAGAATAACTAATTCAATTACATACGAAAATATAACTGTTAAAAATATAAATGGGTGCAGTTGTATTCAATTTATGCACGATTTTGCACGGGTGGTTTTAAATGAAGTGTACCCAGTATACCTTTGCTATCAAATGGTAGAGGTGCAAGGACAAAGATGTTAATGAATTTTAATGAGGAACCAAAAACATTTTATGAGTTATGTCAGGTCATATTTTCACCTTTGTACTTTTGTTAAGCAGTAATTTATTCTGAATCAGATGTTACAGTGTCTTTTATTCAGTTAGTATTTTACACTGTATGAGTAACCGTTTTCTTTGTTTAAGCCTCTTAATATATATGTTAGTATCATAACGAGAGCATCTCCAGAGGAAATTATTGTTGTTGATGTAATTGTTTTACAGGTATGTTAAGAGAATGTATTTGTAAACCATGGTGTTTCAAAGAAGAAGTCGTTCCATATTTGATTGCTGGTCCCACGTCCCTACATCTATTTTAATTATTATCAACGGGAGATATGGGATATAGTTAGACTGCAAACAAACGATAAAAAAACGAAACGAAATCCAGCAATTGTATTTAGTATTTAACAGTTGACAAGCGTCGATACAATATATAAGCTCTTATTTGTCCCCAGTCTAGAAAAGATTTCAGAGACTATCAAATCATCAACAATAAAATAGGTTAAACTCAAATGACAACGAAACCCTTACAATAAAGAATACAGAATAAAAATTCGTATAGAAAAAAAAAAACTTAACTATAAAAACAGTATAAAACAGTAGTGCATGCATAACAATAATAAACAAGACTACATCAGAGAATCTTTCCAGGAACTGAAAGCAAGCTCAAAGTATTTAACCTGCTGATATTGAAATGTGCCTCCGACGCTCACATCAATTGGTGTACAGGGAGACATAATCTTGTGTAGGGATCATATTTAAATGATATGAGAGAATGTAATGTTTCTATGAATAGAATAAGATCTGGAAATACTTCAATGAGACAACAACCTAACGAAAAAAATGGTTTTATATTATATTGTGTCTTTTCAACGTTCGCGTATTCAACGGTTTGTTTTATAAAACATGATTTCAGTTGTCCCCGTTTTATTTTGTTTTGTTTTCTTGTAACAGATGACAATAACAATTAGTTACAAGCTAAAACAAGTAAGCATGATATATGTTTGAGCCTCCCGTGTTGTTAGTTCTATTGACCGCAATTGTTCAATACTATTGCAAGCTTGAATGTTATGCTTATATGTACTACCAAGAAGTTGGTATTACATTACACAAGGGTTGATCTTGATGAACATATAAGATACATGTTTGGGGGTCTTTAAATGATCAAGTGTTCAGTATTGTTCTTCACAAAATTACTATGAAAGCGTTTTTAAAACGAAGAAAAAGAAGTCGGTTTAGATCGAGGGTCCCGAACGGCTCATTTCATGATCATATTTTGTTTGTTTGTTAAATAAATGACCTGGACTAACTATGAAAAAAAAACAGACAATGTGACCGTAGTACTATAACAGTACTAATTAAAAATCTTTGTTTTAAATGAAATACAATGTAGAATACAATTATGCTCAGTTGTGTTTAAAACTTGAGTATCATAAAAAGAAAAAAAAGTATTGAGAAGGGTCGTTAACCATGTCTTAATATTATAAAACACGTAAAGACTTAAAAAGTACATGTTTTGTGACCGGTGTTTTTGTGCATATTGTTCGCTTCAAACAATAGTTTTACCTCAGAAACAGCAAACTTGTTATTACCCTCACAACCAGTCAAAAGGCGTATTATGTTATTTTCGCGATGTCAAACTGTGACATATCGGGAAAAGATGCATGTCTCTACTGATTTTGTAATTTCAACTGATTTAACTTGAAAACGAGTACATGAACCAATCTTTTTTTTAAATATCATTTACGTTTGATTACTCGTGAAGATAATTTTACCAATTTCTATGAAAAAGTAAACGATCTCAAATTTGATAAATATATCACAAAAAATGCCGTTTTTTTCCTTTAAAAATCCTGAAACTTAGTTAAAAATTAATTATTTCCAAAATATTGTTGACGTTGTAATGACATGACAATTTGAAACAAAACAAAACATGACGGACCGCAACAAACGATAACCACTTAAAAACAGGTTCCTGAATTGGGACAGACACGTACAGAATGTAAAGGATTAAGCATATTTGTGAGTACTCAACCCTCCAATAATATGAGACATTGGTATAACAACACAACATAAGGACAAACTTTAAAACTCATTTGAAAATGGCCATAGACTCATCAGATCTGCACAAAGCGACAAAAAACAACAACACACAACTACTTGTATCAATAAGACTGAGGACACAAAATGCCGATCTCAGTCTAAGAGCACTAAACATTAAAAAAACATTAAATATGGAAATAGGGAATGTGTCGGGGACATCAACCCGACCAAAGAGCAGAAACAGCACAAGGTCACCAATGGGTCTTTTAATCCATTGCCCAGATACTACTTTAAGAATTCATCAATCGACAGAAAACATAACTGACAGAAAAAGATGAAAACAAAATTAAGACAATCCTCAAAACACTTCACCGTACTGTAAGTGTCAATGTGTTTACAGCAACAAATTAAAGGCAGACTAACGGTATCACATTATAAGTCTTTGCAAGTTAAAAAGGTCGAAAACATTCTGGTTCTTGTAAAATGTTCCATTGACTTATGACACTTTATCTATTCAACATTCAAGATTTATCATATACTTATCATATACAAGATATCTTTTAAAATGTACAGTACTTAACGTTGACCTATGCAACACATTAAAACAGTTCTTGCATTGGTTAGCAATACAATATATAAACATTGAAAGCATTCTATAGTCATCTGTGCGGCTATCCAATGAAAGAAACATAGATGCAATGCACAAGATGTTCTGCAATCCAATAGAAAAAACATCGTTGCAATGTAAAAATGTATATGTAGTAAACCTGAATAACTTTCCAACTGAAAAATACAGTTATGATTTTGTTGGGCTGGATTCCAGACGCCAAAAGTAAGTTATATTTTAAAATAAATAAACATTCCCTTTTTGGCCACGTTTCATACTCATGATAAATATTATAACACCTTTTAAGCTGTATTAAATTGGTTAACACATTCTTAAATAAATTTTAATTTTCTGTTAAGTGTGATAGGTAAACCTCTTACCCTCAACACCTGTATTGTAAGGTCTAATAATTATTATTAATACTAATAGCATTAACACTCTTAACCTCGACACTCAGCTTAGTTTTGTGTTTTTATCTAGGAATAAAGTCTACCCAAACTGAGCATACAAACACCTAGGTTGCCTCCTAGTAACTTGCACGTGTCGAGTGTTACAGGCTGTGAGTTTTATCATTGACAGGTCAAGTCAACAACTTTTAAAATTGACGTTCGAAATATCTCTGGAGACTGTCGTAGCATGAGTAGGTTGAAAGTTTTCCAGCGGGACTGTTAAAATTCTGGACAGCGTCGGTGATGTTAATAACATGTAATTTTACCACTTGACGTAAAATTGTCTATCAATCCGTTCACCATATAGAAGGTTTATTTACCGTGCTTTATTTTTCAGGGAAATTAGGTTTCTTTGATGATTTCATCTGGCACAATTGGTGTTGACCTCAATTGGTATTATGCTGATAGAGTAGATGAGCACTAATTGTTGGCAGTAATTTAAAATTTTGTTATATTGAAGTTAATTTCATTTATTCAAGATCATTCTGTTGAAATCCACTTAGAATAATAATTATAACAATACATCATAAACAAGAGCATGCAATATTTCAAAAACATACAATACTTAACGAGTCTATTCGTGTGACAGAGATGTTGCAATAATATATGCTGACTTACGGACAATTGTGAAGGACGATTTGATTTTAATTTTAAATGCGATAGCACAGTGCATTTTCTAATTCATAGACTATAATCATATTTGGAATAAAAAGTATTTAAATGTGAGATTTATATCTGTTACGAAAACATAATCCAATTTTATCATGATTGGCGGATGTATTTGATTAAAATAATATTATTTCATTGGATAAATTATCAAAACCATAGAGCATAATTTCAGAGAAGGTGACCTAATACCTGCGAAAACTTTGTAAACACCTTTTGTAAGTATTTAACAAAAATACCAACAAAATTGGTTAACCTAGCACAACACCATTCAAAAGTTAATACCGGATCATCTTAGATTATAACATTTCAAATAGGAACAAGAGTTCAAGTACTCAAATCTTTTTCAATTATTTAAACAAAATTTAAAATCATTCGATTTTAAAACCAAGGTCAAGTTAAAGTAAGACACGAAATAAGGCCTGTTTAATAGATGCTAAAACAGTTTCATGATAAATATTTTAAACTGTTGGAGGTATGTGAACTACAGTACGTTTAATCCCGACAAAGAACTGGGAACAACAGAAGCTCATAATGCTTTTATTTTTTGACGCATATATTACAATGAAGTATCAATATATACGATATAGATGCTATGATTTATAAAATGTCAGAAATATTCTTAAAGTTACAAATTTAAATTTACTAATCATATATTCAGTTGACTTGACCTAAGAATACACAATCTAGGTATTTATCTGGACTTAATTAAAGACAATTCATATTTGGGTATATTGTTTTACTTGTCAATGACTAATGGACTAAATAAAGGCAACAGAAGTATGCTGCTGTTCAAAAGTCATAAATCGATTGAGAGAAAACAAATCCGGGTTACAAACAAAAACCGAGTGAAACACATCAACTATAAGAGGAAAACAACAAAAGAACAGAAACACTGTACAACAAAAAACAAACGACAATGCAACACACACAGAAACGAACTATAATATAACAACTGCCATTTTCCTGCCTTGGTACAGGACATTTTAAATAAAAATATAGTGGGTTGAACCTGCTTTTGTGGCTAGCTAAACCTCGCGCTTTAATGGAATTGTTAATGTTTAAAAAATATATCACTAAAATGCCAACATTACATGACAGGAATACATTACAAATAAATTCAAGAACATTCAGGACTGAGGAATACATAAATAAACAATACAATTATAGTACGTTCGACATGCTAATAGTTATCAAAGGTACCAGGATTATAATTTAGTACGCCAGACGCGCGTTTCATCTACATAGGACTCATCAGTGACGCTCATATCAAAATATTTATAAAGCCAAACTAGTACAAAGTTGAAGAGCATTTAACAACAGAATTATAACGAACACGTAAAACAACCTAGGACAGCACACAAAAACAGCACAACATAACCACGAACTGTCCTTAATTAACACGACTGTATCAACGCCACAAAAATTGGATATCATTCAAGATTAGGTTTGTTATTATGTTAATTGATGTATTTTATAACAATTACAACAATATTAATATAGAATTGTGTTTGTAATTAGCTAACTAATTGTATTATCTATCTATGTCATAACTTTGTTGGAGCAGTTTCTGCGTAAGGAGCACACTCCGTATAGTGTGAATATGCACGAGCATAAGGTATCAACTGAGATATGTAAACACCATACGATGGGACAGAGGGTATATTACTGATAATAAATGGGAAATTGAACATACACAATAATTGTCCTTTCCTAGATTTAGATATTTCAGTTTTACACGGGAAACTCCACAAATAAATTTGTGACATAAGCGACAAGTTTTCGTTCCCTATTGTTAATTTTACCTTTTTGGAAGGTGTTGTTCCTTTAGCACTATCTTACGGTGTTTATATTTCACAACTAGTTCGCTATGCCCGTGCTTGCTATGCCGTTTTTGATTTTAAAGAGCGTTATCTATGTATTACTGGTAAATTATTAAGCCAGGGATTTTGTTCCACAAATTACTTAAAACCTTTACTAACATTTTCTATAGATATAAAGATTTGGTTTTAAAGTAAAAATGAGCACATTCTCATTTTAACGGAAATGTTGTTAACCTTGCCCGGAAATTAAGAAACAATCCTGGTAAATTTATCGATCGTTTACATAAACTTATTCTTAAAGATTATCAATTCAACACTATAATTAGCTTATTGAATATTGTTTTTATATCTTATTGAATATTGTTTTTATATGTATTAATATTGATTTTATTATCAGTAAATCAAAAGCTAACTAAATATTATTGTTATATACACATTCATGAATCTACAAAATGTATGTACCTGTATCTTGGCATTGCACAAGGTCATGTTTTTTCTCTGACTTATTATAACGTCTTTACACTAAATTCATTGGATGTTGGATGTGTACTGATTGATAATTGAGTCTTAGATGCATGATTCTTTTAATAGTTGTTTGTTGCTTTGAACTAGCTGTCAGTAACTACGAGTACTCTCAGATCACAGGGATATATACAAGTACCCGACCACGTCCACTCTTTGATAATGTTAGATACATTTCTATTTGTATCCATCTGATAAGTTAAGCCTTTTTTCAACTGATTTTTACAGTTCGTTCTTATGTTACACCACTTTCCAAGGTTAGGGGAAGGTTGGGATGCTGCTTACATGTTTAACCCAGCCACATTCTGTATGTATGTGCCTTTCCCAAGTTCATTTTTTGTACATTAATTATGCCGTTAGTTTACTCGTTTACATTTTTCATTTCGGGGCCTTTAGTGTAAACAGTATTTTATCCAGATACAGATAAATAAATGAGTACATAAATACAATACAATGGATTGGAATTGTATTTATGTACGCATTTATTTATCTGGGGCCTTTGATGGCTGACTATAGGTTTTGGGCGGTTAATTTGGCGAGAGTTGTTTCATTGGCAAACATACCACATCTTCTTTTTTACATTTGGGTATATTACTTGACTTGACTAAAGCACTTACATATTATTGCTCAAGTTGTTAAGGACTAATGAACTCACAAATATTAGCTGAAAATACGAAGTAAAGTGATTATATAATATTTCACAAGTTTATGATAATTTTCTGTAAATGAGTATTTTGAATGGAGACTATTATAGTTTGAATGCATATTTTATATCTATAACCTCTGACATTCCAAAATTTATGACATAATGATGCAAATTAATGTGATTTTTGTATCACTTTGAATTTACATATCTATGTATGATCTTATAAGATTTCATATGTTAGTGACCCTCTGAAAATTGGATATACTAATGATTTGATTGGATTTGATATAAATGGATGATACCAAAATCAACTAACATCAGACAAGACGTGTTCTTCCGTGATAACCCTTCTTGAGTACATAGAAGGCCAAAGAAATACCCACCACCAATGAGTACCCAAAGACATAAAGAAAACTTTATCTAAAATTCCAGAAGTCCTTCGGTTCGGCACTTATAAAACTGTAAAGCTAATTCATTTTTTTACATAACTACAGCTTGATACCTATTCCAAAAACTAAGGATTTTCTTATAGATTATCTTAGCCGTATTTGGCACAACTTCTTGGAATTTCGGGTCCTCATTGCTCTTCAACTTTGTACTTGTTTGGCTTTATAACTTTTTTTATCTGAGCGTCACTGATGAGTCTTATGTAGACATAATTAAGTATTCCGTTAAACACCATCAAGTTTCGTTTTATCTTGAACTATAATAGATAGAAAGAAACTGGTTATTGCAAAAATCACCAACAACACAATATCTTCAACGTAGAAACATTTACCTTAATTATCGGTAGACTCCTTATTGAATAGTTGAATGCTGATTTTATGCTAATTTTAATGTTTAACCTAATATTCATAAAAAAAACTAAAATGTATCGATTAATAAAGGCAACAGTAGTATACCGCTGTTCGAAACTCATAATCGATAGAAAAAAACAAATCCGGGATACAAACTAAAAATGAGGGAAACGCATTAAATATAAGAGGAGAACAACGACACAACATTAAAATGCATTAGACAAAATACGACGACAATAACAAATATAGAAACTAAATACATGAATTTGGGATAGAAAAGTACCGTGACACGTCTTATAGTAACGTGAATTCACACTCAAATATAAGAGGAAACAAACGACACAACAGAAACACAACATTAAAATGTAACACACACAGAAACGAACTATAATATAACAATGGCCATATTCCTGACTCGGTGCAGGACAATTTTTAAAGAAAAAAATGGTGGATTGAACCTGGTTTTGTTGCATGCCAAACCTCCCGCTTTAATGGCAATGTTAAATATAACATTAAGATGACAACATAACATTTCAGGACTACAATGCAAATAAATAGGAGAACATATTGGACAAAGAAACACACGAATAATAGCTAACAAAAGGCACCAGGTTTAAAATTTAAAACGCCAAAAGTGCGTTTCATCCACACAAGACTAACTAGTGACGCCCAGATACAAAAGTTTGAAAGCCAAAACAAGTACAGAGCCGAACAGCACCGAGGACCATAAAACATGAATATAACAGAAAAGACGCCAAGACATTTGACAAAATACGATGAGAATTACAAATATAACATCAAAACTAAATACATGAATTTTGGATAGAAAAGTACCGTAACACGTCTTATAGCAATGCGAATTCACACTCAGCAAAACAGTCACAATCGGGAATAAGTCACGTTCGGTAATTAAAAGATTAGACGACGTAATGACAAATCACAATCTAATATGTGGTAAAAATGTCCTTCGCTAGTTTGGAAAAAGTCACATCGTATGGATCAAACAATTCGTGATGGCGTCCGTAAATTTACGGAGTGTTACTTTTAATCTGTCCTCCTCATAACTTTGTTGGAGCAGTTTCTGCGTAAGGAGCACACTCCTGTATATGAAGTCCGTATAGTGTGAACAAGCACGGGAATAATAGTACGGCGGCTTTGTGAAAAATTGTGCACATCCTGCTACAAGCATGAAATTTGGCATATACCTTCCTCATCTATTACTCTTTTATTTCAGATAGGGAGGCATTTGAAAAAAATGTCGCACTTCCGGTAAAATCCAAAATGGCGGACTTCATACTTAAATCAGCCCAATATCGAAGACTAGTATGTGAAAAGGTGTTATGATCATGCTACTATCATAATATTTGGTACACACCTTTGTTTTTTACTACTTTTGAATATATTATATAGATTAGATGTCTTGAAAAACCCTACTTCCGGTTAAATCTAATATGGCCGACATTGTACTAAAATAAGCTTAATTTTTAGGGAGGGTAATTGAAATATGTTTTGACATATTGCTACTATCATTACATTGTGCAGGAACCATTTCTTTGGTGCTTCTCATTGATACAATGTATAAGACATATTTCTTTAAAACCCTTACTTCCGGTAATATCCAAAATGGCGGACATAGAAATATCAATTTCTATTTTTATATATTCAACTTTTTTCAAAATGTAAAGAAAATGTTTTTTATTGTGCTGACTTTACGCTATCCTCAAAACCACTTATTCTATTCTGCTGTAAATGTTTAAATACAAAGTTATCACTTCCGGAAAAAAACCAATCTGGCGTAAATTTCAAAGATGAGTCTTCGGTGTAGAGTTTTGGATAGATTGATTAATACAAAATAAAATTACTTAAGTACTTAAACATTTATAAAACTGCTACTACAATTCTGCCAAAAATACATGTTCATTCACGATCACTACCTCATGCACACAAGGCAGTCTACGGGAGACACGATTTTTCACATCATCTTTTCTAACATCCACATGTACAAGCTTCTGACAAAATGACAAGGCCTCAGAAATAGTTTTTTTTTAAAAGGATCCTCTTTGTCCCTTCGCCATCCATTAGCGCCTGGACTGGGTAGCATAAGAGCCAATATTAAGCTCGTCCCCCTGAATACCTGCCTTAGTATATTGCACGTTTTACATGCTGGAAAAGACTATATCAAGTTGAGGGAATAGCCTCAATTAGCCTTCCCTTTTGCGCAAATAGTTATTTTCTTGCTTCGTTAACCATGTTAACCCAATCTGTTAAATTTGTGGTGCGATCTTATAGTAAAACCCCGTTGATTTAGGTTGATCAATCATCATTCTATATGTGAAAGTCACATTTTCAAATGCTAGCAATGTCTCACACGCAGTCTTTTTTCTTTTCAAGCAAAGATAGAACTGTATCACAACTGGTAAATAAAAGGCATAGATCACAATAAGTGTGTGTGATCAATCATTGCCTAGCTAGTGCATTTGAAAGGTTATTGATAGATATTAATTCAAAGTTTTTTGCCCTCTCAAACACAATCCATAACTTCGTCTACCCCCATGTCACGGAATACAATGGAATAGCGAAACAGTAATGACAGCATCATCAGTAACGACTGTTCGAATCATGACTCGTTTAAGTTCGTGTTTCACTGCATCAGATACATGCATCATGATTCTAGTGTCTGCCTTTTAATGTGAACATAGTGCTAAACTTGAAATACATAACTTGGTGGATAAGATAGAATATCCTGAACATTTGTTACTACAACTACCATACGCATCCGAGAATTCATCCACTCGTGTTACACTTTCAAGGTATTTTATTGAGGTAAGGACATAATACCCAATCAGCATACTCGTTAGCCCGCAAATGCATGTTTATTCACAATCGGAGAACTGATTTTCCACATTTACAAGGACTGGTATTGTTTCTTACATCCATAATGTACAAGCTCCTGATAAGATGAAAAGCTCTAGGCCTCACTAAGAGTTCAAAAGGGTTCCCATGGATCATATTTGTTCCTTCGCCATTCATAAAAGAGGGACGAAAGATACCAAAGGGACAGTCAAACTCATAAATCCAAAACAAACTGACAACTCCATGGCTAAAAATGAAAAAGACAAACAGAAAAACAATAGTACACACGACACAACATAGAAAACTAAAGAATAAACAACACGAACCCCACCAAAAACTAGGGGTGATCTCAGGTGCTCCGGAAGGGTAAGCAGATCCTGCTCCACATGTGGCACCCGTCGTGTTGCTTATGTGAATACAAATCCGGTAAATAGTCTAATTCGGTAGGTCATATTCATGAAAGGGAAGGGGATTGGAGTTACGACGTAAGGAACATATCCGATATCATTTGTGAAACGGTTATTCCATAACGGTCAACCAACTCGTGATGGCGTCCGTAAAATTTACGAAGGGATGATTTCAACTTCACTATTTGGAACTCTTGGTTTAATAGCTTCCTTGTGAGCAGCAAACCTCTATCAAGAAAATCATGATAGGAAATGCAAGCACGGGAATATCGTATCAATTGGGAGATATATACCCCGTATGCAGGTGCTGCTGGAATGTTGCTACTTAGAAATGGAAAGTTCACAATTGGAAAGCTGAAATCATGTCTTTTGTCGTAAAGTTTTGTTTTCAACCGACCCTCATAAGCGTCTGGACTAGTTAGCATAGGAACCAATTCCGAGCTTGTTACTCATTCATAGCCGCCATGGTATATTGAACGCTTTACATGCTGAAAAAGACTAGACTGAGTCGTGGGAATAGCCTCAATAAGTCTTTCCTCTCCCAAAAACGCATGTTTTCTTGCTTTGTTCTCATTCTAAATACTTAAGTCCATCTTCAAACGCCATCCATGTCACCAACGCAGTTCCTTTTCCAGCAAACGTGTAATCTCTCCATGCCTAGTACATTTGAAAGGTCATGTATAGATATATATCTAAAGTTTTTCCCACTTCCAAATGCAAACCAAAGTTCGTCTGCCCCTATGTCACGGAATAGCGACACAGCAATGACATCAGTATCTACTGTTCGATGGTGGTAAACTTGAAACATCATCAAGTGGTGGATAACACTGAACATCCTGAGCATTTGTTGCTACAACTACCTTAATTTTCCTCAAAATTTTATTGAGCAAGCTGCTGTGAATGAAAACTAAAAATTTCTTTGTTATTGTCGTCATCTCTCAGAACACTTTGCCAATTTAGAGGAATTTGTTTTGACCCTAGATTCGTCTGTGTATTCTCTTTCCCTAAAATGTAGCTCTTGCTTCTTGTAGCAGCCTTCAAACTACCAGTATTGTCTATGTACGCATCCGAGACTACATCCACTATTGTTACAGTTTCAAGGTGTTTCCTAACGAGTATGCTGATTATTATGTCCTTACCTTAATAAAATACCTTGAAACTGTAACAAGAGTGGATGCAATTTTTGATGAGTATAGTAGTTGTAGCAACAAATGCTCAGGATTTTCAGTGTTATCCAACACGTGATGTATTTCAAATGTTTCACCATGTTCACATTAAGAGGCTGACACGAACTTAAACGAGTCATGATTCGAACAGTCGTTTCTGAGAATGCTGTCTTTACTGTTTCGCTATTCCGTGACATAGGGGTAGACGAACTATGGATTGTGTTTGGGAAGGCAATATACTTTGGATTACTATCTATCAATGGTCTTTCAAATGTACTAGACAATAATAGGTGATCACACACACTCATTGTGATCAATGCCTTTACCGGTTGTGATACGGTTCTCTCTTTGCTTGGAAAGACAAAAGACTGCGTGGGAGTCATTGATGGCATTTGAAAATGTAACTTTAACATAAAGAATGATGATTGATCAACTGAAATTTCCGGGGTTTTACTGTAAGATCGTACAAACTTATCAGATGGGGCTAACATGGTTAACGAAGCAAGAAAATAACTATTTGCACAAAAGGGAAGGCTTATTGAGGCTTTCCTCAACTTGGTCTTCTCTTTTCAAGCATGTAAAACGTGCAATATACTAGGGAAGGTGTTTAGGGGTAAGAGCATTGGATTGGCTCTTATGCTACCCAGTCCAGGCGCTAATGGATGGCGAAGGGACAAAGAGGATCCCTTTTAAAAAACTCTTTCTGAGGCCTCATCATTTTGTCAAAAGCTTGTACATTGTGGATGTAAGAAAGGATGTCTCGGTCGTTGTTAATATGGAAAATCGGTCCCCCAGTGCAGTGCTTTGTGTGCATGTGGTAGGGACTGTGAATAAACATGTATTTTTGGCCAAATAGTATTAATTTTAAAAATGTTTTAGTATTATACTGATTTCTTTTTAATCAATCTATCCAAAACTCTACATCGAAAAAATGGATTGAGTACTCATCTTTGAAATTTACGCCATATTTTTAACCGGAAGTGTCAACTTTGTATTTAAACATATAAAACAGAATAGAATTAGGGGTTTTGAGGATAACTTAAAGCCAAAATATTAATGACCAGCACAAAAAACAACATTTTCTTTACATTTTGAAAAAAAGTTGAATATTTAAATAATGAATTGATATTTTTTTGTTCGCCATTTTGAATATTACCGGAAGTAGGGGTTTTAAAGACAATTTTTTTATACATTGTATCCATTAGAAGCACCAAAGAAAGGTTCCTGCACAATGTAATAATAGTAGCAATACGTTTAAACACATTTCAATTACCCTCCCTAAAAAATAAGCTTATTTTAGTACAATGTCCGCCATGTTGGAATTTACCGGGAGTAGGATTTATGCAGACATCTAAACAATATAATATATCCAAAAGTAGTAAAAAACAAAGATTTGTACCAAATAGTATGGTTGTAGCATGATAATAACACCTTTTCAAATACTAGCCTTTGATATTGGTCTGATTTAAGTATGAAGTCCGCGATTTTGGATTTTACCGGAAGTGAGACATTTTTTTGAAATGCCTCCCTATCTGAAATAAAAAAGTTATAGTTGAGGAAGGTCTATGCCAAATTTCATGCTTGTAGCAGGATGTGCATAATTCGTCTGAAATGTGCTTGTAGCCGCCGGACTATAACGTATCAATTGAGATATGTAAACGCCATACGAAGGGGCAGAGGGTATGTTACTGCTGAGAAATTTGAAATTGATAATTGGGAAGTTTAAATCGTCCGGTTTATCATAGATTTTCGTGTGAAGTCGTCCATCTGCGTCAATATTGAAGAAAAGATCAAGGTATGAAGCAGTCCTTCTAGTATCAGTAGTATCCTTAATTTCAAGTTTACTGGGATATATAAAATGTAAGTATTGGCTGAAATATGGGTTATTCAATGATAGAACATCATCAATATATCGGAATGTAAAATTAAAGAATTTCGCAAGGTGCCTTTTCCTTTTGTCTTTTAGAAGGTTCTGATTAAAACATCTAATTACAAAAATAATCAGCAACACAATATCTAAGCATAATGAATCTAAATATGAATAAAATCGTCAATATACTCATTCTTTTCATTTTTGTTTATAACAAAAGAGTTTTCCGACTGCTCTGGTTCTTTTTGTTATGGCGCCGTTTCTAAAGTAAACACTGATGAGATGAGAAAATTGAGGACAATGGAGACAAAACTATTTGCAGCATTTACGTTTGTGATGAGCACACTTACTTTTTGCGTCACTAAGGAAAAACATAAGTCACATACGTTATGCACTTTTCAATATGGATATGATTTATATTTTAAAATAATTTTTATGCCTAGCAACTCACGCAGATATTCATTTTGATCCGAAGCGTCGTTCAAAATATATCTGACATTGCAAATCTAATTTGAACATCAAGCAAGATTATTTATTGATATGCGAAAATGGCTTTCAAAAGGTGAGAATGGCAACACCAGAGAATATGGTTCACATATATATGATATGTCATTTGAAGCATCTCCATGTCTATCTATGTCTACAGTCAACAATAGTTGGTGGTTCGCAACCTAGTTTAGTAGGTGGATATCAAGACAAATCAGGCAGCAGTGTAACACAGAACGTAGTGCCCAGACAGCCTGCAGCTAATTTGAATGGGTTGGACAAACAGGTAGTATGCCCATAATTGATTATTTACATATTCCCGATAGAGTTAACTAGAATTCTTGAATAAATGTTTCACAATCAATAAAAGAAAAATATTGAAAGGCGAATGAATATATGAATTTGATCAATTAACTCAACAAATCAGTAAATTTATCTAGTGTAAAACAAATGCTTACATGGGACCAGGGGAATTGGTATTGCAACTGACTAAAGCACACAAACCATCTAGCTCTTGGAGTAATATTGACACAGACCTTTTGATTTTATATATGTTCCAGACCGTATGAGTATTTGGACCGTACGCGTACGGTCCAGACCGTATGCGTACTTTTTCAAAATACTCATACGGTCGGACCGTACGCGTACGGTCTGATTAATATCATTAAGAAGTTGCTTAAGTTTATAAGTTACAAATGTATGTAACAGATCAACATAACTTAACTCTCAAATTAATATGTAAAAGTTCAATTGTAATTGAAATAAAAACTTTTATTTTTTAACTATTTAAAAAATTCACGCTAATTAAATCTGTTAATATCTTGTTTTAGCATGTCGATCAGTAATACATTAATTGAATTATGATCATTGAAATTGATGATATCGGATGTAAACATAATGTGGGAGGACAATTGTTTTAGAATATTAGAAACTTTACAAAAAAATGCAAATGCAAAGGAACATGAATGAACTGCAAACATATAAATGTAAAACATATTACATTACTTGTGGTAGCAAGTTTCACCTGGGCGAGAGTACCAAAATAGGATTCAGATATACAATTAAACAAATATTTAATTTCAATTGTTCATTTGTTCATTTTATCCATCTAATTGTAATGACAATTTATAAAACTAAAAATAAAGATTGTGATTAATGCTTGTTTAAAGGAGTAGGTCCGGTAAGGACCGATTTTGGCCTCAAATTTCAGGTTCATCTGACGAAACATTTTGACCACTTTTTAAACACTTAAGTGTCTATTTTATTTGAATTAATTAGTTTATGTGAAAGATTTTAACAGATTTAGTCATTAAAAACGAACCGATTCAAGCTCAAATATGAAAAATCTACCTAATATGCCGAAAAATGTCACTTTTCAGATGATTTTTGGTAAAAATGAAAGTGGCCGCATCCGTGTTCATCCTCGATCTTTATATAAGTTATGTATTATCATAAAATACAACTTGCATTTCAATATTAAGGATGAACACGAATGCGGCCACTTTCGTTTTACACGAAAACCGTCTAAAATTTAACTAAAATGCTAGAATTATGAAGATTTCATTAATTTAGCATGACTTAATGGTGCTAGTACCGGGTCTATGTGCATTGTATTGTCAAAATCAGCCCATATTTATGTAGCAGAAGCATTCTACTGTCCAATAAATAACTAAAGGTTTACATTTTAACAATTTTGTAAAACTGCTATATTTTGGGGCCAAAAAGGGGTCTTACTGAACCTACTCCTTTAACCCATATGATCCAATAACATGTATGGTCAGCTCGTACTGGACCATACGAGTATACGTATACGGTCCGGACCGTACACGTACGGTCCAAATACTCATATGGTCTGGAACATATATACAATATATTCAGATTCTATCGAACGTTTTATATATTACATCTCGAAGTTCTGCTGTAGTTCAAAGCGTATGATGGAATTTATTCATCCCATGGCACTCAGTTTATACAACGCAACACGATACACAATTAAAAGCACAGTATGTTGATGTTTGAAAAATGAAATTATTAACTCGATTTATCAGTTCCAGTAGTACACATTCAGAGAACTAGCATCCTTAACCGAGAGAAAACAACCCAGAAAAATAGATAGCTTTGATATCTGAAACAAAAAAGATTAAACAACTGTTCATCGATACAATAATAAATTACAAACAAACTTTAAATGCATTTTCTAAATAAAGAGTATATTTGAAATTTAAGCAAAGTTTTCCCATATAAATATACTTATCATAGATACCTTGAATTAAATTGTGCTTTCAAGACGTGCTTTTCGTACACGAAAAGACTCATCATAATTTAAACACATTACACGGTTTATTGCATACATGTCATGCTTAGAATTGGCACCATGTACAGTTAAGTGTTGTGTTTTGGTCATCCGTTTTTACATTAAGATTAATAATTATGAAGATCTTTCTCAGATATTTCGAAAAGAAAAATGTTGGATGGAATGACAAGGTCGAGATTCCCCGATGACAGATAACTGTTCTAAGGGGTTCTGAAAAGACCCTTAGTCACATTTGCAACGATCAATCAAAGTATGGAACCATCTCTTTTCGCATCGGAGGTGCAACATTTGTAACTATGCTTGTTTTTGTCTAAGGAATAGTCAAATTAATGGATCGTTTGAGTTTGGATTCTTTCAAAAGAAGCTAGCATTATCCCTTTTAACTTTTTGCTAATAAGATGATGTCATTTCAATATAAACAGTTCAAAGAGCTGTTACTATATTCAACATATGTTTCTAAACGAACTTGAAACACAGGATATAACAGTTACAACAGATAGTTATGTTTGCCTCTAATCTTGACTTGCCCTAGAAATACAATGAAGGTCAGTTGATAACACACATATACGACAAAAGGGATAATTTCAAGAATGAACTTTCCATTTCTTGGAAGCAACACTCAAGCAGCACCTGCATATGGAATACATATCTCCCAATTGAACCAGTATTCCAGAGCCTGCTTACATTTCCTGTGACGATTTTCTTGATATAGGACTGCTGCGTACAAAGAAGCTATGAATCCGACAGTTCCAAGTGATCAAGTTGAAATCATCCCTTTGCAAATTTACGGACGCCATCACGAGTTGGTTGGCCCGTAATGAAATATCTGTTGCACAGATGACGACGGATATGTTCCAATTGTCGTAACCATATATCAGTTTTCATTTCTTTAAATATGATCTACCGAAAAAATTGTCAACGGATCTGTAGTTCCATGAACAACACGACGGGTGTCACATGTGTAGCAGGATCAGCTAGACCTTCAAGACCACTTGAGATACCCCTTGTATTTAGTTGGGTATATGGTGTTCAGTCTTTAGATTTTTTTGTTGTGTTGTATGTACTGTTTGTCATTTCGTTGTTTTTTTGGTTTTTTTGCGAAGGCATTTTCAGTTTGTTTTCGATTTGTGAGTTTGAATGTTCTATTGGTGTTTTTTGCCTCTTTTCCAAAAGACAATTTTATGTTACATTATTTAACTTAGCTTGATATATAAGTGTCGTTTGTTATTTTTTACCTTTAACAACAATCGATTTTTTGGTAACTATATTTTGAATTATAAATTTTATTATTATTTTCACAATCGTTTTTTTATATTGATTTTTTTTTAATATTTTAGTTTTCTTGTAAATGGAAAATTATTTTATAAATAATTATATATGCACAACGAAACTCAATGTAAATATTCCATTCATTACTTCATACGCTTTAGCATACACTGTCCACCCAACCAATGCATGGTATTTCATCATCCAAAGTTCATAATTTAAAACATTAATATAAGAATAATTGTTCGGATAAATATTTTCATTGAAGTTCAAGATTCACTGATATCAAATAAACATGGATTGTATATGTTATCCTAAATTATATTTTGTTCGGATTATTCTATCACACAATGAAAGGTAAATGCGATTTTTTTTTTCAATATAAAATGTTTACAAAAATCATATTATCTTACATAAGTTGATTTATTCATAAATACATATACATAGAGTACATATAGCTTACTTTAAGCTACAAAAACAATGTCATTATCACATAGAATCACAGCGATAGGATATTTAACATAAAGGATATAACATCGTATTTCGATAATGAAATATTATTATAGGGACAACAGTAGTAGTATACCGTTGTTCCAATTTAATTAAAATATAGATCTCTGATTTCGTTATACTGTAGTATAACAAAATCTAATTAAAATATAGATACTACAATAACGGAATCAGAGATCTATATTTTAATTAGATTGCCGTTGTTCGAAAGTCATAAATCGATTGTCGGGGTAACAAACCAAAAACCGAAGAAAACATATCAACTATACGAAGAAAACAAACGGAAACAACAAGAAAACCCAAGAGCAACGAAAACAAACACAAACACACATATAAACGAACTATTTAATAAAAAATCCTTCAATAATAAACATGATATGTGAGGTTCACTCATATCATATATAATAACAATTATATGACGTCACTTATCATTGTATAATGTGCGCTATTTTGCCATCATACTTTATTGAATTATCATTATATGACGTGGATTGTCCTTATTTGATGTGCATTGGGTATCTTGTGATATCCACTTGACATGCGACATTCCGTTATATAATGTGATATCACAACTATATTTTATTATTTTTTACTTATTGTATGTTCTTTTCCCGATTTTTATAGTTTGTTCTTATGTTGTGTTGTTACACCACTGTTCCATACCAGGAGGGGGTGTCTGCAAACATTTGATAATCCGCCACATTCTGTATGTGCCTTGCCCATGTCAGGAACCTATAATTGAGTGTTACAATACAAAACGAAGGTTTTATTTTGATTCGGTCTCCATATAACAATACAAACATAATCTCTGAAGAGCTTTTTACCGAAAATAGAATAACATAAACACACATTAAAACACACAACATGCAGACAAGATATATAACAGTACAGGCATATTACATGGAAATCACTACTAAAATACATATCTAAGCAAACCATCACCGTAGCAAAACCAAAATTTAAGCACATAACATGTTAGAGCAACTTCTAAAATATGATAGATTGTTGGTTGCTTTACGCCGCATTAGCACAAAAAGGCTATATCGCGGCGATCTAAAATATGAGAAAGCTTATCTACATGCAGAACAACAGCACTTTGGACCATTCCAGGACTATAAAAGGCTTTTAAATAAAGAAAAAACTGTTTTCAGTTCTGAAATGGTCAGGTAGGCTGTTAACCTTTTCTTAGCAAGCTGTGTAGTTTTCACATGTGGTATATCCAGTATATATTAATTTGATAGAAGCCGTATGTTGCTGTATATCATGATGATTGTTTTCGAATGCATTTGAATTTAAACATATATAAATCGTACAATCAAAACCGTTGTGGATTTCATTAAATAGTAGCAATGGACTGTGCATCGCAATTATTTACAATATTAATGCTTTGTTTATCTTATGAGAAAATAAAGTGATGCAATGTGGATCTAATTATATACTATATTGATGCGTTGTAGATCTCTTAGATGCTATAGAAATGCGTTGTGGATCTCATTAGATAATAGAGTGATGCTTTGTGAATCTAATAGATAATATATGGATGTGGTGTAGATATAATTAGATAATATAGTGATGTGGTGTAGATATCATTAGATCATATAGTGATGTGGTGTAGATATCATTAGATGCTATAGGCATGTGGTATAGATATCATTAGATTATATAGGGATGTGGTGTAGATATAATTAGATAATATAGTGATGTGGTGTAGATATCATTAGATAATATAGTGATGTGGTGTAGATATCATTAGATAATATAGGGATGTGGTGTAGAGATCATTAGATAATATGGGGATGTGGTTAAGATATCATTAGATACTCAAGTGGTGCGTTGAACATCTCATCAAATACTATAGTGATGCGTTTTGGATCTCATAAGATAATATAGTGATGTGTTGAAGATATCATTAGATACTAGTGATTCGTTTTAAATCGCAAAAGATACTTTAGTGATGTGATGTAGATCTCATCATTTAATAAATAATTTGACACGCTGTGGATCTAATGTATTGATGCATTGTGGATCTCATTAAATAATATAAAGTGATACGTTGTAGATCTCATTAGATACCAGTGATGATTTGTAGATCGCATAATGTACTATAGTGATTTGTTGTGTATGTCATCATACAATAAAGTGATACGCCGAGGATCTCATTAGATAATGTACTAATGCGTTATGAATTTCATTAGATAATTGAGTGATGCGTTGTAGATCTCATAAGATAATATAGTGCTGCGTTCTGTATTTCATTTGATACTATAGTGATTCGTTGTAAATCTTATTAGATGCGTAATGTTGCGTTGTGGATCTAACTAAAATCTAGTGATGAGTTGTAAATCGCATTCGATACTAGAGTGATGCGATGAGGATTTCATAAGATACCATTGCTGTTTTGTGAACCGCGTTAGATAAAAAAAAATAATGCGTTGTGAATCTTTTAGATACAATAGTGACGCACTGTTTATCTCTTTAGATAGAAAAGTAATCTGTTATAGGTCTCATTAGATACTATAGTGATATTATGAGGATCTCATAAGATAATATAGTGAAATGTTGTGGATCTCATAAGATAATATAGTTATGCGTTGCGGATCTCATCAGATACTACATTTGTGCTTTGCTGATATCACTAGATACTATAGAGATGCGTTGCGAATCGCATTATATACTAAAGAGATACGTTGTGGATCTCACAAGATGTAAGTGATGCATTGTGAATCTCACTAGACGCAAGTGATGTGTTATGGATCTCACTAGACGCAAGTTATGCGTTGTGGATCTCACTAGATGCAAGTGATGCGTTGTGGATCTCACTAGATGCAAGTGATGCGTTGTGGATCTCACTAGATGCAAGTGATGCGTTGTGGATCTCACTAGATTCAAGACTTGGAGTGATACGTTGTGAATTGATTTAATACTATGATGATCGGTTGTGATTCTACTATTACCAGTGATTCATTGTGAATAGTGTTAGATACTAACGTGAATATCATAGATGATACATACCAGTGATGCCTTAATGCGTCGTGGACCTCATCAGATATCAGCAATCTTTCAAGTAAAGTAAGTCACTTAACAGGCGTTTTGTAATATAAAAAAGGTTAATCAGTTTCACCTTAGTCCCAAGATTCAGTTATAAATCTCGGGGTAAAATTTTAAGGTTAGCTTTGACCTTTAACATTACACCTGGTAAGGGGATAATCTCAAAATCCGTGATAGTAACGGAAGTCTTGAATAGTGAAAAATGTTGGGTCTTCAAGGGACAACTTTGTTATAATTTTACCGAAGAGATTTGACTATTTCTTTTTAGGCATAACCACCATTTACGATTTCTATAAAATATTTTAGCTACAACTCTTTGGACTTATGGGGTCAATTGCAATGTCATCGTTTTACTAACGACAATAGGTCTTGTCCTAAATAAAAAAATATTGCCCTATTTTAAGGGTTGTATTGCACTCTTAATCTATCAGAGTAAATTCTACAAATGGAAAATGAAAGACCTTTCACGTTTTCTTTTAACACTTGACATTTTAAATCTTTTTTATTACTCTTTCACCTGAATATGCGAGAGAGTTTTACGGCCAATATGTATGTAGGTAGTTAAACAAATATAGCGAAATATGGAATTTTAACTGACGAAAAAACGTCATACAATACACCTTATCGCTAATCCCGGCTGACCCGTCGCTTGAACTTTTGACGCATACAACATTCACTTTTCCATTGTGGCGTCAGATATTTTGTTTTATGACGTCAAAATTTTACGGAAACCTGTGTGATATCCAGTAATGGCGGACAAATAGCGATAAGGTGTATTGGGGAAATATCAAACAATTGTATGAGTATTAACTTATTTAGATGTAAATAAACTCATCATAGATACCAGGATTAAATTTTGTTTTTACGCCAGACGCGCGTTTCGTCTACAAAAGACTCATCAAATACGCTCGAATAAAAAAAATAGTTAAAAAGGCCATATAAAGTACGAAGTTCAATTCTTTATTAACCAAATGTTTTACAACATATAGGTACATGTATAATCAATATATACTAAATATATATTACAAAAATATACGAACACGACAAAACAGACAGAAGTTTTAAATACACAAAAAATAAATACTTATAAATATAATTCCAAATAGCAAATATTTGTAACAAATGAAGTACAAATCATTTTACTAAAAACAGTCATTTCCGAGCTTCAGTGCTCTAAATATATATTTTCCTAAGTTGCAAAAGTCTTTTACATTAATAGTGCTTAATAATTGTAACAGTTTATAAACAGATGGCTTACGCCAATAATATGGTTTAATCAAACATTCACGCAGATTAGAATATAATGGACATGATAAAATAAAATGCATTTCATCCTCAATATCATCAATACACAATGTACAGGTTCTAAGGTTTCTATTAACATTGGAATACCTTCCCTTCTCTATAGCTAGATTATGTGATGAAGAGCATTGAGGACCAAAATTCCTCAAAGTTTGCCAAATACAACTAAGGTAATCTATTCCTGAGGTAGAAAAGCCATAGTATTTCAAAAATTCAAAAATTTTGTAAACAGTCAATTTATAAATATGACCATATCAATGATAATTCATGCCAGCACAGAAGTGCTGACTACTGGGCTGGTGATACATTCTTGGAATTAAAACTCCACCAGCAGTAGCATCGACCCAGTGGTTGTAAATATTTCATCATAGAAACCAGGATTAGATTTAGTTTTTACGCAAAACTCGCGTTTTGTCTACAAAAGACTCATCAGTGACACTCGAATAAAAAAAAGGTTAAAAAGACAAATAAATTACGAAGTTGATAGATTGTGTCTATATATTGCTTGGTTGTTGAGGATATTTATATAGGAATACTGCACCAATTCTCTTTTGTTAATTACTAGAGCATCTACGTCATTGAATTAAAGTTAAAAAATTTTATCATTATCAAATAATCGGGTTTTTTTCACAATTTAATGCAAGTCACTATATATATTGCTTTCAAATAAAAAAGAATAATAACTATTGATCGAAATATGAGTAACTTAAAGATTGTAATCTTTTCACTGGAGAAGGAAAGAAGAAAGAATTTTGATTTTCTCAATGAACTTTGTTCAAGTGAAGGGTTGGACAAATAGTGGCGCTATTGAAGGTGAAATTGCGTCCATGTAGTACATTAAGTAAAACTTTTCATAATTGACCTTGAAGTAAATACTTATAAAGTAAAGAACCTGATGATGTAAATACTTAATACATCTTAAACAATTGTTTTCACTTCCGTGAACGAATAGCTATTATAACGATTTTTATCGGTGACGTTTGTCCTAAAAGTGGGTTCCGCTGGTTATGCATGTTTTGTGATAATTACGACAATGAAGGCAAGTCGAATTGCGAATAGGAACCGTGAGACCATTTAAAAAAGGGGTATAAATAAAAGGGACCAACAAAAATGTTGTTTTTCTATAAAGCATCCCCTATTATAACCCTAAAATGTATTTCTTAGTACATGTTTTGATGTGCTTTAACTATTCGAGAGATATAATACGAGTTTCAAAAGGACCAACACCAAATATTGAGAAATATAAATTCAATCCGATTTTCAATGTTTTGCGGCTACGACCTTTTCATGTTGTGTACATCAGGAACAATAAATTGTTCTTCTATGCTGCCTATACGTTTCTATGTGTTAACAAATTGTATTTCAGCTGTTTATATATTTTGTTTTGGAACTTTTAGATAAAAAGTAGCAAACGGGACCTGACCCCGATAACTTTTTTTCATATATAGTATCCAAATCTGATTTGAAAAAAAAGTATTGTGAAAATAATTGTATTAAGTTCACGATTGCATCTTATTTGCGTAATCGCGTCACTGTTTGTGATATCCTGTGTTGTCTATAGTTGATGGAATATGTTCGTTGTTGTTCTGCAGTTTGCATGTTGTGTCGACTATTTTATTATTTGTTTGTGCGTTTCTCTGTGATAAATGTTCTTGCATGCGTTTGTGCTGTATTTCTGCAACGAAGTGTTGTCAGTTTGACAATATCTTTTAACATTGTCAAGAAGAGGGAGGTTTGGCTAGCCATTAAACTAGGTTCAACCCAAATATTTTCTTAAAAAGTCCTGTACCAATCCAGGAATATGGCAGTTGTTATCAAATAGTTCGTTTCTATGTATGTGTGCGTTTGTTTTTGTTGCACTTCAATGTTCCTCGTATAACTTTGTGTTCCTCTTATAGTTGATGTGTTTCCCTCGGTTTAAGTTTGTAACCCGAATTTGTATTCTCTCAATCGATTTATGGCCTTTTAACACCGATGTACTATTGTTGCCTTTATTTACATATGTATGAGCTTTCTTATTTGTCTGTTTCAATATACAAAAATCACGATTGTCGTGAGTAATTCATTGATGTGTCGTAGCATGAGGTTTTCATCTGGTTTCTGGTCAGTTACAACCGAAGGGGCTATCGATCAAGCAATGTTTTTATCATTTATGATGGAATTTCCGAATCGTTAACTGTAAAAGAAACCGCCATTTATATCAAAAGTCTTTAAACAGGGACTGTTAAAGCTTTTTTGTTTTATTTTTCTTATTATATAAAACGTGAATACCTTATACCTTATTTATCAGAAATTGAACCGTACGAATATTTGACAACATTCAACTTTATTTGCAATTGCTTTAAAATAGTTCACGTAGCATTGATAGGTCAGTGCATTGAAATACCAAATTATATGCATGATATAACTCCACTTAATCCCGGTATTTAATCGGTCTAAATAATATCGTTCATCAAATGATCCTGTCATTTAATGGTCCAATTGGTTACCTGAAATCTGATAACGATACAAATTGTTGTAAAAGTAATTCTGTCACATATATATAGGAGATATAAAAATATGGCGTTCATTATCACTGAACTAGTATATATGTGTTTATATTATATTAGTGGCCAGCTGAAGGACGACTCCGGGTGCGGGAATTTCTCGCTACATTGAAGACCTGTTGGTGACCTTCTGCTATTGTTTTTTTCTATGGTCGGGTTGTTGTCTCTTTGGCACATTCCCCAATTCCATTCTTAATTTTATTTTATACTATATCTGTGGTGCAATTTACCAGTAGTCAGTACTTCGGTATTGGCATGATTTATAACAAACCTTTCTAAAATCGTCTGTTTATAAATTTTAAAATTGTTAAAAACTTAGGTTTCAACTACCACAGCCAAAGTTGTTCTGATAGATATGGCTATTTTTAGATCCGTTTTGGTTATATAGCTCTACAACTGTTTCGGTTCTTTCAAATATACAGCTTGGACCGTTCACAAACTCGCTTTAAATATACACATTATATCACAAGACTGTTCTGGTACCACATAAAAGCTATCACTACATGGATTAAAATATGTATTGTCTGAGTAGTTCTTGATTAAATAAGGAGCAAAAAAGGTATCTACATTTATCTAAATTCTTAATAGAAAACGTGTCTATATGAGCAACGAAATCAATACGAAAAAAACATAAACGACTACCAATACATGTACCATCCTTCCTGTCATCCATTTCCAATTAACACGACCATTTACGTCTTTCCTAGAATCCATAAACAATATCCACGACCAAACACCTTGTCATCGTTGAACAATTACCACGACCAATCACATATTTTTTGTCGACCAAAAACAGTTAACACGATTGGTAATGGTGCTATATATGTGGATACATTTATCGGTGTTTAAGAGCTAAATTGGTAGCGCATCATCCCTACAATGACTTTCATTTAATTGTTTATGATTACGATTGTAAAAATGAACTGGCGTAATGGGGAGATCATTTTAACGAAAAAGAATCCTGACTATAGCTAGACTGACAATCTATGACTTTCCAAATGATTTGACAAAGTTTTATCAAATTTTAATCAGTATGTCTTTTAAAAAATATTTTACTTAAAGTTTAAACATTATTTCGTAGTGTCAACGTACATCGTGTTGTTCTAATATAATAAATCAGCTATACAGATGTTCAAATCTTTCTTAAAAATCAAACTTGCAAATTATTAAACAATACTATCAAAATTGTCAACTTATCAAAAGGTCGTTTCAGACAACATTTTGAAATGGTTCTACGTTATTGATCCTATCAATGACAATAGCACATTTATCAAATGATTTACCATCATTGAATAAATTGTCGCCCAATCGTTGATGACTAGTCAAGGATATTCTAAGGGGACCAATGAATGATACAGTATGTTAAGGTCACTTGAGATTTATATGAATATATCATATACGATCAGCTGTTCGTGCTGTGTTACATTTCATCAAAACTGAGTTACTGTATGGTTGCCAAACTTTATTTCAATAAAAAGTAAGTATATTTTATTTAATTTGAATTTATAACATAAGAAAATAATTCTGCAAAGCATACTGAAAATCAGTTTTATTTATTTATATCTTTACTCGAATTTGATTATACAAACGTTGAACTAAACTTCAAATAAATTTTTTTTAAATATGAACTATAAATTTGCAATTTTTGACAATTTATATCTAACTCATGCAAGTGCAACCGCAAATTTCCAGGTTCAGATGTTACTCGGTATTTTCTGTTAGTTTTTTGGGAAGTTTTCGATATTTTTTTTCTATTTCGTATATTCGCGGGGTAGTCTTTTCCCCCTATGGGTGTATTTGTTATTACATATATACAAATATAGCTGCTTGAGATGAGCCAATGTTATGAACTATCTTATATTGTACGTGCTCATAAATTGATTCAAGTATAAGGTATAGTGGTAGTAAAACAATAATAAAAAAAACCTGCATCGTATTCCATTAAGTTGCTTACATCACGTCATTTGGACTTGGGTAGTTAGTTGACTCAATTGCAATCTTGCCACATCTTCTTATCTAAAAACTAAGAATATGGAAAAATAACGGTTAATTAAATAGAAGAACGTAATTTAATAAATAGCCGTATTGCATATAAAATGGAAACGGGGAAAGTGTCAAAGAGATTATTATTGCATATAAAATGGAAACGGGGAAAGTGTCAAAGAGATTATTCATATAAAATGAAAACGGGAAAAGTGTCAAAGAGATTATTGCATATAAAATGGAAACGGGGAAAGTGTCAAAGAGATTATTCATATAAAATGAAAACGGGAAAAGTGTCAAAGAGATTATTGCATATAAAATGGAAACGGGGAAAGTGTCAAAAAGATAACAATCGACCATAGAGCAGAAAACAGCCCAATATTACCGATGGGTCTTCAACACTTCACATGGCCCCTATATAAAATGAGTACTAGTTTTTTTTAAATGGTCGCTCACTAAACTCCGTAACATATAGATGAACCAGTATACTAAATACTGCGTTGGAAACGTCAAATTGTGTACGCATCCCAGTTTTCATCACAGGATTTTCGATTCGATATATAATTGCGCAATAGTCTCATCTAAAAAAATAGCAACATTTTACAATTCTTCCTTTAAAAATCGACATGTTAGTCATGTTTAAGAAAAAGATAAAATGGTTGCTTTCCTTAAAATTGTAAAAAAAGTACGAGCGAGCAACAATGACTTTGATAGATTAGACTCTGAAGGCGTGCGTAGGTAATTAAATTCAGGACGATAACTTGTTATAAAATATCTAATACATGTAGTTCGTGCTCTACTACCTAAATGCAAAGGTTCTGTTTATAACGGCATATAAATGAATTCTCTAGAATATCTTTTAAAAGAGTCGTTTAGGTTCAACTTTTGGTAATTCAGTACATGTCATACAAACATTATTGATGATTTCAATAGTCATATAAAAAAATCTTTTACCAATAGTTCGCAGTTATGTTTGAAATTGTAAAGACGACAAATTCTTCTTTTCAGTGTATAAATTAAATAGTTCTATATAAAAAGTTTTAATTGCTTTGTATAAAACATTAATAAATAATATATATATATGAATACACAAAAATATAATAGAAATTTAAATCTTATAAGTTTAAGCACTTGTTAGGAAAAAAAATATGTTCCAATATAAAGATATTAAAGCAAGTCAGCACAAACAGATTTGTGTACGGCGTTCATTTAAGATGAAAATTGTATTAGTGAAAATGCGATATCAAATTATTCATGGAAGCAACTTTTAAACTCAAAGTAATAAGTTATTATACTAATTCCATGATAATTTGAAATCATTAAGGGACTGATTTGCGCTTTTATTCAAGTCCTTCGGGAAATGCAATATTCATATTCCTAATGTTATACGTATATGGCCTTATTTGTATTAACTTAACACACTAATTCACTTGAACCTGCAAACAGCGAACGTATGTACAAATATCACGTACATGAATAAATTTGTTTCTATTTGAAAGTGTTCAAATAAAATATCTTGATACTACGCTTCTATGTTGGGCAAACGGTAATTTTTCATTGGATAATAGTTCATGTTAGGGTTCTCTTTGTGGTCTGCGTTTATCGGACAAATATTTGGATGTAAACAACTGCACCTTAAAGTGCCGCGTGTGAATTTATTAACTAGATAAAAACAATATATATGCATTGTCGGAAATGTAAAATGTATTTGTACTAGCTATGAAACAGGGAAAAAACTCGTATAAACCCTCGCTTTTCGTCCGTTTTTTAAAGCTTATATACAAATGTACCGTGATTTTTTTTTCCGAAAAAGTAAATATATTGTATATGTAACTTGTTGACCATATCAATAATCAATTACACAGCACTTCAATCTGTATGAAAGCTGAAAAGTCTTACTTCTAACTGACGAAAAAAGCAATGTCATCATTTTTCCCATTTCCCTTATAAAAGCGTTGCATTATCGTCTAACAATATCATTAGATATAAATCCACCAATTTTCATTAAAATTGATCTTTACTATAATCATTAACTTTACGCAGCTGGTACTTAATTTATCTAACACTTTATTAAACATTTAGGAAGGATAATGCTATTATCATTCAGACAAACCATTGAGTTTGACGTTTGTTCCAAAATAGAGCGCAGTCATCTAGCGATCATCGTCCTGTATTATTGCATGACTTGAGTGTTATTTTCCTGTAGGTGTGTAGGCAGATCATTCGAGGAAAATGCACCTCTTACAACTTTAGTACTTTTTGATTATCCATATATGTTTTCCTGTACTTGTTTAACCCTTAGTGTCAACGGGTCCTAATCAGAAACTTATCAAATACTTGAATTTGAGTGTTTGAACAGTCTATAGCCTTTACATGTTATTCGGCGCTACCTATTGCTGTTGAAGACTATTGAAAATTTTACATGTAAACTTTGATGTGAAGGGAGTCTTTTATATAAAAAAAATTATTTGCATCTTATCACAATCAAACAGTTTTCTGCTCTTTAGTCGGTTTTTGTCTCTTTGACACATTCCCCATTTCCATTCTCAATTTTGTTAATTCCTTTTGGTTATAAAATGTCATTCTCATACATTTTGTTGGATAATTAGGATAAAAAAAATGTAGATATGGTAACCATTAAAAATGCAGTATTGTTCTTACTATCATTTATAATGTGGTCATAGGTTTAGAAATAGTTCATTATATTGTTTGAAGCTCAAAGTAGACGCGGCAGTGTTGCTGTGAATTTTGTTAGAAATTGAAAAAAAAATTTGAAGTCGGCCATGAAATAAATTAAATCCAAAGTCTAAGGCTCCTGCCTCTTCTGCACTTTTGTTATACTTGAATTTTCAAGTAAACACTTTATAACAAAATTTCTGTAAATATACTACTATTGAATAAAGTTAAGTGCCCTTTAATTTAGGTTAACTGTTATTTTTACTATAATTGTTTATTATTAGTTGAAATTATTTAATTATAAACATGGAAGGACATAGCACTTTAATATCTATGACGTTTGCTTTTGTTTATGAGTCAGTACTTCATATAAGTAACATTTCAATTGAAATTTTATCTTTTTACCAAAAAGACTGCTAGTTTCATTACGCCATTTGTATTTATTTTCAGCATACGATGGATGTGTATAGAAACGTATTATGTTTGTATTTGTTGGTTGTCATTACTCAGACTGTGGTGAAAGCAAGGTCCATTATTTCGAACCGAGACTTGGAAAAGCTAGAGACAGCATTGGAAACCGAAATTGATGATGGTATGTGTTTTAATCTTTTTTAAGCTAAATTTTTTATTAGATAATATCGTTCGATTTGATGAAAATAAGAAACCACTACGTGTTGCCTTTTTAGACTACAACAACAAATATGATTTTTAGACTATCGACTGCAACAACTCGGTAATTTCGCCATTATTTCACATTGCATTGCCAGTCTTGGGTAATTGCCTCTGAAAATTCTCTATATTAATATGCAACAATAACGATATATTTGAATGCAGAATATCACTTGCATAGTTGATTATATGTGATAGTTGTACAAGGCTTTCGCCTTAATGTTGCAAAATGTTTGAATTTCATTCAGGAAACTTGAGGCTCCAACGTTATAACACATGGAGATGTGGTATGATTACCAATAAAATAAATATCGTGCCAGTATCAACTATAGACAATGACAAACATGTGAACAATTACAGGACAAAGTACCTCATTCAACAAAAAGCAAAACTAACACCGTACTATAAAAAATAAAAGGCAATATGATGAAAAAAAGGGACTAATCAAGAGAGAAAACTAACAGCCTGATTTATACATCAAAACTGAGCGAAAACTATCATGTATTATCTGCTTACAAAAAGAGACATTTATATTATTACAGTTATCTAATGTGTGATGCAAAGCGTCTCAACTAAGTATCTATACGTTGGGTAAATTGTTTAAATTTATTTTATATTATATTTTTGTATTTTAGCCTTTGAAGTTTTACGGGAAATAAAACATATCAGAAATAAAGTGAAGCGTAGCAGGCGCCATTCAGAAAACAACGGCAATTCGAATGCCAGAACCAGACGGAACTATTTAAATAGAAAAACTCTTCTTGTCTTAAGATGTCAACACTTAAAGGCGAATGGACACTGGCCATCATATTGTGAGCGTATTCTTGGAAATTCTGCTGGCGACAACACAGATGTTATTGATTCTCCCGATTCATAATCCAACCGATTGATACATGAACCGATGGATCGATGCATGAACCGATGGATCGATACATAAACCGATGGATCATCTGTCTTTTTTTATGGTATTGGTTAAAAGACATTAAGACAGCACAAACGGGACTAAAGTGATATTGTGTTCATACTGTGTATGTGTATGACTTGTGGCCTTGGATAACTGTATTTATCAGAATGAAAGCTGTGTATTCTTTGTCAAATATAACATTTGATGGTATGATGTAACTGTATGAGAGTGTTAATTCAAAAAATATCTTATGAATGGAATATCTTTGTGGTTCTATCACAAGGTTACGTTTGGTCATGTTTAACATTTGTAATTCCGGAATCTCGTAAATAATTATACCCGATTCAACTGTTCAAGAAAATTATAAATTATCATTTTGTCTTTTTTTACCCCAAATACAAATTTCGTAGTTCCAGAAATAGAAATGGAAGCTTCCCTTGTTTGATTAAAGGTGAAATACATTTCTTACTTTATTGCATAAAAAAATAACGGATTCTTTTTACGATACATCGGTTTTTGGGTATATTTCAGCCTTAGGGTTTATTAGCATCTAAATGATTTAGATTGTCCAAAGTCTGATTGCATGACAGTTGAATATTTATTGAAGATGTATGTGTGTATTATCACTTCATGTTAAAGCATGTGTCTTACTATCGCTTTAATTTAATTTATTAAACCGATACATTCTCTGCAGTAATTACATCTTATGTAAGAATCCTGGATTTTGATTGGTTGATAGCCAGCGTATTTTTCACCAATTTACTGTTATCAGATGAATATCGTTCATTTTTTAACGCCGCCAGGGTATTTGCCAAAAGGATATGCCTTTTTTACCCTCTCTGCCGTGGTATTTGCCAAAAAATACTCTATACGACTGGACGCTTGTAACGTCACGATCATCAATGCGTTTTTGAACATTAACATTCGGTGTAATTAAACAGATATATCATGTTCTTGAGGGGTATTTGCGAAAAATACCCCTCCTTAACATGATATATCTGTTTAAAAACAGTTTTTTTTACAAAGCAACACCTTATAAGAAACCTACGACTTCATCCTTTTTTGCTGTAAAACATTTCAAAACTTTTGTTGGGAAAATTAATTCCCAAATCCAGAATTATCTCCATCTTATATGAAAATTCTTTCCAAAGTTCTGAACTGGGGTCTACGCTTGATATAAGCTATGACATGTTTTTCTTTATTTTATAGCTATTTTAATGTTACATAATTAGAAGAGGGTCATTTAAGCTCTTGATGGTGCTAGTATCAAACGGTAGTAGAATTACTAATACTGTACATACTTAATATAATCTTTATTCTCATAAACCATAAGGTACAACGGTACAGAGATATACATACATATAGCAATGAAAAAAAAAAACTTAATTCTGAAACCTATAAGCACCAAAGAGCTTGTCAATAATTATTATCAATCAAGTAACCGTACATAATGACTTGTTTCTTATCACAGCTCAATTGTATTATTTTTTTCATATTGTAATTTTAATAAACTTTTTGATTTTTCTTACCTTTCATTGATTGCTTTGCCGGTGTTGTAAGTTATTAAAACTACCAAACATTTTACAAATCAGACACATGATCTAAATATCATTTCATTGACAGTCCGGGGAAAGTGTAATCCTTGACAGGCACTGATTTGTATTTTCATGGACTTTCCGTACAAAGTCTAAACTTAACTAGTATTGAGTTGTATTATCATGGATAGCCCGGACAAAGTAAATCCTTGACGGCTACTGGTTTGTATCTTCATGGACAGTCTTGGCAAAGGGTAAAACCTTGACTGTGCTAATTTGTATTTTCATTGATGGTCCCACAGGAACTTATCTCAGAATTTTTTTCCCAATAAATTAGGGCGTATAGGATAAAAAAAGATTGAGACAAGTGCCTGTGGATAGTCCGAGAAAGAGTAAAATCTTGACCGGTTCTAATTGGTGTTGTCGTGGGCTGTCCGGGCAAAGTATAAAACCTTGACTTGTACTAATTCGTTATTTATGGTCTTGTTTGAGAATTGTTCACACATGTATGTAGGCATTTTAATGCATATCTATTTTTAAATAGATTTTGTATTATAACTAAGTATCTGTAGTTTTTTTTAGAAATTTAAGCATGCTACATTTTTCTCTGTTTTTGTTGCCGACGGTCGATGGTTTTCTCTGCGAAATCAAGCTTTTTAAACAAGCTATCACACAAACATTGTTGAAGGCCCAACGTTGACCTGTAAGTGTTCACAACTTTTCCACCGTTGGATTTTGGTGGATAGTTGTCTCACACTGCATAGGAAATGATTACACATCTCCTGTTCATAATTGTCTTTCGCACTAAAACACATTGTAATTGCTTACCAAGTGCAAGGCTTAAAATAATCTGAAATGGTTCTTATGAGTATCACATCGTAAATAATTAGAATACCAAAAAAGTATGACATGATAACTACATAGTATAATTCTTTTCAAAAGAATACAATTATTTCTCAATAACAATTACATTCGTGACTGCATGTGCTCTCCATAACAACAAACGAAAAGCTTGATCTACTCGTAAAATTATGGTAATAGCAAAAAAATGAAGTATTTATTAGTACTGTTGGTTGTAAAAACGTTGATCCTGCCCATATTTAAAGTGTGAAGCGCTTCAGCTGCACATACAAAAAAAATAAAATCACAAAAATACTGAACTCAGAGGAAAATCAATTCGGAAAGTCCATAATCACATGGCAAAAGCAAATAACAAAACGCACCAAAAACGAATGGACAAGAACTGTCAAAATGTCCTTCAGCTAGAGCTGTTACAATACCAAAAAGTTGAAAAATAAACAGTTATATGTCATCGTACGTTCTAAATGTCGGAGCTTAAATTAGTATACAGTTATCTCCTAAATACAACAAAAGAGCAATGGAGGTACAAGCGACGTTTCCTGACATCAATCAATATTCTCTATGATGGGCAAAATTTTTAGTTTGCCTCATGGGTATATATAGTCAATGGTCAATGTCCTATTTACTTGTATCCCCGCCCCACACACACTTAGGAAGTAGTTATTTGTTATCAGTTATTACCATGCCAGAATACCAGCAGATTTTCAAAATCCTCCTGCCTGTCTCTTACAAATATCAAATAGTCATCAGAAAAGATTACATAGAAGGGCGCGCTCAACTATCCTCTAAAAGGGAAGCGTTTGTTTTTTTAACGACGTGCCGAACCTTCCACTTGAATAACATACAACTCCAATTAATATATGCACATTAATGAGGGTCTGGATGAGGGGGTCTGTTATTCTGTAAACATTTGATTTTCATCCCTTTTTTCTCTAATCTTTAAAAAATTAACCCCTTTTTTCTCTAATCTTCCAAAAATTAACCCTTTTTTTCTCTAATCTTCTATTTTTTGGCCCATTATTCTCTAATCTTCATTTTTTAAGGGCATTATTCTTTAATCATTTAAATCCATCCAAACCCTCATTAATCAAAACCACAAACATACCTATTAAAAAAAATCATGTTTAGTGTTTTCATCTTGACTTGATTTTTATTTTCATTTCTAACCTTGATTTTGATTATTTACTTGGTATATCTGTTACTCGATTTGATAATTTATTTGGTGTTTTTTTACCTCGATATTGATAATTTACTTGGAACTCTGATTTTGATGATATACTGGTATTTTTTCACTTTGATTTTGATTATTTACTTGGTATTTTGATGGCCTCGCTACAAAGTTGTCGGGACCATATAGTTTTTATGTCATTCATTTTGGTTGTGATTTACTAGCAGAAAGAAAAAAAGAAACATACACACCATGCCAAATCATAATAATAAATATGCATAGGAATAATGGAATACTTGAAAAAAGTTAAATCACAAAAATACTGAACTCAGAGGCGAATCCAATCGGAATTTCCATAATCACATGGCAAAATCAAATGACAAAACACATAAAAAATGAATGGACAATAACTGTCATATTCCTGACTTGGTACAGGCATTTTCAAATGTAGAAAATGGTGGATTAAACCTGGGTTTAAAGCCCTAAACCTCTCACTTTGATGAAAGTCTCATCAAATTCCGTTATATTTACAATGATGCGTGAACTAAACAGACATAATAAATAAATTAGTCAAAATATGGGTACAGCAGTCATCGTCGTGTAACAATTTTAAAAGGAACAATTTAACAGAACACAAAAAATATCTATCTACAAACACATTCATTGATTCGCGTGTCTGACGTCAGAAATTTTATACGTTACATAAATAAAGGCAACAGTAGTATACCGCTGTTCAAAACTCGTAAATCCATGGACAAAAAAACAAAATCGGGGTAACAAACTAAAACTTAGGAAAACGCATTAAATATAAGAGTAGAACAACGACACAACATTAAAATGTAACACCCACAGAAAGGGACAAAGCATTAGACAAAATCCAATGAGAATAACAAATATAACATCAAAACCAAATACATGAATTTGGGATAGAAAAGTACCGTGACACGTCTTAGAGTAGTGTGAATTCATACTCAAATATTAGAGAAAACAAACGACACAACGGAAACACAACGTTAAAATGTAACACACACAGAAACGAACTATAATATAACAATGGCCATATTCCGGACTTGGTACAGGACATTTTTAATGAAAAAAATGGTGTGTTGAACCTGGTTTTGTGGCATGCCAAACCTCGCACTTTAATGGCAATGTTAAATATAACATTAAAATGACAACATAATAGTACAGGACTATATTTACAAATAAATAGGAGAACCTATTAGACAAGGAAACACAAATAATAGCTAACAAAAGGCATCAGGTTTAAAATTCAATTCGCCAGAAACGCGCCTCGTCCACACAAGACTTAGCAGATATAAAAGTTCGAAAGTCAAAACAAGTACAAAGTTGTTCAGCACTGAGGATCAAAAGTTCAAAAAGGTTGTGCCAAATATGGCAATTACAACATGGAGCAATCTCCGTATAGCGCTCGTTTCCTTTCCGTATACTTAGTACATTACAATAAAATGACACTCATACCGCCTCTTCTTATATTATTTTAAAATTGAGAAAGGAAATGGTGAATATGTCAAAGCGACAACCACCCGACCATAGAGCAAACAACAGCCGAAGGCAACCAATGGGTCTTCAATGTAGCGAGAATTCCCGCACCCGTAGGTGTCCTTCAGCTGGCCCCTAAAATATGCATAATAGTACAGTGATAATGGCCGTCATACTAAACTCCGAATTATACACAAGAAACTAAAATTTAAAATCATACAAGACTAACAAAGGCCAGAGGCTCCTGACTTGGGACAGGCGCAAAATTGCGGCGGGGTTAAACATGTTTATGAGATCTAAACCCTCCCCCTATACCTCTAGCCAATGTAGAAAAGTAAAAGAATAACAATACGCACATTAAAATTCAGTTCAAGAGAAGTCCGAGTCTGATGTCAAAAGATGTAACAAAAGAAAATAAATAAAATGACAATAATACATAAATAACAACAGACTACTAGCAGTTAACTGACATGCCAGCTCCAGATCTCAATTAAACTGATTGAAAGATTATGTCTTCATCATATGAATATCAGGTACAATCCCTCCCGTTAGGGGTTTAGTATCATACTATCATAAAATATATGAGAAGAACATAACCCGTGTCATGCCAACAACTGTTTTTTTAGAAATAAATGTGTTTAGTTCTGATGCAAAGACCCTATCAGTGAATCAATGTTAAAGCCAAAATATGCAATCTTTAATGACCTGACAACAGTATCGTAACTATATCCCCTTTTAATAAGTCTATTTAAAGGTTTTGTTAGTTTCTGAGGAGAATACTGGCATTTTTGTGCTTTATAAAGAATATTTCCATAAAATTTTGGATGTGAAATACCTGAACGTATAAGATGTCTGCATGTTGAGTTATATTTACGAATTATTTCCTTATACCGGTGATAAAATTTAGTAAATGTTTTGACCAGTTTGTGATATCGAAAACCCTGGTGTAATAATTTTTCAGTAATACATAAATTTCTCTCGCTAAAATCTAATACATTGTTACATACACGAGCGAATCGTACAAGTTGAGATATATAAACACCATAAGATGGTCAAAGATATGTTCTAATTATTCAAGCAATTTACTTTGCAATGACTACAAAGATGATAAATTTTAATATATACAGCCTCCTCCATTAACAACTGCTGTTTCCTTTGAATCTTAAATAAGAAATAAGATAAAACAAAAATTTGCGTTATTTCGCCAAGGTAAAAAATGCAAATGTTTGCGTTGTAACGCAATGGTTTGCGTTAAAACGCAAAGATAGGAAGAAAAATAAAAAATAAAAAATGTGTGTCGCTAATATGCTTCCGTAGTTTTACCCTTGTTCGTAATTCCATCATTCCGCAAAAAAAAACATTATTCAGACTTTTTTTTCTAAACGCCTTTAGATATTGGGCTGATTTTTTGGTATGTGAGTTAACCATGATGAGTTCCAGATCAACTTTAATTTTCGTTCCGTTCCGCTTGTTTTTGCCGAAATTAAGGGTTTAAGACTTTTTCGAAAATTGTTGAAAATCACAGTTATACGGACTTTTTTTCTATACGCTTTCAGATTTTAGCTGATTTTTTATATGTAAGACAACTATCATGTTTGTGTGCACATGTGTTGTTGGAATTGCAGATTTTCAAACTTTTGAAGACGGGGCCATTCGTGTTGTCCTGACACATCTAGTTAACTTTTATTTTGATTATTTGCTTGTTTTTTTATACTTTGTTTACTTATTTTTTTTTCTACTTCGAATTTCCTATTTATGTACTTGTATTTTTTACTTTTACTTTGATTATTTTCGGGATATCTTGTATTAATTTTTAAAAGTTATATTGAAAATAAATTTACACACAAAAAAATATCGTCTGTCCTAAAACAAAAGAACTTGATTATTAAGAACAATAATGATTAATGGTTCTACTTTCTGACGCAATTGACAGATAAATATGTTTTCTGTTGAGATTAAATGTCTGAAGATGATGTTGAGATGCTGTTATTGTATAATCAGTAGTATAATGACATCATTTGAACGACAAACTGATGCTTAAGTAACTTTTTATAGCATTATGTGTTTAACTTTAGCCTGAAATAAAACTTACGAGTAATATTTAGGTTCATCACAAATCTATTGGTCACTTGAGTGCAAGTTTCGTCTTCATAAACTTCAGTAGGTTACGTTTGCAATGGTGAAATATATATTTATTACAACAGAAACTGATTCGATGGCTCAACAATAATCCATATTAATTTCGAGAAAATTCATAGATTAAAACAATTTGACAATTTCAATAAAAATTTTGAGATATCATATATCTCTGGCAGATTGCTTTTAAAATAAAAAATGTAATATTTGCAGTTTCTTTTTTACTGGGTTATCTTTTAAAATATAAAAACTATATAAAAAGTGGAGCATATTGCATTCTATGCTTTATTTATTAACTTTAGTGTATGATCTAGAAAGGCATTTGCATGGAAGCAAACAAGAGAAAGACATGCACGATAACAGAACTTGACATTATGTCCTTACTGCAGGCATCAAAGCAGCAGATAATGGACGAAGTATCATAAATGGTGATAAAATATTTGGTGTTATATTATAATAGTGCTATTGTGCTAATATTGAGGAGTATTGTCCTCTGCAGTATATTGTATTGCACTCACAAGCTCGTGCAATATGATATTATTGCGCAGGACACTATGCCTCCATATTAGTAATAATATTTTTTTTTTATTTTCATGTCATGATGTCGAATTTGTAAATAGCTTGACATCACCAAATACGGGTACATAAAGCTTGATATACGGTGAATGTTATATAGAAGGTTGTTATAATTAGAATTATTTCAAGTGTTATTTATCATAATAACATGAATTGGAATCAATCTAGTGAGGCTGAGTAGCATTAAATAACCTATGATAACTACAGGTCACCGAACTGTCTTGAAGAAAGAATATAGAGCCCAAACAGTTTTGAAGCATGACAGCACATATATACAAAATACAGGGGAAAAAACGCACAGAACGAGCTGGGAAAATTGAGCATAAAGCATATTGTAAAGTTAGGATAAATTTGGGTATACTTGTAATCATATTTTGTGAATAAGATACTACCAAGGAAAAAGGTATACTTTACTTTATAAGGAAACAATGATCAATTGTTCGTTGGAAATAAAATCTACATGCATGATCAATTAAAAGCAGTTTCTTTCTTTCTTTCACTTGATGGAGTTTGGGACATTGTAAAGAGTAAATGACTGAAAAATATAAACATTTACATTTAGGTACACAAGTCCGTGTGAGGTTTACGCCATCTCGGTCCGTATTGATATATTTATTTTTATATGTTTCATAGGAAACAATTAACGCAGCTTTCAGACATAAAATTTGTAACATTTAATGAGGGGTTGTTCTTATTGGATTAGATGAAAAGATCAGAACACAGTTTCTACAGAAATCTTACCAAAAGAGGAACATATATGACAACTGCATGTATATTCCCCATTGACTTATAAATTTCAATCCATTGGTATAGTACCTCCGTGAAATTGCAACTCATTTTTATATTAGACATTACAAAATAGTGACTTAATACACTCGGCAGGAATATGTATACCTTTTTATAAGAAGACCACCCTACTTCCATGTTTGTATGCGTGTCTTTTTGATTTTGATTTTTTTTAATCCGACAAAAATCAGGAAATTCCCAGTACAGAAGAGCATTGTTTATGATAATTCGTTTATTTCACAAGAAATCGAAGAATCCAATTAGTTTACTTTTCAAGTGTTTCTACGAAAATGCATTTGTATCAATAGGGAAATTTTGGTTTCTAAGTCCTGTGAATTCATCACCCAACTTCCGTAACTCGTGCCAAAACGTGAGTACGTGTTAAGTGAAGCGTTGATTCTTTTTTTCAATGAGCACATGTGTATGCAATGACCTTCATCAGTTACACTCATTTGAATTTTCTCAAAATCAACTTTTTCCCCCATCATTTCAGATGTCTGTTTGTATGACATCTTACTTGTGGTTCCTTTCGAATCCAAATTTACTTAGAAGGGAAATCTGAATAAATACTCACGAAAAAAAATAGCTTCTATATGATTAAAATTTATTTTAGATATTTTATTTGTAGGTAAAATACGGATTCCCAAAATAAACTTAGTTTACGACAAACAAGCCTTACTAATGTATGTGTGCGGTTTGATCGGAGTAGATTACAGAGTGAATACTGACGGCTGCGCATCACTCCGACCAGGCAAGTCTTATCTCTTATCGCTCATGTCTCGTGCGAAGAAGCGAGAAATACCCATTTGAAAGTTTGAATTGATTCAGCCAGGCATCATGTCCTCCAGCACTAGAGCACTAAGGCCGTTAACTTTTGCAAATTTATTTAAAATTTAAAATATGCATAACAATTTAATAAATATGGATAAATGACATTTAATGCGATTACACTTGAGTGAATTGTTCAACTGAAGTCTAAGTACAACGACCAAAGGTGAAATTTGGGTCTCTTTGGAATAAGACGGTGATCACGTAGTTCCTTCATATCACGACTAATCAGAGTGATAACATGTTATGATTTATAAATAACCAATATGCTCTCACTCCCTATATTGTTTAGTTAACGATTTATACTACATTGTCAACATTTACTCGTTTCTTTTAGGTTTGTTTTGTTAATTTACTGACGAGAATATAATAAGACGAAGGTTGATATTTAACCCCGCTCCTATTCCTATAACAATAAGATGTGGTATGATTCCAGGCGGCGTAGAAAGCATGATGTACTTGTCCTAAGTCATTTACCACGTCAGTTGTTGACTTATGTCGTACCATACAATTGTTTGTAATTTTGGAGAATTGAGTGTTGTTGGCAGATGGCAAATCTTTATTATTTTTGCTTAATCCGTTGTAATCTTCATTAAACAGCCCAGCAAAGTTAGATTTGTAAATTTTCGGAAGCAAATTTTTGTTCTCCCCTGTCCGGTTTTCGAACTCATGGTTCAGAGTGGCTTCATATCACCTTGCACTATGTCCGGCGCGCTATATAAATCTAGATGACACTATTTTTATATCCTAGTCAACCCTTGGTGAAAGTGCAATATTCGGGATCACTGGCCTGATGTCAGACAATCAATCATATAATCATATAAATGTATCATTAATCTTATCTTTAATGGTTTACTTATTCACTTAATATTATATTTTTGAAAATAAGATATTTCATCAATGAATCTTGTGAATGAAATTTCGGTTAATTCTATTCATACATATACATGTATGTTTAACCCAGACACCCCATGCGGTTACAGCTATAATAGATAACACAAGATGTAAAACTCCTTTTCACTCGAGCTATCAAGCATCATTTCCCGCTTAATCGCCCGTCTGAAAACAAAAGATCATAGTTACCATTCAACCAAACTTCTATTGGTTAGCATTGAAGCAAGGTTAGCGGTCTTACAACTAGATTTTACAAATAAATGCTCAAACATAAATGTATGTATGTATTTATTTAACAATGTATATCTTATATATCTTAGGTTATGACAGTTTCAAACAGTCTAACCTTGTGATGACAATCGAGGAAGCATCTTGTTCATGTAACATCTTCTACCTTTTGAGAACTACATATAGCCTTTGCGACAGTAATTACCATTATGTAATAATAATAATAATAATATCTTTATTTAAAGAGAGTAGCTCATTTGGATTAAACCAATTTTCAATAAGGCTCTCTACATATACAATGTTAACAATATGAATAAAAAAATAATTAATCTACTATTACACACATGTAAATAATAGACGTATATAAAGTAATATAACAACAACAACAAAAACAACTATGGTATACATTGTGGCTTAACTTATAAATTCAACACTTTTAAAAATAAAATGACTTGTAAGAGTTTTTGAATGCAGATATACTTTTTGATTTTTTAATTTCACTGGACAGTGAATTCCACACTTTTGGACCACTAAAAGAAAAACTTGATTTGTATAACTCTGTATTTGATTTAGGGACAATAAAATTATCCGATGATGAAAGCCGAGTATTGTACGATTGTTTACTACTTGTAGGCACAATAAGATTGGATAAATATTTTGGTGCCAGTTGGTGTTTTGATTTATACATTAATAATGATTTGTGGTAAAATATTCTCTTAGTAACAGGAATAATTTCAGATTCCTTAAATAGTTCAATAGATGGTTTACGAATATCGTGTTCGTTTCAAATCATTCTAGCTGCCCTTTTTTGCAATTTTAGTAAACTGTCAACTAAAAACTTGTTACAGTTTCCCCATACTGAACAACAGTAATCCAAATGTGGAAGAATATACGCATTGTAAAATAGAATTCGTGCATTGTGATTCAAGTATTTCTTGATTCTTTTTAATAAAGCTAATGAAGAATTAACTTTTTTGATTATATGATTAATTTGATCATACCAAGAAAGAGTTTTGTCAACAAAAATACCCAGGACTTTTTCACAGTGACTTTCAGATCTGTAGATCGGGACTCGCCACATTAACATTTTTTTTAATCTGTTCTGTACTACATTTTCAAAGCATTTCTGTGACGACAATTTTATTCTGTTGCGTTATAATCTGTCTGAATTCCAGTTTTGTCATTTACCATATAAAGGCATACTATATATCATTATTCGGTATTTTCTATTTTAAATGTTTGGTGATAAAAAATATCTTGTGATATATGTTCACATGAGAGAAAGGTCATTAATTCTTTTTATTTAAATTTTTTAAATTTCATAAGAATGTGGCTTGATAATTACTTTTTCCTTCATTTGACCATTGCATGTACTATTCTATCCTCTTTTGTATGGATAATTATGTCTATAAAAAAAGTCTGGAAAAAGGGAACGACACTGTTATATATTTACATAGCCGACAAAATATGTTTTATGTCCTTAACCCCAACCCCGACACATATATCTGAACAAATGGGTTGTATTAGTAAATAGTAATCACCGTGTATCTTCGTACAGCGGATATAGGTACTAACCAAGCGGGCGTGAGCGATTTTGATCTTACACGGTAACGAAAAATCTTTGTTTTGTTCTCATAATATCAATGTGTACTTCAATCTAAACATAATTGCTGTTTTAAGAAATGATTTGGTCGTAGGTTGATGATTAGAAATGTCTCATTATTTTCACAAAACAAGAGGGATTACTAAAAGCATGTGCAAATACTTGTAAAAGAAGTTGGCCCTCGTCTCATCCGATATAATTCTATATTCATTGCAACTCTTTTTCTGATAGAAGGTGAATGTGTGTGTGTAATAAGTATAGCTGTTTCAATAGAGCCTTTCCAAAATCAATTACAGTGAAAAGTGCTTTACTAAAATGTTTCCTATGATAAAAAATAATAATTTATCAGTGATTATACTCAAAATAAAAGCCCCGCTTCTACATTGGAGTAAGGTCACATTTGCTCCATAAAACTTCAAGAAAATTTCGGATCAAAAAGTATTTGGAGAATTGGAGGTTGATAGTGCCGTTGTGGAACAATGATTATAGGATAGTTTACAATACACATTTATTATTCGGATAAGACCAGTATAGCGTAACACTAGTCACAGCTACGGATTTACCTTCAGTCAATAGCTGTTTTACCTTTTGATGTATCTGGCAGCAGTTCGTAAATCATCCGCCGACTAGGTAATGTTTCAGCACTGAGCATTTGTTTTGTGTATATTTTGATATATTTTGCAACAACAATAGTGGCAACTCTCATTAGGGTAAAAAAAAACACACACAAAAACGGGATTGCAAATAAAACGAAATATTATTCATAGTAGCAAAGAAAGAAAAAAATGATATTGTATTAAGAAGTTAGTAATATTTCTATAAGACACCAATTTCGAACATAATTGTTTCGAGTACCTGTTTTTAAACACAGGAAAGAACACTATTTAAAGGCATATCACAAGTGTTTACCTCACCAAGGTCAAGTATGTAAAGCTTTTACTACTGTACACAAAGGAAAAAAGAAACAAAAGTGTATTGCCCCTCAAGCTCAAACTCAGATGCTTTATACGAGAAAAAAATACATTTTACATAAGGCATAAGACGGACGTTTTACAAAGAATCTGACATTATCCTTTAACTTCCTTTAACCCACATTAATTTCGTTTACACAACAATTGAAAGACTTTTGAAACATTATCTTCTCGTAGTGGTTATTGTCTTGTTATGCCTTTAACATAGCATGAAACTGACTTCGTTACAAGACTCGCATGTTTCGCAGATCTAAACTATGCATTCACTGTTGCACCATCAGACATTTGCGTGTAGATGATGGAATCTCAAAGAGCACAAAGGAAAAATTCAGGTATCATTAAAATCATGATTGGAAACGCAAGCTCTGAAATATCATATCAACGTTAATAAATATATTCCCTATGCCGGTGTCCTATACCCATTCTTCCCCCATGCCAAATTTTCCGGGGGGAAAGACTGGATCGATCCAATATTTCCCCCCGGAAAAATTGGCGTGATCCTACTTTTCCCCCTCAGCGTTATGGGGGGAAAACCAGGATCAGGCCAATTTTTCCCCCGCAGTTAGCTAAATTTTCCGCCTTGTAATATAACGTCGGCGACGTCACGGTAAGAACTTTTTATGAAAAAAAAAGAATAGTCACTTTTCTTCTATCAGTTTATAGTTACCAAAGCTTCATCGTACGACTATACATTTGATAGGTATTTATAGAGATATATATGTTATATTTATACACAAGAAACACAGTCTGATGTGATGATCACATCCATTCTCTTTCGTGAACCTTGGTATCATTAACTAGATGAATACAATTACTTTAACCACTTCTGGTCAAGTAGTAGATTTTTCCCAGGACAGACGTCTATGATGTCTCCAAAGTAATATGGTGAAATGACTTCACATGTTAAATCATGCAAAGTATAATTACTAAGTAATAGAACTCACCAAAAGCACGGATAGAGATGCATACTCGTCGACTTAAAGCTTTAATTCAGGAGAAGAAGTCCGATACGGATGAAACTTAATCCAACCCAGAGAAGATATGAACACCCTCTCTAGCCAGCCGGGAGACGTAGAAGTACAAGGACTAACCACAGTATAGTTTGAGCTGTACAAGATCTACAAAAAAAATCCAACCTGCCCTACAGATGCATAGGGTCGAACACTTACCAGCACTCATGATACAAATTCGACGTGGTAGTAAGTAATTAAAGGCCGCTGGTACCGTACGGCATTTCACAATGAGAAACCATCATAAATCATAGTCGGCTAAAATGAAAACATGACCGACATGAAACGACAACAATCACTGTACTACATGTTCCTGGCTTTGGAATAACACATAAATAATGTGGTGGCCTTAAACTCAACCCTCCTCCAACCGCAAGAAAAACTGTAAAATATCATCGGCAATTGAATTCACTAAAATGTTAGTACGGTGCACCATAATCACTTACATAAAAACAATAGACACAAAGCACCGAAATGAAAGTAAAAAGTACTCGCTTTTTAAACTGAAAGGTATTTCAAAGCCAGTAAAAATGTAGTCTAGTCGGACTAGGGGACATAGACAGAATGGTAAACATGTAAACAGACTGATAAATATGTAGACAGACGTGTGGACATATAGACAGACAGTTAAAAATGTAAAAAGACTAGCGGACACATAGAAAACTGCTGAACAGAAAGACAGTCTAGTTGACACATTGCCCGGACAGACTGATAAAATCGTAGACAGACTTGTGTAAATTTGAACGAACAACAAATTTGTATACAACTAAATATAATTCTAACACTGTTCGGTTTAATTTCCAGACATGCATATACATATATTGAAATCTATATCATGGGGGGAAAGATTGGCATGGGGAAAAAGTTACTATATGTATACGTATTGTCAACTTTCCGCAGGGGAAGAATGACAATGATCCAAAATCTCCCCGGGGGAAACATTGGCTCATGCCAGTCTTTCCCCCGGGGGAAAAACTGGCATGGGGGAAGAATGGCTATATAACACCGGCGCTACTGGAAAATTGCTGCATAAAAATGGAAAGTTCACAATTGACAGGTGCAATCAATTTGTAAGCGTAAGTCAATTTATGGGATTGACTTAATTGTGTCTGTTGTTTCATTTGTTTCACCTCCAAGTCCCCAAACTTTTAATTATTTAGTGAGATAATACTTAGAGCAAAAAGCTTATAAATTTTTACAGTATGATAATACTAGTAGCATCAAGTTTATGTGAGATCAATATTTTACGAAATGGTGCTGAGTGGGTTGATGTGAAAACATAATCAACTGCTTCCAGCTGGTATGGCATTCCTTTTCGTAACATTATCGCATGGCATTCCCGCGTCAAAATTTAACTTAACTGACAACTTATAGTGAAATATTATTTCACTACGTAACTTTCAGTAATGATTGAACAAAAAAAATCATATTTTATTTTTTTTATATCACGTGGCTTATAATCTATAATTGTTTTAAAACAATTAATCAAATATTAAAATGTTAACCGGAACAAATTTCTTTAACCAATATAAGATTCTATTTTTGAATAAATGACGTGTATTTTTTGGTGCTAAAACTCTCCCTCTAACATTTGAAATTGGTTTTACGGTACAAAACTGCCAAATAATAAACGAAAAAGAAATGTGAGAAACAATACTGACTTGGGACAGACACATACACACTGTGGCGGGGTTAAAGTAGTTTGAAGGTAGCAACCTTTCTCGCAAACATGGGACAGTGGCGTAACAGTACAGCATCAGTTGAAACAGGTTTTAAATCATTAGATTGATACAAATAGAAATACATCTAAAAATGGATGGGTACTTATATATCCCCACAACAAAAACAACAATTTTAAAGACAGATCCGAGAGAACTTGCAGTTACTTACAGCTAGTTCAGGCCAATAACAACTAATAAAAGACGGCATGCGTCTCATACAGTTATGAGTTAGAATTTTCATTTGGTATCGCCTCTTTTTTTATGCATGTAGTTAGTTACAGAGAAAGAAAATCTCCGTATACCAACCTACAACTACTTGTATTCATCTCTTATGTCTTTAAATGTTTTCACAAATTAATAATCAACCTTTAGCAGAGAAAAAGGTAAAATACATTTTCAACTTACAAATGCCAAGAAAAACAAAAAAAAACTTTTTAGGTTAATTTCAGCGGAGAAATATGTCTTCAAGTTTAAGGTCTGTCTATTGCTCTAATGTACTTATCCTACTAGAATACTTGATAAATCTTTTTTGTTTGTTTAATAATTTCGTTGTTTCTAAAGATGAAAATCTAAAACAAGGAACTTTTTTTTATTAAGAATATCCATTATACATTTTCAATTTAAAAGAACGTTTTATACAAATTAAGGGAGTTTATATCATATGATTGAAATAAGTGTTACACAGATTTACATGTTTTACACCTTTCCATAAAATACATAGATATTCACCGCTATATGTTGTAGTTTAAGACATTTTTATACAAAATTACAGATTTTACATGTTTTTGTCATATGTGTTGTCGAATGACATCGGTAGCTAAAGTGAATTAACGTATATCCTAAGACAATACATAGCATAACATTCTTCCGGAGCACTAAATGTGACCCCATGCCATGATGAATTACTGTTTGCTTGAGTCTTAAGTTGTGTTTGGTTGTCTTTTGTTTGTCTTTATGTATTTTTACGTAATCAGAGATCAATATTTTAATTAGATTGTTGTCTTTTGATTGTTTTCCTTGTTGCCTGGCGTTGTCAGTTTGTCTTCGACTTGTGAGTTGGAATATCTATTTTGTTTCTTCTGCCTCTCTTTTCCAATATAATTATAGATCATCGGTGATCATCAAAACGAGATTGATTTTCTCGCTTGAGCCGGGACGGCGAAAGCGAGAAAGGCAATCGAGTTGAGATGAATAATGATAATCTATTTATCGCTATTTTACCTATGACGACGTTGTCAATTTCATGTCAATTTCGTTAGCAACGCCACGTGCATGCTTAGTTTCTAGCGATAATTATCCATCTCAAGCGAGTAGAATGATATGAAAATTATCACAAAAAAAGATGAAAGGAATTATGCACAAAATAGCGATAATTATACATCCACTCTAAAAATGAGGGCTATATGGAATTTTCCTTGTCCGTCCAACGAATCATGAATTTCTGTCATACTTTTCTCAGTATTACTAAACAGCATGACTTCGTCCTTGTTCAGCAGCCTTGCAGTGATGAGTTGTAACTGGATCTACCAGACTCTTATATTTTATGTATGCCGATATTTTGAAGTTTTCAATATATTAAATGAACTTAAACTTTTCATCACACTTATCTCAAGTACAACCTAACAAAATGAATTTAGTCAACCTTGCATTAAGAAGGCAATTATTTTTCACGTTCGCTTATATCGGGAGCGGGGTAAAATCGGCTATCAGTTTTATCCAGAATCTTATGCGACCGTAAACGGCTTTTATTGGTATAAATATTGATTTTGTTATCAGTAAATTAAAAGCTAACTAAATATTACTAGTATGTTATATACATATTCATGGATCTACAATCTGTCGATACCTGTAACTTGGCATTTGCTCATTGTTGAAGGCCGTACGGTGACCTATAGTTGTTAATGTCTGTGTCATTTTGGTCTTTTGTGGATAGTTGTCTCATTTGCAATCATACCACATCTTCTTTTATAGGTTTCTTTTAACTTAATTGACCTCCAGAGCAACGATATACAATGTTATTTGCCAAGGAATTCGTATGTTTGAATGAAAAGCTTAAACTTATTTTTAATACATGTAAATGCCATTATATTGCAAATCATCTCTGCAATCGCGAGAACAATTATAGTATGGTCCTATTTCAAGACACTTCTAATCTGAAATAAATTCTTTAATCTCCATTTAAGGTATGGGCCATATTCTTTTTCTCTCACCTGAAAACTAGTAGTTAAACAAAAAATAAGCTAATGCGTTGACTTTAAGCCTCTTTAAATTCTCAAATAGAGTAACAAATTTAATCTAAAATTAATTACCAAGAACTTGAATTATCTGACCTGGTTAATAGGCAGTTCTTATGACGTAAACTGATATCAGAGTCGACGGTTTTATTGCATATTAAATCAACAAATTATTGTTACTTGAATACTTTATAGTCATATTATTTCCATCAGTTTGATCCCTCAGTGATCGCTTTGTCATCCGTCCACACTTTGTTTTGTTAGCTCCTCTAATTGAATATAAGCACTTTGTAAATTTCGTACGTCCGAATTGCTTTTTGGAAGCTAATGAAACTAATGAACTTGTTTTCAAAAAAACTTTCAGGCATACTTATAGCATTTAATGAAATTGTGCATCTTCTATTTCGCCCTAAAAGATCGTGGCCTTTGAAACTTACATGTATGTTCAGATTTCATGTGTGTTGCTGTCACAGACACCATACCGGAATGGTGGTACTATTAATTGTTTGTTTTACATAATTATGAAGACGCTAGTACAGAGGTACAGAAGCCAAAACCTGTACATATGTACATGTAGCCTTTCAATTGATATTTTATCGTGTGTTTTTCTATGTTGTGATGTTAATATACTATTGTTTCAGAAAAATGGAGAAGGTTTGGTACCATTAAAACGTTTAATTCCGCTGCAAATGTTTGCACCTGTTCTTAGTCAGAAATCTAATGTACAGTAGTTGTCGTCTGTTTATGTAATTTATTCGTGTTTCTCGTTTTTTATACAGACTAGACCGTTGGTTTTCCCGTTTGGATGGTTTTACACTAGTAATGTTGGGGCCCTTTATAGCTTGTTGTTCGGTGTGAGCCTAGTCTCCGCGTTAAAGGCCGTACATTGACCTATTATTTATTATTATTATTATTATACAGTATTTATAACAGCGCATTATATAAAACTAAAATTACTCTAAGCGCTTTACAACATATATCAATTCACATATAATGATAAGTATTTACAATAAAATATAAAAGCCCATGTTAAAAATTCTAAAACAAACAGATTTTAAAAATATAGCACTGATAAACATTAAGATTTATATAAAACGGGCATGGTAAAATAAAGGAGATATTGAATCCGTACCAATAAAAGTAAGTTAAAACTTCAAAATATTTGCAAAAATAACCATTAAAAGTAAGTTAAAACTTCAAAATATTTGCAAAAATAACCATTAAAAGTAAGTTAAAACTTCAAAATATTTGCAAAAATAACCATTAAAAGTAAGTTAAAACTTCAAAGTAATTGCTTAAAAATTCAAAACAAAATTACAATGATATATAGAAATATTTTAAGAACTATGAAAAGCATGTCTGAATAAATGAGTTTTCAGGTTTTTCTTAAAAACGTTCACACAATGGATGTTCCGTAGATCACTTGGTAAAACATTCCACAGAACGGCTGCTGCTTTGTCGAATCTTCTTTCCCCATATGTTATAGTTCTTACCCGTGGCGTTGTTAAAGTTATGGAATTTTCAGATCTAAGTGCTCGCATTGGTTTATATAATTGAACGAGTTCTTGAAGGTAGACCGGTGCCTCCTCGTGCAAAGCTTTGAACACATACACAAGAAGTTTATACTGACATCGATATGTTACGGGCAGCCAATGGAGAGACTTGAGGATCGGTGTTATGTGGTCGTACTTCCTCTTCCGTGTAATGACCCTGGCTGCTGTGTTTTGGACTCTTTGTAATCTTTGAATAGACGTTGCTGGGAGTCCATAAAGTAATGCGTTCCCATATCCCAAACGAGAGGTTACCAGAGAGCATACTAACGTTTTGCATGCTTCTTCGGTAATATATGGTCGAATTCGTCCAATGTTTTTAATCTGATTAAAACATTATTTTGAAACAGCACTAATTTGTTTGTCCATTGCCAAAGTTTTCTCAAAATAAATGCCTAGGTTTTTTACGCATTCAGCATCACTAACAATGTTTCCACCAAAATTGAGATTCAAGTTTGAAAGGTCCTTCACTCGTTTTTTTTTTAGCAAATACTATCAATACCTATAATGGTTTACTTTTATAAATTGTTATTTGGATGGAGAGTTGTCTCATTGGCACTCATACCACATCTTCCCATATCTATGTAGTCCTAGTATACCATGATAATATATCTTCTTGTCGAATAGAAAAGATATGACAAAGTTGTTATACGTATATAACTGTATAATGAAACAAAATAAATCACAAAAACTGGTGGATATGGCTTCTTTGTAACAAATCTCCCCCTTGTGTCCAATGGTATGTTACTGAAAAGGCTGCCTAGACTCACAAACACATTGGAGGTAATATAAGGAAATTCAAACTTTTGCCTGACACATTGCAAACTATTTCGTTCCCAATTCATTTTCTGGTGCTTAAATGTATGCGGAATGTATATATACACAATATCTCTCTCTCTCTCTTTCTTAATATATATAATATATAAGTAAACATAATTATTATTTTTTGTTTAATTTCATTATCGAACCTTGATGGTTCTATGGAGACATTTCAAGTTCAAGATCATATGTTGATTTTGAGATATATATATATATAAACCATGTATTTTTTTGAACGTTGGTGTCATTTCTTTTGCTCCTAGCACACACATTCGTCTTTTTATCTCCCTTTTGGTTGGTATAGTTCGTTGACTATTTATACATCCCTGGTTTCCCGAATTTTGTATTTGAGCGTTCGCGATAAATCACGGTAAATAAAGAAAAGATTTTTGTGGTTTTTTTTCTTTTCCAACAGATTCTTAAAGTTATTATGTTGTGCTTTTATAACTGTATTCCATGTAAGAACTGAGCCTTATTTTCCGCAATATGTTTTAAGGTCAGGTGCCAATCAGGAGTCTGTGGTTGTTGTTAGTTAATGTGTTTTCATTTAGCATTAATAAAGCCGTTGTCTTTCTCTATAAGTTTTGTTAATATTTGTCATCCGGGAAAATTTCATAGTTTTCTCTTTGGTGATGGTTTTGCTCAATATTGAAATCTGTAGCCTGACCCATAATTGTAACATCCTATTCATCGGGTGTCTGATCGACAGCTGTCTCATTGTGAATTATATCTCCGTATATTTACATTGATAAGATAATGCAATTCGCTGTTGCTGTTTACCCACTGTCGAAATGATGCTTGTATAAAATGAAATAATACAATCACAAGAGCAGTTTTCAAAAAACTTTTATTAATAAATTAAATATGATTTTTGATATCAAAATATCAATAATCTATAAAATTTGGCCATTTTATCACTGCAAATATTGCAGAAATTACAATTATATAATACACTCCTCAAAAGTTCACATGAGAAAAATATTGCACAAATGTTTGATGTAAAATGCTAGAGAGACAGAAAGTTTATGAATATAAAATGATGTGCGTATTTGCACCAACTACCAGATAATATTCTCAATCCTTGAAATCTGACCATTTTATCTTCTCTATCATTCAAATTGATCGAGATCAGCAATTAAAAGTCATGATTTTTTTTAAGGTTTACTTCTTTTACATTGAAGGAATAAAAGAACATTTTTGTACCAAATCTTTGTATCAATTTCATGCATCATACCACTACATCTCTTGTACCAACTCCTGAAACATTATACTAACATGCTCGTATCAACTCTATTCCTGAATAAATTACAACTCAAACCCATTCATACATTGATCGAGATTTTTTCATCACTTGGTGAGTTTTTAATTGAACTTACTTTGGGCCCAAAAGTAAGTCCGACAAGAGGACATTAGAAAATAGAGAAATCTCGATCCTGCATTCATTCGTAAAAATACATTCATACATACAGGCATGCAAGCAAGAGGAACTGAAACAAATGTATTGTTCCTTTGCCACGTTTTGTTCTATATATCATTGTTATAATACAGCTTTAATCGCACTTTTGTTCATTGTAATATTCCGATGCAAAATCTTCGACAGTTTGATGTTTGATCCTTTTTGCCGACTTGGTATAAAATTCCTGAGTTTATTCCAAAAAGTGTCAGTGCATTTATCTATTTTTCTATAATGACAATTGTTGGTCCATTGTGACCCCTCCGACGGTCGTCTTGCCTAAAAATCATGTCCCTGCATCGCTCAGGTATTCTGTTTCGTGGGTAATGTCGGAAATTACGGCACATGCGCATTGCTTCAATGAGTAAATTCGTTCTGCGACGGTGTCTTCGTCGTCTTTTCTTTTCAGTCCTATATACTGATAAACCTAAAAAAAAGTATGTATATATAAAGATTAATAGAAACAATACGGAATTTGTGCTTGCGTTATTCTTAATGAACATTGAATTGCCTGTAATCATACTTAATCGTACTGGTATGTAAAAACTGGCATCACGACTGGTATAAAAGAGATGCGAATGTAGCGAGTATTCAAACTCAAAGTCGAATACAAGCGACAATACCGTGGCAAAACTCGGGAAACGACTTGGAGACAAAAAGCAGTTCACAAAGTACATACCAGACGTATTTAGTTTTATAAAATAATTTGGTTGCTATCTCATTGACAAATGCATGTTATGTCTTTTGTTTTTTTTTCAGTAACAATACGTTGCATGACAAACGACAATGATCAATTAGGTTATTTCCGTCTTTATTCAAGAGAAATAAAATTCTATTGCAAAATTTTAAATTTTACAATAATGAAACATATATATAAAGATTATTTACCTTCTTCGATGGCATATTCTAGACGTTCAGCTTCAATTATGTCACGTGATCTAGTTGGAGATGCCAGTATGACATCTGTCAATAAGATGGAAGCAAGACAGCAACATGTTACAAATTTGATAAGTTCCATTTCTGAAATTAAAAAATATATACAAAATTAACACATTGAAGGCTAAATATAGAAACATACACATATTATAAAGCTTAAACGGTAGTATATATATGGTGCTACAAGCATAAATTGCGTAAATAATTTCCATTCCAACTATCGGTAAATGTCTGAAGAAGTAGTACAGTAAACTGACCTGCTATAAAAGCATCATTAATGGCAAGTAAAATTGAGGAAGGAAATGGGGAATGTGTCAAAGCGACAACAACCCGACCATAGAGCAGACAACAAGTGCATTGTATTGTTTTAATACAGTATAGTTAAGTATGATATAAATGTTATATGTTACAGTAGATAGAGGAACTTTTTTAATGTTGTGTTACCTCAACGAATATGAATTCAAATAACATAAAAATAAGAAAGCTCGTATGTATTCTTAAAACATCAGATTTTCAGTAAAGTTAAAGCTGAATATCATTAAAAAGCAGACAGTGGTTTTGAAAGTAACTATCAACTGATTCAAATCAAGCAAGAAATACTTAAGAAAATATAGAAATCGAAGAATAATATATTTACCGGCTTCAAATTTCGGACGAAATCGAAAACTAAAACAATATGTACGTACCTTTTATGTTTAATCACTTTTTGTATAATTTAATTCAAACAGATCATTAAATTGTAAGTCCTTTTGTTTTATATGCGAGCTGTCGTTTCGCATTGGATCAGCTAGTTCTTGGCCGGATCAGCTGTTTCTGAAACCACATGGCTTATATACTACGAAGCCGGGCCACGAGGTTAACCACAGTGGGGTCCGTCCATGGGTAGTCAATCATAGTCGCACACCTTTCCATTGTATCAAAACGCTGACAATTTTAAAACTTACTACGCCGAATTAACTTTTAATGTTCGCCCATATATGAGCCTTCTTTAATTTGATTGGTTTATTCACAATGGTAATGAACACACCCGCGGCAATCAGCTGATTGTTGTCCGAAACAGCTGTTTAACTTTACATAATGTAAAGAAAATGTCAAAAAATACCTTTTTCACCTTTTAAGATTTATTCAAGGATGAAAAGTTGGAGACATTTACCATTATACTTGTACTTACCGAACAGTTTACGATATTTGATAGACCCATTTTAAGTAAATTATATCACTTACTTTTTTCATTCATGTTTTATTTTAAATGTGCATGCACCCGGAAACTGGGTTTTAATTCAAGTTATGCAGAACGCAGCTTTACATTTATAATACATATATACAAAATCTTTGATGAACATTTAACTCTAACGTGTATTTTGAGCATATGTTCTTGCATTTAAACTTCAGTTCTGCTATGCTGACATATGTTAAACTATGAAGAAAAGTTTTGCTAAAACATTTTTATTAGATAGAAACTGGTTCAGTTGTTTATTTAGTATCCGTGTTTTGTTGCTTGTCTCATTTTAATACACGCAATGCTTGTCTACAATCAAACAGATCAACAATACTAGTTCGTCTCCGCCACTTGTTGATGCGCCGGTTAATGATCGTTAATTAGTGTTTTATCCATCACAATTTGGTGTTGATGGTAGATTTTTGATAGTATCATATTGTCAATCCCTTCGTTTTACGGAAGCCATCACGAGTTAATTGACCGTTCTGACATATTTATGTAGCATATGCCTACGGATACGTGCCAAGTGTTATAACCACAATCCTGTCCTCTTTTCATCCATTGTGACATTACCGAAGACTTATCATTGGATATGTACTTGCACGAGCAACACAACGGGTGCCATGTGTGGTGCTTGAACTGCTTATCCTTCTAGAGTACATGATCTCATCCAGGATTTTGGTGGCGATCGTTTTGCTCAGTATTTAGTTTTCTGTGTAGTGTTTTGTGGACTATCGTCGTTTCGTCGTTTAAAACTTCCATTCAACTAACGAATTTCGAACGTTCCTTTGTTATCGTCCGCATCTTTTTCGTCTATACTTATAGCGATGCAAATTTGGACCCATGCTACGTATCGATGACTTAGTAATGTTTTACGCTAGAAGTGCCTTATTATATCCAGTATCACAATAAGATGTTCTTTTACGACTATAATATGTAATGTTCCAAATATATGGTGTATCTTTTCCTGCACACTTTGTGCCTGGAACGACATTGTATAATGTGCTTTTGTCATTATATGATGTGAACTTGTAATTATATGATGTGCATGGAAACGATGACTTATGATGTGCATGGAAACGATATTATGTGATGTGCACTTGTCATTATATGATGTGCACTTGTCATTATATGATGTGCATTTGTCATTATATGATGTGCATTTGTCATTATATGATGTACATTTGTCATTTTATAATGTACATTTGTCATTATATGATGTACATTGAAACGATATCATAGGATGTGCATGGAAACGATATTATATGATGTGCACTTGTCATTTATAATGTACACTTGCCTTTATATGATGTGCACTTGTAATTATATGATGTGCACTTGGCATTATATGATGTGCATGGACACGACATTAAATGATGTGCACTTGTCATTACATGATGTGCATTGAAACACTATTATATGATGTGCACTTTTTGTCATATGATGTGCATGGAAACGACATTATATGATGTGCATTTGTCATTATAAGATGTGCAAATTACGTAACAATACCACACGTTTTTGACCCCTAAAAAAGATATTTAAGTGATATATTTAGCTCGTAATAGACAAGTTTGCACTGTAAAAAAGCGCAGTCTTGAGTTATGTCAGTTTAATTGTAAATGAAATGCAACTGGTTAAAGGTAGATGAAACTGGTTAAGATTTAACTCTGATCAATGTATTACAACTGGGCTTATCGTGAGTTTAAAGCTTTAATTTGTAATATAAACAGAGTACAACCGATGTTTGTGGTAGAATTTATTTTTGGTTTTATATAACCAAATATAGTAATATAGAATTCTTCGAAAATTTTCACTGCAATAATTAATTCCTATACCCAGCAATTCAAATTCTATGTTTCTTGGATATTGCTCCCACAAAAAATATGCATAATGGGGTAGGTGCAAAATATTTTAAATCCATGCACATGTCTTCTATGTTGCCTTCTTTTGAAGACAATTTCGTTTGTAGTTTCAAAGTTGTAGTTATAATGCAATTCGTACACTATATTGACAGAGAAGAAATGTAATATCGATAATACAAAAAAATAAATAATTGCGCCGGCCTTTTATCCTAGAAAACTTTCAGTGCTATCTTGTTGATTTTATGATGTTCAGTTGCTGATTAACAATTTTATTAAATAAATTGATTTACAGTCAATCTAGAAAAATAGAATACGAACAACAACTTCAGTGCGACAGCACGACACATGACTTTGAAACGGGAACAACATTATGAAAATAAAGGCAAGAAAAATAATATATTGAACAAATACATTGTCAATAGGTAAATATGTTTGTTTAAGAAGGCTCTCTGTAATGATACATGTATTTAAAATTTAATTTAAATTTTATTGAAATAAAGTATCAGAGATATAAATGGAAATCCTTCATTAAATATTCAGAGATCTGAAAAAATACCCGGCTTATCATTCAGTGCACACACACTAAAGACTGCAGATATAAAATATAACCTTAGATGTTTATTAAAGGGGTAGTCATATGCATAAAAGAACATGCTATAACAACAGCTTACGGAGCATCTATCGTACACCTGACAATTTAGCATAAAACTTGTACAATGCATTTAGGAATTCTAACTAAATCTTGTTCCTGATAATTTTGACTGGTCAGAGAATTGTCTATCCTTGAAAGTTTTCAAATAACAAGCCATTATGAAACAAAATGGTTTAATCTGTGATTTAAGAGCCGCAACTACTGGAGTCTATTGCCAATTTCAATTTAATTGAATTATTTGTAGATCTTGATCTTTTTTTTAATATACGTTTTGCTTCTTCAGTAGATAGATCTTACCAGTCCAAATACGTTTGTCCAGTCAGGTACTACTAGTATTCTCTATCTATAACGGGTGTTGGTTAGGTGGGTTTATCAAACATTGATAACATAAAGATTACTATGGCCAAGCTTGGTTGTAGGTTTTTATTCTGTAAAAGTTCACGGACGACGGACATGTGCCAAATGATGGAAATGGCTAGAAATGGTTTGTGGGAAAGAAAGATGAACTAAAATGAGGTTCGATAGATAGTGTATTGTCGGCCTTTCAGTACAAATGTAAGTGATATTAGAAAACATGTCGCACCAAACCCTCAACCCCACTCTTTGTAGGGGAGCTCGAGTTTCTTTACTTTCTTAAAAGTTGAGACTGTGACAGGTTATTTACAATAGTTTCTATCTTCAAATATTTTTTTTAAATTGTGTGTATTAACAAGGATATGTATAGTTACTATACACATCCTTGGTATTAACAAAAGATGAATTAAAGTTTGATTATATATAAAGTTTTATAGAGTATTTTCAGTTGAAATGTTATCAACGCATGCAATAAGCATTACAAATTTTTGTTTGAAAAAAAATCCTAATTTTATGCTTTATGTTTTTGTATGGAACAAAATTAAAATAACCTCGAAATTCTTATTACATGCGATTTTAAAATTTTAAACTAAAACAAAATCATGTCAGTTCTACTTGGTATGCTATCAACAAAATCTTTGATAAACAAAGGGTATACGTGGGTTCATATGCAGTTGTTTATTTCTGTTTATTGAAATAAACAAGTATAACAATTCACGTAAATAAAATGTACAAGGCCAAACTGTTGACAGTAATTGTGTGATCTTGAAAATGTCGTTCGAATACGTCGAATAAAGATTTATAGAAACTTTGACTTTTAACATAATACAGGTGTTTAAACGGTCACCTCACCTATAAATTACAAATAAGAATTAAAAAGATCAAACACTTTAAAATAACTATTAAACCATATAGCCTGAAGATATATAAGATACTTGATAGGAATCGGTTATGAAATTCAGATTTGCTGACTCGACTAGCTTTAAATTATTCCGAAGGCAATAACGGTATTATATTGAATTATATAAAAAAAGTAAATGGTCAAAATATGAGAAAAGCGTTTTCTTTAAACTTTAAATAAATGAGAGTGAATACCACGACTTGTGCCGGTTAAAGGACTTAACGGTTGCAATATAAGATGTACTATTCAAGCTATATGATATCCGTTTTATCAATGATTTTAATTTTATTTTGCTGATGTAAAAGTACACCTTTTCTCGTTAAAACATTACTCAGCCACCTACATAATATGATAATTATTATATTATTATAAGTTATTCATATTTTAGATCTACGTTTACGACATTCATACAAGGCAATTAATTCACCGAAACGAAAATAGACGTGTTAGTCATTTGGAGAGCCCCTTAAGAGGAAGAAATAAACCGTAGATTTCACAAGGAAGGATGGATAAAAGGATGATTCGTCTTAAAATTTGTTACAATGAGGGATTGTTGTTTTTCCTCACCATAAACTACTCACACATATATTTTAATCAACACAATTCTAGTCATTTATTACAGGAAATCAGCTTTCATTCTATGTACAATTTTTAATATGTGATTTTTAATTTAACATACGAAAAAAAGTATTTGGTCATAACGTTAACTAACGTTTTGATTGTACGTCGCTTATGGATAATTTGAAATACCAAATTTTGCCGAGAACATAGGTTTCTAATTGTCGAGTTTGATCGTCTTTTCAAAAACGATGCATATGCTATGATATCCTAGATGACCAGTTGCATGTTTGCTTTCTTATGTCCATAGATGTTGCATTTTATTTTCTTTAAGTGTAGAAATTATAGAGAAAAAGTAAGGATAATTTGTAATATTAATGTTTCAATTTATTTGTATGTGTTTAGCTTTGCAGTCTATGTATACTACTTAAATCATTGAACTTGATTTAATATGCTCTTTATGAGCCCTGTAATTTGGAAAACTAAATATTTTATTCTATTCTATTCTATTCTATTCTCATACACGTAGTCACGGGGCCCTTTGAAAACAAATAAGCACTGTTAAAGTCAACGTTCTATTCGAATTGTGACTGTTAAAGTTGAGTTCGTGAATCCAAATACCCCCCTTTTTTTCCTTTGGAAATTCCTGGCTACGGGCCTGATTCTACTATACTTTTGTCAATTTAATATCTCTACACTACTTTACAGTACTGTAGCTATTGCTTGTAAAACTGAAAACTGGTCTTTCAAGGAGAACAAGTCTTACTTTGTCTCCTTTAAATATTATAATAACACATGTACACGAATTGTATTCGTGAGTTTTTTGAAAAATATGCTTAAATCCAACCAAAAATTGATTGCGTATAACTCTATGTCTCACATAGCCAAACAAAACAAGGCGGCCTTGAAGATATCTCTGACTAGTCAACATTTTACATCACACACAATGCAAACCTCTCCGATATCTGATATTCGTATATTCTAACATCTCAAAATTTTCATATTATAAGAGTCCATCAGCTTTTAACCGACATGTTCAGGGTTATTATTATAATTTAAATGACTCATAAATATTTTTTTCTCCACTGTTACAGTTCAGAGAGAAATGTTAACTGTACTGAGTGAATTCATTTTTAAAAGTTTTTATTTTTTTAGATTAAGATTTAAAATTTTGGATGTACGTAATATCTATTTCTGAGGTGTATTACAAACAACGTCAATGGTAATGACTCTGATTTGTCTAATCGCACGATTACTTGATTTTATGGCCTACGAAGTATAAATTAGCATACGTATTAGACCGAATGAGCTATCGGCATACGATTATATTAATTTTCATATGCTGATTTTGAAAGTTTATTCTGTTCAGAGTACTAAATCCCGGTAAACAAATTTGACGACATATATGAAGGTCAGTTAATCAGTGCGGAGAGGTTATTTTAACCTTGAGTTCCTCTGAACTCCGAGGAAATTATTTTGAGTGCTTCTATTTTCCCTATTTATTTTGTAATATTTTTTAATTTTAAAATGATAAGAAAGAAAAACAAATATGTTATGGATAGTTTCGAGTTTTATACAAAACCACTGTTTTGCCTGAATGTTTGCAATATAGGATGAAGCGTGGCCTCGGCGAAATGTTGTCCGACCATGCTTACACCGCTGTAAAAATTGACAAAAAAATTAACAATTTAATAAATAAAAGGAGATGTGTGGTATAGACCAATGAGACAAAAAATAATAACCAAAGGACATATAGGTGTCAATATACGGTATTTAACAATAAACACTTGACGCCCCAAGTGTAAAAATATTGTGAATATATCAAAATGAGACAGTAGAAGATCCACCATCAACACCAGTTCCTTAATGAGAAATAAATAAGTATAAGATATAACTAAAGACAAGCACTATTATGTAAACTTTGTCTTCAAGTCAGTCATTATATGAAACGTTCAATCGAAGATCCATCTAATACAATTTATAATAAAAGATATTATACATTTGTTCATTTATTGTTACAACACACATACATATTAGCTTACATACTAAGATATAAGCACTGGTATATCTTATATGAATTTTTATAATTAATGGTGTTGGACGGTTCGTCTTCGATGGTATCACCAGCCCACTTTAAATAGTCAACACTGTGTTGACACTGGGACACATTATTGACATTTCATTTTTGTATTGTGTATAAAATGACGAGTTATTCGGAACGCTAAGGTTTTCTACCCTAAGCAAAGATTACATTGATCACATTTGGCCAAACTTTTCGACCTTTAAGTTTTAGCGCTATTCAACTTCGAATCTAGAATGACAAACCAACTGTTTTGATTCGAGTGTCATGATATATCTTGTGTTATAACAAATACACATCTGGCTTACTAAAATATAAAGGTATATCTCTGATGAGTTTTACATAACGACTGACTTTTACTTTCATTGTTGTATTTGTATTTCTAAATCAAGAAATACGGATTGTTTGATTGATTGTTGGTTTTAAATGCCTTTTCAGCTCTATTTGCTATATCGTGGCAGTCGGTATCTTTTATTGGCGGAGAAAGCAAAAGTGTCTGGGGAGAACCACACACCCTGTTTTGGCAGGCTAGTGTAAACGAACTACTTCTTTCAGCTTAATTCAAATATTCAAAATTTATATACAATAATAACATAACACAAGAATATTCACACAACAATGTAATTTGATACATAATTTATCAACAAAACAATAATTTTAAAATAACACCTTCAGTTAATTTCAAAGGTATCCACTGTAAAGTTTTTTACAAAACATTTCTCATGCCTAAATTTAACCAAATCGATTGTAAAACGAATGGATGAAAATCTACTAGTATTAAAAGAAAATAATAAAGATAAATGCGTGATACTTTTACTTCATTTTAGAAGTACATTATACGGTTATATATACATTAATAAGTTTAATGGTCACAAGTTTAAAATTAATAAAACTTTCAGCATTTATAAAACGATATCATACAGTAGTTTATCAACCATACAACACATTTGGATTACAAAATAAAGGTCGATCGAATATATATTATCTAGTATGAGATCAAATTCAATATTATCTAGTATGAGATCAAAAAACCTTGAACATTTCTTTATGAACAGTAGAAATACATATAAAGTTTAATGGTAAAGACACGAGTAATATTTCTCATATTAGGTTCGTATTTTTTTTTAAAATAAAATATCTAAATGTAGACTTTCGTAGCACTTTATAATCCTCGGCTGTCGAAACGCATACAGTACATTTTTGATTCCATATCAGGTAACTGTCAACCTCCATTACACTTTTGGACAATAATGGTATTGTATTATTCTAAGCATGTGCACCATTATTCAACACAAAAAGAACACTTATAATGCAGTTTTAAATGTCATAAAACATTATCTCGTATAGGTGTTACAAGCAAAATGTTTAACCATAAGCTTCAAAAAACGAGGAAAAAACATACAGTTTACCTCGTATTAGTAGATGAACTACTATTAAGACCACTGGGCTCCGAGGCATGTATATCAATGTATCTTGAGAAAACCCCAAGTGCAGCATACATATACAGACGGTCATAGTCACAATGCAAATGATGTATGTTTAAACAAAAGTTATTTTCATTGATATTTTACACCCTTGTAAGATCAGTGGTACGTAACAAATAATTATACACCCTATTTTGGACTTTTATATTTTGATAAGTTTCATGAATTAAAATATTGCGTGTTATGTTGAATGGGTAAAATAGTTGAACATAATTGCAGTCATTGACCTAATTAATTTGAAAGTTGAAGGAAAACAGAGAAAGAAAAACTAAGGAAAAAAAGTTCAATTAACCCAGATAAAATCGGTGGAGTTAAAGATCTATCTGCATGAATGAATTGCATATATATTCCACAGTAAAGGAGTAGACTCGACATGCAATTTAAATGATTAACAAATATAAAAACAGTATTATTTTAGCGTTTTTCATGACTGCCATTATGTGGAACTGTAAGGTTATACAATCTATAGAAATCAATGTGAATTTATTTGATTTTGGTTTTGCCAGGTGTTTGAAGGAACTGTGTGGCATTAATTCAAATACATAGTATGTCCCTTCATATAAATTCATGTCCAAAGCATCATAGGTCTCACTCCAAAATGGTCATTTACGTTAACGTCTGCGTTTCGCTAGATACATGACGCCGATGCACACTTAACTTAATTTAAGTAAATTTATCTGAAAAGCAAACAGTATTTCATTTGAGGGCATTTAAACGCATATGACATCAACACCAATCGTCTAGTCAAATTGGTATAAGAACAGCAAAATGTCTAGATTTCAAATGCAGCAACTTTACCTTTTAAGATCTACTAATAATTGTATTTGGACAATAACAACAACAACTGTTCATAATTTGTTCTGGATAGCTCGCGCGCAATCTGAGGATTGAGATGAGGTTGTGTTGTAACTCTCTGAAGTGCTGACTTAGTTCTGTGACGTACTTGGTGGTTTGAAACGATGATTTAGCAAATATGACCAGGATTACACAAAACAAAGTACCCCCAGGTATTCCAGTTTATGAACCAGCAGCATGCCAATCACTCTAAATTTGGCATTATTCTGTAAGACATTAGAACTTCTATCCATATCACGATTTTAAGGGAACGATAACATCAAAACACCATAAACGTTTAGCGTACTTAAAAAAATTCATGCACACAATTATGTTCATTCATAATTATAATAGTTGAAATAAATCTATTAAGAGACTCAGCTGTTTCTTTCTGAAGGAAGCATATTAAGTTCTTTTATCTAACATTTTGTCCTATTCACCCATATTCACAAGAGCTTTCATGTGGTAGAAGTCAACGAGGGTGTGTTGCATTACTGGGATACATGGTACAATTCTACATCCGCAGCTTGTAAATGTACATTGATACGTTTGTAGAATGGCTGCTTATATTCACCAACATGTTGAAGGCCAAAGAAGCAACATCAGAGAAAAAAAAATATTCGAACTTTTGCAATTTATATCAAATGAAAAGAAAAACAACAAAGATACCAGGGTAATAAGTAAAAGTGACGAGGACTAGTTACATAAAGGTAAAATAACCAATATATCAACCTCCGAGGAAAATTCTCAACGGAAAGTCCATAAGCAAATGGCAATATCAAAAGCTAAAACACGTCAAACGAATAGATAACAATTGTCATATTCCAGACTGGATACAGGCATTTACTTATGTAGAAAATAGTGAATTAAATCTGGTTTTATAGCTGGCTACACCTCTCATTTGTATGACAGTCGCATACAATTCCATTATATTGGTAATAATGTGTGCACAGAACAGACATAATAGGTAAAATGTCAAAAATAGGGGAACAGCAGTCAACATTGTGTTAATATCTTAATCTATAACAAAAAATATGTCAACAAAGAAAAGCAAAAAGGCATATTGACAGAGCACATTAGCAAAAACAAAACACGAGAATACAAAAAATTACCATAGATCAATAACACAATGACGGGCTGTATAAATATTGAACCATTTCAAATGGATTTAATTTTTTTTTTAGACTAAACAGTAAAAGAATACTATAACACGTCATTAAGATAATAAACAACGTCAGTACCTGGAATCTATACTAGACCATTGTGTATTATTTGGGAAATTGATACGGAATATTTATCAACAAGATCTTGATATCTTCTGATGAACTATTTAGAAAAAAGGACTAGACATTCTTTGATATAACAATGGTTCATCAACTTTCTGTTCAGACACTGGTGACTTTTTGTCAAAGTCTGAGTAGCAGTTACAAGCTCTTTTAAATACCAAAAACGAGTTGGGAAATATACCTTATACGCAGGTGAAATGGCATACTGTGTATTCATTTATGTTCGTTGGTACCAATTTGCATGGGTTGAGGAAAACCTGTGTAACAACGAAATACACGAAAATTATCATCCAACGAAAAATAATTAAAAAAGTAAAATCACAAAAAATACCGATTTCCGAGGAAAATTCAAATGACAAAACTTGGTACATGCTTTTTCCTATGTAGACAAGGGGGATTAAATCTGGTTTATAGCTAGCTTAACCTCTCACTTGTATGATAGTCGCAAATAATTCCATTTTATTGACAACAAATCCACATTATTACTATTAAGTTGGATCAATTGGATAATTTCAAAAATAAAATCGTCTCTTTTGTCATAGATTCTGGTACTGAGATGACCGCATTTGTCAAATTCGAGGTATACATTAAATTTAATTATCTGCCTTCTATGATCTTCTTGGTTTTGACAAGTATCTGAAGGAACTCCGGTTCATATGAAAATAAGAAGAGCTCGACAAGAACAGGCTTACAGTTCGTTCTCATAGGAATGCCGATAATTTGTTGAAAAGTCTCCAAATTTAACAAATATGTTGTCAATGAGAAAATCCAGCATACCGATCACTTGTACCTCTGTGTAGCATGTTTTACTTTTCGTTCATTTTTTTTTACAAAATATGCCGTACGGTATTCAAAAGTAAGACATTTATAGCGTATGCTACCACTTTTATGTTGAAAAGAATTGTAGATTATTTCTTGTAGACGATTTTATAATTTCAAATGGGGATTGGTGGTATACAAGGTTGAAAAATCAAAAGTTTTGATATCTAACAAATTTTAGAAGGATGGAGATTTAAAATTATCCAGAAGTACTTTATAGTTTTTTAGAATCCACATATAGTTAATACCAATACGTACGGGGCGCCGAATGGGACTCTTGTGGTTTTGTACAAAATTCAATTCTGTCACAACAAAATCATTTTTGTCTTACAAAACTATGTGATACAGACTTGTTTAATGAGAACTTCAATTTTGTGATGACAAAATTCATTTTTGTAGACAAAATTCTTCTTTTTTTTTAAGTATTGTTGTAAATCAAGGTCCTGCAAGGCTTGCTTATGGTTAATTATTATAAGTGCAATGGTTTTGGTGTAACTGTAAGATACAATAGGAACAGACTGATTTTGAAAATAAAGTGGAATTTTAGATGTTACTACCTAGTGATGTTGAACGTTGCCTATGCTAGTTGCATTAATTCCTTTATTCTTAAACTGAACTGGAAGTAATTTCCTCTTTTCCTTATGCAAAGGTTCCGATTTTACTGGACGACATTGTCCGTGGAACAATCAAGAAACCTAAAAGATATAGAATACAGTGAAACCTGTTTAAACCAAACCTGTTCGGGACTTAATATTTTGTTCGGTTTTGACCGATTTTCGGTTTTATTAGGTTCACAACGCATACAAATTGACATGACGGGCTTTAGAATATGTTTTTATACAGGTTTTTGGTTTATGCAGGATTCGGCTTAGCCAGGTTTCACTGTAATAAGTTTTCCTGTAAAGTTACTGGTGAAATCAGGAGTCGTGATTAACATATTATGTGTTTTACGTGCTCCTTTTTCCATTTTTATGTTTACAAGAAGAAATAATTGGAGTTGATTCACTTGTTAGCGTTTATAAAGAGGGGCGAAAAATACCAGAGACAGTCAAACTCATAGATAAAAAAAAACCTGACAAAGCCATGGCTAAAAAAGAAAAAAGACAATTAGACAAATAAAAGTACACAAGACACAACATAGAAAACTAAAGAATAGGCAACACGAATCCCACCCAAAAAACTGGGTGCGATCTCACTTATAAATTCGAGGTCGAGAGAGTATACCTATCTTAAATGCATGCATTACTTAGGTGCAATCTCTTATAACATTTAAGGGGCGAAGGCAAACTCTAACTTATTTTCCAATGTTCTACAATAATTATTAACTTGTGGTATGTAACGGTTTCAACTTTTTCATGACGACAACAATAGCTAGAACTGAGATCAATAGAACCACACGTTGATTATTAAAAACAATTCAACTGGTCGGAGAAGTTTACAGATCGGCTAGGAATTAGAGAAAGTGGTATGATATATTGGTCTTAATATATTAGATAAGATAAGATACATTTTATTTACCCATTATAGGACTATATGTAGTCAGTACATTGATTTTTATATCAAACAATTGCAAAAGACAATACACAAGAATAGAAAAAAAAACGGGAAAAAAATGAAATGTAAATTGAGTTAATAAAACATGTAGTCACGTAAACCAGTATGTTTAGTGTTAATTGGCCATTCACTAGAAGCAGCATAACATCCATTATAAAAATAGCTTTGTGATTCAAGTCCTTCCTCGTGGCTGATGCATATGAACAAATAGTATTAATGTTCATATGTAGGAGTCACCATGGGCAGGGGCTTAAAGGACACTCAAGACAATACACAGAATTATGAATACTTAAACATTGTGTATGGTTTTAACCAATTGAAAATAAATAAACAAAGAACTATAACTTGATTGTTATGTTTTGTTAAATCAAGAGTTTCCTTCTAAACTTTGAAGGATGGTTGTTCAGTTCTAATGAAATTCATATAAACACAAAATTAACAGGAAAATATAATCAAATCCTTTTATGTAGTATTAAGCTATACTACCATTTCATAATGAGACAACATGGAGTGTATTTTTTATTAGAAAATACTGCATGAGTCATTCTGATTTTTAGAATTTGAAAAATAGAAAATTACCAACAAGAAACTATAGTCAGTTTGAATTTCTGAATTTCGAAACTAAGTTCAAAAGCCTTCATATTTTAACTGTATATTATCATCACACTTTCTTTAAGGCATATAAAGATATGGTGTAATAAATACTGCTGTCATTTATTTTGTTTCTATTAACATCTCTGTGTCAATTTTTCTAACAAAGATCTTCGTAATGCAACAGCACGATTACGGTACAACAGTAGTCTTTTTAAAAAGAAACATGGAACATTTAGTAAAGAAATATATTATTAAATAGATATCGCAAGAGACGCTTAATTTTGTTTTAGGTCTTTTCTCACCGTGCTTTCCTTACTAAAATCATCTAGACCTGAAGAAAAACAATAGAAACAATATTTGTTCTTTTTAAAGCCTCATGGATTCAATTTCCTTGTCCATTTCTATTTTTACCCATCGTTAGTAATATTTGTTTGTTTCATTCAAAATGTGCATTAGAGGTGCTTTCTCAATGGTTCCATGCTATTTTAAAACATCCCTCGTGTTTCTATGTTTTATTGGTATAATGTACTTTATGTAAGTACATGCTGAAGTATTTTTTGTTTTTGTATTGTAGTTTATAAAAAATCAATCTAGAACTTATGTTTCGTTTTGATTGTACCTATTATATATGCCAAGTTGAAACAACTTACTCACTTGCGTATGATGCATAAACAATACATGTTTAGCAGCAATACAAATTAAATGAAAAAAGAAGCAGCCCAACACAAAAGTCGTGACGATTGGCAAGCAAGAGTAATGTTTAAAGTAAATAGGAATTCTACAAACAAAAAATGTGTACAGTGAATGAAGGAAAGAAATAGTGATTTTGAGTTCATTTTGCTCCTTAACCCGGTATTTACTGTATATTAAGAAGGTCAAATAAACTCATCATAGATACCAGGACTAAATTTTGTATATACGCCAGACGCGCGTTTCGTCTACAAAAGACTCGTAAGTGACGCTCGAATCCAAAAAAGTAAAAAGGGCCAAATAAAGTAAGAACTTGAAGAGCATTAAGGATCAAAATTCCTGAAAGTTTTGCCAAATACAGCTAAGGTAATCTATGCCTGAGGTAGAAAAGCCTTAGTATTTCAAAAATTCAAATGTTTGTGAACAGTTTTATAAATATAACCATATCAATGATAATTCATGTCAGCACAAACGTGTTGACTACTGAGCTGGTGATAACCTCGGAGAAATAAATATCCACCAGCAGTGGCATCGAAAGCGCTCAAAAAATCGATTCTCATTTGAAAGAAAGTTCTTCTCACAAGTTTACTTCAACCTGATAGATTTCCCTACGTGGAATAGTTACCTCCACAATGTAAGCTTGATAGCTAAAATTATAACGATGTTTTAAAAATTGAACGAATCGCGAAAAAAATTAAGGAATATTATAACTTTGATTTTTTAAGGTCTGCAAGACAATTGTGCACAATCGATCGATTTCAAGATACGGCAAATTTTAATTATTCGATGCAATAATCACTTAAACAACAAAAATTTCACTGAAAAACTACGTAGTCAAAGGGCAATAACTAAAAATTAAAATTTTTCAATTCGTTTTAATTTGACATTTGATTGCCTTGCAGCATCCATTTGAAATTACCAATTAAACTTCATTTGAAATCATAGAACCACTAAATAATTTGCTATTATATACACTTGATAAGCGTTAAAATCTTAGAATTTCTATAGATTTGTAGGCATTTTATTCGCTAATTAATGTCTTCCTTAATGATGAAATGACTGTGTAAAGTTTTTTCAACTGCTTCAATATGCAAGTATTTTAGTACTAGTAATCAGAAATGAAAATAAAATCGTAGTTAAGTGGTTATTGTTAGATATGAGTCCAAGAATGAAGAAGACCCTACTGGTTCAGAAGTGTCCATATTTTATTTTTTTAGCTCCTCGAGATATAGATAAAATCAAATCTTTTTAACCCATTATCACATTATCACATATTATCACATATTACAACTTGTCCTCCAATCTTACTGCTTGAACTTTCTTTCTAAGTTACATAGTACATTCGTGAAGCCGACATGGTTCACCCTTGAAAAGCTTTCATTTACAGAAAGCCCAAGACAAAAGAAAGGATTTCATGATTATTAATCAATATAATAATATTTAGACAAAAAAGTGATGTAGCATAAGTTTTTTCTGCTTAATAAAACCCGTGACTTGTCTCATTTTTTTGAAACTGACTCCACCAAGATGCCTAATTTCTTGTTTGACCACATATTTGTGATGCATTCTTTAACAAACAATCGGCTTTCCCATTGGAACCAACTGCGCCTCTTCATACCTCTTCATACCGACTTGTTCCTTTACTCATATTAGGCTGAATTCATACCCACTTTTGTTCAGGAGCCAACGGAAGCCTACATATGAGTGCAATATTTCGCTGGTAACATTGAGCTGTGTTATGCTTTTTAGTCGGGTTGTCGTCCCTTTGACACAACCCCTATTTCCATTCTCAATTTTATGATATAGTTGTGTTGTACTGTTACACCACTGTACAAGGTTAGGTGGAGGGTTGGGATCCCTCTAACATGTTTAATCCCGCCAAATTCTCTATATGTATGCCTGTCCCACGTCAGGAGCCTGTAATTCAGTGGTTGTCGTTTGTTGATGTGTTACATATTTATTTTTCGTTCAATTTTTGTACATTAATGAACCGTCAGTTTTCTCGTTCGAATTGTTTTACATTTGTCTTTCGGGGCCTGTTTTAGCTGACTATGGACTATGCAGTATGGGATTTGCTCATTGTCGAAGACCGTACGGTGACCTGTAGTTGTTAATTTCTATGTCATCTGGTATCTTGTGTAAAGTTGTCCTATTTGCAATCACACCCCATCTTCTATTTATATAAGTTAATAAAAACATTATTCATTCTGATGCATTAATCCTACAATCTGATTGTTTGATTGCTAGTGTGTAAATAACACTCCATCCTTTTAAGCCTTGGATGAATGAAAAAGAAATTGATAACAGACAGACATATGATTTAATATACTTAAATAGATGTACATGATAATCAACAATAATCTCTTATCTGTGTAATAGATGACCATTTTTGTTTTAAAAAAAATCATAAGCAGGAAATTGTGTCAATGGGTAATTTTGGTAACGTTTGTAGTCAGCAAAATATTCATTTATCAACGTATGCTATGAAGGCCACACAAAGATTAATGATATTTTCTCGTAACAACCTTCATAGTACTGTATAAAAGCTTCTTATAAAATATGTTTAAAAATGAATATGAAGTGTTGGGGTTTTCTTAAATCAATTCAGGACCATGCGATATCACCTTTACGAAAAGTTCATGTTGAATCATGTTAAGATCCCCAGTAAGAACATGGCCAGATGTGATGTAAATATAAAGTAAGCGGGAACAGTCCCATATCAGAAGAGTATTTTTTGGTATTGTTCTATCAGAAGATTGTTTTAGGTATTGTTGTAATTCAAGGTCCTGCAATGCTTGCTTATAGCTATTATTCTGATTCACTTTCGCAATTATATTAACTGTATAGTCTATTGGATTAAATTTTCAGACATCCATATTTTCCGGAAATAATCTGGACTTGTCCGTATTTTCACTAGTGCTTACTTTCTCTTCCTCACCTGTCTATTGCAAATGGATGCCACGACAAAACGACTCCTGTGGATATTGTGACAAATCACCGTCAAGTACGTTTCAAATCAATTATAAACTGTTAAATATATATACCGTTAATTCCGTTAACTTGGATTCCACGTTTATTCAACAAATACGAACTGTAATTGTTTATTTCTATGAATTGAACTGAGAATTCTACTTTCGTTTTTGACTTGATATTATTACTGCATTGAACATTCATATATTTCTTTCGTACATATTGTAAATATTGTATTTTTATTTCTTTCAGTTTACCAAACAATACACGCTCTGTAAAACTCCTGTATCATTTCTGGTGGAATTATAATCTACAATCTTCACCCACAAGTTGTTATTCTTTATAATTTGCCGAGATTGCGATACAGTCCCTTGGTTATACTAGCTGAGTCAGGCTCAGCATAGTAAATTGACGACAACCTGTCTTTACATATCCAGACAAGGAACGACAACGTAGCAACGTACATACGTACATACCTTTACACTGACAGTGTAAACTCTTGTGTGAACTCGACAGCAACCTAACAACGTTGAGTCAACATGGATCCCAGTCATGAGGAACAACAAGAAGAGATACAGACCCCAGCGGGAAAGGTTCCAGATTTAGAACTATTACAAAATCCATCTAATACAATCCACTCAGATGAAAATCCCGAGGCTAGGCGAGTTCGTGACCTCACGGAAAAAGGACAAGGAGCTTTCACCGAAAAACGTGACAAGTTCTGTCAGGAACTAGAGGCTCTCTGGGCAGACATTGAATCCCAGTTATTGGAAGTAACAGCGCCCCCTAACGATCTCCAGCAACTCCTAACAGTCCAGGACAAACTTGTTAAAGCCTGCAATAATTATCGTAGGCTCACAGATGAATACCTAGAATTTCTGAAAAGGACCAGAACATTGGAGAGTCAAAAAGAAATTGATGCATGTAAACTCTCTTTGGATTTATGTCTGTCCAAAGTGGAACTTGTTATGGAAAAACTACACGAGCATCGCCTCGCCCTAACAAAGGCCAAATCCACTAAAACAAAGACCTCAAAAGGTAAGAAAACCTCACGCAGTGGTAGCTCTAACGTGTCAGACATGTCAAGCCTAGCACGGAGAAAGCGTGCCAAGGCAGAAGCTGCCAAGTCTAAAATAGCCTTTGTAGAAAAACATGCCATTATCCTACAACAGGAAGCAATGTTAGAGGAACAAGCCCTGTTCAGACAAATTGAAATGGAACAGGAAGCAGCACACAAAAAGGCAGAAATGGAACAGGAAGCAGCACACAAAAAGGCAGAAATGGAACAGGAAGCAGCACACAAAAAGGCAAAAATGGAACAAGAAGTCGCTCAGGAGGCCGCACAGAGAACAGTTCAGTTAGAACAAGAGGCTATGCGCAGGAAGGCTCAAATGCAACAAGAAGCCGCACGAGTAAGCCGAGAAAAGGCCCAACTTAAAGCCAAATTTAACCTTCTTGAAGCACAGAGAGAAGCTGCAGCCGCAGAAGCCGAGGCTCGTATCCTGGAATACGATGATAGCCAAGCGTATAGCGATCTCCCTGACGAAAAGGAAGACCCGCTCCAGCGCGTGCAAGATTTCGTCAATAAACTTCCTGTATCAACTGTTGTAAAGGAAGTAACAGAACCTCAAAGGAAAAAACAAATTCCTGTTAAGATCGAGCTGAGTCACGACGCACCGGCGTTCGTGCCATCCGTGGCACAGAACTTGCTGTCACAGACATCTGCTGTCTTGCCTTCCAATAATAAGTCACCGGAAGTTACCTTTATCCCAGATCTGGGATTAGTAACCGGCATACAAAAACTAGGCCTTTCAGATGAGAGCCCTACTGAACATCAAAAACAGGGTGTTAAAGAAGCGATCCCTGTCTTACGCATAAAACAAGACTTTATAGAAGAGATCCCTGTTTCACACCAAAAACAAGGCGTAATAGAAGAGATCCCTGTTGCAAACCAGCAACAAATCAACCTTACATCAGAGATAACTAGATTCCTTTTACGCAAGGACTTGCTTTTCTCCCGATTAACATGCTTTAACGATCGGGCAGAGTCTTTTCATACTTGGAAAGCAAGCTTCAAGAACGTGACTGATGAGTTACAAGTCTCTGACTCAGAACAGATCGATTTACTGATCAAGTGGCTCGGTCCAGAGTCTGCTAAACACGCCATTAGCATAAGAGCGTCGAACGCTAACAATCCTACCATAGGTATACAGAGATTATGGAAGAGGCTTGACGAGCGGTATGGCGCTCCAGAAATGTTGGAAGCCTCTCTCAAGAGTAAACTTGCAAAATTCCCTACCTTAACAAATAAGGACAACGCACGTCTCTACGAACTGTCTGACATTCTATCAGAAATAGAATATCACAAGGAAAATCCCAAGCTGGGATGTTTGCTAGCATATTTTGACTCCTCGTCCGGGATAAATCCTATTGTTGAAAAATTACCGTACGGACTCCAAGAAAAGTGGACCACAAGGGCTACAAGATACAAGTCCAAATATGACGTTGCCTTTCCACCTTTCACAGAATTCTCTGCCTACATCAGGGAAATAAGCAAAACAAAGAACGATCCTGGGTTCATCTTTGGGTCAAAAGCCACACCAAATACAAAAGGTGCTGCGCCAAGGTCTACGCCTTACCCTAGGACTAAAGTTGGTGCTCATAAAACAGCAGTTGGGCAGCAATCTGGAGACGCCAGCAAACAAGGTCTTTGTATTCTGCACAATACAAAGCATTCCTTAAATGAATGTCGAGCGTTCCGAGCCAAGTCAATAGAGGAGCGCAAAGGTCTTTTAAAAGAAAACAATGTATGTTACAAGTGTTGTGATTCTACCACACATAGAAGCCGGGATTGCAATGCAAGCATAAGTTGTAAAGAATGTGGAAGTAAACAACACACTACCGCACTTCACATCACTAGAACACAGCAACCTGCAAGTTCACAGTCTAGCTCGCCTAAGCAAGCCTACGGCGGGGAGCCTATAGAATCGGCTGAAACTAAGGCAACCTCAGTTAACTCTACCTGTACTGAGATCTGCAAAGATACATATAGTGGGAAATCTTGTGCTAAAATACTTCCTGTGAATGTTTATCACAAAGATAACCAGTACAAAGTTATTCGCATGTACGCCATCATTGATGACCAAAGCAACCGGTCATTAGCATCGCCCGAATTCTTTAATCTTTTCGACGTCAAAGATAAACCGGAAAACTATACTTTATCAACATGCTCCGGCAAAGTAGTCACTTCCGGCAAAAGAGGAAGAGGTTTCGTCATGGAATCAATCAATGGTAATGACAAGTTTGACCTTCCTGTACTGATTGAATGTGATCATATTCCCAATAATAGGGACGAAATACCTACTCCTGAAGTAACAATGCATCACCCTCATTTAAAAGAACTTAGAGGTAGCATTCCACCAATAGAGGAAAATTGCCAAATTCTTCTCTTAATTGGCAGAGACCTTATAGAGGCACACCATGTCCTCGATCAGCGCATAGGACCACCCAGAACTCCATATGCACAACAATTGAAACTTGGTTGGGTAGTGATAGGAGAGACCTGCATTAACAAGCAGCATGTTCCTCTTGAGTTAAATGTCAAAATAACCAACATTTTGCCTACAGGACAACCTTCAACCTTTCAACCATGCACAAGCAAGTTTGACATCCGGGAAAACTACACAGACCCTGTAACGAAAGACCTACAATCGCCACTCTTTGAAAAAACAAGGGACGATGACAAGCCTGGACAGTCATATGAGGATAAAATGTTCATGAAGCAGATGGACAACGAATTTGTAAGAGACTCGGAAGGAAGTTGGGTAGCACCGTTGCCGTTCCGAGTGCCAAGACAGCCATTGCCAAGCAACAGACAACAAGCTCTTCATCGTGCTAATATGTTAGACATCAGTTTGAATAGAAACCCAGTTAAGCGGGAACACTTTCTTACTTTTATGAGTAAGATCCTAGACAATAATCATGCAGAGCTCGCTCCACCATTGCACGAACATGAGGAGTGCTGGTATTTGCCATTGTTTGGTGTTTATCATCCGAAGAAACCCGATCAGATAAGAGGTGTGTTTGATTCTTCCGCCAAATGTAACGGAGTTTCACTTAACAGCGTCCTGCTTACAGGTCCAGACTTGACCAACGATCTCTTGGGAGTACTGCTGCGTTTCAGGAAAGAAATGATCGCAGTAACTGCAGACGTTCAACACATGTTTCACTGCTTCGTTGTCAGAAAAGACCACCGTAATTACCTGAGATTTTTATGGCATAAAGACAATGACCTACAGGAGAACCTTGTCGAATACCGCATGAGAGTTCATGTTTTCGGGAATAGTCCGTCACCTGCTGTTGCTACGCTTGGACTCAGAAAAGCAGCTCAAGCATCAGAACTAGAGTTTGGCAGTCATGTGACTAACTTTGTTACAAGAGACTTCTATGTTGACGACGGTCTAACGTCATGTCCTACTAAGGAGGAAGCTGTTAAGCTCATGAAGGACACACAGCAAGCATTAGCAAAATATGGAAACTTACGTCTTCACAAGTTTGCCTCTAATTGCGCGGAAGTTATGTCTGCATTTCATGCCAGTGATTTGGCTTCAAATCTTAAAGATTTAGACTTAGAATGCGACAGCAAACCCCTACAACGTAGTCTTGGTCTCAGCTGGGACGTAAACACTGATAACTTCTTATTTCAATTATCATCAGAAAACAAACCGATCACTCGGAGAGGAATTTTATCAACGATAAACAGTCTCTACGATCCTCTGGGATTTTTGGCTCCGGTGATTATACAAGGGAAACTCCTATTGAGGAAAATAGTATCAGAAACCGTCGATTGGGACCAACCTCTCACTGATGAGACAGCCGATGAGTGGAAATCTTGGAGAGATACTTTAATAGCTATCGAAACACTGCGCATTCCACGTACCTATGTGCCGTATCTCAGTAAAACTGCCACAAAGGAGTTACATGTATTCTCCGATGCATCAGAAAAAGCTATAGCAGCTGTTGCATATCTACGCACGACCGACAGTAGTGGTGAACCAAACATAGGTTTCATTCTTGGGAAAGCTAAAGTTGCACCAACAAGTGGTCATACTATTCCACGTTTTGAACTATCTGCTGCAGTTTTAGCAGTCGAGATAACACAGACCATCATGGATAATTTAGATTTACATATAGACACTGTAAAATTCTACACAGACAGTAAAGTAGTCCTAGGCTACATAAGTAACGAGACAAGAAGGTTCTTCATCTATGTCGCCAATCGAGTAGAGAAAATAAGAAAATTTAGCTCTCCAAGTCAATGGAATTATGTACCAACTCACCGTAATCCCGCAGACTCGGGAACAAGGTCCGTACCAGCCCATGAAATTCACAGCAGCGAATGGTTATTAGGACCAAAACAACTTCTTTCCTCAGAACAGAAGAATTCTGAGGATATATACCAGCTAATAGATCCACAAGAAGATGGAGAAATCCGTGCAACTGTTAATGTTGCAAAAACATTTTCCACACCTGAGCATAAGGGTATCGGAACTGATAGATTCAATCGATTCTCCAACTGGACATCACTTGTGCGAGCGATAGCCTTTTTGGAACGTTTCTCCCGTTTACACGGGTCAAAACAGACAGCACCAGTGACTTCTCTGGAAGGCTTTTCGAATGCCGAAAATTTCATCTTAATATCTGCACAACATGAAGTTTATGGAGATGAAATAGATTGTATAAAACGTCGGGAACAAATTAACAAGCGGAGCCCGATAGCTAACCTTAATCCGTTTTTGGATGAACGAGGACTGTTACGAGTTGGAGGCCGTATTGTAAAATCTGACTTACACTTCCGTGAAAAGAAACCATTGATCGTCCCTGGACGCCATCATATAGCGACATTATTAGTTCGACACTTCCACAATAAGATAAAACATCAAGGTCGCCATTTCACAGATGGAGCGATTCGATCCGCAGGATTTTGGATCGTAGGAGCAAAACGCTTGATCTCATCTATTATTCACAAATGTGTGATATGCCGCAAACTCAGAGGAAAAACCGAGTATCAAATCATGTCTGAATTGCCAGAGGACCGTCTTGAACCTTCACCTCCGTTTACTAACGTTGGAATAGACACCTTTGGACCCTGGACAATTGTTTCACGTAAAACACGTGGTGGATACGCCAACTCAAAACGTTGGGCAATTTTATTCACATGCTTAGTGACAAGAGCTATTCACATCGAATTAATCGAGGAAATGAGTTCTTCAGCCTTCATAAACGCTGTCAGGAGATTTGCCGCTATAAGAGGCCAAGTGAAGATTTTCCGATCTGACCGTGGAACAAACTTTATCGGAGCAATCGACGATTTAAAGATTGACTCAATCAACGTTGAAGATGGACCCTTCAAGAACTTTCTGTACAATTCTGGTACAACTTGGATCTTCAATCCGCCGCATTCGTCCCACATGGGTGGAGCCTGGGAAAGAATGATTGGTATCACCAGGAGAATTCTTGATTCTATGCTTCTTAACGCAGCCGGAAGAAGTCTAACACATGACGTGCTTAACACACTAATGGCAGAAGTTTCAGCAATAGTGAACTCTAGACCTCTGGTACCGGTGTCAACAGATCCAGAGAATCCGTTAATATTAACTCCGGCTATGTTATTGACACAGAAAACCAACTACGTTTTCACTTCAGACCATCTTGGGGAATTCGACAAACGAGATCTCTGTCTTGCCGAATGGAGACGAGTGCAGGCTCTGGCCAGTGTTTTCTGGTCCCGTTGGAGGAAGGAATACCTGCCGTTACTACAACAACGACGAAAATGGACCGAAGATCGCCGTGATCTCATCGATGGAGACGTCATTCTTCTAAAGGACAAAAACCTTTGCCGTACTCAATGGCCCGTTGGAATTATAGTGAACTCATTAAAAAGCTCAGACGAACATGTCAGAAAAGCAGAAGTGCGAGTAATCGTTAATGGAAAAGCCACAACCTACACACGCCCTATCGTGGACATGATTCTTCTCATAGAGAACAACCCTGTGTAATTATATGTATATATTTTTGGATTCATATAGTGACATTCATATGTGTTATGGAATAGTGATATCAGGTAGATTTCAGACGGGGAGTATTCTGATTCACTTTCGCAATTATATTAACTGTATAGTCTATTGGATTAAATTTTCAGACATCCATATTTTCCGGAAATAATCTGGACTTGTCCGTATTTTCACTAGTGCTTACTTTCTCTTCCTCACCTGTCTATTGCAAATGGATGCCACGACAAAACGACTCCTGTGGATATTGTGACAAATCACCGTCAAGTACGTTTCAAATCAATTATAAACTGTTAAATATATATACCGTTAATTCCGTTAACTTGGATTCCACGTTTATTCAACAAATACGAACTGTAATTGTTTATTTCTATGAATTGAACTGAGAATTCTACTTTCGTTTTTGACTTGATATTATTACTGCATTGAACATTCATATATTTCTTTCGTACATATTGTAAATATTGTATTTTTATTTCTTTCAGTTTACCAAACAATACACGCTCTGTAAAACTCCTGTATCATTTCTGGTGGAATTATAATCTACAATCTTCACCCACAAGTTGTTATTCTTTATAATTTGCCGAGATTGCGATACAGTCCCTTGGTTATACTAGCTGAGTCAGGCTCAGCATAGCTATACATTTTAAGTGCAACCGTTTTGGTGTAGCTGTAAGATTCAATAGAAACATAATCATTTTAAAAAATCCCCTTTCCTCTTTTCCCCAAGCAAATGTTCTGACCTTACTGGTTTAAAAAGACTTAAATGAGCTACATCACAAATTATACTGACCAGTCTGTATCTTTAAGAAAATGTATTTATGCTTCCTTTGTCAAGTGCATATTCTCTCAAACATTTTAGAAATTAAACGGGCAGTGAAAATTCCAATTTAATGTAACCCTACCAAATGATGTAGATGTGAAAGAAGATCATCAAAGCTCCTAGAGGGCGATCTAGATTTTGAAGATTTTTTTCACATTAGGCCAAGGTAATGTTTCTATCTATGTCTACGTTCGTTTGTGACTTAAAATAGTACTAAATAAGCTCATTACATTTATATCACTGCAGGATGGACTTGACAAATTTGCTACTTTCTTTGATGTTATCATTTCAACCATATAACATTGCAGTACCTTGTTCCCTTATCCAGAAATGTTCTCTATCTTTTCGGAAAGGAGTACTTACTATAGAGCTTTTGGTGTGATGATATATTTTCTCGATGATGCGTACTAGGATCATGGTTTAAAATGGTTATGAAGAACTCTGAAATGCGGATCTTTATTATCAGACCGGTGTTGATTTATCCTTTTACGAAAAGTTTGACGAGGTTCACCAAGTCTACACATACAATTCCGTAAACGGCATTGTCTGTGAAACAGTCAAGGGGGTCAAACGATTTAATATAATAATTCTTTCATGTTAAGTTACTTGTGAAATCAGGAGTCGTGATTAACAGATTACAAGTCTTATACGAGCTCCTTTCCCCCGCTTTTTTAAGTTCATTGCTAGTAGAAATGATTCATTTGTAAATGTCAATAACTTCACGATAAATAAATATCTAACATGCATGCGTTACTGAGGTAAAATCTCTAATAAATTTTTAGCAACGAAGCCAAACTTTATCTTTTTTTCCCATGTTCTGCAATGAAATCGTTCTATGTATCGGAGTCGCCTTTTTTCATGACGTCACAATAGCTAAAGAAGATGAAAGCAAGAGCATATGACGGTCATATTGCAATTATGACTGAGATTAATCGAACCACACGTTTATAAAAAAAAAATCAATTGCTAAGAATTAGAGAAAGTGGTGTAATGTATTATTATTATGTTTTGTTTAATCAAGAGTTTCCTTCTTAGCTTTGAGGGATGGTTGTTCATTTCTAATGAAATTCATATAAACACAACATTAACAGGAAAATATAATAGCAATCCCTTTTATGTTGTAATGAGCTAAACTACCACTTCATTATTAGTCAACAAGGAGTGTATTTTTTATCAATTAATGAAGTATGAGTCATTCTAATTTTTAGAATTTGAAAAATAAAAAATAACCACTGACAGTTACCAGCAAAAAAAAACTAGTACAGTTTGAATTTCTGAATTTATTTAAAGCTTCAATAAAATTATTTTGAACTGCATATTTGCATCACTCTTTATTTACGTCATAGCTATGGTGTAAAGAATACTGCTGTATATCAATCTTGTTTTATTGTGTGTTCTGTGTCAAGATTTTTAGCAAAGATCTTCATAATGCAAGAACATAATTACTGTACAGCAGAATATTTTTTCAATAAAAATCAAACTAGAACTTATGTTTCGTTTTTTGGTTGTACATATTATATACACATGGAAAAAAGTATTGCAACACCTTGATTTTTTAAAATTTGAAAAATCAGCCTCTTTTTTTGGATGAAATATAATAAAATATTTGTATAATATTATTGAAATAAAGTTTATGATAACATTGGCATTGAAACGAACAAAAAATGTTAAAAAAAAAATGATTTATATAACCACAATTTTAATAACAAAATGAAGTGTTTTTTGTACAAAAAAATGCATTTTACAACTTTTACTGTAGTCGAACTTTACAATGTCAGACATTTCAAAATGAATCTTCAGATGACTGTTTACATCATGGTTGATCGTTATACGCCAAAGAATTAGTACTTTGTGCGCAGCTTCCATTCAAACGGATAACCGCATCTAAACATCTTCTGATTCCTGCCAAAAATCGACTAATTTGTTGCTAAGGTAGCAGCAACCATTTCTGATGAAGGGCATTGTTTATTTCATGATGTGTTTGAACTGGGGTGTCCTTTCGCGCACGTTCCGCCCAATAGTGTCCCATATATGCTCGATATGGTACAAATCCGGGCTACGATCCGTCCAAGGAAGATGAACCGAATTCCATTGGAACAATGGATCTTCCTCCACGATACTAATTTTCAACTTTAGCGAGCTCTGCACTACATTGGATACGGAAAACTGTGTGTCTGTTCGTAAGCAAAGGTCTCCGAAATGGTGTTATCGCACGATAACCAGTAGCGATGAGTCGATCTCGAACAGTTCTTGTTAAAAGGCTCCTGTATGCCCACCACTCTCTTTTTAGGATTGTATTGTATTCAATGGGTTTCCTTCTGACCAACCTTCATTATGCTTGATTTTCCCTAGCAAATGGTATAGGGGGTCTTCTTTATCTCGGAAAGTCTTTAACATCGTTTAGTGCCTTATTTTTATTCTCAAAATGACTTATAGTGGAATGGTGATGGCCAAAAATACGTGCAGTTGTTTCAGCGACATCCCTGCTTCTCTCATGCTGATAATTTGCCATCTTGCTGCAGTTTAGAGTTGTTGAGGACCCATTACAAGGTGTCAATCACATAACTTTAAAAACTTGGTTATTTAAAGTGTTTAAAACAATGAGGATGAAAACATCTGTTTTGCTGTTTACGGGTACAGTAGCTGTATGTGCAGATAAAAACTTATCGAGTCGATATTTATTGATTAAACTCAGGTGATACTTAAATAATGTTTAATTAGTTCTATTTTACCAAATTATATCACAAAAAAATAAAAAGTGTTTTTTTAATTTCAATTTCAATTTGGTGTTGCAATACTTTTTTCCATGTGTATATATGCCAAGTTGAAACATCTTACTCACTTGCGTGTGATGCATAAACAATACGTCTTTACTGCAGCAATGCACATTAAACGATTAAACGAAAAAAGAAAAAAAATAGAAATTCTACAAATAAACCAAAAAATATTTACAATGAATGAAGGAAACAAATAGTGAGTTGGTTCATTTTGCAGCTAAACAGGTATTTACTGTATATTAAGATTTTCGAAAGCGCCCACAAATCGAACCTTATTTGAAAGAAAGTTCTTCTCTCAAGCTTCTTTCAACTGAAAAATTTACCTCCCTAGAATAGTTACCTCTGTAATTTAAGCATAGCTGAAAATATAGCGACGTCTTAAAAAAATTAAACGAATCGCTAAAAATAATATAGGAATAATATTATCTATCATTTTTGAAGGTCTGCAAGGCAATTGTACACAATCGATCGATTTTGAAAGACGGCAATTTTTTTTATTATTCGATGCTACAATCACTTAAAAAAGGGCAATGACTAAAAATTCTAAAATATGTACTGCAAGGCAATTACACATTTGAAAATGTGAATCAGAGAAACACTGAACAATTTGATAAACTAAAAAACCTTGGAATTTCTGTAGATACATTAGATTTTTGTTCAAAAATCAATGTCTTCCTCAATGATGAAATGACTGTGTAAAGATTTTTAACTACTTTAATATACAGATATTTAAGTACTTTGAAATTAAAACAAAAATATTTGTTAAGTAAAATCTTGTCATAATGTTTTTATTTCGTTCGTAGTTAAGGGTTCATTGTTAGATTTGAGTCCAGGGATGAAGAAGATCCTACTGGGTAGAAGTGTTAATATATTTTTAACTCGCCATATTCAGCTTTTCCTTACCCATTAGCACATATTTACGACGACTCCTCCACTCATGTTGCTTGAATTATCCTTCTTAGTTACATAGTTCATATCAATGCCGATGCAATTCACCGAGAACAGCAGAAACTCTTTTTTTACAGAAAGCCCCAACCCTCACTTACCGGCAATAGAAGATTTTTTTTATTATCAACCAATATAATAATACTAAGACAAAAAAGTTATGTAGCTTTATTACTTTTCTGTTTTATGCTACTGATGATTGTCTACTTTTTATTGTAAATCTAATTTGAGATGAAGAATAGCAGGTACATTTTAAGCAGACGATATTTTAATAGCCGATATACAGAATCAGCATAGCTTGTGTACTGATATTCTTAGGATCTCTGATGTAATGATTGTTAAATATTTTAGAACACTGGTAACTTCTTGTTTTTGACAAAATTGTACTAAAATCATTTAACTGTCCAGCACCCCGTTTTTAAGAAAACAAACAGAAAACTAATATAAAACATTATTTCGTCTCATGCCATCTGATTGGTTGATTACCAGGGTATTAATAACACCCCACCCTATATTAACCGGGATTAATAATAAATAATTAATTACACACAGAAATATGATTTAATAATCTTAAATAGATTTCCATGATGATCAATAATAATTTGTGTAATATATTAATTTTTGTTTTAAAGAAACATGATAAAGCAGGATATTTTGTTTCAATTTTCTTTTTTCGTTAAAGGTTGTAGTAAAATAACGAAAATGCCGAACCCCGAGGACAATTCTAAACGGAAGAAAATGGCAAAATCAAAAGCTCAAACACATCAAACAAATGGATATTCCTGACTTGGTACAAGCATTTTTCTTGTGTAGAAAATGATTGATTAAAACTGGTTTTATAGCTAGCTAAACCTCTCACTTCTATGACAGTCGCATACAATTCCATTATTAGAAGGTCGCCAATGCAGCATTATATAGACAACAACATGTGAACAAAATAAAAGGGAGGTAAAATTAGAATTGAAATACTGCATAGCTAACTCATCATAATTACAGAATGAATAGAAAAGACAGAAGCAGAGCTGTTAAAACCAATAAAAAATAAATCAGCACTTTTAAATGTCATGCTTCCGAAGCGCATTTCTGGATTAACCCCTTCGTCCGATCAAAGCCGGAGCAGTAAGAAAATACCTGTACCACTCCGGATTATGCCAGATGTTTTCTATTCGTTCCGTTGGTCAATAAAGTCCGACTCTCGATTTTGTCACTTTTTACCTTCGAGGTTTTTTGTTTTTATGTAAGGAATCCTTAAAGTACCGAAGTTATGCACACTGAGCTGGTGATACGATCGAAGAATAACAGAAGTACTGACCACTGAGCTGATGATACAGTCGAGGGATGACAGCAGTACTGACCGATGAACTGGTGATACCATCGACGAATGATAGAAGTACTGACCACTGAAATGGTATTACCATCAAGGAATGATAGTAGTACTGACTATTGAGCTGGTGATACCATCGAGAAATTACAGACCACTGAGCTGGTATTACCATCGAGGAATGATAGAAGTTATGACCACTGAGCTAGTGATACCATCGGGAAATTACTGACCACTGAGATGGTAATACCATCGAAGAATGACAGTAGTTCTGACCACTGAGCTGATGGTACTATCGTGGAAATCAGAAGTACTGACCACTGAGCTGGTGGTACCATCGAGGAATGATAGAAGTACTGACCACTGAGCTAGTGATACCATCGAGGAATGATAGAAGTACTGATCACTGAGCTGGTGATACCATCATGAAATTACTGACCACTGAAATGGTAATATCATCGAAGATAGACAGTAGTACTGACCACTGAGCTGATTGTACCATCGAGGAAATCAGTAGTACTAACCACTGAGCTTGTGATTCCATCGAGGAATGATAATAGTTCTGACTACTGAGCTGGTGATACCATCGGGAAATTACTGACAACTGAGATGGTTATACCGTCGAAGAATGACATTATTATTGACTACTGAGCTGATGATACCATCGACGAATGACTGTTGTACTGACCACTGAGCTGATGATACCATCGAAGAATGACAGTATTCCTGACCACTGAGCTGATGATACCATCGAGAAATGACAGTTGTACTGACCCCTGAGCTGATGATACAGTCGAGGGACAACTGAGCTGATGATACGATCAACTGATGTATAAGAACCGAAACAGTTAAATAGATATATGACCAAAAATGACTTAAAAATAATAGCTAAAAGGAAGGGATAAAAAGGAAATACCATGAGTGTTACAAAGATTCAAAGTTAAAAAATGGAAAAAAAATCATTGTAGACTTGTTTTTACAGTAGATAGAATAACAAAAGGAAATGAAGTAAAAGCTGCATTACCTACGTTAGTTGTCCTGAATCTTCATGTTTCTTTTGTTCATTTAAAACACTGAAACTCTTCCATTTTGGAGACTCGCGGTCAATCTATTAAGAAACAAATCTGACAAAATGGAGTTAGATCTGGTTTTATTACATTAAATACCTCACCTTCATAAATTTAGATATCAGTCCACTCGCTGCATTATTCAACCGGAAACCAGCCAGAAAAAGAAACCATGACCCCGTGACAACCTCTCCCACCTGACACCTGTGTGTCCTAAACCTTCATCATTTTTTCCGGTTCTACAACGCATGCTGCACGTTTTTTTTTGTGGAGGAGGAAAAAGTTTATTTTTTCACAAACAGTTTAACAAGTTGATAATTTATATATTTAGTAATTTATATTGATATTTTTGTTTATAATTATAGTATATTTGGATAATTTTATATTAATTTTATCTGAATATTATGGATAAAATTCCAGCTTCAGGTACCCAAGAGGTAAGTGACAGTCAAATTCACACATCCAATGGTAATTTGTTGTCCCCTTGGCGTTCGGCCACCCATTCAGATGAATTTTGGGATAGAAGTTTGGAGTTTATTCCAGGTGTTTCTGGTGTCGGTCTGGAACAGGACTCGGAACCTGTTCCTGTCAGGACTTTGCCTTTCACTCCTGGTGCTAGTCAGTTGAGGTTATCTAGGCCTAGCAGGGTATCACATACCGTAACTAGGCCTGCAGAGATACCAACGTCTCCTGTGGCTTGCACGACAAGCAGGCAGGAGACACTACCAGCTGGCATCAGGAGTGACCCCTTTTCTCGGACTAGGTGGCCCATGAATTTTGCATACCCTCCCATGCCTATGGGAATGCCCAACTTGCCGCCTTATCCCCAGCCTTTTGATCCTTATTCGGCTCAATCAGTTTGGTCTGGTCAGGGGTTTGGTGGTAGATCCTCTTCAGAGTCATCCTCCTTTAAGGATGAGATGAGGAGTCTTACCACCTCCATTCACAAGATACAAGCTACTGTTAATGCTAAGTTTTTGGAATTTGGTAACAGGCTTGATCTTATGGAGTCTAGGGGTCTGTCTCAGGATCCTGCACAGGATCCTCCCAGACCTCCTAGACAGTTGTTGGAAGACGACTCAGTTTCTTTGGCCCCTAGAAGTCAGGAAGGTAACTTTTTGGAGGACCAAGATGGTATTTCTGATGTTGATAGTGTAGTAAGCACAGAGGGAGATGCTTTCGCTCCTAAGGATCCTGCTTCAGGCAACCCAGAATGCCTTAGGAGTCTGGTCTATTCTATTCGTAGGAATATGTCGGATATGCCCATGTCGTCTCCACCTAGGGTTTCTTCTACTCCTTCAGATTTCATGGCTTGCTCAGGTATAGTCAAGCCAGAGTCTAAGGGGTATTATTCTTTTCCAGAGTCTGGGCACTTTACAACTGCTTTGTCTTTTGTAAACTCTTCTCTGGCTGAGAATCTTGCTAACACTAGCAAAACTGGTGGTAGTAAGTTCTCTGGTTTCGGACCTGCCTCTTACCCAGGGAGATGTAGATCTAAGGACTTTGAGATCCATGGATCTTCCTTGGGTATGTCGGCTCCTGCTTGTGACCGGGCTTTTTCTAGTTTGCTTGGTTCGAAACCTTTGGATGGCCTCAGACTTTCTCAAGCTTCTTATGTCAAGTCAGAGAATAATCTGAGGTGTTTGACTTTTGTTCTTGAGACAGCTGAGCACTTTTTGTCAGCAGCTGGGTCTCTGTTAAAGGACAAAGGGGAGGAATTTTCAGATTTGAGGTCTATGCTGCTTCAGGTAGACAAGAGTCTTGGAATGTCTCAATTCCTTCTTCTTGGTACTGTGGCCAACTTTACTCTTGCTAAGAGACAGGAGATTCTTGAAAAATCAACTGTCTCTGAAGCTCTTCAGCAGAGACTTGTCAGTTCTCCTTTGTCTAAGGACAAGTTGTTCTCTGTTTCCTTAGAGCAGTTACAGGAGGAGGTGAATAAGGCCCCTCCTGTAGTCAAGGTGGATGTGAAGGTCACTGATGGGAAAAGATTTGTCAAAACTACTCAGATGAATAATCCTTCTTCTTTTTCGTCTTCTCATCAACCCAAGGCTTCTACCTCTTCTTCTTCTTCACAGTCTACGAAGAGGCTAGCTTTTTCTCGTCCCAACTATTCAAGTGGGAAGAAAGCTAAAGTGGTTAAGGGAAAGAAGCAGGGTAAGTGATGTGTTGTCCCCTCCGTTGAATCGTTCCCCACTGGAAGAGGAAAATTATACTTCTCCTCTTCCTCATCTTCCAGTGGGGGGCAGGCTGTCCCACTTTCTAGATCAATGGGCTCTGATAACTTCAGACAAGTGGGTACTTTCGATTTTACGGAGGGGATTGGAACTTCAGTTTCTGGAACAGCCTCCTCTTTCTCCTGTTCCAATCAATCTGTCAGTGACAAAGGATTCTCAAAAGAATCAGTTGTTACAAAACGAAGTGAACATTCTGATTCAGAAGGGTGTATTGGAGGAGGTAAATCCTCCTTTTCATCTAGGGTTTTATTCCCGGCTGTTCTTGGTACCCAAGAAGAACGGGAAAATGAGACCGGTTCTAGATCTTTCTGTTCTCAATCAGTATCTGGTGGTCCCACATTTCAAAATGGAGACCAACAGGTCTATCAGGTCGACAATTCATTTAGGAACTTGGACAACCTCTCTAGATTTGATGGACGCCTATTTTCACATCCCTATTTCTCACAAGTTTCGTCATTTCCTGAGACTGGTGTGGGCAGACAAGGTTTACAGTTTCAAGGCTATGCCTTTTGGCCTGGCTATTGCACCCCTAGTTTTTACCAGGATTTTTCAGACGGTGGTGTCGTATCTTCATACTCGGGCAGTTCTCATTCATTCCTACCTAGACGATTCTCTCATCAAGAATCATTGCCGTTCTCTTTTGGAGGAACACACCAATTTGTCTATCCTTTTACTCCTGAGACTGGGTTTTTTGATTTCATGGGAAAAATCAGAGATAATTCCCAGTCAGAGTTTCAATTTCCTGGAAGAACATTTTCGGACAGATTTGGGTCTAGTGCTTCCTCCAGAAGAGAAGGTAGTCAAGGTATGTCAGTTAGTCAATGCTCTGACTCAGTTTTCATCTGTCCCAGCTCGTCAATTGCTTCAGCTGGTGGGTTTCTTGATTTCGATCATGGACGTCATTCCACTAGGACGTCTACACATTCGTCCAATCCAGTGGTATCTGATGGAGTTTTGGCATCCAATTTCTCAGTTGTGGGAGGCACCTGTTCCCATCCTTCCTCGGTTGTTACCTCATCTTCAATGGTGGCTTCAGGAAAAACATCTTCGGAAGGGAGTTTTGTTGGATCTTCCAGACCCCAGCCTAACTTTGTTCACAGATGCGAGTCTGATGGGTTGGGGAGTTTATCTGGAGGGCAGGACAGCATCAGGCCTTTGGTCAGGTGCTCAGTTGGAGGAACACATCAATCTTCTAGAGATGAGAGCTGTGTTTCTTTCTCTCCGTCAGTTTCAGGCTGTGATTCAGGGTCAGTCACTACTGGTTGCCACGGACAACTCCACAGTAGTGGCTTATCTTCAGAATCAAGGAGGGACCCATTCCTTTTCTCTGTATCATCTGAGCAAGGACATGCTTCTTCTGTGTCACAGTCTCAATATTTTTCTGTCAGTGAGACATGTTCCAGGCAGTCAAAATCTTCTGGCGGATGCTCTCTCCCGTTCCCGTGTTCCAGTGAACACAGAATGGGAAATTCATCCATCAGTGTTTCAGGAGATCATTCTTCGTTGGGATCGTCCTCATATAGATCTTTTTGCCACCAGTCTGAATCACAAATTGGAGACTTACGTTTCTCCCATTCCAGACGAGAAAGCTTGGGCAGTAGATGCTATGACCCTATCTTGGAAGGGAATGTTCAGTTACATGTTCCCTCCTTTTCGTCTTCTTCCAAAGATCTTGCACAAGATTCAGAGGGATCTTTGCAAGACCATTCTTATTGCTCCGGCTTGGTCAAGACAGTCTTGGTTCCCAGAACTACTACTTCTGTGTTGTGCGAAGCCCCTTTGTTTGCCTCTAAGAGAGGATCTACTGTCTCAATTCAAAGGAAGAAAACTGCATCAAGGTCTGGAGAATCTCCATCTGCACGCTTGGTTGTTGTCAGGGATTCCCTCAGAAAGGGAGGCTTTTCTGAGGGAGCAACCAAGCGTATCTCAGGATCAGTCAGACAATCTACAGGAGCAGTTTATGACTCCAAATGGTCTATCTTCTGTACTTGGTGTCTTTCGAAGCAGATTAATCCACTCTCTGTCACTGTACAACAGTTAGCGGATTTCTTCCTTTACCTTTTTGAGGAGAAAGGTTATTCTCCTTCTACTATAAAGGGATATAGATCTGCCATAGCCAGAACAATATCACTTTCAGGAGGCTCTGATTTTGGGGATAATGAGTTTTTGTCATTATTGATAAAAAAAACTTTTGCCTTAATAGACCTCGTCAAAGGCGTTTGGTTCCTTCTTGGGACTTAGGTTTAGTTTTGAAGGTTCTTCAGTTTTCACCTTTTGAACCTTTACATTCAGCCTCCTTCAAATTTGTATCTTATAAATGTTGTTTTCTGATAGCTTTGGCTACTGGTCGCAGAAGGAGTGAGATTCATGCTCTGTCAATTTCTGAGTCTTGTCTCCGCTTTGCATCTGATAAGTCTTCAGTTACTCTTCTCACTGATCCATCTTTTTTAGCAAAGAACCAGTTACCTGATAAAGGTTCTGGTATTATTACTATTCCTGCTTTACCTCCCACATCGGATAATCAGGTTTTGTGTCCAGTGAGAGCCTTGCTTGTTTACCTAGCTTCTTCAGCGAAATTAAGATCTGCTGGTTCTTCTAGGTTGTTTATTCCTATTAAAAAAGGAATTTCTGACATTTCTGCCAAAACCATTTCTACTTGGATTTGCAATACTGTCATTTTGGCCTATAAATCTGCTTCTTCTGAAGTTTTAGTTAAACATCAAGTTAAAGCACATGAAGTAAGAGCCTTAGCCTCTTCTTGGAACATTTTTAATTCCTCCTCTATGTCGGAAATCATGTCAGCTGGTTTTTGGAGGTCTGATAGTGCCTTTTATAACCATTATTTACGGTCCATGCCTCTTCATTGTGACAACCTCTATTCTTTAGGGCCTTTGGTTGCTGCTCAACAGGTTGTTTTTCCTCCTCCTAGTGATGGGGATTCAGCCCTTCGTTAAATTCTGTTATCTAAATTTATGAAGGTGAGGTATTTAATGTAATAAAAATTAAATTTTTAGAATTAAAATTTAGTTTTGTAAATTAAATACTCACCTTCATAAATCAGAGGTCCCTCCCTCCTCCCCTTCATCCCCCTTTTAGTGCCTAGCATTTTAAGGAATAAATGATGAAGGTTTAGGACACACAGGTGTCAGGTGGGAGAGGTTGTCACGGGGTCATGGTTTCTTTTTCTGGCTGGTTTCCGGTTGAATAATGCAGCGAGTGGACTGATATCTAAATTTATGAAGGTGAGTATTTAATTTACAAAACTAAATTTTAATTCTAAAAATTTAATATTTAAAGGGTAAATTATCCATCCTTTTTATAAATCAAGTAACTCGAGCTTATAGAACTTATATACATTCATAACTGTTGACTTTAAAGCATAAGAACTTTTAGTGTTGCTAGTTACTACTGTGTTTGGCAATCTGTAATGACGTCGTCTCAGATAACCATCTGACATGTATTTCCCTTATTCTCCTTATTTTCTTGGGAAGGACTTTTTAATATATATTAAGAAACTTCCTATTTTTACACACATTTAAACAATTTGGTGTTATCAACTTTGAATGCTGGAATACTATCCCTACGAAAAATCATTTTATTTTTACATTTTGCCGAAAGTAATAAAAGTACTGGGTGGTGTCATCGATTACCCAATAAGTTTAATCTTTGCATCATGTGATCGTGGTGCCCTCATTGCAAAAAAAAAGTGTGAAGCGCTAAATACAAAGTTTTTTTTGTCATCGGTACAAGGACATCAATGGTAAATATAATTCAACTTGCAGACATCTAATACGTTCAGGTATTTCACATCTACTTTTTATGGTTTTATTCTTTACAAACCGCAAAAATATGGGCATTCACCTCAAAAGCTAGTCAACCTCTAAACAGACTTATTCAGAAGAGATATAGTTACGTCAGGTCAATTAAAGATGGCATATTTTGTTATTAATATTGTTTCACTCATAGGGTCTTTGCATCGACAATAAACACATTTATCCTAAAACCAGTGTTGGCATGATACGGGTTATGCTCCTCTTAAATATGTTATGATACTAAGAGGAGGGATAGTACTTGATTTTCATATGATAAAGAAAATAATCAGTTAAATAGAAGTCTGGAGCTCACATGTCGGTAACTGCTAGTAGACCTTTGTTAATTAATGTATCATTGTCATTTTGCCTATTTCATTTTGTTACCTATTCTGACATCGGACACACACTATTTTCAAACTGAGTTTTACTATGCGCATTGGAGAGGGATGAGATCTCACTTAACATATTTAATCCCGCCGTTCTTTTACGCCTTTCCCAAGTCATGAGCCTCTGGCCTTACAGATTTTAAATTTTTGTTCATTTATATTTTTTGTTGTATAGTACGACGTCCATGATCAGTGAACTAGTACACATTTGTGTTTAGGGACAGCTGAAGCCCGACTCCGGGTGTTTTTTCTTGCTCTGTTGAAGTTGCATTGGTGGCCTTCGGCTGTTTTCTGCTCTTTGATTGAGTTGCTGTCTCTTTGACACTTTCCCTATTTCCATTCACATGATTATTTCAGAAAAAATGAATTGAAAACTTTCACGGGTTGTGACTGCTATATATTTTTTTTATTATTAATGCTTCATGATTCATGATGCATACTCACAAGTATCCATGTCCAATATTTGGAAACTTGGTGATCAAATTATGGTTCATTTCAAAGTAAAGTTGAATAGTTTAAGGAAAAAATATGTTTCATTGGACGAAAAGGGAACCTTTCAACAACAGTCAGAACGAAAACATGTTATGATATACATAGAAAACGGAAGAGGGATACGCCTCTATCAAACAATACAACGGTCTGCAAAAAAATATTTTTTTTCTTGTAAAGGTCCTATATTTGCTATTTGTCTAATTGAAGCGTGTTGGTCGGAGAAGCATCAAATAACAATTTTCTTTGGTCTGGAATGACAAAAGTCATGAGGCCACAAAACCACAAGAAGTTACGTGCATACGTCATATTAAAAGATTTACAAACCTTCGTACCTTATAAAAACAACAAACTTAACTTTTGAAGTGACATCACTACGTTTGTGCTGACGCTATTGGTTTTCCAAAACAACAAGAAAATGTTGAGAATACAAAACTGACTATTTTCTGAAAGTTTACAGAAATTTAAAAATAGTGTGTACTCGTCGTCAATCAAAAGATCAATATTGCTCAACATGGTTTAATTATAGTTCTGAAATTTCATGAAAAATTATCTCTCGGAAATCGTTGGAATGTTATCCAACTGTCATACTAGTACAATAAACTCATCATAGATACCAGGATTTAAATTTTATAATTGCAGCAGTGCGCGTTTCGTCTACGAAACGTGCACCAGTCAAGTGAGAGATTTGGCTAGCTATAAAACCAGGTTTAATCCACAATTTTTTACATGTGAAAATGCCTGTACCAAGTCAGGAATATGACATTTGTTATCCAATCATTTGTTATGTGCTATCCGTTTGAATTTTCCCCGGAGTTCTGCATTTTTATTATTTTACGTTTTGATACAGAGTGGAAAGTACTCTCAACTTAACAACCCCCTGCAATGGACAGATGGAATACATATAACTAATATAGGAGAATTCAAGAGTTATATATTTTTTTCTACATGTTGTCGCACACAAATGTTACAATCTTTTTATAGGCACGTAATTGTTCAAAGAGGGATAAAAAGAAGCAAAACAACATTTTAAAACGTTTATTTTTCGTCATAATGAGACTGTCTTTGGTTATTGTAGTTTTTTCGTATTGCAGGATTCTTAGTTTGTTATTTTTGTTCGTACCTGTTAACGGTAATATATATTCTGACACATTTATGTGGGTATAACTTTCTTTTTTTAAGTTTTCTCATTTTCTCCTGCCTTTTTTATTGTTCCTTTTGTTTGATATAGGTTTGTTGAATGTATCTTATAACTTTTGTTTAAATGAAAGCTTTCGATTAGTTACGATAAAGGCCATGGCGAAACGATTCAGAGCTTTAGATTTTTTATATTGAAATTTGTCAAAATCGGGACTGTCAAAGCTTACAACGAGAATTTTTTCAATTGTTTCGTCGATAAAAAGATGCCAGGCCAATTTATACTCTAATCTTTTGATGATGGAAGTAGAACTTCTAACGTCAGAATTATACATATCATTCGACTGAATAATAAGTACATATTTACATTTTCTGATATTTGATATAACATTTTCTTCGGTATGAGAACCAATTAAGTCATCTCGACAAGGACAGTATGTTCTTAAATTATGTTTTCTTAACATAGGTTCTAATGTCTGTAGTACGAATACCCTCACGTTGTCATTGTCGTCGTCAAACGAAAGGTATACGTCAAATTCCCACAAATTCGGATTCTGTCTTTTTCGTTTTGCAAATCTTCTTTTCAGAAGCAAAATGTTATAGACAAAAAATTGGCGATAGAAAACAATGATTCCCATAAACATAAAAAGAAGTAAACTTGGAAAGATAATTTTCGAAAATTTATCGGATTCCTCATCTTTACATCCTTTTATCTGACTAACCATGTCTTCTATAAATGCATTGTTGTAATTTGAACAAACCAAAGGATACATCTTTTTAGCCTTTTTGAATTTTCTCCACTCTCCAATCCATCTGATTTCACAGTCGCATATAATACCATTTGTTCCAAAACGAAACATATCTGGATGTAACTTCTGAATTGATTTTGGTAAGGTTTGTAAGTCATGATCATAAAGTGTGACAATAACTTCAGGATTATTACTCAAACTAGCTATATCAGAATTAATGATTTTCACAGGATTCTCAGTAAGGTCTAAAAGTGTGATTCTGTGAAAATAATCTTTAGCATTTAAAGATTGGACGTTGTTTCTGTTCATTTTCAAAGTTATGCCGTGCTTAGTGTCTGGTACCTTCTGTGGCAAATCAGTGCAAGACTGATTCGAGCAGTTTACTATTAATCGTTTTTGACTTGGTTGAGAAATGCACGTGCATTCACAAACGGATTCAATACTGTGACAGAAGTCCTTTATTTCACATGTCATCTGATCGATAAGGTTCTTATCTGAATACACAACGTTTATGCTAATATTTAATAAACTTATGGGTGTCTGACAATAATATTCAGAGAGTGATTTATTATAAAGTCTAATAATGTCAGAAAACGAAAATGCAAAAAACTCTACAAATTCACAATCACATATTAACCCGGATCCTGCTTTATAATCTGGTTAGTCTCAATGTCACCCATTGCACCTATTAGAACGTTTGGGGAAGGATTCATTCCGGAAAAGTCAACATCATTACATATTGTTCCTGTTTCAAGTTTATAGTTTAAGTTATTAGTAACTTCTACATCTTGCACTTTATTATTTCTATATATAACCTTGCACATTGTTTTGTTAGGAGCTACAATATTAGATGTATCAATTTCAAGAAACTCATTGGATTCAAAATTATAGCTGAGCACACCATAACTAGTCAAGATATTTAAATCCATTGTTTGAATGCGGTTGAATGATAAATCCAACACCCTCAGTTTGTCCATCCCAATAAAGCTATAATTGGAAAAATGCGTTATAATATTGTTTGCCATAATCAAAGAGTCAAGACTTAATAAACAATTCAAATTAACAATCTCCCTGAATTTGTTACTTGTGACATCTATCTTGACAATGTTAAACTCACAGTAATTCTCTGGAATTTTTTCCAGTTTTCCAGCTTCAAACTCAAAACGAAAATATGTAGAATTGTTCTCACTGAAAAGTTTTGTTCTTTGGAATTGCACATCAAATATTTCTAAATCAAGTTGGTGGTATGACGTATTTGTGAAGGATAATTCCCAAATAGGCTTTGCTTTACAAGCACAACAATGATTCGTTCTAATTGTTGTCGGTTCAGAAAAGCAATATTCCCGACACAAAAGATCTTTGACACCATCAGGACTCCAGTATCTGTATTCGCACAACAGAATCTGAGACAGAATAATTAAAAATGTTTTTGTTAAATCCATTTTTAAATTATAGGAAGTAATCTAACAAAGAGCAGCGATTAAATTCTATTTGTATACTGTACAACGATTGACCTTCGGATGATACGCTCCACTACTCAATAATAATGGAATAAATGATATCTCTTTTTTTTTTTATCAATATACCAGGTACAAATCACAAATCAATACTAAATGTATTTAAAAATCAAATGGACAAATCATTAAAAAAAATTGGTTGCTACCATGATCCACATACCACATAAGTAGCTAAAAATATTTGAATTACACGATTTAAGTTTCTTCAGATTGACGACCTAAATCTGATCCTCCTCAATATTGCAATACCAAGCAAATAACAGATGCTAATGTAAAAACTATGTTTACGTTTTTAGATTGGGGTTAAGACTATTCAGCAACATATTTTTTCCATAGGTGAAGGGTATTCAAATACAGATATAATATTTGCAAGCACAACATTTAGAAAAAGAAATTGTTCTTTGAAGATTTCTTTATATTTATAATTTGTAGCAATTGCCATCACTTCGATACCGTCGTCGTCGTCTGACATTTTTCAAACATCCTCTGAAACAATTTGTAGATTGTCCTGAATAATCCTTATGGTATCAAGAATAGCTGTACTTGCTAAACATAGACCTAAAAGATAGAAATTCAAACATTGTCTTTTATCTAGAAAACAACTTACAAAAACTTGTGAAGAGACCATTGTCGAGAACACTTCTCTTTTCGAAATATGTTAACTAATGAGCAAAAATGCTCAATGAATTTGAAACACAGTCCTAAAATACAAATGGATTGTGCCAGACAATGGATTAAACAAGAACAAGAAGACCTGGATACTCTTTTCGACACTCAGACTTGTTCTTTGTAGTTTTGTACTCTTTTGATGGTTTTATGTACTTTGTATCGAACTGATAAGTTAACATTTTTCAACTGATTTTTATTATTTGTTCTTATAAATTACATATATACCACTGTACCAGGACAGGGATTCTGTATGTGCACATCCCTAGTCAGGACCCTGTAATTAAGCGGTTGTCGTTTGTTGATGTATATCTTTTCTGTTAAACGTTTTTGTTATTCCTCTTAATTGTTTAACATTAGTCATTTGGTATTGCTCATTGTTGCAGGCTTAACGGTGACATGAAATTGTTAACCTTCATGTCATTTGGTCTCTGTTAGAGAATTGTCACATTGGCAATCATACATTATCTCCTGATGACTTCGATAAAATCAATGAAGTGTAAATTTAAAAAGAGTCCTTCCAAACATATTCACATTATTGGGTCTGCTAGGAGCACCTCGATAAATCTTTCCAAACTTTATACATCACAAGTTTATCAGCAATCAAAGCCAGGCTTCACAGTTGATGTGAAACTATATAATCTAGGGTGTCGTGAATCAGATTCAATTGGAGTAAAATATGCTGCTCGCTGTTATGATTCAATTTTTATTTTGATAGCAATTCCAATTTCAATCAATCAAACCAACTACATGAAAAATGCAAAAAAAAATATACCCACAACACTTCAGTTTTGTACATTTCATGAGCAGAAGATTATATAATAAAGTCAAATACGAACTTAAGACCCAATCAAAGTATCATATTTTACATAGATTTTAAGAAAATCAACCAAAAATTCACAAAAAAGACTAACTTTTGCAGATTTATCTCCCTTCCCAATGTTTATTTCTATATGAAATTGAAAATGCAAAATTTGAGTTTCCTCAAGTTAGATTTTTATGGGAATTTTTTCTGTGTATATTTGGAGCTTAATGCCATAGATTAGAACTAAAACAGTTTATGTTGCAATTAGTTTGAGGTTCAAACTTAGTTTGACTGGACTAATCTCTGTGTCAAGTTTTCTAATTTCAGGTCTTTTTAAGGTAATATAACTACTACGGGGCGAAATTGGTTTTTCTTTTCTTCAAAAGAAACATCTAGCGGATATTTAAAAAATATCAAAAAATATCTCCATAGACTGTTTCGTATGTATTTTCTCTTCTGTTAGACCGTAAAAAGAACAACTAGAGGCTCTAAGGAGCCTGTGTCGCTCAATTTGGTTTATGTGCATATTTCAATAAAGGACACTCCCCAATATTGTAGATGTGAATTGAATTCTTGACAAAAATCAAACTGGTATTGCTTATGAATAAGTCTATTGTGTTTCTCTCGATGATCATTGGTTTTTAATCAAAACATAAAAGAGGGTAAACAAAACCTCATTTAAGGACAATCCTAAACTAGAGGCTCTAAAGAGCCTGTGTCGCTCACCTGTATTTACTGATGCTTTGGAAATCATGTAAAGTAAGGTTAAATCATTATGTATAGTATAAGATATCATTAGATACTATGATAATATCAAAGATAATAGCGAAAAACTGCAAAATTTCCATAAAATTACTAACTCAGGAGCAGTAACCAAACAACTGGTTGTCGGATTTGTCTGAAAATTTCAGGGCAGATATATCTTCATCTTATGAACATTTTTGCCACCATTTAGATTTGCTCCAAATGCTTCAGTTTCAGAGATATAAATCAAAAACTGTAATTTACCATATGTACTATTTCTAGCCATGTCTGCCATCTAAGGCATCTTGGTTCATGGGCAGGGTCAACGGACACATTTTTTAAACTAGATACTCTTATGATGATTGTGGACAAGTTTGGTTACATTTTGACTTAGAAGTTTTAGAGGAGAAGATTTTTGTAAAAGATTACAAAAATTTGGAGTAGGTCCGGTAAGGGCCGATTTTGGCCTCAAATTTCAAGTTCATCTAACGAAAGATTTTGGACACTTTTTAAACACTTAAGTGTCTATTTCAATTCATTCAATAAGTTTTTGGGAAAGATTAAAAAGGCTCCAATTCAAGCTTAAATATAAAAAATCCATCTAATATGCCAAAAAACGTCACTTTTCAGATGGTATTTGTCAAAAATGAAAGTGGCCGCATCCGTTTTCATCCTCAATCTTTACATATGTTATGTAGTATCACCAAATACAACTAACATTTCAATATTATGAATGAACACGATTGCGGCCACTTTCATTTAAGACGGAAACCGTCTAAGATTTAAATAAAATGTTAAAATTGTGAAGATTTCAGTAATTTAGCATGACTTAATGATGCTAGTACCCGATATATGTACATTGTATTGTCAAAAACAGCCCATATTTATGTAGCAGAAGCATTCTACTTTCCAGTAAATATCTAAAAGATTACATTTTCACAATTTTGTAAAACTGCTATATTTTGGGGCCAAAAAGGGGTCTTACTGAACCTTCTCCTTTAAGAAAAATTGGTAAAACTGACTATGAAGGGCAATAACTCATGAAGGGGTCAACTGACCATTTTGTTCATTTGACTTATTTGTAGATCTTACTTTGCTGAACATTATTGTTGTTTACAGTTTATCTCTATCTATAATAATATTCAAGATAATAACCAAAAACGGCAAAATTTCCTTAAAACTACCGATTAAAGGGTAGCAACCCAACAACTGGTTGTCCGATTCATCTGACGATTTCAGGGCAGATAGATCTTGACTTGATAAACAATTTTAATCCATTTCAGATTTGCTCTAAATGCCTTGGTTTCAGAGATATAAGCCAAAATTTCCATTTTACCCCTTTGTTCTATTTTTAGCCATGGCGGCCACCTTGGTTGGTTGGCCGGGTCACCGGACACATTTTTTTAAACTAGATACCCCATTGATAATTGTGGCCAAGTTTGGTTTAATTTGGCCCAGAGGTTTTAGAGGAGAAGATTTTTGTAAAAGTTAACGACGACGGACGACGACGACGGACGCCGGACACAAAGTCACGGGCCAGGTGAGCTAAAAAAGAGTGACAGTCTACTGACAATATTGAAAAACAATTCACTTTTGTAGATCTTTCTGTGCTGATAAATTTTGGTAATATTTGTCATATAAGATAAAACGCAAAAAAAAAAATTGGTAAAAATCGTCATTAAAGGTCAATAACTCCTATAAAGAGTCGTCAAAATATGTCCTCCACAGTGTAAACATCTATTATAATTATGACCATATCAATGATAATCCATGTCAACACAGAAGTGCTGACTATTGTGCTTGTAATACCTTCGCGGAATAAAAACTCTACCAGCAGTGACATCGACCCAGTGGTTGAAAATAAACTCATTAAAGATACCAGGAATGAAATTTTATATTTGCGCCAGACGCGCGTTTCGTCTACAAAAGACTCATCAGTGACGCTCGAATAAAAAATGTTAAAGGCCAAATAAAGTACGAAGTCGAAGAGCATAGGGTACGTTATATATTTCTTTTCAACCTCTCGGGGATTTAAAGAATATTTGGTAAGGAATAAGTTTTAAAATTGTATCCCTTTTTTAAGTTATTTAAGTCCGGAAATGTACGCATTCGTAAAACAACACATAAATTAGTCAACCCCCCTTTGTTGTCCAATCTTTATATTAAACTGATTGATAACCAATCTTATTTTATCATTCTTCTATATATTGCATATATTAATGTGAGATTTATATTGGATATTTTGAAAATCTTTCCATGCATCATAATATTCTTCTTTTCAAAGCGGACTTTTAAGCTTTTTATAACGACCGTTAAATAGCATTTCCTCAACACGTTTATTTTCAAAATAGTTTCAAATAATTTGTATAAATTCTTTTAATCCAGGTTAATCTTAAACCTTTTACGTTTCAATATTTAGCATTTTTACACCCTCTTGCACACTGTTGTTTGTATAAAGTTTCTTTTTCTCACTTTATATGTCTTTAGCAATATATCTGCCATTGGCGATTGCCAAATAAAATTGATCACGAGATGTAACAAAATGGATCTTAATATAAATTTAATTCTTAACAGAAACAATAAACGTGTGGCCAAGATGTTATGCCACAAACACAAGGTGTCAATATTTTTTTTGTACACCAGATCTAGATTTCGACAATATATGTCTCTTCAGTGATGTTAGGGATCGAAACGATATTTGGAAGGCCATATAATTTACCCTCAATTTCAGATAGACTCTTGAATTTTAGGAGTCAATATAGGATGAGCGGATCATATAAACCGGAGGGAAAATATGATACAAGCCCAAACGAAAAAAATATAAACGAGTCTAAATTGAAAACTACGTTCAAACCTATGATTGCGTTGGATAAAAACCGCAATTTTTAAACGTGTGCATGTAAAACAAATTTCGTTGTAGAAGGGTCTAAATTAAGTACAAACAAAATTTTCCAAAAGACCAAAAAAGTGAAAAAGTATATTTAAACAAAACGCATTTGACTAACAGGTCGAACAACTGATGTTCTTAAACCTTGCTGACTGTCTTTGGCGATTGCCAAATTTTAGACGAGTTGTATATGTTTACACCTTATACATTATATATCATTATTGTTAAAACTTTTGTCACCGAAGAAGGCCATTTGTTGAGCCGAAATATTTGCAATTATTGTATAATTTATATCATCTGTTCAGTTTTTCCATCTTTGTGCAATGATATTCAACACTTTTTAGTGTTTTGTTTTCCATCTATTTATCTGTATTGTTACACAATCTTTCAGACTAATATATATATATAATAGACTCTATATATATATATATCCTTTCATGATTCTCATGATCATATATCCTATAGATATTATTAATTTATGGTGCCAGATCTTGTCATTATCATGTGTTAATGTTTTTGAATTGCATGAGGCGGTGCGTTTCTCAGACAGAGTTCGTGTTGCTTAGTCTTTAATTTTTTATATTGTGTCTTGTGTGCTATTATTTGTCTGTTTGTCTTTTTCTCTTTTAGCCATGGCGTTGTCAATTTATTTTCAATCTATGAGTTTGACTGTCCCTTTGGTATCTTTCAACCCTCCTTAATGACACTAAATCCGTTGAATATGTAATAATTGATACTTTACCATATGAAGACATATTTTATCTGTACGTTGTCATTTGCTTTTAACTAGATTTGAGTACATTTAGGATTGATGTTCATAGTTCGCTTTAATGTTGTGATGTAACAAGTTTACCTATAATACAGCGATCACATCATTTATGTACATGTTATATCTGTCATAATTGTTTTTGAATTGTCACTATCAGGTGCCTTGCGGAAAATCTTTAAAGTTATATATATTTTTTATACGTGAACATAATACTCTGTGGAGTTCAAAATTAATCTTATGCATAATAGATAAAAGCATACTAAGACAGAGAGGGTTTTTGTTTATAGTTAGTTGTATTGTACTTGATTAAAGTTGGAGAAATTCACGAGAAGAATGGTTACGTTTCTTAATTCTTATGAATATAGGTGTTATGTCAATATCATTGTATAGTTGATAAAAAAAAAAGAGGGATAAAATCGTGCACAGAAGACTTAGTTTATGATATATACATGCATTAGTTTAAGAATTGGATAAACATTATTTTTCACCAGTCACTCGTTTCATATGACTTTAACATAATTTAATATGTAATACGCATTTAGACCAAAATAAAAGAAAATGTTTATCAGGTTGTTAACTACCATATAAAAAAAGAAGATGTGGTATGATTGCCAATGAAACAACTATCCACAAAAGACCAAAATGACACAGACATTAACACATATAGGTCACCGTACGGCCTTCAACAATGAGCAAAGCCCGTACCGCATAGTCAGCTATAATAGGCCCCGATAAGACAATGAAAAACAATTCAAATGACAAAACTAACGGCCTTATTTATGTAAAAAAATTAACGAAAAACAAATATGTAACACATAAACAAATATGTAACACATAAACAAACCATGTTATGTGAAAAGTTATAGAAAAATAAATAATAGCAAAAAATGCCTTAACATTTTAATCTTACTTTATATCCAGTTCTCATTTATATTGACATATCAGTGAAAATTTATCGATGCATCTGATCTCGCTACCTTCTTGATTTATATTGATATAAATGTGTGTTCAAATGGTTCTACAATTTTCCCATCTTTAAATAGATTATAAAACAAATATAAAGAAACGCCATAAAGAAATTCAGTTAGATTAAACTATATTGAATTCTTACACATGTTACAATATTACATTTATTTTATTTAATATGTTATTAGCTGACAATTTTTCTAGTTACAGTAAATCCCAAAATGAGATTCGAACGTTTGCGATTTTCTTAAAGTCCAGATCATTTTACTTGAATTCAAAATATTTTTTTTTAAATTATAGAATTCCGATGCAATGTTTTGTACAGTGATAAAGATTCCAGATAACGTCAACTACATATAAAATGATAATAAGATGAAATTCTCCAAACAACAATATTCGAACACAGTTTAATATGGTTACACACTTGAAAAATGTCATCCATTCTCTTGCATCTTCGTATTTGACGGATTTTCCGAATAATTTTAATAAGGAAATTATCAAATGAGCTATCATCACAATTTGCAGAAACATTTCCATGGATTGACATGTAGAAGCATCATTCCTGTCTGTAGTTTCAGTAACTTTAAATACCAAGATATCGCAAAAATATCCAAGAAAGATTCGTATAAAGTACCGGTATCCAAAGGTATGAACACTTGATAGTCCAAGTTTAGAGACTCCTTTCATAACATAATCTTCGATAACATCGTTCTCTCTTTTCTGAGAATTCTTCCCGTCTGTTTTCTTGCCATTTGTTACTTGCGTCTTGTCATTTGTTACTTGCTTTTTGCCATTTGTTTCTTGCTTCTTGTCATTTGTTACTTGCTTCTTGCCATTTTTCACTTGCCCATTTGCTTGGTTTGGCTTAATCTCTGATGATTTAGGCTTTTTACCAATAGACCTCTTTCCCATCTTTTCAAAAAGGATATTTGTCTTTCCGATTGTAGTTTTTTATATACCAAAATTGTTGCATAATTTTTAAAATTAAATTGGAATTTTCCTTATTCAATTACTGGTAGTTCCAAATTAAAAGTTGCATAAATATTAAATATAACTTGTATTTATTATTCTTAGTTAGTTGGAATATTTTTTTATCTACACATGAATTCACATATTGATTCATTTTCGAATTTGAAAAGTATTTTTTAACGTTCTTAAAATAATTTCAAGTGACGTTACGTCTTTAAATAATTACAAGTCAATTATTCTTACCATAGATTTTTTAAAAATCGTATTTTTTTATAACCATAATAGTTAAATATAACTTCAATACCTTCACGACTCATTGGCTATTAATATAGCTGGTAAAAATATACTTCCTTTATAAAGTCATAAGTAATAAAGAGACTATGTCAGGGAGCATTGAGCCTTGAATGGAATGTCATTTTGTTTTGTATAAAATTGGAATTAAACAAATTGTATCTCATAAGATGCTTGCCAAAATATAACCTAAAACATAGTAAATACATTTTACAAAGTTGAATAGGTAATCAACACTGTAAATTAAAAGTAAAATAACAAAAATATCGAACTCCAAGGGAAATTCGAAACGGAAAGTCCCTTATAAATTGGCAAATCAAAAGTTCAAACACAAGTTGTTTTTATACGGCTGTATAATTGCACGGCTATGTCGCCGTCAGCGTCGTCGGATTTTTTTTTTTTGTATAAGTGTATAGACCTCTTTGACATTATACCACAAGGTTTTATGCCACAAAATTAAAGTTCAGATTGTGGTGTATTTTTAATTGTTCCATCCGTGAAGGAATTATTAATAAACGACTAAAACAAGGATGGACTTTCTGGTTTCCGGACAATAGCTTGAGTATAAGTCAATGGATCTCTATGAAATTGTACCACAAGGAGATATACCAAAACAGCAAGGATAAGGTTGATTTGGTGGGTTATCGCCGTTTAGGAATTAAGGTCTAAATTCAACCCTTTTTTTTTTTTTTTAGCTCACCTGACCTGAAAGGTCAAATGAGCTTTTCTTATCACTTGGCGTCTGTCGCCCGTCGTCGTCGTCTGTTAACTTTTACAAAAATCTTCTCCTCTGAAACTACCGGGCCAAATAAACTTGGCCACAATCATCACTCGGGTATTTAATTTAAAAATTGTGTCCGATGACCCACCCTGCCAACAAAGATGGCCGCCATGGCTAAAAATAGAACATAGGGGTAAAATGCAGTTTTTGGCTAATATCTCTGAAACTAAAGCAATTAGAGCAAATCTGACATGGGTTAAAAATGTTTATCAGGTTAAGGTCTATCTGCCGTGAAATTTTAAGATGATTCCGACAACCCATTGTTGGGTTGCTGTCCCTGAATTGGTGATTTTTTAGTTTTTGGTTATTATCTTGAATATTATTATAGATAGAGGTAAACTGTAAACAGCAATAATGTTCAGCAAAGCAAGATCTACAAAAGAGTAAACTTTAGTAGCAACTTCACCTGCATATGGAATATACATTTCCCAACTTATTCGGTATTCAAGAGCTTGCAGCTCCTACTCAGACTTTGTAAAACGTCACCAATGTCTGAGCAGAAAGTTGATGAACCAGGAGTATAACAGTCTCCGGGACAAGTTTGCAATTCCGCTGAGTGCAAAAGTTGTCACCTTTATTTTTGGAGTTAAGTCAAAACAAAGTTGATAACTTGGTTGGTATTGGTTCCCTGATATTTGTCCTAAAATTTTTTGGATCTAGCACCACTGTTGAAAAAGTTATGCCCCTTTTTTCAACAATTTCCTCAGAGGAAAAGTACTTTTCCTCAAGGGAAATCAAATTTCCCTGAAGGAAAAAGATTTTTCCTCAAGGGAAATTGTTTTTTCCTCAAGGGAAAAAGATTTCCCTTAGGGAATTTGCTGCATAATTATTTCCTTTGAGGAAATTCTATTTCCTTAGAGGAAATTCTTTTTCCTTAGAGGAAATTCTTTTTCCTTTGAGGAAATTTGCAGCTTCAAATTTTCCTTGGAGGAAATACTTTTTCCTGTGAGGAAATTTGTAGCTTCAAATTTTCCTTGGAGGAAATACTTTTTCCTGTGAGGAAATTTTTGACAAACACTTTTCCTTGGAGGAAAATTCAAGACAACAAATTTCCTCTAGGGAAATCATTGTTCTTCAAATTTCCTCTAAGGAAATTTCTGAAGATCAAATTTCCCTTAAGGAAATGTTTTCCCTTATTTTTACTTGTTGAACATTTCTTCACTACACCATGTATACAAACAGTATGAATATAATTATTACAAGACTGTATAATTGATGCAAATGATATTTAAAACTTTAATAAATGTTTGACTCAATATTTTAATGACATTGAAAATAATACAGTCTGACTGTTTAGATCTAGGTATTGTTTATACTTTTTTTTATAAATTTAACTTTGATTTATAATTTTTTTTGGAGCAAATGCTTCTATTTTCTTTGTAATTGTTTCAATGCGATACATTAATAAGCAACCAATTTGAATGTCATACCATTTGTGGTGTTCTAAAGAATTTGTTTATATATTTGCAGATTAAATAATAAAATAAACACTTTTCGTGTTATTTTAAATTAGAATTTCTTCTGTTTCAGCTTGTGTACAGTTATTCAATCCACTACGTAAGAATTCAGTGAATACATTATTCCATTCACTAAACAATTCCCTTCAATTCTAAGAGAAATCATTTTTGCAAATTGTTCTTCAATGATCTTCTTCTGTATATTTGATATGAGGGAGCGATGTAAATGAGTGGATAAAACTGGTGTTCCTTTTTTCAACAACAAAATAGTATTTGTTCAGCATTCTCCTTTCTTTTGATTAAGATATGTTGTTGCTTTTATGCAATAGTGTTTTTGTGTATCTATGATAGAACATTTTGTTTATGGTCATTATCATGTGATAATGTTGAAATTTCCTATTTCTTTTTTGCAGGAAAGCACACATTCCATTTCAAATTAATCCAATTATGCACTATGTAAATAAATTTCAACTATAAGTTTCCTCTTCAGTAATGACCTATTGATCATGAAAACCAAGATGTCTGATCACCTATAAATACACAAAATAAACAAATAAAATGTTATAAATGGAGAGAGAAACAGCAATAAATGTTTTTCATGTGTATCTTTCCTTATTAAAATACATTAAGTAAACTTGAACTCGAGAAAAAATAAATAACTGCGATGTAGACTAGAAAGTATAAAATGCCAAATAAAGTATTCACGAAAAATTAGTTGATTTACAGAAGTCAAGTCCGTGTTTGCAGGAAATTTACATCATTGGTTGTCTGGTGGAGAGTTGTCTTATTGGCAATCATACCACATCTTATTTTTATATAACCTTGCCATATTCCTATTGTGCCTGTCCAAAGTTCAGAGCCTGTAGCTTTTGTCAGTTTAGTCTGACACTAAAATTTAGTGGTTGTTGTTGTTGTTGTTTCATACCGGTCATATTTATTTTTTGTAATTTATTTTGTTATAAACTAGGCAATTACCATGATTAGTTTTACAGTTTGGATTGTTTCAATGTTTCATCTTTAGGTCTTTTATAGCTGCCTACTTTGACTATAGTATAGGGTATGGATTTTCTCATTATTGAAGGTCGTAACAGGCCTACAATTGCTTTCTCAAAGCCATGATAGTTTTCATATTTAACAATATTTAATATACCACATCTTTTAATTTTTATAGTAATCATGATACTAGTAATCATCTTTCAAGTTCAATAACTTTTTTAACATTAAAAGGTGCCTTACCATTTAGGTTTAGTTGGCTTCTGCAAATTTTACATTGCCTATCATTTCTGCTGTATATAATTTCTCTGTATCTTCTATAGTTCTTGTCCTGTACATAAAAGAGTAAAAGTTGAATGACATCTTGCATCAATATTTTTTTCTGTTTAATGTACATTATGTATATTAATGTGTGTTTAATAAAAATCTAAACCATGAGTGCTTGATAAGCTTCTTGCCCTTATAGCTGGTCTTTAAGCTTTAAATGAATTTTAATGATCGACTAAAAAACTATGAGCACTGCGCAAATAAGACCCCTGCCCTCCAAAAAAACAAAAAAACATGCACAAACAGTGGTATTTATTGACATAAAACATGTATATAATTTGGCTCCATTTATAGATATATATCTCAAGTGACTATAAGTTTAAGGCTGTGATTTTTTTAACAAATCCATAAATTTCTAAAACCTTTCAAAGTTTTTGAAAATGGACAATTTTAAAATAACTTTGCAACAACTAAAGTTCCTTAACTCTGCATCTTATAAAAAAATATACATGATAAATAGGGAATGATACTCCAGCTTGCATATTATTCAAAGTTTTAAAGGAACATAACTGAAGAACGGTAAAAGTTTTACTACCAAAATTTGAAATTGATCTGATTAAAATTGTGATAAAAAGTATTTTTTTAAAGTTTAATAAAATTTGATTGAGGGAAACTTAAGTTAGAAGGCCGAAACATTTTTTTCCATTTTTAAAGAACATAACTATAGAATTTAGTAAAAAGAGACACTACCAAAATTCAAACTTAATCTGTATTTTGTGATGATAAGCATTGTGTATTGATTTCATAACATTTGGTTGAGACAAACTAAATTTTAGAGAACAGGAAACCAAAAATTCAGCATATTTTCCCCATTTCTAAAGGGGCATAACTCTGATACTCTAGTACAGTAACACTGACATCACCAAAATTCAAACTTGATATGAGAATTGTGATAACAAGCTTTTGTAAAAGTTTAATTGAATTTGGTTGAGGCAAACTAAAGTACTGTAAGAGAACAAAAAACAACTTTGGGACAGACGGACAAACGATCTGACAAGTGTTAAACATTATGCCCCCTCCACTTTGGGTCATAACAATAAAAAGGGAGTTTGTCAAGATATAAAAACAATTCACCAAAGTTTCATAAAAATTTGTGAAAGCATTCTTGAGACTATCCTAATCCCAAGTCATGATAGTACAATGACATAAATCAGATTTTTTTTTAAATTAAAAGGAAAATTATCATGTTTATGTGATACAAAAATAATTCACCAAGTTTCATGAAAATTGCTCAAAGCATTATTAATAGTATACGTACTGGAAAAATCCCCCCTTTTATGAATAAAATTCCTAACTTTAAATTAAAAATTTTAAATCCCTAAAAATTAAAAAGGAGCTTAATTATCATGATTATATCAATAGATAATTCACCAAAGTATTATGAAAGTTTTATGATTAATGTATTCTAATTCCAAGACTATCTAAGACATGGTTTGTTTGAATTAAAAAAGTTGGAATAAAGTACCTGCTAGAATTCAGGAGAATTAGACCAAATCAGGCTATCTTCTAGATTATCAGTCAATTGACTGTAGGCGAGTGATATGATAGCCAAATTCACATTTTTAATGCACCTACCTAACACACGGCTAAATTATATATCACTGGAAAGCTAAGAATGTGTACTTTCTAAATATCCCGGTCGTCAAAAGAAATTATGGTGCATTTTTTTTTAAATCGAGGTCAAAGGTCATGGGTGCAATTTTAATTCAGGGATACTTCCAGTAGAAAAATCGAGTCAAAACAAATGCAAAAACGAAATATTTTTATAGGAATGCTGTATTACTGTTGGGAAAATATATTTCTATCATAGTATTAACTAATTTTGGTTGATTTTAACGGTAACGCATGTTACGTAACGTTTTCTCTCGGAGTCTTTGAAAATCAACCATTAAGTCATACAAATGTATCTGTAGTCGCCCTTGCATTATCTTAATCTTATAATACCTCCATATCATTTGATTGCACGTATATACAAACATATATCTGCAAATTTGATATAAATAATAAGAAACAATATATTTGAAGCAAGGGGAAAATATAACATATGACGTATTTTGAATTGTTCAGAAAAGTCCCATGATGAGCTGTACTTTAAAATTGAGGAAGCCTATGGTCTCATGTTAGTTTGAAAGCCTACCAACCGCTTCAAGATCAGACAACCATAGGGCAGTTTTTTTATTATTGTTATGCAATATGTTGAGTCTGGATCATTTCATTTACATCACTAAATGAGACCAGACTCAAGCTAGCTAAATCAGATATGATAAGAGTACTAACTAACATTACTAAAATGAGTAAAGTGCTACTAGTATATTTATATCAACAAATTGACAATTTTAATATAAAACATCACATGGAAAATATTATCACTCATTGTACGTCAAACTGTGTTTGATTTTACTTTAGTCGGCCGCCGTGCATCTTGAGATATCTAATTAATCAAACCACACTTGACAAAGTAGTTTGTACTTTTTTTTAAATTACGCTAGTGATGACGTTCGGCTACTTTGTCACTAAGTATTACTTATTTATATCTTGTTTCACGGCTTCAAACGGAGGACAAGGTTATCCTAATATTGAACCTTTTATTTGGCTTTCTTATGTTAAAATCCCGTTAGCGTATAACCTTAATGATCAAAACGTCGGACCCTTAAGTTGTCGGAATATTGCGATATCGGAATATTATAGCTTCATTTTAACTTGTAATCTCATCATTCTTATCGGTCAACATATCCATACAAAGACAACTTCCTTGGCATGGGCATATATCAGAACAGCAGAGGTTTTGCTCAAAGCGGACACAAGATCTAATATATACAGATTGAATTAATTTTTGGGAATGTACATGAGGGATTTGTCAAAGAGACACCAACCCGTTCAAAAAGCAGGCAACGACCGAAGACCACCAATGGGTCATCAATGCAGCAAGAAACTCACAAACCCGGAGGTGTTCTTCAGCTGGCCCCTAAACAAAAATGTACTAGTCTAGTTTGAAATGATAATGGACATCATACTAAGCTTCGAAATATACTCAAGAAATTAAAATAAAAAATCATACAAAACTAAGAAAGTCCAGAGGCTCCTGACTTGGGACAGGCGCAAAATTGCGGCGGGTTTAACATGTTTTTGGAAATATCAACCCTCCCCGATACCTAAACTAATGCGTAAACAGATCAAACCATGTAGAAAGTTGGATGACATCATACCGGACCGATGTTGCCTTTTAGCCAACCAAAGTCATACGGAGAACTTTTATTGTATCTGTAGTTACATGTAGGTCGACATTGTCTTGGATAAAATTTTGACCCCCAGAAGAAAAATAATGCCATGTAGAATGTATGCCCCATTTTCAATTTTTCTAATCTCCTGATCAGTCAAACTTGTTAATAGTTATCAAAGAGGTGTGTCCATAAATACGGTGCATTTGTAATGATAAACCTAAATGAAAAAGATTTTAAAAAAATATTTATAGATTATATACATTCTACTAAAGCCATACATCTAAGAACTTTGTCAATAGGAATATCGTACGCTTTATTAACTGCCGCAGATGCGTCATCATCCAAAAGACAATACAGAAATGTTTTTAAAGCAGGTGGCATAATTGCAATTGAATAATCCAGTGAAATTTTTTTAGATAATGGATATTCATCTGATTGGGTTACAATTTTACCCTATATTTGCTTCCGTAAAATACTAGTAGCTGCATAAAGTGCTTGCAACCAGTTTCGCAGTCACTGCTCAGATCTTTAAATTTGACAGACTGTATATCACAGTCATTTTAAACGGGTAATTTTCCGTCATAACGGCATAAGACAAAATTATAGAGCTACTGTATACAATATTGGATGTACATTGGCCTTGTTGAGGCTGTATACATGTAACTATAAATTGACCATATATTTTTAGTTTTTGTTGAAGCTGATAATATGTTTTGTAGTTTTCTCGGTGGCGATCCTCAGGCAGTAATTAAAACCCGGTTGACTGATCAAGTAATTAAAGTTGTTAACCAGAATACTTCCTTATGTACAGGCACGTCATCTTTCATCGTCGAAATGTTAGTAAAAGCTGTTTTATGTTCAGAATTACATAGCTCTTTACTTTCTGATTTCAAATTTTGTAGCAAATATTTAGCGATGCAAGCTCAATGGTATAAAGATTTAATAATAAAATTATCATGAGTTATTTTGTAAATCAGATCATTGTAGGAGATATATGTAGTAACACTCAATACAGCTTGAGTTTGCTCCTTAGAGGATACCTCATGAAGTTGTGTAACTTGCTTATAGGCTTTATACATTTGCAAAACAGAAGATGATAGGTTATGCTTACTTTTGAAATATTTATAGCAACTCTTATGATATTTGTATTTTCAAATGGGATGCTTTCATTTTTTTCATATTCATCGACCAGTCTTCTGTAAACTCCATCTTTTCGTTTTCCCACTGCGGCAATACAACTGTATCTTCATTTAAGTGTTTAACTACATAGTTTCTATGTAGTCATGGTAGTAAATACATGACAGACTATGCATCTGTGTCAATCAATGGATAGTTTTTGATTAGTTTTTACTTTTTAGCATAGAAAGGGTTTCATCGTGAACTGGACTGTGAAAATTTGACACGACTCGGAAGATTTTCTACAATTTTCCGATACGATTCCTTATTTAGAAAGGGGTGAGTTCTACAGAACTCAAAAACTATGTTTTACTTTGATTTGATCTTAATTTCGGACGATATTATATCTATTTAAGCTACACTGAAGTTAGAGATAGAAATAGAACCGTTTAAATATGATTTATCGTACTCTAATAGTACTATTAAGTACACGGAAATCGACTAATATATTCAGTAAAAAAACGATAACGAAATAGATAAGGGATTCCGGAAACTATAGTGATTTTACCCAACATCATAAAATAACAGAAATTCGTGATTTTAAGAAATGTTGAGATAAAGTGTCTTGATCTTGAATGAAAAAACGATAACTGATGAGTAATTTGTTGTGTTCTAAAACGGATAGAGTGCAAAAGCATTTAATAAAAATTTAATTGTATATCCGAAAAGGTCAGGATTATGAAAATTTTCGTACAAAATGTCAAATATTTAGAAGGAATGCAAAAGCATGCGGACTTACAGTTGTAAATATTGTTTTTCATTATTTAAGAATCTAATTCACTTAATTATTCTGTCTAAAAGAAAAGATACGACTACTTTCCTTTGCTTGAAAAACATGTCGTAATTTTATAATTTTCAACTAATTTCTGAAATAAACGTCAATTTTACAAAAACTGCACCGTACGATTTTGTGACGACCGGGCAAAAATCAAAGTTAAATCATTATTCTTTCATTTAAAAAAGAAATTAGCCGTGTGTTAGGTGGGTGCATTAAAGTCCTTAACTAGACGTCTTTTTCAAATATTACACTCGCCTACTGTACATAGAAAAGGAATTTTCTTTTTTCTTTTTTCTTATTTAGCTATTTGTTATCTCTGTCCTTAATATATATACTGAACTAAGCCATTTTTTCACATATTTTTTTTGTTTTTTCTCTCTTGTGACTTGTTATTTAACATAACAAAAAAAACCAAAGGCAATGAAAGAGAAACTGACAATGCCAAGGCAAAACATAAGATGCAGAAAAGAAAAACAAAACAAAACACTAAGCAACACCAACATCACCAAAAAACTAGTGTTGAATTCATGTGCTCAGTCAGTCAGTGAGAGTTCGCAGATCCTGACCTACTATATCTATGCTTAAAAACCTAAAAATCATATAGTTCTTAACATATTTTGTAAATTTATACTTGATTAAAATGTTGTCATAAATAGCATAGACACCTCTGAGTTTTGAGAACCACATGTGTTAATTGTGCGAGTATAATCATTGATAATCATGCACAAGATTGACTTTTAAAAGCCTATATATTGAAATTTTCTGAAAATATTGCATGCATTTATTAATATGACCAATTTCAAGAAATGCACAAAGATGTGAGATGATTTAGATAATTGTAATTTCAGGAATTTACAGTAAAGGCTTTTATCCTCACTGCATTTTGCACTTTTCCTAATTCAGGAGCCAGAAGTTATGGCCTTTGTGACCTTTGTATGATTTTTATTTTAGTTTCTTTTTTTTATATTGAAGAGTTTAGTATGACGTCCATTATCACTCAACTAGTATACATTTTTGTTTAATGGCAAGCTAAAGCATGCCTCACAGGCACGGATCCAGGGGGGGGGGGGGGCTGAAGGTTGGACATGTTGGAACCCCCCTTTCTTTATTGGACGATCAATGCATTTGAATGGGGACATGTAGTTGGACACCCCCCCCCCCCCCCCCCCCCCAAAAAAAAAATTGTCCTGGGTTAGGAACCCCTCCTTTATATGACTAGATCCACCCCAGTCTCAGGTTGCGGGATTTTCTCGTTGCAATGAAGACCCATCGGTGACCTATGGCTGTTATCTGCTCTTTGGTCATGTTGTTATCTCTTTGATACATTCCCCATTTCCATTTCCATTTTCTTTTCGGTTCTATTATAAATATTAGAAACGAGTTTGGCGCCTTTACAAAAATATAATTGTCTGTGCTGATAGGGGAGTATGTGTGCATACCAATATTTAAATTTTCTAGGCCTTCTTTTTGAATATTTTGTGCATTTCTTGGTAAAATACTGTCAGACCTCGAGTGCTGTTGTTTTACAAAAACGGTCAAGTAATGTAGGGGAAAGAAACTAACTAAAAAGACCAAAATAAGCCACAACTAATGGGGGTCTCATTGGGGGTTCTGTTCACGGATCCCGCTTAGTTACTACTTATTTTTTTAGATTCTCGCATGATGCCATCCCGCGTACACTATGTAAGTGAACAATTCTGCTATTTTTGTAATTTCTCATGTCCCGCTAAACTTCATTTCGCGTTTTCACGGCACAATAATTTGAGGGAGGATAGGACCTTTATCGGGACTGCGGGATCGGGTGTTTTTAAGCTCTGGATTTCGGGATTGACCCTTTCGGGATACGATAATTCTTTTTTCGAATTTCGGGACCTCTGGATTTCGTGTTTTTTTAAGCCCGGGATTTCGGGATTTCGTGTTTTTAAGCTCGGGATTTCGGGATCAGTACCCCTCCTACCCTCCCTCATAATTTGACTTTCATGTGTCACGTTTACAAAAAATACGCCTCGACAATCCCGAGTCCCGCTCAGACCCCCCTTATAGGTACATAATGAATAGTTTACTATGTAGTCAGTAGTCGGGTCAAATACACATGTATACACTTTTAGACGACCTTAGATTCATTTCACAGCGAAAATACTCATTAATATTGAACATTTTAGATCACTTTACATTTAGATTTTATAACTTTTAAAATAAAGACCATATAGATTTAAGATCATTTAATCGAAAGATTATAATTTGTCAATGCGCAACTGTAACCAGGTACTGCATTTTTTTTTTGCATGCGTTAAGTTAAAAGTGCCGGTAATAGAAAAGCAAGTTAAACTTCTCATCTGGACTTTTTAATAAGTCTGTATACCGGACCTCTTCTCTATTTTGGGATTGAAAAAAAATCTAAAGTTAAAAATGCGGTTTTGAGCCTATTTCTTCTTTTTAATTGGGTAACACGTTAAGCCATTAGTGACACTAATATGGTATATTACCAATAATAAGGCCATATATTTCGGTGTGTAGAAATACCGCAAAAGACTTCTTAGTGCACTAAGAAGAAAGTTTTTGCATTAAGGACACTAAAACGATGTTTTAAGATCACAGCGAACATGAATTTTAGAGGATATGATTAAATACCTCAAATCTATAAAGTTAGGTATCAATAGATTTTGTAATTTTGAAGTTAAATGACTTTTTAATCAACGCCTGCCACTCGCCACGTGACCAACGGTTTATTGCAGATTCCCGAATCATCATGTTCAATCAACCTAATCCAATAAACAATTGTCTTTTGATCGTTACTTATTGATTAATCAATGGTTGTTAACCTAACGGTTTAGCGTGGTATAAATTCAAGTTTATGAAAGAAAAATAAAAAATAAATTTTGTGTTTTAAAACTTTGCCTTTGTTATATATATTTAGTTTTTAAGGAAATTGCTATGCAAGCTTTTTTTTTATTTAAAGAACCCTATTTTGAGATAAAAATTGAGAAACAAATGCTTTTGATATTTCATTTCCTTACTAACAACACAAGAGTTTACATACTATCATTATTCCTTGAAAGACATTTGAGAGTATGTGGTGTCCATGGGGTTCTTCAAAATCCGATTACAGAAGTAACATATAGAAAAACTCCAAGAGGTAAATTATATTACGTTTTAAAAAGAGAATTATAGAATAAATCATAACTGTCTTCTATGAACGATAACTTTAAACTGGTGTCAATGCTTTTTTTTAACAATTCATCTTTATTTCAACAATTGAAGATGAATACCATTTTATTTTATAATGTAATAAGCACTATGGGCAGGCGCGGATCCAGAGCTTGAAGTGGGGGTTTGGGGGAGGGGTTATGTGAGAAATGTTTAAACACTAGAGAAGTTTTCATGTTATACCAAACCATATGTTTTTCAATAAATAGCACACTTTTTGTTCATCCGGCATATGGTTACTCTAAATAAAATTTTAAGTATTAATTTTATAAGGTTAATTATTTGATTACAGATCGTATCTACCCGTTTTGCAATTGTTGTATCACTCCAGAGACATATATGTCTCTGATCACTCTAAGCAAGGATTTGTATAGGATACTATACAAATCCTTGCTCTAAGGGAGGCTAATAAAGATATATATAATAAAATATAGAGATAGCAGCCTTGGATTGTCTTAATTAAATCCTTTGGTCCTCTAATTATCAAGTTACCCTCTGGCCAATGTTATTATGACTTGTGTATATTTAAAGAAGTGTAGCGACAACGTGTCACCCTATTCAGTGCTAGATATTCAAATTATAGTAAAGATAACATTAAAACAAGAAATGGTTAATACAAAAAACATTTTAAGATTTTCAACCGGGGGTGGGGGGGGGGGGGGGGGGGGGGGGGGCTCGCTTTAACCCCCTAAATCCGCTAATGATGTGGGAAAACTAGATTATTTAGTTAACTTAATCATATGACTCTTAAGCCCGTTCTGCCATTATTAAGAAACGCTAAAGAACGGAAATGTATGATTTTAAGATTTGGAAATAAATGAAATTGGTGTCACAAATGGTATGTCTGCTTGTATTTAAAATATTTTATAAATAGATATAATGCTCATATACATAATTATTAACGGTTGTTTTACTTCGCTTATTTATAGCATTTAACAAATAACTTCGTATTCTTATTTTCGGCATCAAATAAAAATAATGGAATAAATATATTTTAAAAGACAAGGAAAGTGAATTAAAAAATATATACAACAAAAATAAGCGAAAGGAGATGTGGTACGGCTGTCAATGAAACACCTATCCACAAAAGTTAAAAATGAAGAAGATGTCAGAAATAAATTGGTCATAATTTATTTACAGTCTAAAACATCGAAGGGACTAAACATCAACCTATACATATTTATACTTGAAATGCATTTGTATATAAACATCGAATCAGAAATATGTTCCTTTCCTAATAGATATAGGAAGATGTGGTGTGAGTGCCAATGAGACAACACTCCATACAAATAACAATTTAAAAAGTAAACCATTATAGGTTAAAGTACGGCCTTCAACACGGAGCCTTATTTAAAAACATTGCTGTGATTGTTATCAAAAGTACCAGGATTATGATTTAGTACGCCAGACGCGCGTTTCGTCTACACAAGACTCATCAGTAACGCTCAAATCGAAATATTGATAAATGGCATAGTTCTTAACATTAGAAAAATGAATGAAGTATTGGCAACTGGACGTTAAGCAACCAAATATCAATCCTCACTTTTCCGTGAAGTGTTCACAATTATTTGTCTTTTTAAAAATTAAGAATGAAAAATCCCAAACTGAAAAGAGTTGAAAATACGCTATTACTTTAGAAGTAAAAAATATAGCAGACAGAATAAATACGGCAAAAACAAACAAATGAAAAAAAAATAGAGAACAATTTGAAATACCATATACATGTTTAATCAGTATACTAGCAGATTATTCACGGGCCAAGATTGAGCGAACATGAATTGCTACCGATTATACTAAAGGTGACAATCAACTTTTTGAGGCACGTGTCGAGAAAACAGTAGAAAAAATATAATTTAAAATTATGAAAGGAGTAGGTCCTTAGTGCACATTTTTGTTCTTAGTGCACTAAGGAGGTCCTTTGCGGTGTTTCTACGGACCCCATATATTTGAAGCTGTTCAAAATTCTGTACATTATAGGTACGTGTATCAGATCGGACAATAATTTTCATATATATAAAAAGAATTACTGTATAAGTTATCTAGTATGAAATAAGCTCATATAAACACGAATCCCCGTTTACTCAATTCCACCTTTATTTGTTAATATTTCTTTATCTTTTTCTTTTGATTTTATCATATCTTTTTTGTGAAATATTTTGTGTGGTCGAACATGAAATTGCCTCCGATGCTACAAAGAAAATTTGTTTAATGTCATCTGTTGCAATATATGCTAAGTACTACACGTGGACAGGATGTTCCCCAGAAAATAAGTTATACACACCCCGATATAACCCCGAGGGTACACGCTACTGTCATATGGAAAATTACTGGGTCACCTGTAAGATGGTAATCAGCCATGCAACTAATTAGGTTACTGACCATGTCACTTCAATTTAAAAAGTTTATCGTTAGATATCAAAATGATAAATTCATTTTAATTAAAAATTTAAGAACTAAAGGATTTATCATTAAAATGAAGTGAAATAATTCAACCAAATCGTATATAGATTATATACATTTTTTTTTTTATCTATGCCGGAAAGAATTGAAAAACTGTATTTATAATTTTTGATTTGTTTTATAGAAATCTGTGTAGGTCTCATGAAATGGAACTCACGCAACGCATGCCTAATTAAGATTTATAAATTTATTGAAAAATATAACAAAAATTTAGTTTTGATATAAAATAAAGTTACCTTTCTGCGCTGTAATTTATTTGATATGACATGAATCAAGCAATTTTTGTTGAGGGATTTATGGGTTTGTCCATACAACGTATAAAAAAAGAAGTGTATGTTATTAGTATTTCACATGCCTTGTTTTCGCCTTGAAGCTCATTATTCAGAGTGTTTCAGACAAGATGATGAAAATAACGTGCAAGATACTTTTTTCGATCATCGTGAAGAGACAATTTTAATTCCCATTCCTCGATGCACTCTACCCCTGTTGAATTGTATATTTATAATTCCTCGTGCTTTTAATTAGCCCCCCCCCCCTTTTCGTGGTTACCGTTATGCCAACAAATACCCGGGGCTTGATTTACATGTAAAATCATGGGCGGATCCAGCCATGATAAAGGGGGTTCCAACTACATGTCTCCATTAAATAAAGGGTGTCGTTGCCGCTGGTTTTCTGTTACCCCACCCTTTTCATATAATTTAGATGTCAAAAGTGTATACCTTATTCATATATTGTGTAGGTTAAAATGTTATCTTTTCCCATATTGTTTGCGTTTTGATTGGTGTGTAATGCAACAGTGCAATACCTAAGTGTCAAAAGAGAGTTTTTCCCGACCTATTCACATATTTTTAAGGTTCCTATATACAAGGTGATAGGACGTTCGGTTCCGTTGGAATAGGTTACCTTTTCACGCTATGCCTTAAAACTTTTCCTGATGCACAGGTAACCTATTCCAACGGAACGTCCTATCACCTTGTATATAGGACTTTGAGAGGATTCCCGAGATTATCATTTATGCAATGATTGCTCATAAAATGCTAGGGGAGGCCAACCCCGGATTCCATCCCCTTCGACCCGACACAGAATACAGATATAATTGATAATTGTTATTTAAAAGTCATATACTATAGCCACTATATAGTACTAGAACCGAACACCTGTTTTCGGATATATATATACACCACATCTTCCTATGTCTATATAGCTGATTTACCGTAAATAACTGCGAGAAAATGAATAATACACAAGTTGATAATTGTCTCTTCTCTGCTAATTTTAATGTGCATGCAATATTCACTCTGATTTACTTGTGAGACCACCGACACTAATAATAATTACCTACAAAATAATAGGTGCTCCTTTACTGGGAAGAACATTTCGGATCCGATCAATTTATTGGTTCCTTTCCCCCATTCTACACTTCTCCTTAGAAAAAATGCCTTGCAATGCGTCATAATTATCTGGACTACTAACTTACTTCCATATAACTTCGAAAACAGACTATAATCTATTTCACTGGATGAGATTGGGCTCACGGATTTTTTAATGGATTGGTAATTTTTATTTATAGCACAAGTTTACAAAGCAAGATTAATCACATTTTTCACCCGGCCTACAAATCAAATGGTTGCCTCCTTAGAGTCCTTACTGACTTGCACCTACACAAGCTAAAAAAACATATTCCTGGGGGGGAGGGGGGTGTTCAGATGGGGGATGCTTGCCTCAGTCATGTTTCTGTGATTCCCTATATAATCAACAAAATTTTTCACACAAAAAGGGGGGCAGGGATTTCTCCTTAATAAGAAATCTCTATTTTCAGCATAAACTCATATAAATTTGCCTTTTGAAGAACTGAAATAAATATGAGACGGCTAATGATTTTTCAGATGCTTTACATTAAAATACATCCATGTGACATTCACAATTATATATAGATCCAAATTTAAAAAGCTATTTTTTCAATATTTAAATAATGTAGGATCAAATCTTGATACATGTATGTAGTTGAAATTGTTAGCTTTAAACATGTTAAACATTAAAAAATGAACACCCAAAGTTTAAACCACGTTTAAACATAAGAATGACCATGTAGTCTTTATTAATGTATGCTATTGCTATGAAACTAGGTCATTGTAGGTAAACTGTCATCTATTCCCTTAAATCTTTGTTCCCAGTCACCCCAAGTTTGATTTAAATTAGTCAAGTATATCTACTCTATTAGGTCTCTAGTTTGGATAGTTAATAACTTGCAAATTACAAATGAATTAAAATCATACTCCTCCCAAATTTATTTCTAAAAAATATTATGGATGAAATACATGTAGCAAGTATTAGGGATGAAATTAAATTGGATGAAATGTGGCATTTTTTTTTGATAAAGTAGTATGTCGTCTGATGTTGTCAAACTTAATTATAGACCCTTAAGGGGCGGATCCAGTCATTTTAAAAAGGGGTGGGGGTGGGATTCTAACCCAGGACAAAAGGGGAAGGGGGGGGGGGTCCAATTACATGTCCCTATTCAAATGCATTGATTATCCAAAAAAAGGGGGGTTCCAATCCCTTGAACCCTCCTCTGGATCTGTGCCTGCCCTTTAAAAATAAAATTATCCTTATTTTGAGTTAAAGCTTATAGATTTTTCTATAATGCTTCTCAGGGGCGGATCCAGCCATTTTAAAAGGGGGGTCCCAACCAAGAGCAAAGAGGGGTTCCAACTATATCTCCCATTCAAATGCATTGCTCGGTAAAAGAAAAGGATTCCAACCCTCAAATCTATGGTCAGGTTGTTGTCTCTTTGACACATTCCCTTTTTCCATTCTCAATTTTATCATGTAGTCGTCGTTGTCCCAGGACATTTAGTTTTCGCTTAATGACTTTAGTACAAGTAATAGAAATCTATGAAATTCAAACACAAGGTTTGTGACCAGAGTTTTTGTTCAGAGTTTAGGAATTACATGAATTAGGGGCCAATAGGGGCCAATATTAAACTTTGTTTGATTTTATAGAAAATTGAATTATTGGAGTTCTTTGATATATGCCAAATCTAACTGTGTATTTAGATTCCTAGTTTTTTGGTCCTGTTTAAATTGGTCTACCTTAAGGTCCAAAGGGTCCAAAATTAAACTTATTTTGATTTTAACAATATTTAAATTCTTGGTGTTCAGATTAATATGCTGAATCTGAATATTTACTTAGATTTTTTTTATTATGGGCCCAAATTCAAGTTGATCCAAATGGGGGTCCAAAATTTTACTTTGTTTGATTTCAACAAAAATTGATTATATGGGGCTCTTTGATATGCTGAATCTAACCATTCATTAAGATTTTTGATATTTTGACCCATTATCAAATTGGTCCACATTGAGTTCTAAAAGGTCCAAAATTTAACTTTATTTGATTTCACCAACAAATGAATTATTGGGGTTCTTTGATCATGTTGATATGCTGCATCTAACCATGTATTGAGATTTTGAATATTGGACCATTTTAGAGGTTAATTGTCAATTTAAAATTTTTAAGTACTTGGACCGCATTCATTCTGTGTCAGAAACCTATGCTGCATCAACTATTGAATCACAATCCAAATTTAAAATTCAGAGTTGTATCGAGCTTGAATGTTGTGTCCATACTTGCCCCAACTGTTCTGGGTTCAACCTGTACGTTTGTATCAAGCTGAGCCATGCATAGCATTTTTATCTGATTTATATATTAATTTGAAATTTTGACAAGTGAGACACATACAGATTATACTGTTAACAATATTTCAGAGTTTAACGTAGTCAAGCGAAACAAATGTTAGAAGAATAGTTGAATCATGTCTTTGTTGTCAAATGAAAAATTAGTACGAACACAAAGAAAAAGTATGGGAATGTTTGTTTTTTAAACTATTGACCAGGGTGAAAGTCTTTGAAAGTCATGACTGGCAAAAAGTTTGTGAAATGAAATAGCACAAATATTCCATTCATTTTAAATATAACTGAATATAAAGAAAAACACAAACTGATGTTTTATAATAGTTTTTACCCTTTTTATGTTTTATAGGACAAGAAATATAGAAAAATGATGAAAAATATAAACAGTTACAATAGAAATGAGCGCAAAACAAGATAAACAGAATACATAAAGGCCTAAATGGTAAGACCACTTCTATATACTGTAAATTCAGATTTTTCAGGGAAGGGACAATTTATTGTGATTACAAAAAAAATCTGCATAAAGATCTATATAGTTACATGATATATATATATATATATGTTTCTGTTATCAAAATATGATTTCTTATTTTTGCGATACTCACCCAGTCACATTATTCGCATTACTAAAAAGTTTCGATAATTTCTGAATTACAGTAATAAAAGAAATTGCCTTTGAATGATGACTCATATAAAAATAAGAAAATGTGGTATGGTAAATGAGTGACTTATCCACCAGAGTTCAATGAAGCGGATGCAAGAAATTAAAGGCCAATCATGGGCCTGCCTTCAATAATGAGAAAACACTTCCTTTATAGGTCATCCATTAAAGATCTCAACATATAAAGATTTAAACAATCCAACTTAGTTCAACATGTACAAAGTCAATAACAATTCAGGGTTGGCAAAGTATTACCCACCCGGGAATTCCCGGGCGGGAAAACCCGGGTTTTCCCGGGCTGGGCAATACTCCCAGAAATGGGTATAGTGGGCATTACTGGGCAATATGATTTTTTAAGCTTATTTTAACACAAAATAGTAAAGACTTGTTATAGTTTCATAGTATAACAGCTAAATGCATTCTTTTTATACAGATAACCATTGAAAGTCATTTCTAGAAAATTCAATTTCATTCTCTTCTCTAGTAATTTTATATGTAGTCAGAAGATTTGCGCATTTAAAGATACCTTTTAATTACCAAGTATTGTTTCAATAATCCATACTTTGAAAAATGCATTTTATTGCAGTGTTTAAGTGAATTGTTAATTTTAATTGTCATACATTCATATTGCTAAATAAACACCCTACAGGGTCATGCCATTAACACTTATAAAATTGAAAGGACTGATTATTGTTACATAAACAAATTTGTGTTCTAATCTGAATAATTATTAATTAGTGACAGGACATATACATTATTTAAATGTGATGTTTCTTTAATACATGTAATTGTTAATTCTTAATAGGAGCTCTATTCATTTGAGAAAAAAAATGATTAATTTGCTTTCTATTTACAGTTTGCCAATCTAGACAAATGCTAAACAAACAAAATAGGGTATAAATATCTTATTAAATGTATTGCATTTGTGTTTATCACTGAATCCTCTTTAAAATTCAGACAAATATTTTATATTACCCAGTATTGCCCAGTATTACCCACTAAAACCCAGTAAAACCCGGGTTTTCCCAGTATTTCCCACTGGGCTGGGCAATACTCATAAAACCCGGGTTTTTGCCAACCCTGTAACAATTAATAAAAAAAAATCATGCCTAATATAAAATATTGTTTGTTTCTCCAATCCTGACCGACCCTGCAAAAATGGCCCTACTCATAAAATTTTATTGTCAAAACTAAGCCAAATATTATTATTTTATTCATTTCTGATTTTCGGGCTTGCCGGATCATCCGATAATATTCAGGCTTTTGGGAAAAATAAAATTATTTACCTACCTATCTACCCACACCTGGCTTGTCAGAATAGGGATTAGGGAAACAAACAATATATTAATTTAGGCCTCATGTCTGTGAGCACTCAACCTGACCATAATATAGGACAGTGGTTCAAATATTAACACAACATATGAACATTCTATAACAACTATTGCAAGTGGCTCAACTTTAAATATCACTGCAAGGCACTAAACAACGAATATTAAATCTTGGACACAAAGCACTGAAATAAGAGAACTCATAAGCATGACAAGTAAGAATATCAAATGAAAGTTTCTCAAAATGTTCATTAAAACATGATAAAATAAGCTTATTTATATTGCTGTTTTTTTCTCCATTTATAACTCTTTTTTTTATTTTGTGTATTTATAGGTCAGATATCTTGGTTTTTATGATCATCAACAGGTCCTGCAGGTCTATACTGAAGAGGAAACTTAATTGTTAATACTTTTCTACATAATGTGCTAATTGGATTATTAATGTGAAATGAACTCAACTGTGTGTTTTTCTGGAAAAAGAAATAGAAAAAATCCTACAAAATTGCTATAAACAAAATGGAGTACTATCAAAGAACACAATTGTGTAAAATGTAACAACCTACATTCATATTAACTGATGGATTATGGAGAAATTAAGAAAAAAAATAGTATCTTTGTCATGTTTGTTGTCGAAATAAACACCTGCTTTATCAATTCATGTACATGGCTCCATCATATCAAATATACAAAGAAGATGTTTGAAGAACATACGTTGCCAAAATTTATTCAACCAATTGAAGGAAGATGTCTTGTGGATTGAATTATTTATGCACTGAACTGTTATGTAGGGGGTCGAATACACAGCAGCTGAAACAGAAGACAAGTTAATTTGACATGAAAAGTGTTTATTTTATTTAATATGCAAATATGAGCACAATATTAATAACATCACAAATGGTATGATATTCATAGCATTTTGCTTATTATTGTATTGTCTTAAACATGCTAAACAGTCAGCCTTTTGTTTTTGTATGTTTAATACTCACCATGAAAATTTGTATTACAGTATTAAAGTTTTAATTATCTTTTGTATCAATAATTCAGTCTAGGAGAAAATATATTAATACTGTTTGTACTGTTATGAAATTTCCATAGAGGAAAAACATTTCCTTAAGGGAAATTTGATGTTCAGAAATTTCCCTAGAGGAAATTTGAAGATCAATGATTTCCTTAGAGGAAATTTGTTGTCTTGAATTTTCCTCCAAGGAAAAGTGTTTGTCAAAAATTTCCTCACAGGAAAAGGTATTTCCTCCAAGGAAAATTTGAAGCTACAAATTTCCTCACAGGAAAAAGTATTTCCTCCAAGGAAAATTTGAAGCTGCAAATTTCCTCAAAGGAAAAAGAATTTCCTCTAAGGAAATAGAATTTCCTCAAAGGAAATAGAATTTCCTCAAAGGAAATAATTATGCAGCAAATTCCCTAAGGGAAATCTTTTTCCCTTGAGGAAAAAACAATTTCCCTTGAGGAAAAATCTTTTTCCTTCAGGGAAATTTGATTTCCCTTGAGGAAAAGTACTTTTCCTCTGAGGAAATTGTTGAAAAAAGGGGCATAACTTTTTCAACAGTGGTGCTAGATCCAAAAAATTTTAGGACAAATATCAGGGAACCAATACCAACCAAGTTATCAACTTTGTTTTGACTTAACTCCAAAAATTAAGGTGACAACTTTTGCACTCAGCGGAATTGCAAACTTGTCCCGGAGACTGTTGTATGTCAAAGAACGTCTCGTCCTTTTTCTAAAAAAGTTCATCGGAAGGTACCCAGAACTTGTTGATAAATATTCCGTATCAACTTCACAAATAATACACGATGGTCTTGAAGTATAGATTTTGCGTACTGACGTTGTTTATCATCTAAGGTAGCACTCCACAGTTAGAAAATAAAATTAAAAATGAGCCACAAAATGTTTTATCATCTCCTATTCCTGGATTTCCAATACATTAACCTAACTGTTTGTGTTGTACATGTGCATATGTATGTAATCAGTATATTCCATAGATTTGATTTTCAAAAGTTAAAAGAGTGAAAATTAATTCCTTTTATGTGTATCCATGGCAACATTCTGCATTTATTTACCATAAAATATTGCAAAAAGGGGGGTGGACATGTCACATATCCCCCCAAAATTTGGATCAAACTAGAATTTCAATGCCTTTGAGTAATACCTTTTTAGAAACTGTTTTCATAAATCTTCCTAATGATCAAATACAAAATGGGTGTCTTTCGCCTCATTTTTTCGTAAAATCCAATCACAAAGTTCGTGCGATAAAAGTTGGAAAAAAACATTACAATAATTGCCGGACCAATGTATGGTAGGGACATGCAAATACGGACTGTCATACAGAAAACAGCCTATATTACATACATTACATACTCTTGATGTTCATATTAACCCAATACAAAGGCTATTTAAATACTCAGCTATCCAAAAATGAATTTTATTGCACACTAGCTCTCATATTTGAAAAATCCACAGGGGCCAAAATGCGAAACTACACACCTAACTGTGGAGTGCTACCTAAATAACGTGTTATATTATTCTTTTATTTGTCTTTATTAATATTACTTTTACTGTTAAAGGAGATGTGACATGATTTTTTTTTTATTTTTTTTTTTTTAAATAAATATTTATTTATACATAATTACCCCCAAAAAACATCGATAACAATATAATTATCGTTTAAATGGATAAAAAAATAAATTTAAATGTATCGATCTGTCGACATACTAATTATGCATATTTCAATCCCGGAAGTCACTCAGAGCGAGGCTGTGACGTCAGTGGTTACATCAATCATATTTGACTGACGGGTGTAAAGGCATAATAAGCGCAATTTCATATTCGAATATCTTCCAACAAAACCCATGACAGTGAATAAAAATGGTTCTGTGTTCTGCCAGTAGATGCAACAATAGGCATAAGGACAATTTGATAAAAAAAAAAATCCGTTTTCTGGGTAATCCGCAGACTAGTCCCAGGAAGAGATAGGACTTCCTACCAAGTACTAGTCATATAGACTTTGTTCCGCCCACTTTACAAACATGTTACGATCGTGACCCAGAAGTTATGAAGAATCTCGAGGGATGTCCTACCATGAAGCCAAAACTTCGTCCAAATGCGGTACCTGACATTCCATTGACACAACCAACAACAGCTTGTGAGGAGCGGAGAATGGCTGAGGGAGAAAAAAAATTTCTTCGCAAATATATTTTGCGTCCCTTATTAATAATTTTTTTAATAGTTTAGTCATATTTGTGTATAATTTTATAGCCAAATATATCTCAATGTTTAAAATTTGGTATGGTGTACCTGCGTGTACCTCACTACCTGTTCACGTGTGCAGGTGTGTACACTGAAATTGGACATAATAAATTAAAAGTCATCAACATCGATCAGAAGTTACAGGTATGCGGCACACTTTCTCTGCAGTGCTGTGTTACCTTTGAAGTTGAAAGCTACAGGTGTCATGCCCCCGGGTGGTGATATATATATGACATCGGCAATACGCACTATTGCGTAACATGCGTCGAATCTGTGTACATCCATGATCACCTGCTGGGTGCACAGGTGAGGTTGGAAAATATACTAGAGCAATGGTTACAGATATAAGTTACGTAATGCATATCTGTTTAACCTGTTTGAATAAACAATAGTCAATACCTTACTGTCGGATATGGGGGTTTACAGAATAGAGAAAAGAGGACTGACAGTGCAGCTTAAAAAAGGGGGCGGATACAATATAATGTGTTTGTGAATTTACTTAGTAAAGAATGGAGTATCTATAATAATATTAGATAAGCAAAATAAATAGAGAATTAAGAAGAAATGCTTCTAAAATAAAAAATTAATAAAAAAAAACAAAAAAAACCTGTCAGTCCCCATAACTAATACATAACCTGTAGTGGGACATAAATTTCCTTCTGAGTTTTCAAATAAAAATTAGACAGGTATGAAAGGTGTATTGCAATAAGTTATTAGTACTTACCTATTCTATTTATTTATTAAAAATCATTTTATTTCTTAATAAAAAATAAATTGTGAAGAGATATCAAGTGATGCTTTTAAAATGACAGACCATTGATGCAAGGTTATCGTGGTGAAAAATTATATGCAAAAGGGGACTTGAATGAGAAACAAATATTTTGGCTAGTGAATGTATGCAAGTCTTTATATTGCATAAGACATGGAGATGAATAACATAGTTTCAACTTATATAATGCAGATAAATCCAATTGATACAGACCTGGGAGTAGTAGATAATGTATAGTATAGACTGAGTTAGTTAAAACATATTTTACTTGCTGAATTAAAGCAAAAAGGATTAGACACAAGTAAATCATACTTATGAAGTCTTCTCCATAATACATTATAAAATTACAATAATAGTATGATATAATGGACATGCATATAAGGAAAACAGTTTATAGAATAATACTAGCTTTCATCTGTAAAAAAGAGAAAAAGAAAGTTTAAAAAGTCATATGTTTCTGTGACGGTGACGTGTGTACTGATGATGACAATGATGTTCCGTGCCAGTGACAATAACCTCTATCAAGGCATAAAAAATGTGTTTGACCATTTTATGAAATTTTGAACATGTTTGAAAATTTGAATATTTTCTTCATTCGAAAGTTCCATGTGTCCGCAAATTTTATCTAAAACAATGTTTTCGGATAGCCAGTTGAGATTATTGAATATGGTTTTTCTACATAGTGTGTATTTTGGACAAACAAAGAAGTAATGGTAGACACCATCAATATCTGACTCACAATGACAAGAAGGATCATTTATAAATTCATAATATTAGCTCTAAATAGATCATTGTTAAAGAATGAAGGGGGACATCTCAATTGCGTTAGATGATATTCAATTTCCTTGGACCGTACAAATGAAACGTTTCAATTTTACATATTGGCCTATCGTTTTTTTAATTCTTTCTGTTATGCACTACTACTGTCTGTTTTCTGTCGTGTAGATAATCCTGAAACCACTTCAAGAAGTTTACGTCAATACCATAAGCTTTCATTTTACATATGAGGCCCCTATGCCAAACTTTGTCGAAGTTGAAGGGAAGTCACAAAATACAAAATAATTTATAGACTGAGGATATACCACATGGTAAAAATATCACAAAAAATAAGCCAGTACTCATAGAACATTTTCAATGGAATTATTATGGAGGAGAAAAAGACATATGAATATATATTACTGTTTTAAATCTTAAAATCTTACTTATAATACTTATAATTACTTTTTGACGTAACTCTGTGCTTATGTATCCCTTCATACTTTGAACGACAAAATTATTTTATGATGTGACTCTGTACCTATGTATCTTGTCATACTTTGAATGACAAAATTATTTTGTTTATAAATGGTGCTTTTACTGTTAACCTACTTTTTTTTGTGATATACATTTGACGTGACTCTGTACTTGTGTATCCCGTCATGCTTTGAACCCCATTACTATTTTATTTGTTGTTCCTCTGTACTGTTTGGTCAGTTTTTGTTGTGTCTGTTTTACGTAACTGTATTTATGCATCCCGTCATACTTTGAACGACAAAATTATTTCATGTCTACCTGTGCGAATTTCAAACACGCAATTTTACACCAGTATTCAAAACCCTCCTTGACATTTTTAACTATTGTGTCTGTTTGTTTTGTTCACGCATCGGTGACAATATAATGAAATGTGATACAACTGTCATACAAGTGAGAGGTTTAGCTAGCTATAAAACCAGGTTCACTCCACCATTTTCTACATTTGAAAATGCCTGTACTAAGTCAGGAATATGACAGTTCTTGTCCATTCGTTTTGATGCGTTTTGTTATTTGATTTTGCCATGTGATTATGGACTTTCCGAATTGATTTTCCTCTGAGTTCAGTATTTTTGTGATTTTACTTTTTACAAAAATCTTCTCTGAAACTACTGAGACAAATTTCACCAAACTTGGCAATAATCATCATTAGGGTATCTAGTTTTAAAAGAGTGTCCGATGACCATGCTTTCTACCAACATGGCAGACAAGGCTAAAAATAGAACATAGGGGTAAAATGCAGTTTTTGGTTTATATCTCTGAAACTAAAGCATTAAGAGAAAATCTGACAGGTGGCAAAAATGTTTATCAGATTATATGCTCTGAAATTTTCAGACAAGTCCTACAATCTACTGTTGTGTTGCTGCCCCTGAGTTAGTAATTTTACGGAAATTTTGTAGATTTTTGTTACTTTCTTAGATATCATTATAGTATCTAATATCTTATATCTAATACTACTATTAATTATGTCAGTAAATACAGGTGAGCAACATAGGCTGTTGCGAGCCTCTGGTTAATACTTAATAGTAACCAATTCAAATATGGTGTTTAATTTAAAGTCTTAATATACAAAATCTAACCGCGTGTTTACATTTTGGGCCCCGTTTTTAAATTGATTCATATTGAGGTTAAAAGGGCCAAAGCTAATCGTTCTGTCATCAACAATTAAATGATTGAGGTTCTTCGATTTGTGGCTTCTTTTTTTTACCGTAGAAAGAATTTTTTAATTGTGGGCCCCGTTTTCAAATTGGTCGGCAATGAGGTCCAAAGGGTCCAAATCTCATCTTCGTCCGTTTACATATCTCAATTGATACGTTATTCTCGTGTATGTTCACACTATATAAATGACTTCATATATAAACAGGAGTGTGCTCCTAACGCAGAAACTGCTCAAATAAAGGCAACAGTAGTATACCGCTGTTCGAAATTCATAAATCGGTAGCGAAAAAACAAATCCGAGTTACAAACTAAAACTGAGGGAAACGCATCCAATATAAGAGAACCACGACACAACATAAACACAACATTAAAATGTAACACACACAGAAACGAACTATAATATAACAATGGCCATTTCCCTGACTTGGAACAAACAGAGTTATGAGAAGGAAAGATTGACTTGACACTACGTAACATGTATGGAAACTATCATGCATTCGGTGATCTATACGATGTGTCTGTGTCTAAATTAACTCATGACATTTTTACCACGTCTCAGATTGTTTTTAACATCTTTGTCGTCTGTCAGCTAAGTACCAAACATTACCTATTCCTTAATATGATTGTGAATTTATACCGAGTGTGAATTTTCATTGCTACACGACGTTGTCTCGGTATTTTGTACATCAAACATTCATTTATCTATTTTTGAATGTTTCTGTTAATATGGGTTAGTTTGGATAATGTGTTATGTCTTATCGTTTTTAGTTCAAATACATTGTGTAGTTATAACTGTTATATTCCTGACTTGGTTCGGGCATTTTCTTATTCTTAAATTGTCCTTCAATATTTATCAAAGATACCAGGATTATAATCAAAAACGCCAGACGCGCGTTTGTCTACATAAGACTCATCAATGACACTCAGATCAAAATAGTTATAAAACCAAATAAGTACAAAGTTGAGGACCAAAAATTCCAAAAAAAAAGTTGTGCAAAATACAGCTAGGTAATCTTTTCCTGGGATAAGAAAATCCTTAGTTTTTCGAAAAATTCAGTTTTGTAAACAGGTAATTTATGAAAATGACCATATAATTGTATAAAGTTAAAGATTACATGTAAGATACGTAGGTGCGTTACTGTTTGTGATCTTGTGGTGTCTGTCTTTGATGTAATGTTTGTTGTTGTTCTGCGGTTTGTGTGTTGAGTCGACTAATATATTATGCTTTTTGTGCGTTTCTCTGTGATGAATGTTCTTGCTTGCATTTGTGCTGTATTCCTGTCACGTAGTGTGGTCATATTTTTAAAACATTGTCCTAAAGTAGGAGGTTTTGCTAACCATTAAACCAGGTTCAACTAATCACTTTTTGGGTTAAAATGTCCTGTGCCAAGTCAGGTATATGACAGTTGTTATCAAATAGTTCGTTTCTATGGATGTTTGCGTTTGTTTTTGTTGCACTCCAGTGTTCTTGTTTTTCCTTTGTTTTCCTCTTATATTTGATGTTTTTCTCTCGGTTCTAGTTTTGAACCCGGATTTGTTTTCTCTCAATCGATTGACGACTTTTCAACACCAATATAATATTGTTGCCTTCGTTCATCCATAAAAAAATAACTGATTGAGGTTCTTCGATATGTGGATTATTACCGTGGTTTGAGATTTTTTAGTTGGGCCCCCTTTTTCAAATTGGTCCACAATAACATCCAAAGGGTCTAATACAATATTTTTGTCCGTTTTCATAAAAAATGATTGAGGTTCTTTGATATGAGGATTTTTACTATGTGTTTAGAGATTTCTAAAGGAAGTATACCAGCTATATTTATAGCCAATGAGTTATGTTTAACTATTATGGGTTTTTTCTTAAATACCATTTTTAAAAATCTGTGGTAAGAATAATTAACTATTCACCAGTCATTCAAATTATTTCAACAACGTAAGTTATGGGCCTTGTCTTCAAATTGGTCCACAAAGGGTACAAATTAAAATTGTTTGATTTTAAACATTGGCATGATGAGTTCTTGTGGTTCTTTGATAACTATTGTTGAATCTAAACATTTTGATTGTAAATTTTTTATTAATCTCGATATGTTCGATTCGCTCGTGTATGTAATAACTTATTTGATTTAAGGTGGTACCTAACACTACAGGAAGATAACTCTGTAAAATCATCAGAACGTTTCAATGACGTTGTGTTCTTAAGGGAATATTAAGCTTCTCAATGGTCAAAATGAGTGATTGTCAAACTGCTATATAACCAGTGTAATTTTTCTGATTAAACGGTTAGTTCAATTTTTTCATTTTTTTATATTTTTTTGGGGGGGGGGGGGGGGGGGGGATTGTGCTTGATTTTCATATAATAGACATAATCTTTAATCAGTTTAGTAGAGTAGCTGGCATGTCAGTAACTACTAGCAGTCCTTTGTTATGTATCATTGTCTTTTCAACTTAGTTTCTTTTGTTATCTATTCTGACATTGTACTATCGACTTCATTTGAAATATAAAAATATTTCCTATAAACTGTGTGTAATATTATTGTGTGTTTGTTTATTGTACATTGGCTAAGTATAGTTTGGAGTTTAATATGACATCTATTTTCTTCATCTGTTTATTGCCTTTTGGTCAGGATATTGTTTTGTTGACACATTCCCCATTTCCATCCACAAATTTATGTTTGTTGACACACTGGATAACTGAACAGAGAACAAAGCTACCCTTTAAGGATGATAGTTGCTAAGTATGCTTTTATTTGGTTATTTCGCTCTGTAGTTTCAGAGGAAATTTATGTAAAAATAAATGTACAACTATGACAGATGTTGACCTTTTTGGATTTTTTGTTCTCAACGCTCCTCAACTATGTATTTAACCTGGCCTTTTAACTTTAAAAAAAATTCTAGCATCACTGATGAGTCTTTTGAAGATGAAACGCGATCTTTAATAACTTTTTTTTTATGTCCTTTTTTTACACCTGCCAGCTAAAAAATACAATCTACAATCTACAATTCACAAGAGTTGGTAAATGTGTTATTGTGTGAATCTTAATGAATTGTTTTGCTACTGTCAACTTACATAGAATTATATCATTTTTGCATTGGATTTCTCTATAATGAAATATTAAGTTTAAATTATACATAGGATAAGATAGATATTGTGGTCTGGATTCATTATTCTTCTTGTGGTACAAATGTACTAGATTTCATGGATATTGTTAGTATAAAATTAAATTCAAATCTTTAAAGAAAAACAAATTTCCAATAAACCTATATAATTTAATTTTGGATGTAACGTGTCTTCTGATTGGCTGACGTTATTTTGTTATCAAACCATAGACATAATTTAGTCGTGTGACCGTGACGTCAATAACGTTTTTTCAAGGTTTTCTACGGTTTAAAATGGAATTTAGAATTAAATTATTAGAAATGACTGTAATATTTTTTCTGTCTATTCGAAATAACATAAAAAATGTGGTGCACACTGTTAAATAACCCACTACGCGCGTTATTCAGTGTGCACCACATTTTTTATGTTATTTCTTCATAGACAGAAAAAATATTACAGTCATTCCTTAAATACATATATATGCAGGATTTGTCAAACCCACAACAAGTAGACACAAAAACAATATGTCCTTTAATTGTCCACAAATCCATTGAAATCCCTAGTATTTTTTGCATATTCAGCATGTTCACTTGTTTGATAAATAATAAATGAAATATATATATAGTAATAAATTTGTAATTAGTAAATAAATTTGATTTAAGCTACAATTTCATACAAAAGTAGTTGGTCATAAACAGTTACTTCCCAGTAAAATCTAAATGAAAATACTTGTAGCTGCATGTAATATAGTAATTGATGACCTGCCTCTAACTGCTAATTAATTGGTTAAAATGTCTGGCAAACAGAATATTGTCTGTTGAGCCTTTTGATAATGTTGTGCTTTATGGTAACATCTTATTTCCACAAACCTGAACTACTAGTTTAAAAAAAAAACATGATTACATGTGACAATTTATATATAACAATTTATTGCACATCAAAAAATCAATTAGCTATTAGATAAATAAGTTTACTAGTTTATTCTACTTGGAAAAAATGGTAGTCCTCTTATAAATTCATCAAGTTTTGTTTGAAATAGTTCACTTGTTATTGGTTTATCTAAGTCACATACTGGATTCCTTACAACGTATTCCACATATATCTGAAACAGACAATAAAACAGAGAAAATAAGTAGAGTAAGCATACATTGTATACCGGTAATAATTATTTAATTTTTTATCTAACCAGTATATTTGCTCAAAATAACAGAGATTAAAACATCTAGAAATTTTGCAAAAGCAAAGCCAATACCTATGGATAATTCACCTTGCAAATTTACCCGCTAGTGTTTCTTACAGGGTGATTCAGCCTGGTATGGCAATCTGCTGTGTGTTCTTGACACCCTGTCTTTTTTAGGAAAACAAATTGACCTCTTTTAACTCCATAAAAGATAACTTCTTTCTAATTCAACTTTAGACAGCTTTGTTATTTTCATAAATTACCTCAAGCTTTTTGACAAATTATTCAATGAGAAGTCGAAATTGTCTTTGACAGTTTTCCTCCAACTAGACTAAGAAGGCTAGAGAGTTTATATGTAAAGGATCTTCAATACCTCCTTCCTGTAAGTATGATTAAAACTATACAGTAGCTTCTTAGTTTTAGAGGAAATCTTTTTCCAAAGGGTTCTATAAGAGTTATTGCCTACAACCAATGCTGCCATGCTGTACAACGGACCAAGTTTTATTTATAAAGTGTCTTCAAACTTTAATCCTCTAAAATTTCAAAACAGTTCACCTTGTTCTTAAATTTCTAATAACTTTGTCAGTGGGGGTTCAAGAACCTTCAATGAGGGGGAGGATGCCCAGTCATGCTTCAGTGATTCCCTTTACAACCAACCATTTTTTTTCCAACAAAAGGGAAGGAAACACAAAGTATTATTGATAATGATTTTACCAATTGTTCAATTGGTAGAATAACAAAATGCTCAGAAAGATGTGCACATTAAAACAAATTTAAACTCATTTTAAAATATTCCAATTACAAATGACCATAACACACCTGCAAGTAAACCTACAATAACTCATATCAGATCACAGAATGTTCTAAGTTACAGCGTTTAAACTAATCTGCTAATGTAGAAATCATGTATAAAAGTGCAGATATAGCTTTAGAATGAAATTCAAAACAGTGTGGCTGTGGCCATTGATTGACACATTAAATTCATCCATTGACTGGGTCAATTATGGTGAACGTTTGTATGTAAGGACCACTGCTTACTATGTACTTTTTAAAGACACTTAAACTATGGGGTCACCAAAGGTTCTCAACACCTTAATAAAGTAATTCAAAAAATTAATCAGAAATAACACGATGTTTTGATTTATATCAATTATATAAATCAAAACATATAGGTTATTCCTGATTAATTTTTCGAATTATTTTATAATTAAAGCCGTTAAGAAACCGTTGGTGACCCCACAGTTTAAATGTCTATCGTAGGTACGTCGTGAACAGTGGTCGCTACAGACAAACGTTCACGTAAATTGTCCCAGTCAATGGATGAATTTAATGTGTCAATCAATGGCCACAGCCGCACTGTTTTGAATTTCATTCTATTTGTTAAAACAAATCATTAGGCAGATGTTTTTGGTTTTTTCTAACATTAATCAGAAACATAATACTTACATTACTGTATATCTGATGAAGAGTGTCCCTAATGTTTCCAACACCAAGGTCAGTATTTATCACGATCTTCAATCCTGATGGTGTTTCAAAAAAATGTAGTTTGTATCTGTTTGTCTTAAAATTCAAAAATCCGTCTTTTCTTGTTATAAGTCAAGGAAAACATGTATACAATATATAAAAGACATGACACATTATCAATAAAATTAGTTTTTTTAGAATGGGGGTTGTTTTAATGAAAAGTGCTTGTTTATCATGATGTTTATATTTTTTACATAAATCAGGCTATTAATTTTTTTAGATTTTGAATTGTTTGCAATTGACATTTAGAAGTGGATCCAGAATTATAAAACTTAACCAACATTTTGAGTGAAACGGTAAAAAATATGAATTAACCATTTAACCATAAATGTTGCGCCATTAGCGAGGGAGGTCTGGGCAACTGTATTTGTCATGCCATGTCAAGCTTGTATAGCAAACTATGCAGTATGGGTTTTGCTCATTGTTGAATGCAGTATTGTGACCTATAGTCACTTTGGTCTTTGGTGGAAAGTTGTATCATTGGCAATCATACCTAATCTTTTACTCTGCATGTCTATAATCATTGATTGTTTTAATCACAACAAATCTGAGTACCATATTATAATTTGAAAAAGATTTCTATAGTATACTATTTTGAGTTTTGAATAAAAAAATATTTGGTGATGGTATTTTGTAAATTGTAAATCAACTTAAGAGGTGCGTGATGCTCTGCAAGTAATTTTCAATTATTCAAGGATCACTAGAAACTTAAAGAAGAAGATGTACATTCATGTTAGGTTTTGTAAATTGAAACACTAGCATGTATATTTAAAAGTCTTGACCACTTGCATAGTGATACATGTTGGGGTTTGTTTAATAATGAACCATTGTAAATTTAAATGATGAAGATACATTTGTATCTCCCTGCAATTCTATAAGGATACAAATCTGTTGGTGATATCCTACTGACAAACGACTTGATGGAATGTATCATACCATACATTAATTTAAACTCCTGCAAAATATTCATATATATCATTACATTTTGTGCAATATACACTCTTCTATACTACATTTTTTTCATCATTCAAATGCCTTTAACACTAAAGGTGACTTCTTCAATATATTTGCAAAGTTTTAGATTGCAGTTAATAATTATAAAATATTCAAATAAGAATACATGAACAATCATGCCCTGCTTGCATGTAGTTACATGTATTACATTTCCATGTTCAGCAAAAATATGAAATCTAATTTTCTATACATTGTATCTATATTTAACAGTTCACTTCATAACTGCCTTTAATCGAAACTTTTACCTTTAATACATGTATACTGTAATGGATTAATACTGGATGGTTGGCAGCAAAACATATTAATGATATGGGTCTCTACAAGCCCCTGTTAGTTTTTAGTACTTATTGGCCATCAGAGCTCAGTACACATGTTGGATGTAGAAAACCTTTAAATTGCTGATCCCAACGGAGGTGGCAACACTGGCAAGTTTCTATCTCAAAATCATAATAGTTCCACTGTCAACATGCATGGTCAACCAAAAAATCACATGCCATTTTTATCCTTACTCTTTTCTCCTCATAAAAATGAATATCTACATTTTAATTATTTTAATCAACAATAAACTCCTGTGGTCTCTACAAGCCCCTGTTAGTTTTTAGTACTTATTGGCCATCAGAGCCCAGTACACATGTTAGATGTAGAAAACCTTTAAATTGCTGATCCCAACTGAGGTGGCAAGTTTCTATCTCAAAATCATAATAGTTCCACTGTCAACATGCATGGTCAACCAAAAAATCACATGCCATTTTTATCCTTACTCTTTTCTCCTCATAAAAATGAATATCTACATTTTAATTATTTTAATCAACAATAAACTCCTGTGGTCTCTACAAGCCCCTGTTAGTTTTTAGTACTTATTGGCCATCAGAGCCCAGTACACATGTTAGATGTAGAAAACCTTTAAATTGCTGATCCCAACTGAGGTGGCAAGTTTCTATCTCAAAATCATAATAGTTCCACTGTCAACATGCATGGTCAAGCAAAAAAATCACATGCCATTTTTATCCTTACTCTTTTCTCCTCATAAAAATGAATATCTACATTTTAATTATTTTAATCAACAATGAACTCCTGTGGTCCATAGCCTGATAGCATAAACAAAAGTTTTATTCCCCTTTAACCACCAACCTAACTACATGTAATCATCAAGAAGAAGTCACAAGAACTGAAATTTAATTAAAGATATCATTATTTGGAATATATGTACCATCAACCCTTTAAAAAAAATATACAAACTTTAGTCAGATAATGTTTAAATGTTAACCATGTTAACAGAACCTAATATCATTTCAAACGAAAAGAATTATTAACCTGATCAGATTTATACTATATCAATAAAGTGGTAAACAAAAAAATAGATATATATAAACATGATAAACAAGAAGATGTGGTACATGAGCAAAAAATACATGTATGTACATTTTTTGTATGAATGCCTATGTTCCAGGATAAGGTTTTTTCGTTGAATCTGTCATGTGACTAACAGACTTCCATCACCACAGGACCTAAATGTAAGCCTAGTCACTTCCAACACATGTTGAGCAAATAGGTAAAAAAGTTTGATTGAATACTGCTAAAAATATTTCAGGAATTAAACAATAATAAGATGTCACCCTCCCTCTATCGTACATGAATCAAGATTAAACACTTACGGAACATAAATTATTTCTACATGTACTACCAAACAGAATGACGATTATGAAATAGCTGGAAAATTTTAATAGAGCAGAGATACAGGCACAACTTCGATCTCATAAATGACCTCATACAGGAAATTGACGATCTTTTCAGCTGAAAGACATAATTCCAGAAACTACGTACAATGTATGAGACAACTATCCAAAGTACACATGAAGTTGGTTCAAGCAATTATATGCAACTGTTAGGCCTTCAACAATGAGAAAAAACATATCCTATTGCCAGCTAAAGCCTATAACACTAACAGGAATGGACATGAAAATATGAAAACTATAACACTTAACAGCCCATATTATAACAATGTATGAAAAACAAATATGACAGACATGAACCAACAACATCTACTGACCTACAGGCTGTTGAGACAGGCACAGGGTTAAACATATTTGTGAGCACTCAACCCTCCCCTGACCTGGGAGGAATATACTGATATAGGATAGAAAGTCACAGTCAAAAAGGACAGTGGTGTTGCTGCACAACCTAAGAACGTCAGTGTCGCGTGAAAAACACACATATTTACCTCTGACTGACTCATCCCTGCAGATTTCCTTCTGTTCCATTCTACATAATACAAGCATGTTCCATTCCTGTCAAATATATGTAAATTATAAATTGTCATTTTTGATAGTTTACACCGGAAATACACAAAAAATACTAGAATAGAAACAAAGTAGGGTTATATTGGAATACGGATGTAAGGTTCCAACAAGTTTGAGCTTTGTAAAAAGCTGTGGACTACTCCGCTCTATTCCAATTTTTTTAGGTAATAAAGTCTTTCACGTTAACTGCGGTCCTACTATACGTACATGCGCAGAAACGCTTCCGGACGGCAACCATTTGTTATTTCTGTTTACATTAGTTACGTTAGTTATGGTCTTCAATTGTGTCGTGTTTCAGTGTTCAAACCGGCAAAGTACGTCAGATAAAGAGAATCGTTGTAGTTTTTTCCGTTTCCCTAAGGACGTAAGGAAGAGGAAAGCATGGGTAATAGCTGTAAATAGGGCAGACTGGGCTCCAAACGATTACAGTAGGATTTGTTCTGCACATTTCGTCGACGGATGGCACAGTGACGACCCAAGTGATATAAATTACAGGCCAACACTATTTTCCTACAAAGAAAAAGACCCCTCTGTTTCTGAGCTAGATCGAAATGTTAGACTTGCCAGTAGAAATTTGTTGCAGGTGATTTAATGTTGTTTACAAATACCTCCTTAATTGTCAGTGTTATAGTCATAATTATAATTTTCCAAAACATATTTCAGTGATACAGTTGGGTTTTTTGCAAAACTATCCCTTCCCTTTTTTATTGGGAAAATATGCGTCATTTTGATCAAATTGGGAAATTAAGAATAAACTATGAATTTGACTAGAACTTCAATTTGCAGACCCCCTTTCCAGAGATAAACCCTCAGTTGAAATAAGACCCCTTATTGTCAGTGATGATTCACAAATAGACCCTAAAATTTGCACATGTAATTATTTTAATATGAAAAATGTGTAAATGTGTGTTTTTCAGTTTGTATTCATGCATAATTACTACTGAGACCGCTCTGTTTGGAAAAAAAGTTGTCTTTTTGTTAGTAATTTAATTTAAGCCATTTTTTTCATATTGGGATTGTTCTCCATGGGAAAAAGCCTTTATTCTCCCGTAGTTTAAGGCAAACAAATTGTCAATATCACTGTATTTACTGTACTTTCTTATTGCTAGAGATCTACTTCCAGATTACTTAATTTCTGTTCCTATAACCTGTTCATTCTTATTTTTATTCCTTCCTCAATGTTGTTTGTCATGTTTGTACATTTTTTCTTATCACTGTTTACTTAACAGTGTGGACATAAAATAATTTATTAATATTATCACAGTTGAATAATTTTAACTGAAGGTAATTTCACATGTACATGTATTGTAAAGCTGATTACTATATACATGTAAAACCTCAATTTTTATGAATTATAACTTCAAAGAAAAACTGTCGTGGTAGCCATAAGCCACCTGAAGAGTTCCTCTGGCAAGGACGAAACAGTTTCATTAACATTGATTAAAGGATGTTTATAAATTTAAATTTATCCTAAAATATGGAAATGTAAAAACAATTTAGTGATTTTTTTAATCAAACACCCACACCCACATCATTTTAAACAAAGACAAATTTATAGAAAATTATTAAAAAAGAGTTCTTTTTCTGATTTTGAGTATTTTCACATGAAAGTTTCTAAAAGTTAAAAAAAACATTAAATTTATAATAAAATAATTGACCCAGTTTTCAGTTAGTTTAGCTTTTACACTTTGCCAAAAATCAATGCTTGGAACAGTCTATTTCAAATAACTGCTTCCCATAATACATAATCCTTTATATTCTATATCCTCTGAGCTTATTTTAACAAGGCCAATTGTGTGTAGAAATATTATCAGACTTATTGGTTATTCTTCAAGACCATATTTCATAATCTTTTTTGGTAATTTTTGTTTTTACAAATGACCTATACCAGAAAGATGACATGTACAAATATTTTTTTCTTATGATAAATCTAGACTGTTAAAGAACAGAAATTAAAAGTCCAACAAACAGAGAAGGCATGCCTTAACAGCTCAGTAATGATGCATTCCTCTTATGCTACAGCTGGACAAGATGTGGAAATGGAGGAGTTACAGGAACCTCCTGTGTATAATCAGCTAGACAAAAGTTTGTCAGACACAAGCATGTTGCTTACATCTAGTGTTGGTAAGCAATTACACGACCCTCATTGAAATTAAAGAAAGCACCTTTTTAAAAAGAAAAGAAAACAGATCTCTATGCTGTTACCCACTTTAAAGTCCAATCGAATTCTCCCTCTCCATGCTCATCCAAATTTCAAACATTTCTTTACTAAGATCCTTGGTATAATAATTAAAACAAAACTCTAGGTATAGGTTTGGTTGCTCTAAGTAACTTTTCTACTTAGCAATGTTTAATAACATTATAATCCAACATATTATAACACAAATATTTATAAAGTACATGTACAAACACTATTGTTCAATTTTCAAGGAACCAGTATAATTTGTTTAAAAAATCAACTATGCGGCAAATTCAAGTTAATTCAAATACACCCAAAAAAAAAAGCCCTTTTTGTTTTATATTTTCTCTTAAAAAAAACTCACTATAGAACCTGATATTGAGTAGTGACTTAAATTAAAAAAAATAATTTCCTTTCCATCTTTCAGTATATTTTTTAATAAATTGAAAACTGAATCTTTATTATTTTTTAAAAGTTGCTGAAATGACAATTACAAATGTATGAAATTCAGGGTCTCAGTGTGATACAGATCCATTATTAAAGGAAAACATGGTGCTGAGGAAAGAAAATGAAGAATTGAGAGCCGCACTGCAACACCATAAATGGACTATAAAAAAAATAGTAGACAATGACCAGAAGACCAGGTTTTACACAGGACTACCTAAATTTGTAGTGTTCATGTGGCTCTTCAAGTAAGATCTTATTTTTTTTTCTTCACAATAGTCTAAACACAAAATTACACTCACTGAAATGTGTTTTTTTGAAACTCTGTAATATTAACTTTTAATTAATACAAGTATTGCATGAAGTTTACATAGAGTAAATGGTTTCTTACTATGAAAAATTGCAATTGGGTTAATGAAAAAAGAAGAAACACACTGAAACAAGAGAAGTAATACATTTTATAAAATACAGTAACATTTCTTTAATCATATTCTCCTGCACTAAGTATCAATCAGTTCACATGAATCCAATAAATTGTATATACATGTACTTAATTACCAGTTGGGGAAAAATCATACATGTTACGATGTACCAGTATAAATTACCACAGGATGAATTATCACAAACTGAGGTGCCATTTTTTTATATAAATATAAATCAACATAATTATATATAGCAAAATTTAAAATTAAGTTCAGTTTTAATCATTCCAAAAAAAATTAAATGTTTATAAGTCACTGTTCGTCACTCATGTAAATCTTTTTACTGAATTTGTAGTAGTACTCCTACATGGGAAAATTATAAGATACTATCTTTCCAACAAAATTTTCCTTAAATGCAGTAAGATATGGTCAATTACTATTTCAGTTATCTGAAACCAAAGGCAGAGAGAATGCAGTACTGGACTGGTTCAGACACCTATCAGAAGCAAGATAGACAACGCACATCAACCAACTGCATTGATTTAATTGATCAGTTTTTTGCAGTCTTAATGAGACTTAGATTAGGACTTTTCGTTAAAGATATAGCCGAAAGGTTCAAAATTTCCGAATCAACATTTTCAAAATATTTTTCTTCATGGCTTTCATTATTGTATGAGGAGCTAAAAGTCATTAATCCATTTCCAAGCAGAGAAATAGTTGACCGTACCATGCCAGATGCTTTCAAGACCAGATATCCCAAAACAAGGGTTATTATAGACTGTACAGAAATTTTTTTACAACGTTCTGCTAGTCTTGTTAACCAAAGCCTTACATATTCTAACTATAAAAATCATAACACTGTGAAATTTTTAATTGGAATCACTCCATCTGGTGTTATATCTTTTGTTTCAGAAGGTTGGGGTGGTAGAGTTTCTGACAGGCAGATAACTCTTGAATCTGGTTTACTGGATTTGTTGGACGACAATGACTCTGTAATGGCTGACAAAGGCTTTACTATAAAAGATTTATTAGAAAAAAAGAATTGTACACTAAATATGCCACCCTTTAAAGGTATTTCTGCTCAGTTTACAACTGAACAGGTTTTTGAAACACAAGAAATTGCAAAGTTAAGAATTCATGTAGAAAGAAGTATTGGAAGAGTGAAAAATTTTCATATTTTTGATGGTGTTATGCCTTTATCTATTGCACCACAATCTACACAAATTTTTAAAGTGTGTTGTTGGTTAACCAATTTTGATGAACCACTAGTCAAGTAATAGGCTGTAAGTCTTACTCTTTGATAACTAAAATGTTACACAAAGTTTAATGAATATAAGAATTTAAAGGTCTACATTTGCATTTTCAAAAAGTTTTCAGCAAATAAAAAGAATCAATGATGATGGTCAGTTATTTCCTAATTGCAATCCTGATTCTGTTTTTCAATAATTATTACACTTCTTTACTCTTCTCAGCCTGTTTGCCAATTGTGTAATAAGATATTCATTTCCTTGAGTTACTTCCCTTAAGACATAATATTTTATTGACCATGAGATAGCAGAAATATTTATCTTCATGTTATGTTTGAGATCTTATTTAGATTTAAAAATATTGTCAATCAAGTTAATCTTTTTATAACATAAACAGTTAGATGTTAATACTTGTTTTTTTTTTTTTAATATGATGACAAATTGGCAAATGGACTATTGAAGATATGTTTAAAATAGCATTGTGTCTGTCAAAGTTATAGATGTGCTTCTGAATTAACTCATAATATTTTCATGCTATACTCAATATTATTGTAAAATTTAAAACAAAAATGATTCTTGTTCAATTGTCTTTTTATTACAGTGCAATTTCCAGACATTCTTTTGTCACTTTAAAATAATTTTAAGGAGTAACTTGAGAGTAAACGCAAACATCAAATCATTAGTTTCATGATGGATAAGTTTTTGAATGAAAGAAATTATACATATTCATTAATTTTGTCATTATTAGAACGGAAACTTAGGATTAAAAAGAAAATAAATTAATGGTCATATAGCTCATTAAAATTTGCTAGTTCATGCTGTATATACAAATCATATATTATCTCCCTTAGATATAATCTCAAAAATACTAAATTGCCACATACAAGTTTTATTTTAAAGGATTTCTGCATTTTAAAAATTAGAAAAAATGGTTACACAAATACAACAATCATTATCTTGACATTTTTCCAAAAAAATCAATATGGTGATGTTATGCAGTTATACCCTCAAGTTGCCTTAACTATTATACTTATTCTTAAAATTGTAATAATGTGTTTACTGATAAAAGCATGGAAAAATGTTATCCATATAGAATTTCACAAGTTTCTGTAGCATGTTTTGTACAAATTCAGCATTAAAGTACACCCTGTCAATGCAAATGTTGTTTTCTTTTGCTGCTGTCCACAGAACAAAGTCACACCAAGGAAGTTCTTTAATTGCCATTTCACCTTGGACCTGTGCATAATACTTGTGAAGCGGGTTCAATGTTGGACCATCAGGTGTAGAAATCAAACAAAAACTAGGGTCATTCATCCCCAGAATCATGCCAATTTCCAATGTGTTGACTCTCACTCCCTTCAGAGAAAATGGACATTTAATCTCTAGGAGACCATCACTATCTCCTTCAAACACTCTGCCATCACTAGTTGCTCCTAGAAACGAGTAGATGTTGTTTAATGTTAACCCTGCTGTCTCTACTTTAAAGTCATCATGCATGCATTGCTTCAGTTCTGTGTACTGGGCCCTTGCCCTGTCCTCATTGTCTACTCCCCACTGAATAGCTACAGGAAGTGATGAATACCTGCAAAACAGAAATGTATATAAAGATTTTTATCACTACAACTTTGCAAAGATAATCATGGACTTTCATTGAACAAACAATAATAGTTTCTTTATTGAGTCGTCAACAACCCTTTGTCCAAATAAGTAATCATATGAATTGACTGATAGTATTGATTTTCTGTCAATTATGTGGTTATTGTGATACATGTATTCATACATGAATAACTATTACAGAAATATGAATGATTGAATGTCACACTAAATTAAAATCAAGATCCGGTATTATTGTATAGCAATATAATATTTCCCACAGAACGTAACCAAAAGTTAGCGTGCAATAAATTCTAATATTGCACTAGTGCAATAAATCTTCAAAATTCATGACGTCATTAACGACAAAATCTTAGTTTAAACCAATTTTTACTTTCAAATATTATATTGCTATACAATAAAAGGGTTATTGCATGAATATTGGGGAATATTGTCCCTCGTAGAACATATATTGCACTCGCAAGCTCGTGCAATATAAAATTCTACTCGGGACAATATTCATGCAATAACCCTATATTATTTTGCATTAATTTTATCAACTAGTCTATATTGTCATATAGTTTACCAAGACATTCTGTTAAAAATTCAAAAGTTCTGTACTTATCAGTAGTTTGTACTACTTAAACTACATTCATCACTTTAAGTTGTACTGTACATGTTGTTTACATCAAATTAAAAAAAATTATTTGTTGTTAATTATTTCCTGATAGAGAGTTGTCTCATTGGTAATTGTACATTTTTTATGTAGAAATTTCTGCCATTTAAATTTGAATACCTATCAAGGGAGGATCCCTCAGTTATTTGTCTTATAAGAGAATTTGGACTTCTTCCTGCAGCAATAACATCACCAAAAATGGAACTTGTTATCCTTCCTTTATGAAGATCTCGCCATACTGTACTCCCTCTCTGCAACCTTGTATTTCTCTCTATATAATCAACCAGCTCTCTTTCTATTGATGGTGGTGGTACTGTTTTAAAGTATTATATAAGGTATAAGATAGGGTGTTTGCTCAAACATTTAATAATAAAATAGAAGCTTTTTTCAAATGAAGGTTCTTTAGCTTGTGAGCATACTGAAAGGAGACTTATATTTTAAATTGTAAAAAAGTGCACACACTTATATATTTTTGAAGCAAAAATATCATTGCAGTGAGTCCAGCATGCATAACAGAGTGGGGGGTCTAACCATAATGAAAGAGGTCCCAACCCAGGATAAATGAGGGGTTCTTATTACAATATGTACAATAATTCAAATGTGTTGTTTGGACACCCCTCCTTTTCTGGATCTACCAGTGATTAATATTTACATGTATTTGTGATTATATAATATTGTATTTATAAAACAAATTGGCATGAATTCCTTTCAATCAAATAATTTTCCTCACTAATTTGAGTTTATCTTGGATAAATATTTTTAGAATCATGCTTATAGCCATTTAAATAAAATGTTTTAATATAATTACAGTTGTTTTCTGTGTATAGCATTTCTTTCATCTTTCTTTCCATTGGGTCAACCCAAGTATCCATCTCCACTTCTTGGTGTACATCAGGAGTAGATTCAGGAATATTCCATAAATGAGACATGCCTTTTTAAATAAAATTTCAAAAATTAATTATTTGTTTAATAAAGACAAAACAAATTTTGCAAAAATTTGTACACCTAATATTTGCTTTGCAATAATAAGTTACCTCCCCTTTGAAATTATACACTTCAATGTAGTTCAATGCCTATAAGATAAATAGATGATTATTCAAAATAAAATTATATCTTAGTGTCATTAAAAATTATTTGATTGCAGAAAAATTTTAAATGTTGAGGGTTCAACATAATGAGATGTATATTTCCATTAATTCAAATTATCTCCCCTTTACCTCAATAGAAAACCCATAAACTACAAAGTAAGCTGATTCATAATACTATTGATTTTTATTTAATAGAAAATGTGCTAAATTTAAGAAAGGAAAGAAAGCTTGCTTTTAGGAAAATTTTTGGATAATGTGGAAATTGAGCAATTCAGTGAGAATTAGGGGTTCCTTTTCTTGTACATGCATATATATGTATAAAACATAACAGAAGAAGCAATATATTGTGGTATGATTTGTCACCTTTATAAAAAAAATGAGTTAAAGCATTGACACTGATTGTGTTTCAATACTTTTACATCCAATTACTTTTTTATATTATTTTTTAAAAACTGTTTTTTTTTCAATATAATGCTGATTACTATACCTGTATTAGGAAAATCATTCTTTAGTTCCATTAACTGTTGTAATGTTAAGTCCAGATTTACTGTACGGTCAGCTGTATGGCGTGGGTCAAAAGACTGGAATGTGGTATTACCAGCCTCAGATGTACCTGCATTTCCTTCCTCAGATGAAGAAGCCAACTTTGGTTTCTTTGATGCCATGTAACATAAAGGTCTTGGTTGAACATCTTTCCTCGGAACATTCCATGTACAGGATTTAGAGGTACAGCTCTCCGCTTCTGTAATTCCAACTTTAGCTCGGCTCAATGCAAACAAGAGACTACCAATATGGCTACATGACTGTGCTAACCTAAAAATAAAAAAATAATATAAGAAGATATATTGTTGATAAAAATAAACATTTTAGTTACAAATTATATAACAAAGAAATGGAGCATAGATTTCTACTGTACTAATTTTCATTAGTCTATTATTTTTTAATTATAAATGTAGGGGTTAAATCTTGATGTCTAAATGATGTAAGATTTAAGAAGAAAATTACAATGATAGTGTTTAAGGTAAATTGTGGTATCTGATTTAAAATTAGTTTTCTCCACAGCACTAATAAAGAAAATATGAGGTAGGGCAAAATTCAAAGAAAATCAGAACCCAAATGATTTTTTTCTTCACCTAAGCATTAAGTTTGTAAACCTTTACACCTAGATCTTTTAAAATATAAGGCAGCCCACTTTTAAAAGAAATTGTTAGTGGAACAAGGGTTAACTTTGATTTATTCAGAATATAAACCACAAATTAATCAATGGTGGAATTATTTTAAGAAAAATCTTTTTATTTTAAAATATTATAATACTTTTTACTAATAGTTACCCTATAGGACACTGACAGTATCCATATTGCACCATAAAATCCCCACTATCTGTTTTCAAAGTGCATATATACACCTGGTATCTTTGTTTCTTCATGGATGCTTGACACATTGCTCTGATATAAATTGTCTGTTCATTGATCTGAAATCACAAAGAAAGATTTAAGTTTTGTATAAATTATTTGTTTATTAACAGTATTTTCTTTCTTCAAAAATATAATTAATTTTCTTTTAAAAAGTGATGTTTGTCTATACAATTGAAAATATATACAAAGTATAATTGTTTTGTGTTAAACTGTTACTTTCTGCCAAAATACTCATCTGGATGCTTTTAATGGCAACCACAAAAATTTCTAAGTATAAATCTTATAGTCTAAAATAAAGGAAAATTTATTGCTGTTAATATTTCATTTGCTATTTTTTTTGCAGAATGATGTTCTTATTATTAACTACCACATTTAAAAATGATGCAAGTTTTCCTGACCATAAATACAAAAAAATAATAATTACTTTTTACAAGGATTTGTATAGTTAGAAACTATACAAATCCTTGTTTTTTATAATTAAAGTTTCTTATTGAATTATGATTTTTAATGATCATGGGCATACATATAAATTATTATATATGTTTTTGGTGTCTTTATTTTCATTTAATTAACTAGTGCTATCTCTATATATCATTTTAATTAAGTGTGCCTGTCAAATTCAAGTCTGTTATCTTAAATATTCTGGGTTTTATTACCTGTGCCATTCCTACTTCTTGGATATCACCAGCATCATAATGTTTGACTGCCTTGTCAAGCCCCTTGAAATTTTGAGTTGTTGTCCCTGAATACGTAGGTCTTGTTACCATAAAATCATAAATATCTGCAAATTTGATTATTGGAAATTTGGTTTGGTCACAGATGGTGTAAGTCACTCTATTGAAGGGCGGGAGGTTTTCATTTTGTTCACTGGGAATCGTCACATCACCTACTAGGACTGCCTGCTTGATAATCGGTGTTAAGGTAGATGAAGGAACTTGTTCTGTCAGTATATCCGAAATTATCCTTTCCTTTTTCTTCTTTTCCACTTCAATATTATGCTCCGCGGCAAGAATCTTTAAAGAACTGAGATTTAACTTATTTAAACTTTCCCGGGTCGCCATGTTGGTATCTAGTGTAAACAAGTTGCCGTCCGGAAGCGTTTATGCGCATGCTCGGGATTTATCGTGAAAGGGCTTATTGTTCACTTTACTTGTTGAAAATTAAAACATTTATGAACACACACTAATCTGTAGGTGTGCATAGATTAGCAAGAGGTATTAAATACAGATAATGCATTTTTGTGAGGTGTAGAACCGTGCATTGTTTGGCAGTAAAATAAATCGTACATATTGCAAGACTAAAAAGGCAAATACACACGTATTTTATAATTGATATTTCAATATTGAATTTCAGTGTGCATTATAAAACCAAGGATTTGTATAGTCTAACTTTACAAATCCTTGATAAAACGCGGAACATGAATTAATGACTGTTGATCGGAACTGAAATACACATAAGTATGTCAAGTATGAAAAAAAATATATAAATAATAAAAAAAAAATCAACTTACCTTTTGACAATGAGATTCTCACCAAGAAGCATTAAAGGGAAACTTCGCAAAAAAATCAAAAATTGATATTATGTTCATTCTGTATAAAAATGCTCAAATTCATAGATATTAAAGTTTTATTCCGCTAGATAAGCGATCACCATCGATTTTAAATTTAGAGTATTAATTCTCTGCGTTCCGCCATTTTGTCCTTCTTTCCCGATTAATGCAACGATATGTCTATAAACCACAAAGAAACAAAACTACTGTAACCGATGTAGTCGCAATTGCGTGTCGATATCTTGTCAATCGTACGGTTGTTTTATCCGACTAACTAGCCATGGTCTGTTGTTTTTAAACTTGATATTGGAATTAGGTGAAAAGTCCGCAAAGTTGAAATCATAAATAAGTGTTCCGTGAAAATTGTTTTCGAAAATCTAATTTGTTCATAATTCTTTAAAGTAATAAACTGTTTTCAAATAAATTTTGATCTTCCCTCTTCTGATCACCAGCATGGCTAAAGGTATTACTTCCAAAGGTATTGTGAGGGGTGTGAGGTGACACGTCCAGGTATTCAAGCGATTTCCTGTCGGGCTTGCAAGTTCACGCATCGTTTCACTTCTGCAGGTATTGATCAGTGTACACGGCTGATAACATTTAACTTTCCATTTTGAACTATCAGATTTATAATATACAACTCTGTCTTACTTGTCATCACCAAACTCATACGCTTGTTTATAAATAACATTTCTGGTGTAAAGAATATTATTCATAAAAATATAAATAATACCCAAAAAATAAGATTTGATGAAATTAAAATCTATTTAAATATTTTTTCCAAGGGTGAATTTGGGAAAATGTAATATATACTCATTGTCAAAAGTGAAGGACAGATTGGAACATACCAGAAATATTGATTTAAAAAAATGTACGCACTTGCCGACGATTCGTTTATACGACTGGATAGAAAGTTACGGAACTATAGCGCAATTTAAAATATATACATGTATACATTGAACATAAGAAAAAAACATATATTTTGAATAAATAGCGGTAAAAGTGTTGTAATTAGACTAGTCCACGTATGCCAACAGTATGTAATCATCGAATGTCGATAGACTATTGTATACCAGAAGAAGAAGAGAACCAATTTGATTTAAATACAGGTCGATGTATAACTTTTGCTTTGGTTCATTGAAGTTGTGGACATAGTAAAATCACAGATTTATATTTCAATAAGATTGTTCTCGAACAAAGGAAGGAATTCGTCATCACAATTGTTATATATTCCACTGGACGAACATTAATTATCCCGAAGGGATGTGAATATTTTGCTGGGAAACTTTTGAGTATCAGAGTTTCAAATTAATTTCGGGATTTTTTTTTCTTGGTATTCAATAACAGAAAAAAGAATAAATTACTTGTCCGCTAAATAGGGGTATTCTTGTCAGATGAAAGACTTTTAGTCATATTTAAAAAAAAAATAGGGAAATATGACATTAAATTGGTTCTGTCTTTTTTATAATATGGTTGTATTGGAAATCTTTTCATACAGATTGACAACTCATTGTCCGATATGCATGTAATATTTGCCACATGACGCCCATAGTTCTTTCTACCATCATCATCTTATTCTTTGGTATTGCTGTCAACATCGATGGTTCACACCCAAACAAAATGGGAGTAATGGACCTTCAGAGCTTCTCCGTGTTATACACTTGTGAAATATATAGACGAAATTTCTGTATTGAAATGAATATACATCTCACAAACAGGATTTTCAAATAACGATTTTGAGTAATCACCTTACAAACCAATATAAACGTATGGCAAGATATAACCATGAAGGAATTTAGTTTTTGTCAGACACAAGAACTCATCACTATCATAAACGTATACGTATATATGCATACAATTTCAAATATCAAAAACAAGCGGTCGATGTCGATAGTCCGTTTTCTAACTGTTCGAGTTAGACATGTCACTTGTTCATTCTTGAAAGCCTTCATATTCCCCGTCTAACGATGGGAACTGTTTCTGATTGTGTTGACTATAAATGCTTGTATGGTAATTCTGTTGTTTATCTGTACAAGCCGTTGCATTTCCTCTCCTTTCCCAAAAAACAAACGAACGAAACGCTACTAGTCTGCTTTCTCTGGAGCTCATCCTCAATGGCTCTTATACGTCAGGAAACTTACATGTATACTAATAATGATTGTTTCAAGAACAACGATGTATGGACGAACTATTCTAAATTCGTCAATATCAGTTATGCATGACTAAAATATAACTTTTATTACAACTACTGTATTACTTATTTGGATTAATGACGGCTATCATGTTCAACATTGCACAACTATTATCATAGAATTAAAAAAAAAATCCTCAAAAATCCTTAAAAAAAATAATGCCTTAGCTTAGATAATTGGTATTTTTTCACAAAAAGTTCGTGTAAATGATTGTCAAATGAATTTAATTATGTAAGAATAAAATGTTAAAAAGAAACTAAAAAAAAATCATGTATGTTGTTTTTTTTTGTCAATTAAAAACTTTAAAATTGCAATAGTTTTATTAGCATTTAAACACAGCCAGATTTGAATACAAGTTAAGAAATTCCGGTAAAGTCAATGATATCAAACAGATGTACAATGGTATATCAAATTGGGTAATATTGCATTTAGTTTTTATTAAAGATTAAAACTACTATTTTTTACTTCATATTTGAATCTTTACGCCAATTGCCGCTAAGAAAGTAATCAAAAATTGTTTCCTTTTATTTTTATACATTTTCGGATTTACGAATCTGAATTTTATTTTCAATTAATTTACACAATTTAATTATTGAATCTTTATTCTCATCGTGTATTAAATCTTAGTGTATTAACATCGTGACATCATACTCTTTCTAATCCTTTCTGTATATCCTTTCCAAATAACAACATTTATACCTGTGTACGCTTGAACTCACACCTGCGGCTAAATAGCAACAAGGTAAACGAATTGACCTCAAGCCGAGAAATATACAGTGACCTTTACAAAATAATATACACACTCTGCTCACACATTAGTTGCATTGAAATGATTATCAAAACAATAACGGTAAATAGACAAGTAAATAGTAAAAATGTTCAATAAATATTTTATGAATAAAATCTCAACAATAATTAATTAAATTTATTCAAAAACATTTACTAGAGACAGAGACATATAATTTTATAGGAGTTTAATTCAATGAATACAAAACGGTATATGCATATTCATTTTCGTTCATTATTATATTGTGGTTAATAACTACAACCATTCGTCAGCTGTGCGCTTTTAATTACGTATATTGTCGATAAGCTATAAGAGTTAAACAGATTTTATTTTTTCCCAGAATTCAATAAATCGGGCTAATACGTCACGACCCACTCGAGAATTCAACCAAAAAAGTTACAAATACTTGATTTTCTCCGTTATTACAAGGACGTATATTAGATTAGTTATACGTCCTTGGTTATTAGATGGAATATAAATTTAAAACTTTGCAAATGTGTTTTTTATGTTAAGATGAACATAATTAGATGATAAGTAAAAAATCGCGGAATTTCCCTTTAATTCAAGTAATTCACAACAATTTTCAATACCGTTAGCGACTCACTATTTAATTGATATAAGCAACTTATATGATGAAGAAAGTAATTTGTTGTTAATAAGTCACGTCTCAGTCATTACAGCTGAACGGACGTGCTGGGCCAGCTCTCCTTTACCCGCTATCTTCGATGAGGGTTTACAGTTAGATATCAACGACTTACTACTTAAGATGACAGAAACCGATCCATGCCGTACAGATAGACGTAGTAGTTGGCGTACCCGCGTTAACATGCACTCCAAAACCATTGTATTATGGGGAGTGTAATGCCGATTAACGTCCGAGGGCTGTATCCTAGGCTGTTGGGTGATACGACCTTCATTTCACTGCCTCACGGCTTTGGTCCTGATAATGCTTCCTGTCATCTTTCGAACTACGTCCGAGATCATCTACCAGTACTCCATCATCGAGGCTAGCGGGCTGCCAAGCTGACCAAACTGGCCCTGAAAGAAGCCGTTAGTGAAGAATAAACAACAAAATAGTCAAAAACCAAAAACAACTCACCAAAACCAAGATGGCGGCCTCCATATTGCGACCTCCACTACTTGTTCCTGACCCATGGCTCCAGAATATTTAAAGCTCACCAAACGCCTTCGGGCACCGAGCCGACCGTGCGAGGGCTGAAAGGCCAGTCAAGGTCGTTAAACACCACCACATATATGTTGTTAATAATAGAACATTATTTTTATTTTCAGAATGAGGTTATCTTTTAAGACCTTTCAAATATTCAAAGGATGACCATTTTAATTTTTGGAAAACTGATATATTAATATAGACTATGATAGACAATATTTTATTGGCACAAACGCATTTACAATAAATGGAAATGACCGAATGGATAAACAATTTGCTATACATGGTAGTAAAATACAAACAATTATATATACATATGTGAATAAACGATTAAAGGTATAATGAAAATCTATTACAATAGATTACTTCTTGCATTTAAACAATTTGTTACGAAAGAGGAAGATAATTTTAGTGCCGTATAAGATGTATTTAATTTATTAAGTATAAGATTTATTTTATTTTTATCCCACAATGTGGTTATCCTTTTTCCTGTAATTTTGAATATTTTTAATACAAAAGTCTTTCTGATACTGGAGTAACCTCTGCAGTGTATATATATAGCAGCAGCATGTGCTGTTCATTTTCAATTTCGCCACTTTAACAGATTTCACAAATTCTTTGTACTCTGGGCATTTTTAAATATCTTCCTCTTTCAATGGCAAGGTTATGAGCACTAACTCTTAATTTACATAATGATGATCGATCTGAATCTATTTTTTAAAGCATCAACATAAGCCCGTTCACTCATTTTGTAAACACTCTAGAAAAATGTTAATTTTGGAGATGCTGAAACTATTTGCATGTTGTTCCTGAAAACCCTGGTCAATTAGTCTTTGTCTTATAGAACCAAACAGGGGTTTAATAGTAAGGTTATCTTTTGACAAATAGGATAAACCTAAGTTTTGAACAATAATATTTAACCTTTTAACCCATGGGTTGCTTTTTTTGTAGCATTATATATTTCTTCCTTCTGAAGTGATTAAATGGTCCCAGAATTTAATGCTACATAACATTATCCTATTTTTCAATGGCAGTCTTGCAAGTTCGGAACGATATGCATCATTCGAGGCCTTACAGTGTACTCCCAAGATTTCTTTAATAAATTTTATATGCAACTTTTCATAGGCATCACTGTCTTTAAATGTCGAAATAATTCACCAGATTTCGCTACAATAAAAGAGAATGGGGACTACTAAGGAAAAAAAAAGTTTTTCCAGAAGTTTACAAGGGTTATCTAATCCTATTATTTTCTTTATTTTAAAATATGCTTTCCTAGCTTTTTCCATAAGCGAAGTGATGGCGACACTAAAGCTGCCATTATATCTAATATTAATACCCAAGTAACAATACGTATTAACTGTCTCTAAGGATTTGCCATTATAATAAAATTCGTTCAGAAAAGACTTTCCGTTTGAATTAAAAACCATAACTTTTGATTTCTCTGTATTGACTTGCAATTTCAAAGAAGAACAATACTTACTTATTGTATTGAGACAATTTTGCAAACCCTCTTTGTTATGAGATAATAATGCAATATCATCGCCATACAAAAGTGCATTTAATGAAACATCACCAACTACAACTGGATCTGCATTGATATTTTCCAAGTCTTTAAGTATCTAGTTTATAAAAAAATTAAAGAGAAGAGGACTAAATACATCTCCTTGTTTAACACCACAGTTTGATTCAAATGATGGACCATTAGAAAATTTAATTCTATGTCCAATATCTAAGAGTAAAGGTAATCCAAATGATGCGGATAACTATCGTGGTATTTACACGGGTACTATATTAGGTTTTTATGGAACAAACAGTTAATTTCAAAAAGATGGGGGTAATGTGCTTTTTTCTGAGTCAGAAGGTTTTTTTTAGTTTTTCGACTTACATTGACTTTGACCTTTTCCCCATATCAGTATATGGTAGTTATCATTGTCCAACCTGATCTGACCCATATGACATGTCATAAATATTTCATATCTTTTGGATAGTTTGTGGTGTTTCGTAAATTATACCATAGCTTTTGTTGAAACCCCCGGCAATAACCTCACTCGACTTCGTCTCGTGAGGTTGACGAGGGGTTTCAGCAAAAACTATGGTATAATTCGTCTATTGAGGTTGCCGAGGGGTTTCAGCAAAAACTATGGTATAATTTACGAGACACCACAAAACTTTCCAAAAAATATGGAATAGCTATATTAAGCTATCGCATTTATTGCTGTTTAAAAATGTGTATTTCATATATTTTTGTTTTTGTTTACGCAATTTTAAAACCTTTTACCCTATATATGCATGTAGCAGTACAGTTGAGCCTATGGAACTACAATCTAAGTAGACATCTGATTCACCGAAAATCAACTTATATTTTCATGTATGAGTTAATGATAAAATGATTTTAACACATTTATACATTTTTTACAGTTTGTTCATTTAAAAATATAGGACAACGGAGTTGGTGTACTTGGGTTCGATTCCATCACTAGGCATTTATTTATATCAGCTAGTGCAAAGCGGACAGTTTAGCTTAGTGGCCCCACACTGACTCTGTTGTTCCTATGTTACTTAAAAAATTCAGTCGGCCTTGTCCAGTCTTGCCGTCTTTGTTTTTCGTTCCGAAAATCCTAAACAACAAAACCATGGTATAATTGTGAAAATTATACCATAGATAGCTATGGTATAAGTTTCGGTTATTGAGATTTATACTCATGTTACATTACCATAGATTACATTGTACAGCAATAGGTTATTAAAACCTTATCCACTTCGTGTCCGGCTCATATCCCTTTCATCGTAAAGCTCACGATAACCAAATTTAGTATGCAGTTGCATCATGGGCTTAGGGAGTGTCACATACAAAAGTAAGCTACTAATAACTCTGTACAGTAAGCTGTACCTTTTTTAAAGTCATGAGATGAGTCAATACTTATGTGTGTTGTTACTTATGTAACAACCGTGATTAAGGTAGCACAATACAGAGATTTTTCAACTCCATTCAGACAACTTTTAACGTCTGGAAGTAATTACTATGATGTGAAAATTTATAAATGAGAAACCGAAAAGAAATTAAAAAAAAGAATATTCTTTTAAGTGGTTAATAATTTTATTATGATAATGTTATTATCATATGATTGATTATAATTTACTAGTAATCAGATGTTAGATTGTGGTGCCGGTACACATCGGTTTTCGTGGGATCAAAAATGTTTGGTAGATTCTTATGCACCGACTAAAACTGTTTGGCTTACACAATTTGTCCTTGATTTTCCTAATGTATTACATTCTTTGAAAAGATCTTTAAACCCTTCTCTTGATTCATAAGTAATCACCGAATTCATTTGAGTATAAAATGTGTTGTAACATAAATTGGATTTTTTCTTTTGTTGTTTTGATAAAATAATTTGCTTAAAAAGTGTGTTGAGAGAAAATCATGGTATATTATCTGCAATTTGATGTTGTACCATACTTTGCTAATTAATTATGCAACTCAACTAGAATCCAAAGGAAAGAAGGCGGGGCTTTGCTATGGTACAATATATTCATTTTCATGTTATTCCATGCCTTAAGCTCGTCCCTTTTTTTTGAACGGTATCCGCCTCAACAGAAACTGAAAAATGTAAAAGATCAAAATCTTCATTTGTTTTTATTTTATAACAAAAAGAAATAAATCATGTGTACCACATCTTAAAAGAAACCTTTTTTTTCAAACTATATAGGATTATTAAGAGTTCCCTTAATTTTGGAAAAAATACTAAAGTTTCTTCTTTCAGTTCTGAAAAAAATGCAATACCACAATGTTGTACAATTTCCTTTGCGAAAATTCAATTAAATTTCGATTTAAAAATGGAGGTTGGGTAACTATAGAAAAGGAATACATTTTGGCTACAAAAATTTGTGAAAAAATAGTATTCTTTTTGCGATCGAATAGGGGTACACTATCTACACTCTCTGGATCCGCCACTGTTGAGTGGTTTATCATTAAAATTATGTTTTAATAAATAATCTAATAATCGCATTAATAAAATAACGGAAGAAAAGCATTTTGTACGAAAACTTTAAATGTATAAATATGTTTTTTTTCAATGAAATGAACAACCTGTAAAATATTGTTAATCTGTATGACACCTTAAAAACCAACAAGAAAACAACAATTCTAACCGTCATTAGAATAATTATTTAATCCTGGTCGCTGGAATCCGACATTTTAGTTTACTTTCTGATGACATACAATCTAATTAAAATTAAATCCTTTAATTGCTCCCGTTCTGATATGTCGCGCACCTTGATGAGCGACATATCAGAACGGGAGCACTTAAAGGATATAATTTTAAATAGATTGGATGAAAGGTGCGCGACGTATCAGCACGGAAGCATTTAAAGGATTTAAGTTTAATAATTAGATTGGTTGACATATTGAAATTATCTGCGCATACGATTATACATGGGCGCAAAACTAAAAAAAAAAACCGGAAAAATCCCACATTTTCTTTACTCTCTGCAAATTCTGGGGCTCTATTAATTTTAGTGTTTTTATATCCAAGTCGCATTTCTAACTTTACTTTACAAATTTCTAACTCATCTTCAAAGTTTTGTAACTAGAATTTACAATTATAAAAATCAAACTTCGGAAATGCACAACCAATGCACCAAAATTCAGATCTAGCGGGAAAATTATTTCACAATTGACCTTGCTCTAAGTCAGATATGGTATTTTCTGGTTAAAACCAGGATATGAGTATAACATGAACAGTAAGTCATTCTTGGGGATTTATTTGGGGAAGTCTACATTTATAATCATATACAAATTTTAATCTGTACGCATCTTAGAAAAATATTTCAAAATTATGAAAAAAAACCAAAATGAGTTCGCAGTTACAATCTCCCCCCCCCCCCCCCCCCCCCCCGCAACACACACAAAAAATGATAAAATAAAATGATATTTGTGACCGTAAATTTCCACCTGAAACTGTAGAGTTTCATAAGCATTTGATGTATTTGCATTTCTAAATTCACAATTCTATCTTTTTGAGGCTGAGTGTAGATTCGCATGGCGGGCTATGCATGTAAAATCGGTGACGTTTAGTCTGTTCCCAACTGTGTTTTTTTACTTTGATTTGTCTTCTTAATCGATTTGTGAGATAGTCTCGATCACCCAGACGCATTATGAATATAGCGTCTGGATTTTTGTGTCTTTGGATTTCGTTCATAGATGGCGTTTTAAAATTAGGTAATGACCTTGACTACATGTTCCCGGAAGGAAAAACTTCAGGAATATGGACGATAACATGCGGCAGTGGTTGACCAGAGTTGATCAGAGTTGTGAGGTTCAGTGTAAAATGAAACGTTTAAACAGCATGGAAACTAGACAATTAACTTATCAAGGTTCATGTTTACGAATGTCTATTTTAATAGGATAGGGAAAAGGTAGTTTTTTAACACATAACTCAGAAAAGGGGGGGGGGTGCAAACTTATCCTTGGTTGTTACAACCTACTGTTTTTGTACACCTTTATGCAACCAAGGATTAGTTTGCAAAATCATAACAACCAGAGGCGGATTTAGGGGGGGGGGGGGCCCTGGCCTCCCCTTTTTGAGAAAAAAATTTGGTTGCTTATATAGGGAATCATTGAAGCGTGACTGGAGCGGGCCCCCTCTTAGGTCAGTCATTGGGCCCCCACTTTGAAAATTTCTGGATCCGCCACTGACAACTAGTATCATAAAAATAAAATATTTGACAGTTTGTATTAGGTTTGTAGTTATTTTACCTCATGCATCGATCAATGAAATCTGAGACAACACAGTAAATTATCTCAGCTGAAATCTCAATATAAAAAAAACCCAAAACTACCAAAACATTTGACTCTTGAGTTATACTGCAAATCACAAGGATATTTAATATGACTAATCTGCAGTAAGCACCAAGAATTGTAGTCCAAATAATTATGACGTCTTGAAAGGCTATTATAATTTTTTTCTTTGACGCCTTACATCGATCGACGATGTAAGGCGTCAAAGAAAAAAATTATAATAGCCTTTCAAGACGTCATAATTATTTGGACTACAAGAATTGATGCTTAAAGGGAAGTCCCTTCTTGTACTTTATGAGATGAGTCAAACTCCTAAATTATTTAAAATATATTTTAAAAGCATATTTTTAAGATTATAGATTCTGTGTCCAACCAGCAAAGATCATCAAGGGACGGTGCAAGAGAATATGAAATTCTTCTTACAATAAGACAATTTATCCTCATGCTATATATATGGATTATGCCATTTAGAATTTAGAATGCACTTAATGAAACTAACAATTAAACAAATACAGATTTACCGTTGTAACAATTGTTGATTGCCATAACAGGCTGATTAGTATTGAGAATGAAATAAATAATATGACCAACAGAATACAGTATATTATAACTATCTATAATCTATGTACATTGTAATCTATGCATAAAGTATCTGCATTGAGTTGCATCTGAAATAGTAAAATACTGACATATTATATCTTTTCCAGGTCAGTTATCTGTATTGAATGGCTGGAGAATACAAACCTAGTACAAATGTATATAGGGGAATGAAGAGGCCTCACATATAACTGACTGTCATTGGGTAATTTTATTATTAATAAAAAATTGAGAATGGAAATGGGGAATGTGTCAAAGAGACAACAACCTGACCAAAGAGCAGAAAACAGCCAAAGACCACCAATGGATCTACAAAACACTGAGAAAATCACGCACACAGAGGCATGCTTCAGCTGCCACCTTAACAAAAATGTGTACTACTCCTGGTAACATGGGGTCAAGGTGATAATGAATGTTATACTAGACTCCGAAATATATAAATGAACTAAAATTAAATATCATACAAGACTAACAAAGGCCAGAGGCTCCTGACTTGGGACATGCGAAAAAAATGTGTAGGGGTTAAACATGTTTTGCAAGATCTCAACCTATCCAGCTAGCCATTGTAGAAAAACAAAAACAATAGGCACATTAAATCTCAGTTTAAAGAAGTCATATTTAGTCCTATGTCAGAATAGGAAACAAACCAAACTAAGCAAAATGACGATGAAAAAATTTACAAAGGACTACTAGCAGTTACTGACATGTTCCTCGGACATATGTGAACTTAACTTTAAATGTCATACACTATATGCATGATATGTTTTATCACTTTTTGACTTCTTTTTTTTTAGCATATGAAATATATCTTGAATATATTGTACCAATGGTTTTTTTAAGAATATTTTTTTGGCACCCTAATACCGGTACGACATGAATTACCAATAAGAAAAATAATTTCTTTGGTTTTATTCCGATACAGATACATGAAGTCAGACTAAATGTTTTTGAACCTTGCATATCTACTTGAACTTGTTTCTTAGTTTTGCAAAATTACTTTATTCAGTAAAATTTCTAAACAAATGTATAGTTTTGTAGACATTGGCCTCACACAAATTGCATTTTATTAAACTTGAGCTAATTATATTTCAGCAAAAGGCTTTGCAGCCATACAAAACATGTATTTCATCTTGGAAGAAAAAGAACAACAGTCCTGATGATGGTGACAGGTCAAATTAATCTACCAGGTAACACATACACAACATATTGTTTTAAGGCTTTTCCATTTAAACATACATGCATGCATATTGGGACCAGGGAAGACACTTAGAGATCCAAAGTTATAATGTGGGGTGGGGTTAATTGCAATGAAAATGTTAGTGAAATTCTCAATTGGCTTCTATCAGTTGATTATTGATTAAGTATAAATTTAACTTTATTAGCTATAGTTGAAAAATCTACTTTTTTCATCTGTTATATTTATCCTTCCATGGATGGGCACTTGTTGTTTAACTTACATACATTATCGTTATGTTAGTTTAGTAAAATATAATATGGATTAAACCCAGATTTTAGTTAAATATAGCCTCCTTTTGTTGTGCTTGATATCCTGAATTTTTTTTATATTAAGATAAGTAAGTTAACACTTATAGATATTCTCCATCAAATATAATATTTTTTTACAACCAGTATATATTTTAAATGGAACGTCAGAAAGCGAGAGTAAAAAAAAAACAATTCACAAAAACAGAAAAATTGAAACAAATGCATGACATAGATGTGTTGAAAAACAAAAGGAATGTTTCTCTGTTTAAGAGTTATTGTATGGACTACAAACACAATACAACCCTCTTAAAACCCAGGTTATATCAGGTGTTAAAAGTGAACATACACTGCTTGTATATGATTTATAGTTCATAACAGTCTCATTCTGTACCTCTGTCAAATTAGCCATACTTGGTATAGAATAAAGATTATTTGTACACAATGATTTTCAATGTAAAGTTTCACATAGGAAAATAACTTTGTATAATTTTCATATGTCTGTTTCCTGTAAACTAGTAACGATTACCAGCATAGTTGTATAGTTCTGAGCATTTTGTCAAACATATAAACTTGTAATAATATTCCCTGAACATTTTGGTACAGGATTGTGGGTAAAACTCTTAAAATATAAATATTTCTGTAACAATTGTACATGTAATAACAATTAGCCACTTCATGATATCCATTACCAAAAATGTTTTATAGTCTGATTATAACCACAGAATTTACTTTGCTTTTCAGATACTAGTGAAGAAATAAAGAAACAAGAGTAGACACCATTTGACCAACTGTGCTTACAATACTTGTGCAATAGTTGTAATTGATGTCCATACTACATTGTAGTGTCATACATGTATGATAATACATTACAGCATTATCATCTTGGTCGTCAATGCCTCTCATTTCTTAATAAATTGCATTTGTTATTTTGGTTGTATGATTTTCTAAAAAGACTTTTTTGTTATTAATGGAGTAGAATGTTGAAAAAACAAATGACAAAGACAATTGCTGAATGAAGTACAAGTATTTTTTTTAAAGTTTAAATAGACAATTGGTATGGTGTTTGAGTGATTTTAAATAGATATTTCTTATTTGTTTCCAGTACATTAATAAGCACTTTATCACACAATCAGTGGCAGATCCAGAAATTTTCATAAGTTGGGGCCCACTGACTGCCTAAGAGGGGGTCCGGCCCACTCCAGTCATGCTTCAGTGATTCCCTATATAATCAACCAAATTTCTTTCCAAAAAAGAGGAAGCCAGGGGCCCCTGGCCCCCTCTAAATCAGCCTCTGACAATACCATGAAAATAAATTAGCTGTAGCTATTTGTTGTATTTCGTTTTACATTGTTTATTTCTGACATAAAACCCGCTTAAAAAAATACAATTTGAAACTAGAAACACTTATCCTAAAAATTGCATTTTAATATTAAAACCAAAGAGAATGAAGAAAGAACACTATCGAGTGTACCTTAATATGATTCCGAAAAGTAATCATTACATTGAATGCTTATAATTATAATGAGATATGGTATGATTGCCACTGAGATTTATATCCACCAGAGTTCAAATATTGTGCATTCAATTTGTAGGTCACCTTTCAACCTTCAACAATGAGCAAAATCCATAGCCTATAGTAAGCTTTAAAATGCTCTAACATGGCAAAAAACATTGTTAATCTAACTGATATTTCTAAATTACTGAATGTTCAATTGTTATGATGGAGAAAATAAGTGGCATTACAGTTTATCATGTTTATGTCATGGACACAAAGACCATCTAGGAGTTTTGCAAATGCCTACTTTGGACAGTCAAACGACAAGTAGGAATAAAAAAATCTACTTTAATGTTGAATATATTAAATTGATAAAAGATATGGGGAATGTGTCAAAGAGACAATTAAGTAGAAGAAAACAGCCAAAGGACACCAATGCTTCTTATCACAGCAAAGAAAATCAAGCTCCCTCAGGCAGGCTTTAGCTGAACTCTAAAACAAAATGTGTACTAGTTCAGTGAAAATAGATGTCATACAAAACTTCAAAACATAAATGAACTAAGATTGAAAGTCCTACAAGGCTATTTAACATGCATAAAAATAAGAAGATGAGTATAAAAAAGATGTGATATAATTTCCAATGAAAAACTATAGGTTACTGTACAGCCTTCAACAATGAGCAAAACCCATACAACGTAATACAAATATACAGTTGTATAAAGATGAAGGAAAAACAAACGACAACCACTGAATTAGAGGCTGTTGCCTTGGGACAGGCACATATATACATACATACAGAATGTGGTTGGGTTAAACATGTTAGCGGTATCCCAACCCTCCCCTAACCTAGGACAGTGGTGTAACAGTACAACATAAGAACGAACTATAAAAACATCAGTTGAAAAAGGCTAGTCATCAGATGGATACAATTAGAAATACTACATAGAGGGGACGTGGCCGGGGTACTTGTATATCCCAACAACAAAGGTACATTTGAGTATGATTGCCAATGAGACAACTCAATCAAAGTTCAAATCAAGTGGATGTTATCAATTATAGGCAACTGTACAGTCTTCAACAATGAGTAAAACCCATATATAGTCTGCTGTTAAAGGCCCAGACATAAATTATATGAACAATTCAATGAGAAACTGACGGCCTAATTTATTACAAAACAAAAATATCGAAAATTAAAAATTACATGCATGAACCAACAACAACCACTGAACTAAAGCTTAAGGCATAACACTGTACAAGGGTTAAATAATACTATTAATTTGAAAGCATGCCTTTTATGGCTTTATTTGTAAATACCCAGCTATCTATCTAATTGCCAACTGCAGAAATTGTAATATTTCATAAAAGGCTATCAGGAACTATGATACTGAAAATATATGGTTTTTGGTAGGGTTTGTGTTGCTTTCTTTAGTTTTTGTTGTTGCGTTGTGTCCTTCTTTAT